>NC_049245.1:40036322-40636322 GCF_011100685.1 Canis lupus familiaris | reverse complement strand
AGTATTTTTCAGAAACCCTTTCCATGCTGAGCCTTGTGATATGTGCCATCTCAACCCACCAACCACAAAGGGGACAAATTTCCAAGACTTCATCCATTCCCCAATGCTAGAGGTTTCATCAGCACTGAGAAAAGGAAATTGCCTGCCATTCCTCTTCTCATTTTAAGAAGGTTAATTCCCTCCTTTGTTTATTTGATTGTTTTAAACACACTTAAATCAATAAACCCTTTCGAGTTAAGTCATTATTTCTATTTCCTCAGTTGTGAGTTCTGCCACTGTGAGGAATTGTTGAGTGCCTTTCATGGTGGTGTATTTTCTCATGGTCCCTGTAATGTTTATTTGAGAAATATCTCCCTGACCTAGTCATTCTCTCTAAAAGCCTAATTTATTATAACCCCTTTAATTTTCCTATTTGCTGTCCTCACCACCTCTCTGTAATGACCCATCTCTTTCTTAATTAGAAAACACAGGAACCTTTGCTTAACTCCACATGAGTCTGATGCCAAGGGACTTTCTAATACATGAGTCTCATTTTTGTAGAAGCAGTTTCAGAAATGAAGTGAAGGTAAAGGCTAGTTTGCACTGGGTATGAATGAGTAGAAGGCAGGAATGTCGAAAAGTGAGTGTGGTTGCCGACACTTCACTCAGTGGCCTTTAGAAATGGTGATTTTAGTTTGTGACAATGATGTGGGAAGTGTGAGTAACTGTGGTCTGCTTACCCTCAACTGGGCTGGCACAAACCAAAATATTTAAATATTTAAATCCTAGCACCTGAAAAAAAAATTTAATGATATTACTTTGACATTAAAAAAATAAACCAGAGGGTGTCTGGGTGGCTCAGTTGTTTGGGCATCCAACTCATGGTTTTGGGTCAGGTCATGATCTCAGGTCATAGGATCAAGTCTTTTATTGAGCTCTGCATTCAGTGGAGAGTCCGCTTGAGATTCTCTCCATCTCCTTCTGCCCCTACCCCCATGCTTGCTCTCTCTCTCTCTCTCTCTCTCTCTCTCTCTTAAATAAATAAATAAATCTTTAAAAATAAATAAATAAGTAACATAGGGGCAACTGGGTGTCTCAGCTCTTGATTTCGGCTGAGGTCATGATCTCATGGGTTGTGGGATTGAGCCCCAGGTCAGGCTCCACACTCAGCAGGGAGTCTGATTCAGAGTCTTCCTCTCTCTCTCCCTCTGCTTCTCCCCCTACTCACATTCCTTCTCTCTCACTCTCTCTCTCTATCAATCTGTCCCTCCCTCCCTCCTTCTCCCTAAAATAAACAAATAAATATTTTTAAAAAAATAAAGTAAAAAGGATGCAATCTTACCAGAGATAAAGTTGTGCTTTCCAAATATCTGCATGTCATGGTACACTAGAAAGTGATAATTTTGGGGTGGCACATTGGGGCAAACTAAAGGGGATTTCAAGTCCTGCATGAGGCTACTATGGCTGGTGTTGAGCACCCCAAGGGCTCCAGCCACCCTAGATCTTTCCCAGTGCCCACAAGAGTGACCCCAAGAGCTATCCCCTTTCCACAGAACACTAGCATTTTAGTTTCAAATCCTGGCTTCTCAGCTCCCTGTTCTGGGCAGTGTAAGCTCTCTGAGTCTCAGTTTCCCCATCTGTGTAATAGGAACCAGAATGAAACTTACTCTAGTGGCTGCTGAAAAGATCAAATAATAAGATAGCTAAGATGTATGTTAAATAAATAATTGGCACTCTGTTTACTTTTTGTTGTTGCTGTTATGTCCTGGAAACTGAGACTCAAGATGACTCTTTATTGCAAGAAATAAAGACTCTCTGAAAGTGAAAGGATGCTTTTTGACATTCCAGCTTTCTAAGACCTCAGTCTTAACATTTCCCATTAAATGCATCTGTAGCACAGAAGTATTTCATTTCTCTTGACAGAGAAAACAACAGCCTTCATCTGCCAGAGGCTATCGTTCTGGTATGACTTCAGACCCTTATGGCAACACAAATTAGATCTTCCTTGTAGATTTTAGGAAACACTTAACTGTCTAATTTGCCTGCATCATGTTTTAGCTCTGGCCTCCTTCTGCAAGCTGCCCCTTGCCTCTTTCTAAAAGCTATTTTTTCTTAAAACCAGCTGTGGGATTGTAATAGGAACAGCAGCACCCCAGTAGCCCATCCCCTGGTTCATGGGTTCAGGGGGTGGGCTCTTGATCCAGAATCCACCAACCAGAGACCTCCTTGGGAAAGTGAGAGCTAGAACTGAGAAAAAGAAGACAGGTGCATGTTCTCGACCACAAACTCTAAAGCCAGAGAAGCTCCCAGAGGCCAATACAGAAAAGGCCAGGGCTAGCTAGCAAAAGGGAGACCAAGAGAAGACTAAAGTAGATGCACCAGATGTACAAAGAGAAGCAGGACAAAAGAACAAGACAATGATGCCCAGGGTGTATGTCTCTGAGTTCAGTTACCCCTATCCTGTAGCCATATCCCTAGCCTGAGATTGGGGGAGATAGTTCAGAGTCCTTACAATAGACTCTTCTTCTCACTCAAGCTTATCTGTGATACTTTCTGTCATTTACAACTAAAAGAGACACCAAAGCTGCTGCAAATCTCAGAACCATTATTTCCCATTAAATACATCTGTACGTCAGAGATTCCATTTCTCTTTATAGAGAAATAGCAGCCACCATCTGCTAGAGGCGATATATTTTAGGCAGGACTTCAGATCTTCATAGCAACACAAATTAAGTCTTCTTGGTGGATATATTCAGTGTGTGAGAGAGAATTAAAGCCATCGTGGAAAAAAAATAAAGCCATCTCGGTGCCTTCATAAAAATCAACTGCCATACAGCCTGCTACCTTCCAAAATACATACCACATTTGAATGTTTGGATTTAGCAAATGAAAAATTGGAGGATGGGTGATAAGTTTGTGTGTGTGTGTGTGTGTGTGTGTGTGTGTGCGTTGAGAGAGAGAGAGAGAGAAAGAGACGGGTAGGGGTTGGAGGGAAAGATGGCAAGTTCAAGTTCAATGCAATGTCCTGCTCATTGATTTCATGGATGATGGTGCCAACACCAGAGAAGAAGCAGTCTTAAGGAAGGTCAAGAGTAAACAGAAGAGAAAAGGCTGATTTCATTCACTCACTCAGGATATGTTCACTGAGGGCCTCCTTCCCCATCCCAGGGACTATACTAGATCCTAGGCTCATCCATATCCTCTTTTTCAACAAATATTGTAGATCTCTTTTCATGTGTAAGATGACCATACGAGCTTCCTGAGAAAATAAAGCTTTGGAAGGGGGAACCCAAGGGCATGTTAAGGAGGAGAAGAGGCAGAGAAGGACTCTTAGGAGTTATAACTAGAGTTCCCATATATTCGGTACAGATCATAACAGCTCTCCCACCTTAATGAAAAGCTGTAGCACATAAACGAAGGCTTCCATGTATGGAGCCTTACCTGAATTTCTCTGCTGCCCTAGTAAAAGACGAGTGGCATAATGAGCTAAGCACAAAAGCTGTTAGTTATGGTTACTTACAGTTTATAGTTCTTTATAATCATTTATCGGCTATGTGCAATTGGGCTAGTTACTTGACTCCTTTGTGCCTCGGTTTCCTCATCTGCAAAATGGAGATAGACAGCGATACAGCTGACCACAAAGAATGAAGTGAGTTCCTCCATACAAAGCCATCAAAATGTTGCCAAGAATATTGCTGGCACTTGTGTAATACATACTAATTATTCAGTGTTGCTGTTGTTACTATGACAAATACTCAGTGCTGGGTACAGTGCCAGTTATTCCACATACACCATTTTATTTAATCTCAACAGTCCAAGAACGGGGAGGGTATTGTCCCTACCCTGAGACACGGACTTGCCTGGCAACATACTGCTGCTAACTGCAGAGCAGAGATACATACCCAGATCGTTTAAAACCCAAAGAACATAAACTTCTCCCAAGCAAACACATTAATCAGAGAAACAGCCCAAGCTGCAAAACAACAGACAAGAAGCCGAAGATTGTTCTAGAACCTATGTAGATATCTGAATCATCTAGGATATTTAACTTATGAATTCCTAATCCCCACCCAGACATCTGATTTGGCACAAAAGAGTTAGCTGCAGAAATGTACAATTTGAACAAGCATCCCAGAGTTTTTGTTGAAGGTTGGTTTGCAGTTTGATTGATCCAGATTCAGATCTGAGATTGGAGGCTGGCCTGGTCCCTCGGGGCTTCTTGGAGGTAACAGGGCCAAACTCCAATCTGAAGGGTGTGAACAACCTGGAGAATGGATAGGCGGCACACATTAGGCAGGATCTGAGCAAAGGTGAGGGTTAGAAATGCGTGGGATAGACAGGGAGTGTTGAGTGGCCTTCAATGACTGCAATGATAAGAAGCAGCCAGAAATCAAGCTGAAAGGGAGGTAGAGGTCAAACTGCAAGACTTCACACTATAATAAGGTGCATCCAGTATGATAATCATGCTCAGCTTTCAGGCAGGCATTTCCATATTGGGGCTTGCATCGTGGATTGTTGCAATAATGCATTAGCTTCCTAAGTGGTCCTCCCATTTGGTCTCTTGATTCTCTGTGTCCCTTCCCCAAACAGTAGCAGTAAAGTCAATTTAAACAAAATAAGCTAAATCCCATCACTCACCCCTAATGGCTCCCCATTGCCCTAGGAACAAAATCCAAAGTCTTTATCATAGTCACTATACATCCAGACTCTTCCTCTCTGGCCCAACTCCTCTCTCAATACCCTCCTCTGTCAATAGGCTCCAGTCTTTGGCCTGATCTTTCTCTTCCTTAAACCCCCATCCTGTCCCTCGTACAGGGCCCTTTCCCAACCATTCCTTTCTCTCACAAAGCTCTCCATTCAGTTCATCATTTGAGTCAGAGCATAAATGTCACCTCCTCAGAGAGTGGCTACCCACTTACCCAATCTAAAAGTTTATTCACATGCCTCCCAAACCCTCTTTATCACACACCTGCTTTTTCCCTTCAAGGCATATACTATTGCCCATCATGATCTTGTTTATCTGTCTCATAATTGCCCCACCCCAGGATGGAAGTGCCACGTATATTTCACTCACTGCACTATCTCCAGCACCTAGAATGACACGTAAACCCAGCATCTTAGTAGGTATCTACTGCATGTACACACAACAGTGGTGACAGCAAGTACACTACAGGAGTGATGGAGTTGTTTCAACAACAAGAGTTTTCCTAGCTGCCAACTGCTGTCACTATGATTCTCCCCATGTAGGACCCTTTCTAACACTGAAGAGTCCAACTCTGTTTTTGTTATGTTAATGGAATTTAATTAAACTAATGATGTCTGACTTCCTACTATCTCTGGCTAGTCTGCTAACCTTTTCTCGGCAGTTTAAATAGCTCTAAAATATGAGAATGCGTTTACAATTATTCTGGCAAAAAGAGTTAATTAACAGCATACTTAATCACACTTCTTGAGTGCTAATATATCAGCGCTGGATGTCATTTTCATTAATATGCTGCAATATTTATATTTCTTAAGACTGAAAGGATGTTGCTAATGGGGTAGACAGGAAGAGATCATTTTCTTGCTGAACAATGTCCATATGATTAAGTACTCAGACTGTGGTAAAAAAAAAAAAAAAATGAATGCAGCAACCCTGAAATCCTTTCCATTCAGACAAATGAATGTGTTTTTCACAAAAATATTATGGCAACTCGAGGCAGCCTAGTGGATGGCAGAGATTTCGCCTATGAATGTCAGATTTACAATGCAATGTGTTGATGTTCTGACACATTGATAAACAAGCTCAAGTCATATCATTTGCACTGCGTCATTCATTCATTGGCAGCCTACAGATCATTCCAAAAATTACCCTGACTAAATCCATTATAAGTCTGAAAGGAACTGTATCAGTACACTGAGTTCTGATTTCATCTGATTCTGGCTAGTAATGTGTAGCGAAGGGTTTTCCAGACTAGCACGGAGGGAGGAAGATCTCACTCTGATTCTGATTGGAGGTACTGACATTTAAATCTGTCACCGGCCTGGAAGCTTCACCCTAACTGCACGATTTCTTCTGCTTTATTATGTTTAAGTCTTAATTACATATTTAATCATAGGAATGGCAAACAACGTATGGCAAGGCAGACAGAACAATGGGAGCATGCTCAATGTGTCCAAGAGGGACAAACAAAAATTCAGCATCTCTTTAGAAATGCAGAGAAGATAAAAACTTGGAACCAATAAGAAAAAAGAGCGAGAGAGAAGGCCAAAGCTATTTGTTCCTCCTTCCTGTTGTGATTGCTACCATTTCTTCTGCATTGCTTTTTATCAAGAGAATCCTAAAGCAACTTTATACTGAAGCTGTGCCTGAATGAAATTAAATTCAGGTAAAAGCCATTTAAGCAAAAGGCCATTTGTTTCATCTGCCTTTCCCCAGCAGGCAAATTTACTAAAGTTTATAACCACCCAGAAAAAGAATCTGATTTTTAATGATGTTTAAGAAAAAAATCCCTTAAACTGCAGGTATCTTATCTCTCAGTGCTCTGAACTTAATCTCCTACAATGTCCCAAGTCTAGAGTAGACCTGAGCTGGGATGATAACAAAACAAACAAACAAAAAACTAAACATGGATGTTTCCTTTAAATCATAATTAAGCCAGACAATTGGGTTTTTCTTCATTTATGTTTATTTATCATTTTAACACATTTATGAAGTCCCTATTTTTCTTAACTTATGTTTATCTGCTTATTATTTCAACAGACATTTATTAAGTCCTTATTTATGAGGCACTGAATATGTAACAGTTAACAATACAAATTAAAACCTCTACCTTAAAAATAAATAAATAAAACCTCTACCTTTGGGGAGGGAGGACAAGATGGCAGAGTAAGAGGACCCTAAGCTCACCTCATCCCACGGATACAACTATATAATACTCATGTCAGTGTAAATAACCCAGAAAGTGACCCAAAGATTGGCAGAACAAACTCCATAAACTAAAGGTAGAGGAGAGGCCACATATGTGAAGGTAGCAGGGGTGGGGATACAGTGTGAGAGCTAAACAGACTGTTGCCTTCTGAGATCAGGAGGGAGCCAGGGTCATAGAGAAGGCTAAAAAACAGACTATTACACCAGGGAGCCCACATGGAGAAGATAAATCCCCATAGCATTTGGTTTTAAAAACTAGAGGAGCTAAATTTCATCAGATCTTATAAACAGTGAGTCTTAAAGCCTGGAATTTTAAAAATTAGAGGGCTGGGCCCTGAGAGAGCCAGGAGGACCAGAGGAAGATGAGTCTCACCCTTAAAGAGACAGTGCAAAGAACAGCCTGCAGAACAGCACAGAAGCAGCAGTTTGAAAAACACTCTGGGCCTATGGGAGGGGGAGTTATTTATGCATCTCAGAGGCTTCACATAGGGGCAGGGATCCTAGGAAGACTCCTCTAGAAACAAAAGAGCTGGCAGGCACTATTTCCCTCCCCTGCTCCCCAGCATAAACACAGGGCCACCTGCAGGAACCAGCATAGCACAGGCATTCACTACCTAACTTGCTGACACCAAGCCCCACCCCCTCTAGCAGGCCTTGCCTCAGTCATTGCAGTGGTGGTGGTAGGCCCTGCAGAAGCGCAAGGTCCACCTTGTTAGAACTGTAAACCCCACCCTAGCTGGACACCAAACACTGGTCACAACAGGCAGAGAACCTGTGCAGTGACTGGACTGAATGACAAAATGGCCACAACACAATAGCTGGGTGCATGTAACACATATAGGAGACACCTCTGATATACCAGGTCCTGGTGAACAGGGGGCACTACACTACAGAACAATATAGGACCTCTTCTTCACGAGGCCACTACTTTCAATAGCAGGAGATGTAGCTGATCTCCCTAACATAGAGAAACAGACAGAGAGTTAGATAAAATGAGGAGACAGAGTAATAGGTCCCAAATGAAAGAATAGGTTAAAACCATAGCAAGAGACCTAAGCAAAACTGTTATAATAGGCTTGATAGAGAATTTAAAATAATGATCATAAAGATATTCACTGGACTTGAAAAAGAGTGGAGGACATTAGTGAGACCCTTAACAAAGAGATCAAAAATATTAAAAAGGATCAATCAGAGATGAAGAACACAATACATGAAATTAAAAATACACTTGATGGAATAAACAGCAGGCTAAATGAAGCAGAGGAATGAATTCGTAATTTGGAGGGCAGAGTAATGGAAAAGAATCAAGCTGAACAGGTGAGAGAAAAAAAATATTATGCAAAATAAGAATACACTTAGGGAACATGGCAACTCCATCAAGTGTAATAACATTCACATTACAAGGATCCCAGAAGAAGAAAAGAGAGAAAGTGGCAGAAAATTTATGTGAAAAAATAATAGCTGGATACTTTCCTAATTTGGGGAAGGAAACAGACATTCAAGTCCAGGAGGCACAGAGATTCCCCAACAAAATTGACCCAAGGAGGTCCCCATCAAGACACACAGCAATTAAAAAAAAAAAAGGAGACATACAGTAATTCAAATGGCAATATTAGTGATAAAGAGAATTTTAAAAGCAACAAGAGAAAAGAAGACAGTTACATAGAAGGGACACTCCATAAGGCTATCAGCAGATTTTTCAGCATAAACTTTGCAGAATAGAGTGGCACGATGCATTCAAAATGCTGAAAATATACAGCCAATAACACTCTATCCAGTAGGGCTATCATTCAGACTAAAAGGAGAGATAAAGAGTTTCCAAGACAAGCTACAGGAATTCATGACCACTAAACCAGTTTTACAAGAAATGTTAGAGGAGACTCATTCAGTGGAAAAGAAAGACCATAAGTAAGAGCAAGAAAAGTAGGAAGCAAAAATCAGTAAAAATAAATATATCTGTAAAAATCAGTATAGGGACTCACAAAATAAAAGAGTGTAAAATATGATACCATATACCAAAAACATGGGTGGGGGGAAGGGAAGAATAAAGAATGGGTTCAAGCGTAAGAGAGACTATCAACTTAATATAGTCTGCTATATGCAGGTGTTACATACAAACCTAATGGTAACCACAAATCAAAAAATAGGTATGCAAAAAATAAAAAGAAAGGAAATCCAAGTATATCACTAAAGAAAGTCAACCAACTGAGAGAAGAGAGCAAAAGAAGAAATGATCAGAGAAAAACTTAAAAAAAAAACCCAAACAAGTAACAAAATGGCAAAAAATACATACTTATTAATAATTACTCTAAACATAAATGGTCTAAATGCTCCAATCAAAAGACACAGGGTGACATAAAAAAATAAGACCCATCTATATAGTGACTACAAGAGACTCATTTCAGACCTAAAGACACCAGTGAAAATGAAGGGATGGAGAATCATTTATCACACAAATGGATGTAAAAAGAAAGTCAGGGTAGCAATATTTATATAATACAAAATCCATTTTAAAACAAAGACTGTAATAAGAGACAAAGAAGGACACTGTATCATAATAAAAGATGATCCAACAAGAAGATATAAGATATGTAAATATTTATGCACCAAACATAGGAGCACCCAAATATATAAAATAGTTAATAACAAACAAAAAGGAATTAACCAATACCAATACAGTAGTAGTAGGGGATATTAACACCCCACTCTTATCAATGGGCAGATCATTCAAACAGAAAATCAATAAGGAAACAGTGACTTTGAATGACACATTGGACCAGATGGATCTCACAGATATATTCAGAACATTCCACCCTAAAACAGCAGAATACACATTATTTTCAAGTGTGCATGTAACAGTCTCCAGAACAGATCACATATTAGACCACAAAATAAGTTTCAACAAATTAAAAAAGATCAGTCATACCAGGCATCTTTTCTGACTACAATATGAAACGAGAAGTCAACCAGAAGAAAAAATCTGGAAAGACCCAAATATGTGGAGGTTAAATAACATTCTACTAAACAATGAATGGGTCAACCAAGAAATCAAAGTAGAAATCAAAGATTACATGGAGATAAATGAAAATGAAAATACAATGATCCGAAACCTTTGGGATGGAGCAAAAGCAGTTCTAAGAGGGAAGTTTATAGCAATACAGGCCTACCCCAAGAAGTAAGAAAAATCTTAAATAAACAACTGCACCTCACATCTAAAGGAGGTAGAAAAAGAACAAATGAAATCCTAAATCAGAAGAAGGAAGTAAATAATAAAGACTAGAGCAAAACCAAATGATATGGAAACTAAAACAAAATCCCAGTAGAACAGATCAATGAAACCAGGAGCTTGTTCTTTGAAAATATCAACAAAATTGATGAGCCAGACTCATCAATCACTCATTCATTCAATCAATCAATAAAAATGGGAGGGAGAAAGAAAGGATTCAAAATCACAATCACAAAATCACAAATGAAAGAGGAGAAACAACAAGCAATACCACAGAAATATGATTATAAGATAATACTATGAAAAATTATACACCATCAAATTAGACAACCTAGAATAAATGGATAAATTCCTAGAAACTTATAACCTGCCAAATCTGAAGCAGGAAGAAACAGAAAATTTGAACAGACTGGCTATAAGCAATGGAATTGAATCAGTAATCAAAAACTTCCCAACAAACAAAAGTTCAGGACCAGATGGTTTTGCAGGAAAATTTTTACCAAACATTTAAAGAAGAGTTAATAATTATTCTTCTCAGGCTATTCAAAAAAAATAGAAGGGAGGGCCAGCATTACCCTGATACCCAGATCAGATAAAGACACCACAAAAGAAAGAGAAAGAGAGAGAGAGAGACGGAGAGAGAGAGAGAGAGAAAATGAGAACTACAGGCCAATATCTGATGAACATAGATGCAAAAATCCTCAAGAACACCACGGCAAAACAAATCCAACACTAAGATCAAGTGGCATTTTTTCCCAAGATGTAGGAGTAGTCTAATATTTGCAAATCAATCAACATGATACATCACATCAATAGGAGAACGGATAAAAACCATATGATCATTTCAATTGCTGCAGAAAAAGCAGCTGGCACAATAGAGCTAATAAAAACCCTCAACAAAGTAGGTTTAAAGGGAACATCCCTTAATATAATATAGGCCATAAACGAGAAACCCACAGCAAACATGCTACTCAGTGAGGAAACACTGAGAGGATGTTCATTCTTGCCACTTTTATCCTACACAGTCCTGGAAGTCCTAGCAACAGCAATCAGACAACAAAAAGATATAAAACAATCAAATCAGTAAGAAAGAAGTAAAACCTTTACTACTTGCAGATGACATGAGTCTATATACAGAAAGGACTCCACCAAAAAACTACTAGAACTGGCAAGTGAATTCAGTAGGTTGCAGGATACAAAATCAATAAACAGAAATCTATAGCATTTCTAAACACTAATAATGAAGCAGCAGAAAGAGAAATTAAGAAAACAATCCCATTTCCAATTGCACCAAAAATAATAAAATACCTAGGAATAAACTTAACCAAAGAGGGGAAAGACCTGTACTCTGAAAACTACAAAACACTGATGAAAGAAATTGAAAACAACACAAAAAAATGGAAAGACATTCCATGCTCATGGATTGGAAGAACAAATATTTTTAAAATGTCTATACTACCCAGAGCAATCTACAGATTTAATGCGATCCCTATCAAAATATCAACTGTATTTTTCACAAAACTAAAACAAATAATTATAATTGTGTGGAACCAGAAAAGACCCAGAATAGCCAAAATAATCTAGAAAAAGAAAACATTCTGAAGGTATCAGAACTCCACACTTCTAGTTATATTGCAGAGCTACAGTAATCAAAATAGTATGGTACTGGCACAAGAATAGACACATAGACCAATAGAATGGGATAGCCCAGAAACAATCCCACAATTACATGGCCAATTAATCTTCAGAGAGAGCTAGACAATAAACATAATGAATAAATAAATGTTAGAAGGTGCCAAATGCTATAGAATAAGAAATAAGGGAGGTGGGGAGAGAGCATAAAATAGCAAAGAGTGTAAGGCAGCTGGGAAGGTCAAGAAAAAGGCAGTCTGTCATAGGTCATGAGGTATTTATTGCTACATAACAAATTACCCCAAAACTCAGCAACTTAAAGCAGCAAGCACATATTATTTGTCAGTGTCCAGGAGTCAAGAACCCATAAGCATCTCTGCTGGGTGGTTCTGGCTCAAGATCTCCCACACAGTGGTTGGCAAGCTGCAGGGGGACTGCAATCACCTCAAAGCTGAAATGGGACTAGAAAATCTGTTCCCAAGTTCTCTCACATTTTTGGTGGTAGGTCTTAGTTATTTGTCGGCTCTTAGCCAGAGATTTTGTGCCATAGAATTATTTTGGGGTCTCTTCCCTATTATCCTTTTCAGGCACTGATTCACAATGGAAAGAGTGAACTTTCCTAGAGAACTAGAGCATATGTTTTCAAAAAGGTTGACTGATACTCGGGATGTAGTCTGTGATCACAGTCCACACCAAGAACTGTAACAGCTATCATTTATTGAGGGCTCATGTTGGCCAAACACTATGCCAAGCCATGTGTTAATTCTAGTGAATTTAATCACAGACACCTTTGGAATAGAACAATGATTTCATTTTATGGTTGTGCAAACTGAGATTTGTAGATGTGAACTTTTGCCCAATGTCCCATGACTAATAAATGTTGGTGCTGGAACTCTAAAACCATTCTAAAATACCTCCTTAAAAAAAAACAAAACCTATCTAGTTTCCATAGGATGAGACTGCTTTTTCCTTTAGCAATTCAGCCCAATGGGATCATTTAAGCAAACAATAATTGCTTTTGTTTTGTTTTGTTGTTTTTTACCAAACAATAATTGTAATAAAAACAACAAGCAGCAAAATAAAACTCCCACAATTAATGCATGTGTATATACATATATAAATTTAAATATCACATATATAAACAATCAGCAGAGATTCAAGAAGATAAAGCAAGATATTAGAATAGCCTGCAGATGTTAAAAAAAGTCCTGCAACAAGAATTTCCCAATTAAAAAAGCTCAAGCTTGAAAGAAATTGAGCTCATAATTCATTGTGAAAGAAGAGATATGAAACCCCATAGCATTTTTAAAAACTGCTTTTCGGGTGACAAGCACAATTTAAAGGATCTTATTGATGATGAATTATTCTTGTTGATGAGTAAGCCTGCCTTTCTAAACAGTTGGCTGGGGCCTTCTACCATATCAGGTAATTGATTTAATTATGCAATGTATCTGGGTTCAAAGTGGCAAAGGGATACATAAAAGGGGGCCAACTCTGGAGACACCTTATTTCTATCTTTATTGAGACCTCCCCATAAATCATTCATAGTTCTGCTCATTCCTGACACGTGAGAGAATCAATAACGTGTAGAGATAAATCATTTCTCCGCATTTACTCCCATTGTACCTTCAATGTTTACGCAACAAAGCCTGCAGATAAATAACCAGTATCAAGCTTCTGATATAACTTTGCTTTTAAATCACTTTTTTTTTTTAGTAGTTACCAATCAAAGATACAATTTACCTCAATGCAAAGATATCACTAGAAAGCCTTGAATTCACCAGGAGGGTAGTACCAGGACATACCGGCCACGCTTGGGTCAATGAACAGGCCACTTGGAAGTCTCTAGATATTCACTATATATAAGCTCTCGACCCAATTCTGTGAGAGATCATGTTAAGTTAGCATGACGGAAAGGGAGCAGGTGTTGTCACCTGTAAGAGTTGGCTCCAGTTCTTGTCCAGCCACTTCCTAGCTGTACGTAGCTGTAGTAAATATGCTTCTCTTCGATTGGGCTTCTCCGTATGTCAAACAGTATTAATATAAACAACTTTACTAGCTATTGGTGAGCATTATAAATGGACGAGAGACAGAGCCTGGCCTACAGAATATGTGCAATAAATGCAATCACGGTCACTGCCTCCATCATAACCATCAACATCCTGGATCTGGATATTCACCAAATATTTTTATGGCCAATTCTGCACTGAGCTACAAGCTACATGGTGGGGAGGGTTAACAAGGCAGAGAACATCTGATGTTCCAGGTGGAATGCAGCTTATAGTCCAGTAAGAGAGCCTTGACATCCAGACAGAAATGTCAACTGGAGTCCCTTGCCCTCAGCAACCTGGAAGGGTAAAATTATATATTTTTTAAAAACAAGGGAATAATAAGCAAAACATTCATATGGTAAGTAAATTGGACAAAAGTAAAGAGACCAAAGAGGAGTATCCAAAGAGTCTAATGCTATGGGTGCTTCCATACTTCTTCGGTTGAGTGGTAAGGGCAAGGTTGTTCATTTTATTATTGTGTTTCACAATTCACATATATTTTTCATATATGTTATTCTGTGTATTGTATCTACCAATTCCCACAGCTTCTTTGTCAGGTTGGCACATCTCAGGGGTATATACTGGTAGCAAAGTGCCAGTTGGGCTTCCTTACTACTTAAGGGACTTATAAGCCACTCCCCATCTTTACCGCATCACACACCAGAAGTGCAAGACCACGCCCAGGTTCAGCCCATGATTTTTTCCCAAACCCTTCATTACCCTCTTCGGGTATGGAGGCACAAAAGTTTACTGTCTGAGCAGTATCCCATCAGGAGCAACCGTACTATTAATGATTCCCTTGAAGAATTGACTTGTTTGGATCGGGGAAAGAATATGATGGGTAAGTGGCATCTCTTGTTTTCACTTTGGATCTTAGGCAATGGTGTAGGAAGATTGGAAAAGTCAGTTTCCCTTCCTGTGAAATGGAAGACAATAAAGTCACTTTCCTCGTGGAAAGGATATATGTAACAAAAGAAAATGCTTAGCAAATTTCTCACATGTAGTTAACTGGGGGTGATGATGATGATGATGATGACAGAGATTGGCCCCAAAAGCCCAAATTCAGCTCTGTTCTCTGTCTTCCTCAAATAGCTGCAGATCAACTGGAGGTGAAGGAAATCCTGTTTTTGCATTCTGCACCACACTAGTAACTATAATTGTAACGTACTTCCTCCACACTTCCTGCCTCACTGGTGCAATCTCATTTGCTACACATCAGTGTTGACGCTGAACTCGGGAACTGGAAGGAGAGTTCAACGCATAGGATGGGAGAACAACACACACACACACACACACACACACACACACACACACACAAAAGGAAGGGAAATAAAAGGTGGGAATACCAGAAGAGGCAGAGAGAGAGGTTTGTTGAGGACGCTCCCGCATCCGTAAGCATTGTAGTCGTAACTGCACTGCAAATGATTGAGAACAAGGAGAAAAAGCCCATCTCTGTGTAAGACGCCCACGTGCAGGGATCTCTCAGCAACTGGCTGCTTGTTGTGATTAAAGAAATGAACTAAAGTGAAAGAAAAACACGTGTGTCACTTTTTATCCTAAGAGCAATCTTTCCCTTTTAGCAAAAGAGTATATTCAATTATCTCATTCAATAGATAAAAATGATCTCCACCTTGAAAATAAATATTTGCTTCTGAAGATCACATTACTGAAAATCAGATTACATGCTTGTTTTTATTATTAACAAGAATAAGTTCCAAAGCCCTTTATGCATTGCACCTGTCACTCTCCATATCCTACAATCAAATTTCCCTTTAAATCTCATCAAATAACTCCCAAAGTCATTGAAGAGGCAATAAAATGAGGTTATGACACAGTGCTCACAGAGAGCTAAATGTCTTTCATATATCTTTAAGTGGTTATTAATCTCTGAATTAGTTTAGAATACATTAACCTTCAAGGTAAATTAGATCAATCAGGAAAATGACTTACAGGAGCGGGACTGTCTTTTTTGATGTTGTTGTTTTCATATCCAGTTTATGTGCCAAGATGTAGCCATGGCACTGGTTCTATCAGCCACTATTAACTACGGGGCTCCAAGTTAGGGAAGTGAGGTGGGGTGAGGAGAGGGTATTGTTTCAGGTCTTCTTCCTCCTGGATGGGTGTCCATCTAGACAGGGACACAGGATGAGCAGACATGAACAACATCATCACTGTAGAATAGGCAAGATAATTTGACTACTGCCATGGAGGGACAGTATATCCAGTCCCTTATTTCCCTTGCTAGTGGCATTTTAGAATTCTCTGCCTCATAATTGCAGAGTGCAAGAAAGCACAAGAAGTGACACCTTTAAAAAAAAAATCTAAGTAATTGCTCTTTAAAAGCCCTGAAGCAAAAGAATCTGCAATTGTCAACCTTTTCTTCAATTAAAAAGAGTGAAAGAGAGAGAGAACCATCTCAAGAAAGTAATTAGAACTGTAGAAAAATAGTAGAAATATATGCCTATTACTTTTCTATACAATGGAAGCCTAATGATGGTGATAATCATTTTAATAATTATTCTATCTTGAGTCGATATGGTTGGTGCTTTGGTTCATCATAATTCAGAATTCTCAATTACATTGCTCAATGAATAAAAAAGATATGGGAAGCAAAACTGGGGCATGGGAGGGCACTCTCCCAGTTCCTAATGACTTGAATGATACATTTTGGAGAGGCCAGGAGCCCAGTATTAGGGATTCTGTGTAATGACTTGTTTGTGGGTTGCTCCTTTTGGGCTACATATTATTCTAGAGCTACATATTATGTGATTCACAGTAGATTTAGCCCTAATGAATATTATTGCCAGGTGTCATTTTGAGCTGTTGCATTGCCACCAAACAACTCAAGTATGTATTGAAAAGAAAATCACAACATACCTTGCCAGAGATTTTTTTTCTCTCTCTTTTCTCAAAAATCATAGCCAAAAAATCATAAAAAGGAGAGTAAAACTGCTGAAGAATATCTGTGGATGATTTTCAGGACAGGAAAAAAAAAACAAACCTCTCCGGTCAGTGCCTCAAAGGATCACCTAGAGTCAACCATTAATCCTTCAAAAAGGTATAAAATACTGGTAAAATAAGCTTGAGGTTTATTAAGTTACATACATTTTGGAAATTTACATTTTGGGAATGATGATTATGTCAACCCATGTGATAGACTCTTCCCCATATAAGAATGATTACTGAAGTTCATTTATAGTCGTTAAAAGAAATTTAAAACAGAAAGAGAGAATCATAGTTAAATGAATAAAGTTCAAGAGACATTTGAGAACTGGTACTTCTTGCACGCTACGCTGATCAGTCTGAAAGAATCATATAATTACAATATCCAACACAGAAAAAGGCATGGAGATAAATCTTAAGTGGAAAGATAGTGAAGTGGGGCCTTTTATTAATCTCTTCATGAAATGTTTCTTTTTCTTTTGTAAAAATGAAGCAGCAGTTCACAAAAATGAGAGCCATTCAAATAGCCATTCTTAGATGAACCTCCACTTTCTAGAAGATAAAATATCCCATTATTTTCTTTTCCCCCAGCTCCTCTAAAATTAGAGAAAATTTGTGAGTTGGGGCCTTGCCTTTTTTAACAATGTATAAGACAAATAATCCCTTAATGATTTCATTTCCAATATAAATTCAGTGACTGACAGAGCATACTGTAATTAAAGATAAATAAAACACTTACTTGAAATAAATCATATTTTAATTGGCACTTTAATTGAAGGGATGTTAAATATAATGACAGGATATTATCCCAGACTGTACTCTTTAGGCAAAATTTTACACTAGTGTTTATTGTTTGTCTTAACATTTGAGCCAATGAAGATGTTTTTACATTTGTTTTTATTCAAAAATAACTGTCAGTGCTTCACATTGGAAATAGAGGCATGAGTTGCAATCTTAGTAAATGAGCCTTGCCGACTTCTTTCCTGCAACTGTTGGTTTCTTACATTTCTGCAAATCCTGTGGAAGCTTTAGTTCCAGACCATCTTTTCAAGGATGTTTATATAGCAAAGGACTTAGAAAATAGGCATAGTATCTCCCTAGGACTAAGGGCAGATCTGTTTCCTGACCAGTAAAGTAAGATAATTTCACTTTCTAGGCAAAGTTTGGACACATTTGCTAGCAACCCCCTTATAAAAGATTGGGATCCGGGTTCCTGGGTGGCTCAGTCAGTTAAGTGTCTGCCTTCGGCTCAGGTCATGATCTCAGGATCCTGGGATTGAGCCCCACACCCAGTTCCTTGCTCAGTGAGGAGTCTGCTTGTCCTTCTGCCTCTCCCTCTGTTAGTGCACTCCCTCTCTTTCTCAAATAGATAAAACCAGTTTTTCAAAAAAGGTTGGGGTTTCCTAAGCTGGGGTTTCCTCAGCTGTGTGTGCAGCATCCACCTGGCCTGTTTCCCATCACATGGAATCTGGGCTGGGGAAAAGGATGCGATGTGAGCATAAGGCTCGAGCTGCCTGTTGCGGCGCTGTGAGTAATAGCAGTCCTTTGTCTCTGGCCCAGCAGTCTTGTGCTTTCTGCCAGCAGCTAAGCAGCTGTGGCAGGCTCAGTTGTTAGCTTGTAGGCCGAATAAAATCTCAAACTTTTCACAGTTCTTGACATAAATGAGAGACTTTTGCAAGAAAAAAAATTTTAAAAAAAGATACTGTTGGCTAGTCTGAAAAGGTTACTATATCAAATATCCAATCTTGGGAGCCAGCAGTTAAATTTCCTCAAGGCCGGCAAAAGTTATAGGATGAAATATAATTGTGTTTCTTTTCTGTTTCTTTCTCTGATATCTGCAGAGCACACATCCTAATTCAGCACTCTCCAGCTGTCAGCAGAGCTATGCACTATGGCATAAAGGTTCTTCTTGAGAGATGAAACTCTTGACACCGCAAATGGATGGACACTACATCCTATTTAGAAACACTCTGGCCAAGACCGAGATGCTCATCCGTTAGACACCAATTCTCTCCATCCTGCTCTGAGAATTAGTTCCTGACATTAGTAGCTGAGATTACAAGACGAGTAAGGAAGCTGGAGAGAAGGGGGGGGTCATGTAAATGAATTAATGAACTTATAACCTTGTTCCCACAGCTCTCGAGAATATAAGGGAAGATGTATGGCCAAGTCTCTCACTCAGGGAAGGAGAGTCCATGGGTTACAAATCTTGACTCACGGGATTGTATGTATTTATCAGTGCACTGGATGCTCATTGGGGGTCATTTTCCAGATTTATGTATCTCAATGTCATGGGGTCCTAAACCATGAGACCGATAGCACTAATGAGTTTCTTCCCACTGCATGACTGCCCTTCCTCCAAAAGCCATAAATTCCATAGACGGTCAATGGAAATTCATGAAGGGAAAGGACCTCAACCAAGTTACAGAAACAAGTTTTACCTTTAGCCTTGATTCTACAAGAAACAAATCATCTCAAGGATTTCCCTTTTTGGTCCAAAAAAAGTCTTAGCTATAGTCTTTGGTAATCTTAGCTATAGCTACCCTGTACCCCCAAACAAGCCAATCCCAAGGCTTTATAGACCCTTGTCCTAAAACAGCATGAATAGGATATCACAGAGCAGTGTCTGGGTACTTTACAATTCTGTCCCAAATCCAGTTAGGAGCATGGCTTAAGATTTAAGCACATCTCTGCAAAGGGATCCAACTCACAATGGCTTAACAAGAAATGTATAGTTTAATGAAGATGTCATAGGAAGATGAGGAAGAGGAGTAAATTCACCCAGGGCTTAACTGAAAATTTAATAGGACTTCTCAGTTCTCCCCACTACCACCTTTCCCTCAACCCCAATGCCAGCTACCTCACATCTCCTTCCTCTCTTCCTTGCCACAATCTCTCAAAAATGCCTACTCTTGTCTTGAAAAATAGCTCTGTCCCTCATCTTGAATATACACAACCAGCACAAAGCAATATAGTGACAATACAGTGTCCCCATTAAGCATGCTAGCCCTAGAGCTACTGCTCAGCTTTGCCATGATGTCACTAACAACCAACAAAATCCCTCTGAATTTCAGCTTCCTCACCTAGTAAGAGCTGACCAGAGTAGAGCCTCCCTCATAAGCTATAAGGTACTAGCACATGGAAAGTGTTCAGCATAGCTTTGGCTCCTAGGAAACACTTGACAGATGGTATCATTTGAGCTCTAACAGATATGGGGGTGCTGGGGTATGATTCAGTTCTCCCACCAAACAAACTAAAACCTTACTTTGCCATTACACCTGACTTTTTTAAAGATTTTATTTATTTATTAATGAGAGACACAGAGACAAAGAGGCAGAGACACAGGCCGAGGGAGTAGCAGGCTCCCTGCCGGGAGCCTGATGTGAGACTCCATCCCAGGTCCCCTGGATCATGCCCTGAGCCAAAGGCAGACGTTCAACTGCTGAGCCACCCAGGTGTCCCATCACCTGATTTTTAATACCAGATGAAATCACCATGAGCAAGAATATATAAAGTCCTCTGTATTTTTTCTAAGAATTTGTGGGGGTGCCTTCCAGTGGTACAGAAAGTATGCCATGGTCAGAAAGTTATCTGTGCTGCCTGCACTCAGAGCGAAGCACAGTTCTCAACGACTTGAGATAATCTGCTCACCCAGTGTCCTCAATAGCAGCAGCATTTTCACTGCCACCCCTCCCCAGCATGAAATGCTTCATGCTCTCTGTAATTAAGAAATCCACTAATTATAGCATAGGTCTGGGATGAAAGTCGCTGCATTTCACTAAGGGAATTTCAACTGTTGGCATTTGAAATAATTTAGAACCTGTAGAAGCTGACAAGTACCTTGGCTGGTTCTTCTGAACGCCCAACCCCCACATGCAAGCATGTGTCATCCCAGCATTCTGGTAGAGGCAGTGGATGACTCATAAATGTAAAAATTCAAGGGACAGGACATCTGTTTCATTTTATAAAATAAACACCTGAGAAAGTGGCCCTACATTGACCCAACACCAAGGCTTTAAGTGAGTTGTCTATAAGCATTTTTTATTGTACATCCATCAGTAAGAAAATGTTTGATGCACATCCAAGAAAAGGCTACTTTTATTTATAAACTATATACATGTTTCACACTACTAACATATTACACACTTGATAAAATACAGACACAAATTATGAAAAAGTGAGATGAAGAATAAATTTTTTTCGTAAAAAACCAAGTGTGAATGAATCTGCTTTCATCTTTTTGAAACTCTTGGTTTCACACTTTGTGATAGAGCAATCCCAAGGTCTCATTCTAAATTTGATTTGTTTTACTATTTACTTTAATGCCTGTCATGTGCAAAACAGTTCCAAAGATAAGAAGGGTATTATTAACTATACTTAGTAAATCATGAAACTTAATTTTCAGTCCCATCCACCGATTATGCATGCCTTTTTTTGAAATACTTCTGGGCTTGCATTGATATTCCCCTCAATCCATGATTTCCTGGCAGGAATATTTTTAAGCCACTTGTTTTTTTAAGGGTTAAAATAAGAGCCTAACTGGGCATGTTCATTCATAGACACATTTAAACAGGTTCATATAAAGACTTTGACCTGTTTTTGATCCCTGATAGATCTCCAGGTTCTAAATCAGCCAGGCAAATGGTGGGTAGTCAATAAATATTTGTTAAGTAAAGGTTTCAAAATAATCACTTCAACTTCCATACAGAGAATGGATTTCAATGAGAGTAGGAATATAAACTCAGAGAAAAGGTAGTAGGCTACTGTAGTTGTTCTGGCAAGACACAATGGGATTTGGCCTAGGTAGTTATGATGGGTAAGAATGAAAGAATTCAAGCCATGATTTGGAAGAAGAATCAACAGAATTTAGTGATGGATTATACAATGGAGCTAAAGGAGACACTACGATGGTGTCAATGATGCCAACTGTATCTGTTGGAGTAACTGGTTATAGTGGTAGCATTAGCTGAGATTTAGAAGAGTGGAGAAGGAGGAAAGGATTTATATATCATCATAAAATCCTAACAGCTCCACTTTAAAACTTTTCCCCAAGACCAACTATTTCTCACCCAAATCTCTGCTACCAACCTAGTTCAAACCATCACTGGATTTCATCTGATTCGTCCTTCTATTAGGTGGACTATTAGTCCTTCTCCTAATTAGTCCTTCTATTTTCACTCTGGCCCCCCTAAAACCCACACAGCACTTATAGGGAACATTTTTAAAGTCAGGGTTCCTTAGCTATAATTTACATACGGTGAACTTTACCCTTTTCAAGTGTACATTGCCATGGTTTTGACAAACATGTACAGCCATGTAACTATCATCACTTCAAAATGTACCAGAAGGAGTATTTTAAAACATAAATCAGATCAAGTAACTAAAAACCCAAAACCCTCTACAGGCTTCCCATCCCTCGAAGATTCAAATCCGTTGCCTACAAGGCCCTGAGTATACGGCCTTGCCACAAGATCTCTCTCTGCTCTTGACTCTGATGGCTTTCCTTTTTGAAAACTCAGCATCAGTCAAATTATCCTCCTTGATATTCCTGGACCTCTCACACCCATTTCCTACCTCAATGCCTTTGCACCACTGCCAAGGATCTCCTTCCCCCAACCCCGCCCCGCTGGCTCCAGGTAACCTCAAGCTTTTCTTCCTAACTTCATTCTGGTTTCTGTTGTGATAGCATACACACACACACACACACACACACACACACACACACACTCACTCCATCAGGCTTTATTACCTTAGCAGGTTTTATCTTCCTTCTTACAATTTATTCTTACCCAATATATCATATACTTATCTGTTTGTTCATTATCCCTCTCCATTCCAACCTCCACTAATATGTAAGCACCATGTGAACAAGACCTTGTTCATGTTATTCCCTGCTTTATCTCCAGCACCTAAAACAGCACCAGAGACATAGCAGACATTCAATAAACATTTGAATGAGAACATGGACAGGTGAGTAGATAGATGGATGGATGGAGAGACAGACAGACAGAAGGTGAACTGACTGTAAGCAACAGAGCAATCATCTACTTTGTTCATTAACATGGCTCAAAAGCACCCCCACATTCTCCAACCCAGTGACGAGGTCATACACCCACTTTGAAATTCTCAAGCTGTTAAATAGCAAGCCTTCAATATTATTAAGACTCACATAAAGGATATTAGATGGGTAATGTGGATCCAAACATAGCATCTTCATCGTGAAAAAAAAATTCAATTTCATGTGTCTGCGGTACCAGATATTGTAGCTGCAGAAAAAAATTATCTTTAACACTAAATATGCTTCCACTTCATTTATCTGCTCTTCCTAGTAAACTCTTTTGCTTTTTAAATTTATCTCCTTTTAATATTGTACTATCTGGAGTTTGCACCTCCAAAACAAACAGGCTCCGTTTCCCCAAACTGCCATTATGAGGTTCATTTTATTGAATATTTTGAAAATAGCCTTCATAGCAGTCTGCTTAATTAGGTCATGTGGTATAGTTTGCATTCAGCATTTCACAGATTATGCCTTTTCATTTTCCCCAGAATTATTTCTGTTGAGCTTTTAAGAAAGACATTCTGTTGGCAAAGGGCTGTGTGCTGACTATAATTACCAGATCTCCCTGCCGCCTGCCCCTCTGAGCCGATGTGTTCAATTCCGCAGTGGTTGTCATTATGGGCCAGGTTTATTATTTCTATTCAGGAATTTTGAAAGTTAGGTAGCTATAAGATTTACAGGAATTGTCCAATGCTCAACTCTTTTAAGGAAGAGGAAATGAGTTTTTGCAATAAAATTTAAACAATATGACTAATGATGCCTTAGGAAGAAAAAAAAATGAAGAGAAGTATTTCTATCCACTAAGTACTACTGGGAGAGAGCCATGCTGCTTTTTCCTCATCTACTGAGCACAGAAGATGTCCAGAGGAAAAGGTTAGAAGAGAACAAAACTGGGACTCATGGTTTTGAGCCAAGACTTCCACATTGCCATTCCGAACATCCAACCTTGAGGCCTGAGCTCTGAGCTCAGTTTCTTTGGAGTTGTATTTCAGATGCTATCGAAATGGAAAATTGTCACTTTTCTGGGACTCTTAATACCTCTCTACTCTAGAAAGATATTGGAAATGTTCTTACTTTCCCCCTTTATGATTGAATATTTCTGGAGAAGTGAACGGCCTGAATCAGGTTCCCAGTTGATATAATTACTACATCCAGATAATTAAGGCCATGACTCAAAAAAGGAAAATCTAAGTAATTTATTTGGCATTTTCCAACTGGAGTAGAATTGTTGGTTTTTTAAAATTTCCTAGTGAAATATGAAAGAGAAGAAAGTGGGGAGATGAAGAAAAACAATGACTTGTCATTTGGAAATTACATGTGAATCATGTTCAGAGCATCCTTTAAGACATCCTTTAGAAATCACACTCCCACTATCACATTGTTAGTGATAAGTTTAAATTTATAGATCGATTTCATTTTTACAGGTAAAGGTGGAGGTGGACCCCTGTCAAACACGTACAAGCACATACTCTTGAATGAATAAATTCTACTACTAAGAATTTATTCTTCAGGTACACCTGTGCAAGTTCCCCAAAATAACCTAACATGCATTATATTCAAAGATGTCCACTGCGAAATTGTTTGTAATTAGCAGACCACTGTGAACAGCCTAAATACCAGACAAATAAATCCTGGCACATCGAACCCAATAGCTGAAATATAGAATGAGATCACCTCCAAGTGCTAATGTGAAAATAGATCTAAGATATATCATCAAGTAAAATCTAGCAAGTTGTGGTTCACACTGCAAAGTGTGAGTGCTACTGGCTTCAAGTTCTGCAGCTAGACTGGCTTCAAAACCAGATGTCCCATTTATTAGCTGGGTGACCTTGGACAACTACTTTCATCTCCTTTTGACTTAGTTTCTTTTCTGTAAAACAGGGATCATATTATTTCTTTCAAAAAGTACTGACTGAGGGGGGCACCTGGGTGGCTCAGTTAGTTAAGCATCTGACTCTTGATCTTAGCTCAGGTCTTGATCTCAGGGTCATGAGTTTGAGTTCTGTGTTGGGCATGGAGCCTACGTAAAAAAAAAAAAAATACTGGCCAGGATTAAATGGATTAATATATGTAAAGCACTTGAACATGGTCTCAATAAATGCTAAACACACTGAAGATATCTTTCAAAAATGAATATGAAATAAAGACATTTTGAGACACACAAAAGCAGAACCCATTCACCACCAGCATACCCATACTACGAGACAAATTAAAGGACATCCTTTCAAGCAGAAGGAAAATGTTGCCAGGTTGAAATTTCAATCTACACAAAGGAAATAAAGTTACTAGCAATGGTAACTACATGGATAAACATCTGAGATTTTTTTTATTACTTAACTATCTTTTAAAAATCATTGTTTAAACAAAAATGAAAACAATATAATAATTATGGTATATATAGGGTTTATAACATATACGTAACTTAAATATATGACAATATCAGACTGTTGGCAGGAGGGGAGCTAGAAGTAGACAGTGGAAAGTTCTCACCTGAGTGGTTTTACACTACTTGAAACCAAACTGTGATAAAGGTAAAGGTACCTGCTGTAACCCCTAAAGTAACCACTAAAATAACAAAACAACTGTGGTGGCTAATAAAATGACACAGGAGACAAAAAGGAGTTATATAAATACTCAGTTCATCCAAAAGAAGGTGGATAATGAGAGAAAAAAAAGAACAAAGAGAAGATGAGAGGAATAGAAAACAAATCTCAAGATGATAGATTTAAATAAAAGTGATACCCAAGTATCTGCTGTCTATGAGGAATAAGCTCCAAATATGATGATGCACACTGGTTAAATACAAGAGTGGAAAAAATGTACTATGTTAACACTAGCCAAAGGAAAGTTCGATGATTGAGTTATTATAAGAAAAAGAGAATTTCATAGTAAAGAATATCTCCAGGTATGAAGAAAGCCGTTCTCAAAATGAGAAAGGGTCATTTCATCAATAGGACATAACAATCCAAAATATATATGCACCTAATAATAGAGTTGCTAAATATCTGAAGCAAAAATTGATAGAACTGCAAGAAGAAATAAAAATCCAGAATTATATTCAGACATCAATACCCCTCCCTTAATAATTGATGGAACAAGTAGACAGAAAACCAGTATGGATATCAAAGATCTGAATGACACCATCAACCAATATGATGTTGATCCAACAACAGAGTACACGTTGAGCATTTACTAAAATAAATTGTATTCCCAAGTACAAAGTAAATATCCACAAATTTGAAAGCTTTAATTCATATAAAATATTTTTTTTGGCCATAACGGAATCAAATTAAAAATCAACTGAGAAACAGATTTCTGGAAAATCCACAAATATTTTGAAATTTAATACTTTGAAATATACCCCCAATATAACCCAAGGGCTGAAAAAAAAATCAAAAGGAAAACTAAAAAGTATTTTGAATTAAATGGAAGTGAAACAAAAAACAACACAACAAAAAATATTTGTGAGATGTTGCTAGAGGAAACTACCTATATTCAAAAAGACGAAAATCCTCAAATAACAGTCACAATACAGATGGATTTCAAAATAATTACACTAAGTGAAAGAAGACAGACCAAAAAAGCTAATACACTGTATGAGTCGACTCATCTGAAATCCTTGAGAATACAAACGACTCCAATAGTGACAGAACATAGATCAGTGGTGGCTGGGAGCCAGCCGGGGTGTGCGGACGGTCAGAAAGGACTGCTTACAAAGGAGCAAGAGGAAATCTGGGGGAGCATTAAGATAAGTTCATTATCTTAATGGTAGTGATGGATTCGTAGGCGTATATATGCCAAAATCTGTCAAACTTTATGCTTTATATATGTGCAAGTTGATTGTAAGTGAATTATACTGCCATAAACTGTTGTTTTTTTTTTTTTAAACATACACAT
Organism: Canis lupus familiaris; assembly: GCF_011100685.1. NCBI lineage: Eukaryota > Metazoa > Chordata > Mammalia > Carnivora > Canidae > Canis > Canis lupus. Next base: position 40,609,626 of record NC_049245.1, on the reverse strand, counting down.
TTGATTATTAGCCTCTGCTTCCTAGGACTGGGACAGTGCTGATATGTGAGGATGGAGGACTCAAGCCACAGAGGGAAAGAAAACGATGGAACTAACATGAAAACATACACATGAAATATTCACATGTACGAATTTGTGTATAATCGATAAATGAATATCTGTTAATGAAGAAAAACATCATTAGTCCATTTTGTTCTAAGAGTGTCTAAGCGTGCCTCCAAATGCCATTCCCCTCCTAAATGACTGACAATATAATAATGAAAGCAAAATTCCAGTGCCTTTTATAAAGCGGGTTCTGTGCTATATGCTGGATACACACGTGTCCACATTTTCTCTTCCTAAGAATCTTATGAGGTAGGCATTAATATTATCCCCATTCCTTAGGTGGAGGCAGCGGCTCATCAGCCCAGGCTTTTCTCAACCACTGACCTCCAACCTACTTCATTTTGCTGTCTGTTCATGGCTTACAGAGAATCATCTATGTTCACAGACATCAGTCCCTAAAGGGGATATACTATGTGCCAGAACATAACAGGTCCATCCCTCAAATAAAGCAAAACTCCATTCCTTGTGAAGGAGTTCAAGAGTAAATAAATGGCGGTGCCTGGGTGGCTCAGTCGGTTAGGCATCTGCCTTTGGCTCAGGTCATGATCTTGGGATCCTGGAATTGAGCCTAGCGTTGGGCTCCCTGCTCAGTGGGGAGTCTGCTTCTCCCTCTCCCTGTGCCCCTTCTCTCTTTCAAATAAATAAATAAAACCTAAAAAATAAAGGTAAATAAATAAGCACTTTGTCCAACTGGAATATATCAACTTAAGGATATAAACGGTCCAATGTCTACTCATCTATTATGTTAGCCACCAGTCCATTTTAAATCACACATGTAAAATAATAAAGCCTATGTGAAATATCTCCACTCTGTTGTTGCATAAAATAAACTCTCCTCATATCAGAGCCACATTTTGAGTGATCTGACTCCTTGCTACACAAAGCAGCATTTCAGGACCAATTCTGGAATCCCCTGGGAGCTAATTAGAAATACTGATTCTCTGGCCTCACCCCAGACCTATGGGATCAGAAACTTCATTTTTATAAAATCCCCAGATGCTTTCTGTGCACATTCAAGTCTGAGAAGCACTGATCTCACACAGTGATACAGAGTAGATGATCTTCATTTTTATCTGAGTGATGCTCTCACTCAAGGTGGGATCTTGAGTCACACAAGTAACCAACCATATAACATTTAGTGGAATTACTTCTTTCCGTTATCCTGCAGGTGGAGATTCATAACCACCACAGAGTCACTGCTCTGCCTTTTAAAGTAAACTTTAAATGGTTCATTTACATCAGCCACTAATTAACAATGGAGAGCTCATACCAAGAACTATAACTAAACGTGGTTCAATGTCTCCTTTTCTGGCAATTACATCAAGTACCCAATACATGCCTGTCCCACTAGCACGACAGCAAAAGTTTCAGACAGCAGTGAATCTCAAGCCTAGCTGCACCTGGAAACACTGAAAAAATTGCCACCTCCCAAGCCCTATCCCAAAAAGATTCAAGGGGACTCTCTAAGGACGGGGCTTGGACAGCCAGAGATAAAGGAAATGAAGTGATTCTGGTACAAGCCCAGTTGTACCAGAATCACTACCTGGGCTTGAAAGCCAGTTGTACTTTGGCTGTACAGCAGAATCACGCGGGGAACACCCTCAATGTCCAGGCCACACCTCAGGCCCAATTCACCAGATTCCCTGGAAGTGTGGCCTGAGCATTCATCATTTACAAACAGAAAAAAACTCCCCCGAGGATTCTAACCTGCAGCTGAGGTGAACAAAGACTTGTTATTCAAAATAAAATAGGGGAATGAGCTCTCTGGAACATGAGACACTTTGGGAGGCCTTGAAAATGACTCAGGGTGAGGAGAACAAGCATAAACATTGTCTGATCTTTGGACATAAATGATAGATGTATGTGCCCAGAAAAGTCTCTAGAATTGAATCAAACAAACAAACTAACTAACAAACAAAAAACCCAAACTTATCAATTCTCCTTGGAGCAGTGGGGAAGTTTAGATGACTTTTACTTTTTAATTTCTACTCTCCTTTTCTGTTGACAGTTTAACCATGAGTATGTACTCTTAATACATGAGTATGTACTCTTAAGGCTTTAATCTTAAAAAGAAAAGGAAAGAAGAGAAAAAAAAAGAAAAGAAAAGTCACCTGAGCTAGTCAGCTGTTTCCTTCTACACATCCTTGTCGCCCAGGGCTTAATCTTCCTTACCAGCTTTTGAGCCTTGGTTCTTGCCCAAAAGAAAATCAACGTGATCCAACATTTCTGCCACCCCCTGTGCCATGACATTCCTGACCATTGGGAACTGACTTCAGCCTCTGTCCCTTAATTCCCAGTCGAGATAGTGACAATTGTCACCTGGCTGGTTGAGACCTCCGGTGTGGCCTCAGGGGTTGGGACATTCTATAAACAGACTCATGGCAGCCTATAAAAGTTGATCTATTGAAATCTGGACCACTATGTGCCAAAATGAAGATTCAAAGGCACCATGTTTTCTTGGTTTTTAATGGAAACAGCCTATGCCTTCAATGTGATCTAGTTGTTGATCAGTCATCGGGAGTCTTTCACTTGGGGGATGATGCCAGTGGTAGTGGTTCCAAAAAGCATCATGTTCAGAAAGTACCTATTTGGTGCATACTTTGTACATTGGCTCATTCATTCATTCATTCATTCATTCTACACCTCGATGGAACATGTTTTCTGTGGCTACCATCAGCCAAGGGCTCAAGCCACAAAGCTAAGAGACACATTCTATACCCTCAAAGAGTTTACCACCTAGTAAGGAGTTCAGACAACCCAACCAACAATTATCCTGAAGGGTGCTCCACAATGAGAGAAGAAAATATAAGCTAAGCTCCATCAATTATTGGCTGTGTGACCTTGGGCTATCTACTTAACTTCTCTGTGCCTCAGTTTCCTTGTTAACAAAATAGAATTCATAAGAGCCATTCGGGTTGTAATGTGTAGTAAAAGAGTTATTATCTGTAAAATGTTTGAATCGTGTTCGGTATATATATATATATATATATATATATATGCTCAAGAAAACAAATTTTTTTTAAAAATCTGTTAACTTTTGACAGTGATGCAGAGGTAATTCAATGAAGAAAAAGTTGTCTTTTCACTAATTGTTGTTGGAATAGTTGGTTACGAGGTACCAAAAGCTGGGGGCCTTGACTTAACACTTTCTCTCTGTGCACAAAACTCAAAGTGCATCGTGGGTCTAAACGTACACTCTAAAGTCATAAAACTTCTAGAGGAGAACTTAGCAGGAAACTCATGATGCCCTTGCTGTATGCGATAATTTCCTACAGAAGACACAAAAAACACAAATCCTAAAACACTGAAAACTCTGGACTTTGTCCAAAGTAAAAACATGCATGTTGGAAAGACCATTAAGAGAAGGAGCTTCTGCCTTCGGCTCAGGGCGTGATCCTGGGGTTCCAGGATCGAGTCCCGCATCGGGCTCCCTGCAGGGAGCTTCTCCCTCTGCCTGTCTCTGTTCTCTCTGTGTCTCTCATAAATAAGTAAATAAAATATTCAAAAATAAAAGAGAGAAAATGGTGTACGGGAGCCACCGCTAGGACAAAGTGCAGGCCGCACGGAGGCGGGGAGGGCGGGAAGGCAGAGGCCGCCCGCGGGGGCAGGTGGCGGCTCTGCACAGTGACGCCCTTGCAGCCGCGTCTCGGCCCCAGCGAGGTCTCCGCGCCGCCTGCCAGAATCTTAGTTTACAGAGAGGCCTCGTGGGGTCCGGTCCGCACACCGTCCGGGCGGGGTTCAACGGCAGCCTCCTCTCCGACCTCGCTCCCCGAGGCTCCGGACCTTGAGAAGGGCTCTGGGGGCGGGAGCTGGGGGGCCCGAGGCCACGCCCACGGCGGAGCTGGGAGGAGCCCGAGGCCACGCCCACGGCGGAGCTGGGAGGAGCCCGAGGCCACGCCCACGGCGGGAGCTGGGAGGAGCCTGAGGCCACGCCCACGGCGGGAGCTGGGAGGAGCCGGAGGCCACGCCCACGGCGGGAGCTGGGAGGAGCCTGAGGCCACGCCCACGGCGGGAGCTGGGAGGAGCCGGAGGCCACGCCCACGGCGGAGCTGGGAGGAGCCAGAGGCCACGCCCAGGGGCAGGAGCTGGGAGGAGCCGGAGGCCACGCCCAGGGCGGAGCTGGGAGGAGCCAGAGGCCACGCCCAGGGGCGGAGCCAGGAGCCTCCAGGGCCGGGGCAGCGGGCGGTCTGCCGGGTCTCCGCCCCTCCGCGGCCTCCTCTAGCAGGAAGGGCTGTGGGTGGCAAATGGGCACAATCCAAGTGCTCCTTATCATTAGCCATCGGGGAAATGCGAACTAAAGGCACGTTGCCACACTGCCACACCTTAGCCATCGGAAAGGATGCACACCCACCATCTACATCAAGGTGGATGGAAGCCGAGGGTAGTACGCTGAGCGAACTAAGTCAGTGGGAGGAAGACCATCATCATATGGTCTCACTCGTATGTGGAAGATAAGGAACAGTGCAAGGGGCCCTAAGGGAAGGAGGAGAAGAAGTGGGGAAAAATTAAAGAGGAAGACAAGCCATGAGAGACTCCTGACCCCGGGGAATCAAAGGTTTGCAGAAGGGGAGGGGAGTGGGGGGATGGGGTGACTGGGTGACGGGCATGAGGGTGGGCAGGTGAGGAGATGAGCACTGGGTATTATATTATATGCTGGCAAATTGAATTTAAATAAAAAAATGTTTAAAAATTGGGCAGCCTGAGTGGCTCAGCAGTTTAGCGCAGCCTTCAGCCCAGGGCGTGATCCTGGAGACCTGGGATCGAGACCCTGATTCCCTGCATGGCACCTGCTTCTCCCTCTGCCTGTATCTCTGCCTCTCTGTCTCTCATGAGTAAATAAATAAAATCTTTAAAAAAAAAAAGTTTAAAAATAAAAAATCTGAAAATTAAAATAAAGTGCCTTTAAAGAAAGCGCCGAAAATGACGTGTCAAGGATGTGAAGCAGGTGCGACTGGCGTGCAGTGCGGGTGGGAAGGCAAAACAGTGCCCCGCTTTGGAGAATGGTTTGGAAGCGTGTTAGAAACACACGCTTACCGTGGGACCCACCCATCCTGCTTCTAGTAGTTACTCAGGAAAAATGAAAGTTTATGGCCACAAGAAACCCTGTTTGCAAATGTTTGTAGCAACTTTTCGCATAATTTCCAAAAGCATTAAGCAACTCAGATATCCATCCACTCAAATATCCATCAGCTGGGAAGCAGATAAAGCCGCTGTGGGCCTGCCCTACCCTGGAATGAAAAGCAGTAAAATTAACACACCACTGACAGATTCTCTAATGGATGCATTTCAAAAGCATTTACGTTAAATGAAAGAAGCCAGATATAAGATACCACCGACCACTGTGGGATTCCATTTACCTGATGTTCTGGAAACAGTGGAAGTGCTGGGACAGGAATCCCATCAGGAGGCGCCAGGGCTGGTGGCTGGGGAGGATGGAGGGCTGCCTGACTCCAGGCCGGCATCAGCGGATCATCAGAGATAACAGAGATGTTCTTTATCGTGATTGCAGTGGTGGTCACGTGACTGTATACACGTGCATAAACTCTTAGAACTGCAAAGGGTACATTTGCCTGTCCGTGAATTAGACCTCAAGGATCAGAAGTGCTTATAAAAATAATATGTGCTTTTTTAATTAAAATAATAATAATAATAATAATAATAATAATAATAATAATAATAATAATTGTGTGTGTGTGTGTGTGTGTGTATGTGGTTTTGCTCTGGTAACACCACTGTATGCATTTGTTGAACTAAATAGAACCTTGGACTTTAAAAGGATGAGTTTTGCTGTATGTAAATAAACCTGACTTTAAAAAATTATAAGAATACCCTACTGAGACGTAAAGAAAACAGAAACCACCCCCCTGAGAGATTTAGCAACTGGACAGAAGGTTTGCATTTTAGGAACAGACAAATAACTCTTTGTGGTTGGAAATTTACCGTTTAAATTCTATCCCATTACCTACAGAGCCACGGAAAATCCACAGGATTTTTTTTTTTTTTTTTACTTTGAAATATATCCTAGAGCTTTTTAAGAAACATATTGTGGCCTAATTGTGTCATTCTTAGGTTACCACCAGCACTCCCCGATTAGGGCTGAAGAACCAAGTGGTGAAAGAAGAAGTTGGTAAAATAAGCCAATATTTAACTAGGATAAAAAAACCAAACTGCCTGAGGATGTCAGAGGGCTTCCAGGAAGGGATGGATGGTGCTTGGACTGGGTTTTTAATGGTAAGTGGAAGGTTATCTTTTGGGAATTGTTATTTGGTGGAGGTTCTTGATATATGATTTGAAACTCATTCCACAAAATACAGTGAGCACTCTCGCCTTGTTAACCATTATATTAGGGCTGCGTTCCTCAGCCTCACCGCTTTTGACACTTGGGGCTGTGTAACTCTCTGTTGTGAGGGGTTATCTTGTGCATTAACAGCATCCCTGACCTCTACCCACCCACCCAGCTATGACAACCAAAAATGTCTTTAGACATTGCAAATATTTCTTGGGGAGCAAAATCAATACCACCATGCCCTGAGTCACTGCACTAGGGTCCTAGGGAAAAATGATGAGTGAGACTTCCTACCTAAAGAAGCTGGCCATCTCGTCACAGAGTAAACAGGATTCATTCTGAGCTGGTCCGTGTTACAGATTGTGTGTGTATGTGTGTGTGTGCGTACACACACACATTTTAAATAAGATAGGCCTGCATGGGCTGGTGCTTAGCTATCCAGGATCTAGAGAACTGAAGACAGGCCCCCATGGTCTAAATTTGAGCTCTACCACTTAGAAAATATGTGAACTGGGAGACAGCTCACTTAAGCTACGTATGCTCCAGCTTCTCTGTGGAATATGGGGCAGAAACAGAACTTACATCAGAGGATTGTCAAAAGCATTGAATTACTAGAGATTGAAAATATGGTGTCCGATGGGACGCCTGGGTGGCTCAGCGGTTAAGAGTCTGCCTTCGGCTCAGGGTGTGATCCTGGAGTTTGGGATCGAATCCCGCATCGAGCTCCCTGCATGGAGCCTGCTTCTCCCTCTGCCTGTGTCTCTGCCTCTCTCTTCCTGTGTCTTTCATGAATAAATAAATAAAATCTTAAAAAAAAGAAAAAAGAAAAAATATGGTGTCTGAGACATGGTAAGGACTCAATAAAAGAACTCATAAATGTTAGTTGTTGCTCATTTCTCCCATCAAAGGCTGAAAGGTGGCAACAAGTTGTGCATGATATGTCTTAAGTACAATAGATACTTCATAAATACTTGAGGGAAGGGGGAGGGAATACATAAATAAAAATATTAGCTGGTTATAAATTACTCTTTTTTTGTTTTTTGTTTTTTGTTTTTTTTTTATAAGTTACTCTTATAACTCAAGCCTATGAGTATCTACCTAATAGAGTGACCATGAGAACGAAATCTCTGGGAAGTACTAGTCCCAATGCCTGATACTGATAAGTGTAAAGTGAATTTTCAGCTGTGGTTATTAGCAGTAGTAGTGTTATTTTACAGTCAGTCATCAAGAGATCCTAACCTGGTGAGGTTCCTCTGGAAAAGATTGTTTGACTCTGAACTTCTCTTCCTAGACCTTAATCTTTCAAAAATGTACCAGAAAGATTCCCTTGTGCTTACCAGCTGGGGCGGGCGGGGGGGGGGGGGGGGGGGGGGGGGGGGGGGGGCGAGATCACTGTGACGTCATTAATTGAAGCTGAGAGGAAGGAGCAAGTGTGGGAATTGATGGCAACTGTGTGGCATTAAGCTAAAACACTCGCCCACTCAGACCATCTGTCTGCTTATGATCTGGTTTCACTGAGCATTATGGAGATGAAGAATCAAGAAAATAAAGAAAAATAAAAACACGCGGAACTTCCATGTGGAGGGCTGTCACTCAACCCAAGCATACGCTTGACATGTCCGAAGGTCATGTGTTTCCTCAGCTGAGGTCAGGGATGGAGGCAGGAGCACGGGTGGAAAGAGAAGGTGGAACAGTGAGAGAGGCTGTTATCTTTGTGTGTTGTGGTTGCTGGGTGTGAGCTGCAGACCAGAAAGCAGATGGTCTCAGGCACAATCAGAGAAGAGGGACGATAGGGAGAAAGAGAAGCACAGACTTCCTTCCTGGAAAACTGCCTCTTCCATCCTCCACTTCATTTCCATGAACACTTCCCATTGTGGACTATATGTCTGTGTCTTCCCAAAGTTCATATGTTGAAGCCCTTGGTCTCCAGTGGGTTGGTATGAGGAGGTGGGACTTCTGGGAGGTGACTGGGGTTAGGTGAAGTCATGAAGATGGGGCCCTCATGATAAGATTAGTGTCCTTATCAGAAGAGACACCAGAAGGCTTGCTCTTTTTCTATCCCTACCATGTGAAGATATAGCAAGAAGGTGGCCATCCGCAAGCCAGGAAGAGAGCTCTCATCAGAAACCAACCATACTGGCACCCTGACCTTGGACTGCCAGCCTCCAGAATTGGGAGAAAATAAATTTCTTTTGTTAAGCCACCCATTCTGTAGTATTTTATTAAGGTAGCCTGAGTCGACAGAGAAATCTCCTTCTATAGATCTCAGCTCAAGGAGCTCATTCTTAAGGATTCTTTTTTACCTCAACAGATTAGAAAAGGGCCTTCAGCTATATCCTCTTGCTAAACCCTGGCTTTTTCCAAAGTAGTTCTATATGATGTGTGGGAATGTTCCATGGACATCTCTTCCTCACCCCCACCTCTACTGACCTGCAATCCCCCTGAGGACAGGACTGCATATGTTTGGGATCAACCCCTCTATACCTAGCGTCAGCATACCAGATTAATATATATTTGCTTGAGGAACTCGGAGAAGCAAAAGACTAAGATATATTGCCCCACAAAGATGTCCAGCCTCGCTTACCCTCTTTCAGCTGCCGAATCAGATGCTATTTTCACATTACAACATGGCATTCTGGGTCATATTTGCAGTCCCCCGTCTTCTACTGCTCTTACCTCAACCCATTTCACACTGCTTTGCACTTTCCATGTCAACCAATGACACTAGAATTCAAACCCTCATTTCTTTCCTCATATCACTCTTGATACCTGATTCATGTGATTGTCCTCCATTTTTTCAATACTTGATTTATTTATTTAAGAGCGAGCAGAGCAAGAGAGATCAGAGAGAGAGAGCATGAGTGGGGATGAGAGACAGAGGGAAAGAGACAAGCTGACTCCCTGCTAAGTAGGGAGCATGATGCAGGGCTGGATCCCAGGACCCTGAGATCATGACCCAAGCCAAAGGCAGATGCCCAAACCACTGAGCCACCCTGGCACCCCGTGATTGTCTTCCCGAACACTACCTGGAATCTGGCTCTATGTGAGAAGCTGTCCTTCAACTCAAACATTCTAAATGTGTGTGTCTAATAACAGAGCTTCAAAATACATGTGGCCAAACTGATAGAGCTGAAGCTAGAGAAATACACAAACCTGTATTGTGGCCAGAGATTTCAATATCCCTCTCCCCAAAATGGATAGAATAAGTCGATGGAAGATCGATATGGATATACATGACTTGAGTTAATCATCAACCAACTTGCCCTCATTGACATTACTGACACTCCCTCCAACAGCAGAAGAACGCACACCCTTTTCAAGGGCACATGGAACATTTTCAGAGCACCCAGAAGTTCTTGAGGAAGTCAAGGAAAAATTCAAAAGGTCCAAGCTTGGGCCACCAGCTGCATTTGTTTTCACAGTCCATGTACACTCATTTCCAATCCCACTCTGGTTAATCAAGCAGCGATTAATAAAGCAGTGATCGCCTTTAGTAAAATAAATAGCAGCTAATGAAGGAGGTTTAAAAGGGAGATAAAGATGAAGACAATGAGAAACGAAGCCCACAAGCTCATTATCACTTCCACAAAGAGACAGAGAAATCTACTTATTATAATTACAAATAACAGTTTTCTCTGAATTAAGGTATTCTTCAAGAAGTCATTGCATTCCTAAATATCCAATTAGACAAGTGATACTCTGAAGCATCTTAAAAACCTTTCAAGGCTTTGAGAGCTAAACAAAACTCCGTGTAAACATCCAGAAAGAGGATGGTACGTGTATTCCTATAATTCCTGGCTCATCCTAGCTTGTCAATAATTCCATATTTCTTGTTTATTTCGCAGATGGGCTCAGCCAAACAGCACACATCCAGATTCTTCGTGTGTATCTGAATGTGAATGGATTCTGTTCCTTGGAGAAAACCATTTGGGGGAAAATAAAACTTGGAAATAATAAATTACATATCAGAAATAGATGTTTATGTGTAAATCACTTTTCATATATTTTTCCCTCTTTCTCTCTTTTTCAATTTCCTCTCTCATCCACTCACCTTTGCCCTCCAAAGATGCAATCAATTACTGCTTTTTGTCTTAAATCAATATGACTCACAAAAAAAGGAAAATTGGTTTCTCGTATGGACTACAAACCAATCACATTATGCTATGTAATACAAGGTGTTCACATTCTGTTTAAATGTGTTGTTTAAGGGATCCCTGGGTGGCGCAGCGGTTGAGCGCCTGCCTTTGGCCCAGGGCGCGATCCTGGGGATCCGGGATCAAATCCCACGTCGGGCTCCCAGTGCATGGAGCCTGCTTCTCCCTCTGCCTGTGTCTCTGCGCCTCTCTCTCTCTCTCTGTGACTATCATAAATAAATAAAAATTAAAAAAATAAAATAAAATAAATGTGTTGTTTAAAAGACTCTATTATAGGTAAATCTTGAATAACTAGAAAATGTAATAAAATACATTTGCGTTTTGTGAGTTTGAGCCAATGATTTCTTGGTGAACAACGAAAAACCTCAGATTCATTCTGCCTCATGATCTTCTCTTCTTAGGGAACATTCTTCCTAACGTCAGAGACATTCTAACGAAAGTAAAGATTTAAATGCTTTGTAGAAGCATGGTGGTCATTGTCACCTTCCTGGCCTTTCTGTCCATTTCTGGGATTGTTTGTGAATGTACTTTGAAAACACTGATGACATGGGAACCATAAACACTCAATGATGCCTCCTTTTCTTCCTCTTCTATTTCCCTACATGCCTCAGCCTATCTTTTTGTTTTTAGTTCACATTTTAACTGGAAATGACTTTTCATTTCCTAAGCCCTTTTTGGCATTTTAAGCTCTATTAAGAGTTCTCCTTAAACTTCAATGCATTTCATTAGAAGGAAAAAACTAAAGCAATCTTACCATCCTTTATGAATAATTAGTGACTTAGAAACAAGCCTTGAAGCCAGTGAAAATTTCACTGTAAGGTAGTGAAATGATAAAAATACACTGAAGCCTATACTTTGATGCACTTTAAAGAAATCATCATAGACTAATAATATGGTATCTCAAAGGAACAGATCAGACTGACAGGAAAATTACTTTTCAGGAAACAAAGTAGCTATGACATTTATAGCAACCTTTATAAAGGTTTGTAGCATAAGAAAAAGAAGAAATTTAATTCCATTATTTCCATGTGTCTTACAAGTAACCCCAGTCAAAAGGAAAACTCGCACACACACGTGTGCACACACACACACACACACACACACACACATCTTTAGAAAGAAGAACATATTTCCTTTTACTCCTAAGCCATAAAGAAGAATGAGTAACATTCTATCTGCTGTTACTCCTTCCTTTCCTAGAAAAAGTAAACTTAGAATAGAATCAAAACCATGTTAACATGCCAAAGTGAAAAATGTCAGTTGCCACATACTGGTCCATTTATATGGTATTTTTCTTCTCTATAACCCTACTTTCTACAAAACTTAACACAACAGTGTTTTCTTATGTTGTATAGCTTTTGTTAATTCATTCAGACATTTCCAAGTTGCTTCAATTTTTCTTCAAGATGATTTATTTGTACACAGCCATAAAGTGGATCTTGTGAAATTGAAAGCCATTTCTTCAGTAGGTGAATCCACAGCTCTGTGGGTTTTTTTTTCCTATTCCCAAAGTATAACTAGAAGTCATCAGATATTAAAGAGTCTTTTCAGATGAAATCAATAAATAAACTAGTATATATACATATTTTTTTAACTCAAACTGGGTCAGTCTTGTTGTCTAGACAGGAAAAGAATGTCAATCCACCTTGGAAAAATGAAGGTTCATACACTCAACATAGGAATTTTGTAGAAACATTTACCTATCAGGCTAGTGTCTTTGGTTGCCCTAGAGATCAAGTTGTCCTATTACACAACCCTCTTAGAGAGGTGAATGAGTAGCATTCTCAGAGGGACCTCCAATGAGCCTGTCTCTGGTTTCCTAATATTTCTTTCCATGGGTAATCACCTCTCCTGGAGCATGAACTGGACTTACTGACCTGCTTCTAATGAACAGAATATGATAAAAGTGATGGAATATCATTTCTGAGACTAGATTACAAAAAAAACCTAAGGCGTCTAAATTGGAAGCTCTCTCTCCCTCTTTCTTGCCTTGTTTGCTCCGGGAGAAACTGGGTGCCAAGCTGGGAGGCCAGACCCATGGAGGGGTCCACGTGAGTAAGTGTGGGTACATATCTTCTGAGGCCTGACAATGGCCACAGCTGAGCCCTGTGATGGCTGTATCCTTGGCTGATGATTTGGTTTATGGTCTTGGGAGACACTGAGCCTGAGGCAGTTAGCTGAGCAGTTAGCTGCTCCCAGACTCTTGACTTACAGAAACTGTATGATAATAAATGTTTGTTGTTTCCAGTGGCTAAGTTTTGGGGTGATTTGTTACACAGCCCTAGATTACTAGTACAAGATATAACTGAATCCCTTACACGATGTCTAAGATATGTCAACCTTATAAAAGATTCAACTATGAATTGTGTCGTGGAAAGCTGCAGTGTGGTTATTCACTGAACTGGCTTCTAAGCTGATGTAATTTGTTTAGGTATCCACTTCTTCCTTATGCCAAGAATTCACCTCATTTTTCTCTTGCTTCAAATAAGATATAAATATAGGAGAGAGAGCTGTGAGACACTTTAAAAGGTTAAACAAGAAAACTAAGGGATAATAATAATAAAGTCTATGTATCTGCATGAGGCACATTCCCAGAAAACATAGTCAATTCTTTACCTTGCAGGTCTACAAAAAAAAGGACTTGCTACAATAACTTATTGCAAGAATAAATAAATACCTGCATGAATACATAAATAAAATAACTTATATAAATACAAAGTCATATCAGAAAGCTGACTGCTAAGAGTTATGATCAAAAGAGAATACACAGACCAAAAGCAAGGATCGAAATGATTCAAGACTCGTATATTCAGTATCTAGAATGCATTGGTCATCAAATATATAGATATTTCGAGGCTTTATCGCTTCCTAATGAGCGTTCACCATCTGCCTTCCTGACACTAATTCCCACTTTGTATCCCCCTCTGTGCTCTCAATTCCTGCGTCTGGGCTTGGCTTCACCTACACCTGAGCATGAGCACAGGACCCAGACCAGCCAAGCAAACCACCATACAGCCCTGCTATTGGTCAGTGATGAGCATGTGCCCTAAGCCTGCACAACTCAAAGGAATCTATCTCTGTTTCCTCTGAGTGCTACCAAGGAGGCTTTCAGTGTCACAGGTGGCTTGAACCTAGAGATACGCAAAGGTAGAGCCACTAAAGCTGTTGGTAGGGGGTGACAGAAGAGAGTGGATGAGAGGCACTAGGTGCTATTGCCTGTATTCATAAAATAAAACCAACAGAAGATGACATCAGGAATAAATCCAAATGACACTATGAGCCCTGAATCCACCCTGCCAGAAGCCAGTTCTGCCTCTGAATGCTCAGTTATTACGCACCCATAAATTCCCTTTTTAGCTTAAATCAGTTAGGGGCAAAATTTTGGGCTGGGTAGTTGTTTGGTGTTTTTGTCTTTGTTTGTTTGAGATCATTTTTGAAAGAAAATTTCTTAATACCTTCAGGTCCAAGCAGTTTAAAAACCTTCACCTTTTTCAGACTTGATGGATATCCTCAAGGGTTTGAGTGCTTTGGGTCAGCTTTCATTAAAACATCACAGAATCTTTGTTATATAAAGGATCTGCTGCTACCAGCCATGCAACAATGAAAGTATAATGATCATTATAATAATTTTTACAATAATCATTTTTATAATAATCATTGTCTTTCATAATAATCATTGCCACCACCACCACTCTCATCATCATCATTATCATATCAGCCACATACTGAGCACTTAATATGCATCAGGTACTGTGCTAAGGACTTCACATAGATTATCCCATTATTCATTTTTCTAGAAATTGGACATTCATTAAAATACAGACTCTAGAACCCAAATATCCTATATTTAAATTTTTTTCCTGCTAATTTCCACCAATGTGACCTTGTTTAAAATCTCTGCCTCAGGGTCCTTTTCTGTAAAATAGATGCTACTCTTTTCATCATAAAGTTGTGAGGATTAAAGGAATTAATACCTACAAAGTGCTTAGCACGGTGCTTGGCACACACAAAGCACTACTTCTATTAACTTTTCTTGTCTCTTACCATAGTCCAATAATGTGAGCATTATTATATTCTTTTTCCCAACAAAGAATTTGGTCTTTATTGGTCTTGACAGATGTCTTTTCATATTCTACACAAAATGGCAACTTAAAAATTTGATTCCTTTACTGAAGCAAAGTTCTATGAGAATAAGAACTCTGACATTCTCATTTTTGTATGTTGGGCATTATTAGCCTAGTACAGTGTCCTGCTAGTGATTATTAATAGGATGTGGGCAAGCAGGGGTGCCTGGGTGGCTCAGTCAGTTAAGTGTCTCTAGATTTTGGCTCCACATTAAGTGGAGAGTATGCTTGAGATTCTCTCTCTCTCTCTCACTCTCTCTTTCTCTCTCTGCCCCTCCCTACTATGTTTGCTCAAAATAAATAAATAATTTTTTTAAAAGGATGTGGACAAAGTAATTGAAAAAATATATACAAAGAATATAAAAGCAGCCAACTGGACAAAGAATAGTGGCCTAAGAATCACTTCTCAGCCTTTTGGCTAAGATCAAGTGAAGAATAGTGGCCTAAGAGTCAACAGTCCTGGGACATTGTATTAGTTATCCACCGGTGTGTAACAAACTTCCCCCAAAACTTAGCAGCTGAAAATAGCATGCAGAGATCATCTCCAGTTTCTGTGGATTAGACATTCATCACTGGGCTGTGTGTCTCTGGCTCAGGACCTCTGATGAGACTACAACCAAAGTGTTGGCTGGTGATGCAGCTTCTTCTGAAGGATCCACTTCTAGGCCCCCTCAGGTTAGCTGGATTCAGTCCCTCTAGGACGATGGACTGAGCACCTCAGTTAGAGACTCAGTTCCAGGTTGTTGGTAGCTGGCTTTTCTCAATTTTTTGTCAGAAGGCCCTCTCTAGCTGACTTTATCAGAGCAAGCAAGGAAGAAGAGCCTGAAAGGAAAAGAGAGAAAGGGAGAGAGGGGACCAATGAGAAAGCAAGCAAGCAAGATGGCACCCATGGTCTTTTGTAACCTACACAGAAATGATATCCCATCCCTTCTGTCATATTCTATTCATTAGAAGCATGTCACTGGATCCAACCCATGTTCAAAAGAGGAGGGTTATACCAGCAAATGAATACCAGGAGGCAGACATTGCTGGGAGTCCATTTAGAAGGCTGCCTGCCACAGACATGGAACTGAAGTTGATTTTGTTTTGATCTTTGACCCTGACCAAGTCAGACATTCCATGCCTGATGGAATTCTTTTATCCATAAAACTTGTATTATAATTCCCTAAGATCCCTTTAAACTCCAAACTATAATTCTAAGAGGTCTTGAAAAGGATCAAAAGTGCACTTTAAAGTCACATTTGAGGGGTACCTGGGTGGCTCAGTCAGTTAAGCATCCAACTCTTGATCTCAGCTCAGGTCTTGATCTCAGGGCCATGAGTTCAAGCCCTATGTTGGGTTCCATGCTGGAAGGAATAGGCCATGGAGCCTATTTAAGAGAAAAAAAAATCCATATTTGATTTTAAAATGGTTTCAGAAGTTCACCTGCGAAAAGGGCTTTAACCTCTCCCCTTTTTTAACATCACATCTTGTAAACTTCTGTGTCAAAGACTGTAATGAGGAAAACACTGGAATGTGCCATTAGCTCCACTTCCCACGCCAAGAGGAGACTTGAGAAAAAAGGAGCTGTTGCAGTTATTCGCCTGTTTGAAGCATTTGAGGAAGAGGGAACATGAGTTTCCAAAATTTAATTGAAATGGAGAGTTTTATTAGTTTACCCTGAAGTGTCAATAAAAAATGGTGCATGGCAGATGGTTTTCCTGTGATCCCAACAGCAAGTCCATCTTGAGGTTAATAACCCTTTTGTTTTATTGACTTATTGGCAAACTCTCTCTGGTGGTATTTAAGTTTGTTTAGATGTTTTCTTGACCGTTATTAAAAAAAACAACTCTGCCCACGACTGTGTTTTCGTCTATCGAAGAAACTTCATACTGCTTTCCTTTTGAGTGATGTATTGAAATCTCTCTTAACCCATCATAGCAACTAACATATAAACTAAAACCACATTTAGGCCATTTATTGATGTTGTAAAAAATATCCCTGCCATATATTTATTCATTTTTCCTTTGGGTTGAAGATAGAGAACACATTGGTGGATTGTGTCCTTTGATTAAAAAACTCTAAAGAAAAGATGAGATTTTTTCTTTCTTTCTTTCTTTTCTTTTTCTTTTTTTTTTTTTTTTTTTTTTTGTTGTTGTTGTTGTTGTTGCTATTAATTAAAAGGCGTTTGTCAGCCTTGACAAATTATCTATGATGTTCTCATTCCTACATGGACTTGACTGGGAGTTGCTGGCGTATGAACTGGAGTGTGCAGACATTTGTTGTTTATCCCTTGGTGTTCTGTTCTTTTCAATGTCTTTTAAATCTTTTAATGATTTGACAACATTTAAAACTTGGGAGATTTCACCCTGAAAGAAATTCGGCTTTCTGGCTTTCTTTGAATAACCAGAAGATTCAGCAAGTCTTGACCACATTCCAACACAGCAACAGCTCGGTGAAGCCAAGGAGTTGTTCTTCCTTTGGAAGGGGCACACCCTTGCCTGTCTCCACCATCTCCCCACTCCCAAGTGTTCTAAAAAACAAACAAAAAATGCTTAACCAGAGACAACTAGAAATCCCTGTTCCATGAATGTGACTTTATCATTGAAGAAACACTGAGGGCAGGTATAAACTGTGGTGAACTAGAGATATTTAACCCTTCCAAACAGGGTAGCTGCTACTCACTCAGCCTGCTTTGTTCACTTATGTGAGCTCCACGGTCACAGGAGGGGGACATCTGCGTTTGATCCAGGCATAGCATTTCCCGCCTGAACGTATCTTACTTCGGGGTAAGATGATCTCATTCATCGTGATGAAGGCCAAAGGCATCAGAAAACTGTGTTGTGCCTTAACCCATTTTCTATGCATTGACAATGGCTTTCCTGGTGGTTCCACATTCATCTGTTCTCCCATTCCTTGGTCCTTGGAGCAATCACACCCGCCACTCTTGACAGAGTGGGAAGGTACGTTATTGTCTTTGTGCTGTCGTGGTTTTGTGTTAATGGCAGCTATAATGCTGAAGTTAACCCATATTTTACACTTACCCATTGTCCTGCGTGGCACACAGCTACCATTAAGTGCACAGAATGGAGATGTGTAAGCATCCTGTTGTGGCCTATGTAAAATTTAGAACTTGCTCAGTGCATTACTTCTGTTCCCCGTCCCTATGTGTTTGTTTGCTTTTAAAGACCTCCATAAAGGGTCACAGACATCAGTTACTAGCTAAAAGCTATTCAAATCCCATGAACAAACACCATCTAAGTTGCTTGAGGGATTTTTTTTTTCCTTTCAGTGCTTTGTCGAAGGCCTTCGAGAATGGTTCAGACTCAAGGCAAATAGGTAATTTAAAACTTTCAGGGAAACACGTATTCTATGTGATGTTTGGTGCCATCAGGCTCCACATGTATAGAATGGTTCCAGCAGACAACTGTTTAACTTGAGACTAAAATTGTGTATTTTGAAAGCCCAAAAGCATGATTCATTATTTACATCAAGGCCTATTTAAATTCTAGCATTTTATAGCATTTCATCAATTCCTTCTTCCCACCCCGTTCCAAATCAGGTAAAATGACACAAAACACCATTTCCGCGAATTGCAGTCTCTTTTTCTGGATTGTTTTCTGCTTTTTCATTAAATCAAAAAGTCTTCACTATCATTTGAACTTCAAATGTCATTTCATGCTGATGGCTGAATCTTTTATGGTAACTATGGCAATTTGAAAAAGGATATGAGAAGTAGAATCTCTTCCCATCAAAAAAGAATTTTGTCTTCAAAATTCATCAAAGAAGAATTGTGTCTTTAGTTGCGTTTTTCAAGCACAGGTTCTCCCGCAACTCACTCAAAGAAATCCACCACCTTCATCGCTGGCATCTGACAATCCCACCTGCTTTCAGCAGAGCCCACTTGTCCATTAGGCCCAGTGGGCATAGCGCCTATAGCCCATGGTACCTCAGGAGCCCATGAAGATGTTTTCATTTCTCTTAAAAGTAGAAAAAACAATGACTATCATCCGGCTTAGGTTACATTTGTCTCTATGCCAAGGGAACCATAAAATATACTTTGTAATATTTGCCCTATGGAGGAAGAGGCTCAGAAAGGCAAAAGCGCTCTGCACCCAGGAAAATCATAACACGGTGCTGCATTCAGGCTAACTATGAAAGTCACTTAGAACCAATCCACACAATAGAATTCATGGTCAAACTGCACAAATGCAATGCTACTTCATTGTATGGCCTTGAGCAACGTTGTTGAGCCTCCATTTTCTCATAGGTCTAATCCTAATAGACAATAGTTACTGAGTTCTTACCGTGTCCCAAGCCTGCTGGGGAATGCATTGCATGGGTTATCATCTCCTGCACTCTTTGTCATGGCAGCCCGAGGGGCAGTGGTTCTTGTGAAGCTAACTGTCCAGATACAATGAGGTCACAAGGAGCCGGAGTGGATTCAGCTCTTCTCTTACCAGCAGTGTGACCTCAGACAAAGATTTTCCCCTCCCAGCGACTTACTTTCTTCACCTGACAAAGGTGGATCACAACAGAATCAGTCACAGGGTTTTAGGAGGGTGTGTTAGGGTGTGTCAAGCACTTTGGAGAGGGTCTGTGCTTGAATAATTGCTCTATACATGGTTTATGACTATCCTTCCCAAGAAGGTGACCTCCCTCATGTTCCACTATTTCTGAACTTCTTGCATGTGGAGTCATACAGAATATCTTCGTTTGTGTCTGGGCTCTTTGCCTTAACATTATGTATCTGAGATTCATCGATTTTGTGGGTGTGCATCCTAGTGATTTCTTCTTTTTTAGTGCCGTATGCTGTTCTATTACATTCATTTCTTATTGATGGAAATCGGGTTGTTTTCAGGTTTTGGCTATTAAGAATGATGTTTCTATGAGTATTCCTGAATATGACTTTTGATAGATACGAACTTCATGTCTGTTGGATACCCACCTGTGGATCCTAGTAAGTATTGAGTACTATGTGTGCTGGACTTCGTGGTGGGGCTGGGAATACAAGAGGCAGCAGTACATGGGTATGGTCCCTACCTTCAGCCTAAGGAGGAAGATATGGCAATAAATATATATGGAATGGCTGTATACGCCCGAAGGACAGTGATGGGGGTGTGGGGAGGAGGTGGGGAGCTGATTTAGGAAGGGCACACAGGTCCTATGAAGGGAACCTAGCAAATGTGGGGAACTGGGACAAAGGAAGTCTGGTTAGTGCAGAGAGGAAAGGGGAAATAGAGAGGTTGGCAGGGTTCAACCCAAAAGGCCATGTGATGAATTTTCCACTAATCTCACCAAGAGAGGGACATTGACTTTTTGAAAGGGAGGAAGAGTGCTGGTAAGAGAGTGATCTAATCAGATTTGTAGTCTGAAAACATTTGTCTGGATTAAAGGAAGTGTGTGTAAGCAAGAGAGGAGGCAGGAGGACTCATTAAGAGACAGGAGCCCTAGTCCTGATGAGCAATCATGTCAGGCCAAGGTGGAAAAGATGGAGATGGAGAGATGTGGACCATGTTAGGGGACATCTACACCAGCTTCACCATTTTTTTTTTTTTTTTTTTTTTTTTTGGTGCTGGTTTAATTGAATTACAGTCCTTTTGCCACTGGCCAGCTCTTGTAATCCGGACAGGACAAATTTAAGCTGCATGACTTAAACCAATAATTGGTAGATTATTAATGAAATCCAAGTCCTCTTCAGGATGATTAATTTCCATTGCAATCACATCCTGAGGAGAATTCAGTTCAGTTTCTCAGTACATTTTCTCATCCACATCCCTGTTATTGCAGGTTTTATTGACACCAGTCAGACAAACTCCTAGCAATGATTCCAACGTTACTCCCAACTGCAGTATGATTGTGAATGTCAGCGATATTATTACAAAACAAATGAGAGATTATGACTAGTATTCATTGTCCCTTTCAAATAGAAATGACCTTTCCCATGTCCCTCATATTGCTGTGCACAGTGGTATAGAAAGCCAAATTCAAGATTCCAGATGTTCTGTGGGTATAACCAGATGCCTCCTCTCATCTCACAGGATCAAATTGAAATGTGTTCCCAGTAGGAGGGGTCTTTTAAGGCGGCTCCTAGACCAAGGCCATCACTGCTCTGCTCTCTAACTCTAAGGGATTTGAAGTTACTATGGACTCCCATTAGATCAAGGGGAATTGCCAGAAGATTCCACACTTGCACATTAGTATTGCAGTGGGGTGATTGTGTGCACAGCTGTGAAGCCCTGCTGCCATTTCCTCATCTGTAAAACAGAGATGGCAATAATGGCAGCATTGTTCCTTCCAGAGTTGTGAAGACCAGATTAATATACGTATGACCAGTGCTCAGGCTGTTCCTGGATGTTATGGTAATAACCAGCCTCTCTGATTTGCTTCCATTGGACGGAGGTTAATTGTTGTGTTGCTACAGGGACTGGCCATGTGAGTTCTGTGCTCCCATGTGCTCTGAAGCAGTGCTCACTGGACTAGTGGTGCCCACTGGGCTAGTGGTGCCCACTGGGAGGAATTTTTTCAGTTTAATCTTCTGAAAACATTGCTTTTCTCCTGAGATACTGGCATATACCACTCATTGTAATATGGTATTACTTATTTTTTTCTGTCTTTGCCTCCGCTACCCAGAAGCTCAGCGCACACTCCTGGAGCACGTTGACTCTGTGGTCAATGTATTTCCTATCCCCTTTTTCAATCAACTCCTCTCCGTTCTTTGCCTTCTCCTATTCTGTTAATATTTTTATTTCATCCATATACACCATACATTTATAAGCATTTTTAAGAAACTTTCTGAAATTCTGTTTGGTAACTAAAAAGACGCAAGTGAAATCACGAAACGAAATACCTCTCAAAGTACAGCGTGCACGTTCATTAATAGCCTGTTTGCAAAGGAAGCTGTGAGAGCAGGGGCGAGTTTAATCTCCACATCTGTACAATGAGGGGTGATGAGAGACTGTACTTTAAGGGGTTAATACAGGATAGGAAAGGATTAATCCATAAGAAGCATTCAGAACCATGGCAGCTAGCATAAGCATTCCGCACTGGTCTTTGGTGTCACAGTCACTGGAGTGATCCATTGACGTCACAACAGAGGCTCATCCCAGACAACAACATACTGGGAAGCACCCAGCACA
This sequence comes from Canis lupus familiaris, assembly GCF_011100685.1. Lineage (NCBI taxonomy): Eukaryota > Metazoa > Chordata > Mammalia > Carnivora > Canidae > Canis > Canis lupus. The sequence goes on along the minus strand of NC_049245.1, from coordinate 40,587,839 downwards.
AATAAGCCCTAGTTACCGTTCTCCAAATATTTTATACCAGCCTTCTAAATTCTGTTCAGTACATGCACATATGTGTGATATTATACATTATTTTATACTCAAAATAAAGACTCTTATTTTGAGTTGCTGTTTTCCTACCTTCAAAAATGGAGAGTCCCAATGCTCCACTTTATGTCAAATGACACGAAACAACGTTGAAAGCGATGCACTTAAATACTAGCAACAACTCCACAACAGGCACGCTTCTCCAGTTTAGATTTGTGCCATAACTAACGGGACTTTGTAGACGCGTCCCGTCGTTGACGGAGCTCATGCACATACATGATCCATGTACTGAAATGTGACGCCGTGTGCCCCCAGACCAGCTCCCTGCCTCTGCCTCCCCAATCTCATCTTCTTCCCCCTCCACAGTTAGTCACTGATCTGAATCTGCACGTTTTCTATCATTTATTCTCAAGGGAGAGTTTTATAAGTAATACATCCAATGTTGAGTTTCTCCAGCATGCTGTTTGTCAGAGTACGGTGGATATCTCTCCTTCACATGGCTCTTTCCCGTGCTGTGCTCCACCATGTCGTCTCCTGCCTTTTTCTCATCACTTTCTCTCCCAGATTCCTCCCCATCCACTCTATGTGTACTCATACATCCCCCGATCTCAAAAGTAAAACAAGCCCCCAAAAGATCCTTCCATCTACACTGCAATGGCATTAATGGTAAGTCTGTCTCCTTCCCTCCCGTTAACTTTCTTGTAAAACTACTTTCACTTCTGCTCCGAATCTCACATCGCCCACTGTTTAATCTTTTATAACCTGTTCACCACCAGCAACAACACGACCCCAGTAGCCACCCACCACCCCTAAGCTGGATGGGTCACTCTCCTTGGTTGCTCCCATATCTTGTTACTCTTCTCATCATTAGGATTGTGCATCAAGAATTCTCAGTTGGTGCTCAGTCTCCTTCCCCGACCCCCAGACAGACTGAATTATTTGAGGCAGGCTAGTTCTTTAGCTGAGTCAGAATCACCTGGAGGGCTTGTTAAGACACTGGGCTCCGCCCCCAGTTTCTATGAAATAGTTATTGAAGGCAACATCCACTTTATCCCACAGCATCACAACTGATGGGGAAAATCCTTTTTTGGGGGTTGAGTCCAGTGGAAGATGCTGCATTCTAACCTTTCCAGGATCCTGTCCTCCCCCCGGGTCTCTCATCACAATTGCAACCACTGTTTCCTTGGCCAGTCCTATTCCCTCACACCTGTGTTCTCTCCTAAGTCCCCTGTCGTGACAGGCTACCTTAGCTGTCCTATGCACAGCCTGTGACCAGTGCAGGATTAGCATCATCTGCAAGCATGTTGGAAATGCAGACTCTCAGGCCCCAACCCAAACCGGCATCTTAACAATACTGCCCCCCTGGACCCCGTGATGTATATGTGCCTTTAATGTTAAGCACTTCTCCCTAGGGTGAGAGTGATCCTTAAATAAATCTCCCCAGTTCTGCTTGGAGTGGAGACAGTCCCAGGCTCACACGGGGGCTGGGAAGTGGGGATGCCAATGTCAATTCCTTGCCCCACAGCCCTGTTCCCTTCTGAGCCCATAGAGGGCAGGGTGGGCACTGTACTCCAGGGTCCTGGCTGCAAGCATCCTCTGGGAGACCCAGGGCAGGTCTCACTGCCTGGAGATTCCAGAGCCCACTCTGGCTCCCTAGGCCTGGACCTCAGCTGCTCTGTCATCCCAGCCTTGACATTTTGCCACCAAATAGGGACAGCTCTCCTGGGGGCAACCGCACCACCAGTCTCCTGCCCCTCCTGTCCCAAAAATAGAGGAAAGTTTCTACCCACCTTTCCCAGAGCCAGTTGCCCGTCTCCATGTAGATGCCGTCCTAGCAACTGCCAACGTCCAAGGCCAGACTCCTCCTCTGTCATCCTCCTCTTCCCTTCCTTGTCCTTCCTGGGCCAAGGAGACACTTCTGGCCGCCCTACCTGGGTAACTGCTCCAGCAGGCTGCTGGGGCTCGGAAGGGACAGGTGCTGCGCAGGTGGCATAAATGAGGGGCGTGAGCTCAGGCTGCATCAGAGAGGGCCTGCCTGTCCCCGGGTGAGCAGCTGCAGACTGTCCTTTGGAAACACAGCCCCAATGTTGCCAAGTTGAATTTTTATGTGAGATCTCCTACTTTTACTGTGGCAAGAAAATTTTTCAAACTTTTTTAAACTATGAGAGCCCATGAAAACCTGTCATAGGCTGTATTTGGCCTGTGCTCAGAACCAAATTCTTTGACTCTGCCCTCCTCCCTTTCCCTGGTCTCTCCACAGCACTGTCCGCACCTGTACACCCCACCTGCTCTCCAGCTCCCGCGTCTTCCTTTCTAGTCCTCCGCCAACTGATCCTTGTGCACCAGGGGAAGTGTGAGAGTATCAGGTGTCCCTACCTCCATCTTTGTGGTGAAACTACCTACCAACCGCCAAATTATTCTAAAATACCTCTCTAGGGGATCCCTGGGTGGCGCAGCTGTTTGGCTCCTGCCTTTGGCCCAGGGCGTGATCCTGGAGACCCAGGATCGAATCCCACGTCAGGCTCCCAGTGCATGGAGCCTGCTTCTCTCTCTGCCTCTCTCTCTCTCTCCCTGTGTGACTATCATAAATAAATTTTAAAAAAATTTAAAAAAATATTAAAATAAAATACCTCTCTAATCATGTAGCTCACCTTTGCACTCAAAGCCCTTTAGAGGCTCCTCCTTGGCCTCCAGCTGTCAAATTATCCCCATTGGCACAGCCTTCCCCGACCACCCCGTTTGCCTGCTTTTGACTAGAGCTCTTAAGACTTGGTCAAGCCTGGTGGTGGTTGTGGAGATGGGAAGAAATGGACAGGTTCAAGAGGTATTTAAAAATTAAAGTTCAGTAGCACCAGCTCCTGTGGCTTTCAGTACAAATAACCTATTTCCTACTTCCTATCAAAGCCTAGATAAGATGCAGCCTACGGTGCACGTGAGTTTGCAAACTGTCTGCCTGATGGTCAAATCTGTTTTACAAGTATCTTCTGTTTAACCCGCTTTAAAAAAAAAAAAAAAAAAAAAAGTTGCAGCCTAGAATTAATGATCGAGTGATTGCATATAAAAATCACGGTTCTTGGGGTGCTTGGGTGACTCAGTCAGATAAGCATCTGACTCTTGATTTCAGCTCAGGTCATGAGAGCGAGCGGCGCATCCGGCTCCACACTCTGCAGAGATTGCTAGGTTCTCCCTCTCCCTCTGCTCCCCACTCTCTACTTGCCCACTTGCCCTCTAAATAAAATGCTTAAAATAATAATCGGTCTCCCTGTCAAAAAAGTTAGTGGTGACAAGTCCAGACCAAACTTCTACGTGGCAACTAGTGGCTACAGTTGAGGTTAGCCACCTCCTCTGATGCAGGACATGCTGTTTACATCTTCACCTAGCCCTCCCTACTGGCAAAAATCAGGCATATGGACACTTCAGAAATGAGTTTAAAATGTCAATTAAATATTTTTTGTCCTAGAACCTTACAGGTAAATAAAGAAAACAAAGTAATAAGTTAGCAACAAAATATAATGATCTCCCCTGCCCCTCACCTCACCCACATTGGATGTTTTCTTGTATTAGGCTTACTTGCTCATGCATTCACAAAATTTTAAGTCCTGGTCAGTTACATAATTCAGTTTCTGGCATGTGAGATAAGCCTTTGTTGTTAAAATTTCTAAATGGCTCGGCCATAGCCACCATCCTGTGCTAGATCTTCCACTGGCCTTCCAGATGCATCCATGTACCACCCCTCTCCACCGGAGATAGACCGCCTCCAGCCAACTACCCCTGGATTCCAACTGGGTTTGGCCAATGGTGGGCACCGGCTGGGTTTTGGAGGGAGAATGAGGCCGGCTGTCTAGTCTCTGGGCTGTCTCTGTAGGGATGTCACAGGTTAGGTCTGTCCTGCTTCAAATGAAGGCAGCCCCTCCCTGAGTTCCAGAGTGAAGAGAGTGGCTGCTCCCTCCTCTGGCTCCGAAGGTACATGGCCCTCCTAGTGGTTACCTTCCACCTTTAGAATCTTGGTGAAAATGTTCTCAAACTCCTCTAATTTGAGGGGGTGACCTATCCCCTACCATACCCTCATGATAGATGCCTCTAGTCTCACCCCTCTGAGTACCAACCAAATGCATGCAAGAAAAGTGTCCTTGTAAGGATTATTTTCTAGAATCTGAGTAGGACTATTTGGGAACATTTCACAGCAATTTAAAGTTTGCTTTTATGTCTTTTAGAATCTTAGACTTACATATTTTATCTTTAAGCCTGATTTGCTTCTAAGTATTTAACCAAAAACATGACATATGCAATGTCTAGCCTTGAAGGTTAAAAAGTGACTGCCTCTAAAATTATGTATACCTAATCCTAGAAATAGCCTCTTTTTATGATCCTTTCATTGGTATTTTGGTGTATCAGTGCCACCTGCTGGAAAGTCAATAAAATTAGGTCCTTCCGAATCCCAAAATGTGTATGGGGGTGGTGGTGGCAGGGGTAAGTGTATTCTTGAAGAGAAAAGCTTAATCTTTAAATACATAGCTGTTTAACATCATCATTATCAGTATAAACCCCAATTAAAGCTCTGTAATAAGGTCTGAAACTTATGATTAAAAAATCCTAAATATTTCTTCCTCTTGATACATTTCTTGGTTTCTAAAATATTCTTCTGTCATTCTGCTCTATGTATGAAGCTCAGCATGCCCCAACATATCTCAGCACTACCTGGTTCTTTTACTAAGATCTAGGACATTGATACATACGTAAAAGACTTGTGAAACATTTATGTCCAGATATAACATGATATATGTATATTTAAATAAAATATATACTTTTTTTTTTTTAGCATTTGACTAAGTTTTGATGGTAGAGTGAGTAAAGTGGACAGATGTAGGATGGGATCTTTCTGTAGTGCTTTCACCACCTCTGAACAGCAACTGGAAGAGATGTATATAAACAACATGACACAACCGTGAGACTTCCTTATAAATAAAAACTGCAACACATATTCTGAATGATAATATAGAAACATAAAAGGTTGCTTAACCGATTTTAATAACATGACATAAAGCCCCTACACTTGATAGAATCGTTATGCAAAATACATAGATGAATACTGTCTTCTTTTAAAAATATAAAATAAATAAGCAAGACATGTGAAAATAGGCAAGTTTCCATTAAATAAATGAAAATTTTAAAAAAGAAAGTTTTGCTTTCCATATCATTTGAAGAAGGGAAATTATCATTTTAAACAATATTCAAGTTTATTAAACAAATTAAAAAAAAGTATTATAAAATGTTTAACTGTCATCAGCTTCGAGGTTTATGTTGCTCCCGAATTTTGCATATAACTGAACTTTCAGATCCGCTAACACTCGCTGAATTGATTCCACTCTGGCTTCTAAGGCGTCAATTTCTTCTTGCAAATTTTTCTGGGGAAAAAAAATAATTTAAATTAATTCTATTCAATGGATGGTTACTGAGCATCTGTGGATGAAATATTTGGGAAGAATTTTAGGTCAAACTTTCTAAACTTGGGACAGGCAGCTAAATAACACTGATAATTAAATCTAAACCAAAAGTCTGAATGTGGATACTTTTAATTCATAATTTATATTTGCTTATTATAGAATGAATCAAATCAATCTTCTCAGTTTTTGCTGATTTAAAAAACAAAAGGGATAAAAAAGAAAATTAATTCCCAAATTATCATACCCTAATAAAGAACCTCTATACAAATACTTCTGGTAAACAAGTTTTATCACAGGCCTGGCTTCCAACACAGCCTCTTCCAACTTTCTCAAGAATAACTATGAAACGAGAAGAAATGATAAAAATTCACACTAACACCAATAATTAAGAATAACAACTTATAGTCAGAATCTGGAAGAAATTTTCACCAACTGCTGGGCCCCTGGAGCCACTTTGAGAGACAGTAGTAACGGGTGCCTCATTTCTGACACAGAGCAGTGCTGCTCACATGAAATGCATGGAATGTCAGAAGTTCCTTACTGGCCAGAATCAAAAAAAGGATTTCTCCTGAACATAACCAAGAAAATATGAAGTTGCACAAATGGCATACCCATTAATATTAGGAACTGGGGAAGAATGCCTAGTATTGACAATGTTATTCATTTCGAAGCCTGGCCACTGAATCTCAAAATACGGCCCCCAGAATGCTTGGAAACTTCTGGGGCTGCACTCCAGGCCTTCTGATTTGGAAGTTCTTGGGATTTCAGTGATTAGAATTTTCAACAAGCCCTCTGGGGGACTCTGATGCCTGCTAAAAGTTTGAGAACCACAGCTATGAGAAACAAAGATGACATACAGCTATTAGAAAGGAGATAAAACTTCTCTACCCTGAAAACCTAGTTCATAGTGAAATTATGACATGCAAGAAAATTATTTTAAAAGCCAAGTCCTATCATGTATCACTCATTTCTTAAAAGCCCCTGAAAGGCTCCGCTTCGCCTTAGGGCCAGGTGAGCAAAAACTACAGCCCACGGGCCTGATCCAGCCGGATACCTGTTTGTGCAGTTTTACTGGACTGTGGCCCTGGGCATGCATTTACACATCCTGCTTCCATGGCAATTGTGAGAGAGCCTGGATGGCTCACAAAGCCCAGGGTATCTGCTATCTGACCCTGCAAAGAAAGTCTCCCAATCTCCGCTAAAATAAAGTCAATTTATCAACTCATCGGACAGAGTTTTTTTTTTTTTTTTTAGGACAGAGTTCTTCAAAGACAAAGGCACAATTTCAGAGGCTCCCAAATCTCCAACTAATCAAAACTTCTCTTAGTGGCCTTTTTGCACCATGATCTTTTTATGATCACTTTAACAAACGACCATTCCACATTGGTCTGGAACATCCCGTCCCCTCTTCTAGTGAAGACCCACTTCGTGTTGCGTTGTCTCTTTCCCAGGGAGCCCTCCTGACCCTGATACCTAAGCAGACACACTCCTCTACTCCGTGCTCCGACAGTCACCTCTCTGCCCACACCACCTTCCACTCATTACTAGTTTTACTTGCTGAACTTTCTCTTTACATTTACACTATATGCTCCATGCAGGCAGGAACCAGGCATATTTCATTGTCTTCCCCGTATCGGGGTTCATGGCAGAACCTGATACAGAGTAAGCACTCAACAAACACTTCTGGAATGAATGGATAAATGAATGAACAACAGAATAAAGGTTCACTGTCTGTGTGGGGTACAGGGAGGGAAGTGCGTTCACAGCAGTGACAAAAACTATAACCTATATTCCACAAGAGTATCTGAGGATGGTGGGAAAAAAAAAGAACAAAACTATAAAATTTTACCGTGAAAGAAAAAGGTTTTATACATAAGGGAAAACACCAATGTTTCTGCATAGAAAGATTCAGGAATAGAAATGTTAGTTCTTCCCAAGGCTTATTAAACATGAGTTTAATTCAGAGGAATTTTTGCTTTCCAGGACATTTGAAGAACAGAGACTAATATTTTAAATAATATTCATATTAATTAAGCAAACTTCAAAAGAATGAGAAAATGTTTGATAGCTACCAGTCTTAAGTGCACGTGACTGCTCCTCTCACAGACAGCTGGAGGGCGTGTGAATTGGAAACTAATTTCATACCATGTCTCAAATGCCTCAAATTTTGTCCATAAATCCATACTCTGACCAGTAATGACACCTGCCTGATTATTTCCTAAAAGAATCCTAAACGTGAAAAAGACTTGAGTGTAAGAATGTTCACTACAACATTACTGTAGGAAAATACTGGGAACCAATTCATGTTAACACCAGGAGGGCAGTGAACTGAATCAGTGTCCACCCGCATGATGTGAGACAGTCATCAGAAATGTTTTCAAAGCACGTGGGGATCCCTGGGTGGCGCAGTGGTTTGGCGCCTGCCTTTGGCCCAGGGCGCGATCCTGGAGACCCGGGATCGAATCCCACATCAGGCTCCCAGTGCATGGAGCCTGCTTCTCCCTCTGCCTGTGTCTCTGCCTCTCTCTCTCTCTCTCTCTCTCTGTGACTATCATAAAAAAAAAAAAAAAAAAAAAAAAAAAAAAGCACGTGTGCTTGGCCCTGAGCAGGCCCTCAGTGAAGATGTGCTGGACAAATGAACACTAAATAGAATGAGAAAGTACTTCTGGTAGAATGTTAACTGACCAAAATGTGAAGTAAACTTACGCAGAGAAAAGAGTAGATGAAAACATAAGAACCAATGAAAATGTCCACTATGGGTGCTTATCTCTGGGTAGTAGGATTATAGGTGATTTTTGTCTTCTACCCCGTAATATTCTATAGTTTCCACACAGTGAGTTTAGAGCATGGGTTCTGGGGTCAAAAGGCTACCTAGGCCCTCCATGTCACTTTGAGTAAGTCCCATGACCTTTCTCAGCCCCGACCTTCAATTCTAAGTTGGGACGAAGGCTCTGCATCTCCCAGAGCCCTTGTTGGGATTACGTAAGATCATGCCTCCAAGGCTTTCATTTCATGGCATGCCCGGGATGTTGTAAAAACCCATGCAGTATCACCTAGGCCCCGTTATTTCCCTACACCTAGAATTAACGTGTTCTTCATAACAACACACACCCTAAAGGAAGTCAGCCTCCCTCACCCAGGGAAAGACTCCAGCATACCTTTGCTTCTTCTAACATTTCCTGTGTCTCTTCTTGAGAATGGCTAATGAAAACATCACCAATTTGATAAGGTATCATTAAGCAATCATCATCTGCAAGCATGATGTCCTCACAAGCATCTTCTAAATTCTGGAGTTGTTTCTAGAAACACAAAAGTAAATGGCAATGAAAAGCACACTCATAATTAAAATTCCCTGACGGAGGTGAAGAGCCAACTTTAATCTGGGGACACCAACTCTGTGAGAGACCCTTTCACAAAGGTATCACCACACTCACATAAGACTTTCTTACATTTCTCCATGGCATTTCCTAGGGAAGCGCTTAAAAGCTAACTCACTGCCTCTAGCTGTTTCCAGAATGCTAAAAGCATCTGTGGGGGACGGCGGGCATCTGTGGCCACGCAAAATGTGTCCTACTCCGCCAATTTCCACCTAGTGAGTTCTGCCTCCTGTGGTAGAATGAAAACAGTGCAAACCTCCATTTCTCAGCCTTGCTCGATGAGAGGATGAAGGTAGCTATGAACCCACATTCCACCAGTCAACTGGCCTTGAACTGGAGCTCAGCTCGGAGGAGCACATAGGAGCTGCTGAGCACAGGCCCGAGTTGGGAGTGGGCAGAGGCTGGGGCGAGGGCCGGGGGTGCCACCCAGCACTCCCAGGTCTGCAGCGCAGCTTCCCGTGCTGGAGGACGCGGCTGGCTCTGGGATCACTGGAAACAATAGCAGCTCCAGCACCAGCCATGTTCTCAGGAGACGCGGTTCTGGGGTCTGCTCCTGGAGCGCCAGCCCAGGCTCACCCCCTCAACACTCTGGAAGTTCTCACACATCCCTTAAGCAAGGTCTTTTTTTCTTCAACTAACTAGAGTGGGTTATGTCAGATGCAACAACGGGCCCAGAGAAATAGAATCATGTATTACTGAATTCAGTTTTAAAAAGCTATAGCAGAAGCACTTGGGTGGTTCAGTGGGTTAAGTATCAGACTCTTGATTTCAGCTAAGGTCGTGATCTTGGGGTTGTGGGATCAAAAGCCACATTGGGCTCCATGCTGGGCGTGGAACCTGCTTAGGATTCTCTCTCTCCTTCTCCCTATGCCCCCCAAAACCCTGCTTGCACGCGCTCTCTCTCAAACAAAAAAATACAAACAAAAAACACCTATAGTATAAAGATCTTTCATTTTTCTTAAATATTTATTTAATACCTTTTTTATTTCTATTTCCTCCTTCAGCTCTGTGATTCTACTTGTATTCCGTGCAAATTTGTTTATCTTTTGTTGATCTTCAAAAGTAACGTTGACATCTTCTGCAGCCTGAGAAAATATTTCAATATTTTATAATTTTACTGGAGAAGTTATAGGTTAGCTTCTTATATAACTCTGAAATAATTCAATAAACTATCTGCCCTCATACAGTCAAGAATCGCAAATGGTACAGAAAATCACAAAGGCCTTATAAGTATTTGCTCCACAAGCTCCAGATCTGTTCATACATCTATAATCTCTTCCGATAGTCTATGGAATAATGCCTAAGCCTAAAAACATTTCAAATATGAACAACAATTAAGAATAAGTCCTGAACTAAGTAAGTCAGCCAACCTTGGTCTAGAGCAGAATTTCTCGAGCTGGAACATTCTTTCATCAAGATAACCCAGGAAGCAAAAATGATGTGGTAATGAGTTCTGGTAAAGGCTTCATACCAATTTCTTCTCTCAGAGTTAAAACCTACACAAGCTTATTGGAGCTGTCAGGAACCTGACGGTTTCTAATGCTTAATGCAATTGATACACTGGCTAGAGAGTTACTATGCATTTCAGTGGCTGTATTCCACACATGGTAAAAATTATGTTTCTTTTAACGCGGACCCTATTTACATGTCATCATTAAGAACAGGATATGAGGTACTATAAAATGATTAAAATTGAATGTCTAGAAATAGTGTGATTACATTTGTAAATAAAATTATAGAGTACTTAGATGACAAAGTATAAAATAGCTAACATTGACTGAGCTCTTACTATGTATCAAGAACTTTCTAGTGCTTTATCATCATTGCAAACCCTTCAATGAATCTTATTAAGTATGACCGTTAGGAAGTAGCACTATTTTATAGATGGAGAAAGTGTGGCACAGACAGGATAATGTCCCCCGAGTCACAAGCCAGTATTAAGTGGTGGAATTCGATTTCAAATCAGGTAAGTATGACTCCAGAGTCCAGACAGGTCCACCAGCTCTTAGAAACTGAATGTAAGAGATACTTGGGTGGCTCGGTGGTTGAGTGTCTACCTTTGGCTCAGGGTGTGTCCTGGGATCGAGTCCTGCATCGGGCTCCCTTCATGGAGCCTGCTTCTCTCTCTGCCTATGTCTCTACCTCTCATGAATCAATAAATAAGGAGAGGGACATGAGCCACACTGGGTCTTGTCCTACACTGACTTTGGCTATCACCGGCAGAATGTGGGCTGACAGCTGAGTCCACCAGTGTTCTAAAAGCCCAGAAGGAAACTCTGGCCAATTTCTTTAAAAAAATAAAAAGAAAAGAAACTGAATGTAAAAACACATGTGGACACGCAATCATGCACATTTGTCAGAGGCAACAGGAAGTCCTTGGTTTTCACCGGGTTCTCAAAGGGGTACCATATATTAAAAAAGAAAGAAAAGAAACAAAAAGAAATTAAATACTAGATTCTCCTTGGAGCTTCCCCTCATTTATAAGATAAGAACAAGAGCCCTTGATTAGAATGCGATGGAGGAGGGAAAGAAAGAGCAAGCGAGAGTGAGCTTCAATCAGGCCTATTTTTGCTCTTTTGTAATGATTCACAACAACCATGCCTCCTCCCTTCACCTGGTCTCCTGTGACCTGTCACATAAGAGATGCACATTTTTATTTCCCCAGAGGTTGAAAGGCAACCTGTTGTGTCAAATGAGATTGGAGCTTGATGAACAGAACATGGAGGCAGATGCCTAGAACTCAGCCCGCCCCTGGCCTGGGCTCTCATCACAGAACTGACACTTTCACATGCATCAGGCTCAGCATCAGAGACCCCCAGAGGGTATCTTGAAAAACTCCTTTAGATCACGATACACAGAGCTTTGAATGGCCAACCTTGTGCATGACTTAGGAATACAGAAGTTGGGAAACACTGAGCTGCACTACAGACACCAAAGGAAAGCCCATATTTAGGTATCTTGGGATTTGAGGGGTTTTGCCTACGTAAGAACTAGCAATTCCCAAAGCAGACAGGGAACGGAGAATTCTAGAGAGTTCCTGCTTGCCTGAAGAGTTTAAAATACTGAGCTTCTCAAAACTTCACCATGTATTTATTTATTTATTTTTTTTTTAATTTTTATTTATTTATGATAGTCACAGAGAGAGAAAGAGAGGCAGAGACACAGGCAGAGGGAGAAGCAGGCTCCATGCACCGGGAGCCCGATATGGGATTCGATCCCGGGTCTCCAGGATCGCGCCCTGGGCCAAAGGCAGGCGCCAAACCGCTGCGCCACCCAGGGATCCCATACCATGTATTTATAGATGCATTTGTCATCTTGAGGCTTGAACGGGGTCACTCTCATGAGAGCAACTACCGCGGGGCTGGCCTGACACACAGCTGAGGCTAATATATGGGTCTCTGAATGTGACTCTGAATCCGGCTTGATCAGACTCACATACACACCGTTTCTTACAGGGTTGTGAAGGAATTTGGCCACCTGTTTCTATCTTTCCAAAGCAGGTGTTTCCTTTCCTAGCAGCCCCCAGCATGTACTTGGGGCCTGGAGTCCGTTTCCTTAGCGGTGGTTTCCTCACTGGGGCCTCAGGGCCACAGTCACTGTGTAAGGCAGTGTGTGAAGTCCGTGGTTAAACTGTACACCACCCAGCGGAGTTCTGTTTACAGCAAAAAGTGGTAAGTCAGCACCTTCCAAGACTACTGGCAGTGGCTTCTGTTTTCATCTCACTGTTGTGGAACACTCCGACATTGCGTGAAGCTTCACTTTGGCAGGGAAGGGCTGATTCTTACCTGGGGATCCACAGACACTGAACAGTCCATTTACCCCCGACACTGTGCAGCATGGCATATCCTGTCTGCGCATTCCTCTGAAGGGCCTTCACAGTTCTCCTGATTCTCAAAGGGAGCCACACCCCGTAGAGGTTAGGGACTCCTGCATTCAGGAAAGCCAAATGTGCTCACTGCTTGCTCACAAAGCCATGGGAACTCAAAGAGGAAGGACTTATTTTTTATTGGGGGCAGAGTGGTCAACATAGTAAGAATGGATTCAAATCCAAGCAGGCGGGACCTTGGACAAATTATTCCATTTTTTGGAGCCACCTCAGGCTTCTTCCTGTAAAACGGGGAAGCCAGTTCCTCCTACCTTGCAGAGGTGATAAACTGAGGACCTGCAGATGGAGCTGCCTTTTAATAAATGATAACTAAATGTTTTATTTCCTGAACAATGCTTACCCCCCAAAAAAATCATTAGAGAGGAAGAACAAAGATCTAAAAGAAAATTCTGCTAGGCCAGAGAGAAATAGGACTACTCAAGATTCAAAGTGGAAATTAAAATTCCCTGGACCCCGACTGGGCCCTTTTCTTGAGACTCAGCACCTTGCAGGATTAGGAGAGGGACATGAACCACACTGGGTCTTGTCCTACGCTGACTTTGGCTATCACCGGCAGAATGTGGGCTGACAGCTGAGTCCACCAGTGTTCTAAAAGCCCAGAAGAGGGATCCCTGGGTGGCGCAGCGGTTTGGCGCCTGCCTTTGGCCCAGGGCGCGATCCTGGAGACCCGGGATCGAATCCCATGTCGGGCTCCCGGTGCATGGAGCCTGCTTCTCCCTCTGCCTGTGTCTCTGCCTCTCTCTCTCTCTCTCTCTGTGACTATCATGAATAAATAAATAATTAAAAAATAAAAAATAAAAAAATAAAAAAAATAAAAAAAAAAAAAAAGCCCAGAAGGAAACTCTGGCCAATTTCGGTCTGCCTTTATTTTTGTTTTTTAAAGGTGTCTGCCAAATCTCCACGATATAAAATTTTGCATTGTATTTTTACTCACTTTTCATGCCCACAGTCATTCATTTAACAACTACTTGGTAAATGGTTCCCATGTGCCAGGCACAGTGGAAAGGGAGGCTGTCCCACCCCCCTATAGTCCCACCCTCACAAATACCTGCAAGCTTACATTCTAGAGAAGGAGGTGGGCAAAAGGCAAGGTGGGCAAGATGATGCTAGATGATGATGATACACGTGGTGGGGAAAACAAAATAGGTTAGGGGCTGCAGTGTTGTGGGATAAGGAGTGAAGGGGGCTTCCTTGGCCTCTCTGGGGGAGGGGACAACTGTACTCAGGATCAAGGACAGAAATCAAACACAGTCCTCTGAAGGCCAAGAACCAGATCTTGGAAAGCAGACCTTTGGAGAGGACTGAATTACCTCATCCAAATGCTCTCACCAGAAAAGCCATGACCCACTGGGACATAAACATGTTACAAAGGTAAAGCATTCCGAATTGCAAAGTTTTTATTAAACTCAAGGGGCTATCCCCATGATATTTCATGCCCACTCACTGACATGCCTGCTTGCTCCCAGAGTGGGCAGAGGGCCAGAGTGTACATGCAGTTAACCCATCAGAAATGCTCACAACGCTGGAAAACACCTGCAGGAGGCTGCTGCACATATCATGTCAGTCTGACTAAGATAATGAAGAAAATCCTCCATGCTCTGGCCACCACCCACCCCTCGATATGTTCATTTACCATCTTGGCTCAACCTCCCCCGATTCTCTGCCATCCTGGGCACCCTTTCCTTAAACACATCCAGGGGCTCTGCAGCTGATACTCCCTCTCTAGAATGCCCCATCCCTTCCCAACTTCCTTTTCCTCTCCTTAGGTCATTGCATAGATCACACCTTCTCACGAAAGCCTTCTCTGGTCACAAAGCAGACCTTACTCCAGCCCTCGTGTCACAAGTCCTTTCTGTCATAGTTCTTCGCAGAGCTGGGAATTTTAGTCTTGTGTGACTACTGAGTAATGCCGGCCTCTCCCCGCAGAATGTAAGTTCTACGGTTCTACGATGCTATGAGGGTAAGGGTGTATAAGCATTATTATTGCTCATCACTGCTTATCACCGAAAAACTGAAATTGTGCCACGTTACATGCTGAAAAAGTTTGCTGAATGAATGAAAATATGTTGGCAATGAAGTTTTGCCAAGTCCAAGGTTCAAATCATTTCCCTACCATTCTCTCAACGTTTACTTCGTCTCTCTGCCCTTTGGTCTGCACACCTGTCAAACGGGGTGGGGGGGGGGGTACAACTAGCATCTTCTATGGAAGTAAAGACCACACCTAACAAAGGGCCCCTGTAAACTACAAAATAGAGATGGAGGGAGTCTCACAAAGTTTCATACTCCTCTGAATCACCCTAACCCTGAACCCTACTCTGACACTCAGTAAGAACTTGTGGATGACAGACCAATAGAGTGAGCAAATCGCCCCTGGTTTGCCTGGGGCAGTCCTGGTTTTAGCACCCTACAAAGGAGGCAGGTGGCTCAGACAGAGCATATTGCTGAGTAGGGGAGCCAAGGAATTTGCAGTTGAATGCAAGCAAATCCCTTTAGCCAGGGGACTCCCATCAGACACCAAGGAAATTTGAAAACATGGGCTCTAGAGAGTTGTGCTCACTTTAATGCTAATTTGCTGTGGACCAGTTGCCTCATCTGTAAAATAAAGATAAAAGCAGCCTCTGAAAATGAGTGTGAGATTAAAATAATGCGTGGGGCTCGCTCAGAACCGAGCCCACCTAGCCCATCATACAAAGGAGGGCCTCGGTAATCACCAGGCATTATTAGCATCCCCCCCTTCCCCATTTTATTTGTCTCCTGTCTAGGTATTCCTAGACACCTGAGGGGACTCCGGGAATTAGAAGCTGTAAACAGGGAGCTCACACTCGCTTAGTGGGATAAAAGGTGGGCTTCGGGAAGAACAACATAAAATCGGAGCTTGAACTGCAGCTCTGCTCATTAGCTGAGTCATTTCGAGGCCACCGACTGCTCTGCTAAGTCTCTCCATCTGTAAAGTGGGAGGAAACCGTGTCTTCGCTAAGTTCCCGGGAGGATCGGGTACATCAGCCGCCGGCTTCTGGGCCCGGGGCCGCCGTCCGCCGTCGGGACCCAGGGTCTCGGGCGGGAGCCGCGACGTCCGGCGGGGATGCGGGCGGGCGCGACCCGGGGCTCGAGACTCCGCCTCTCTGGGCCTCGGCCTCCTCACCGGCCAAGGCGGCGCCCGGGGCACCCCCGCGGGGCTCCAAGGCCACGAGCAGGTAAAAGGCCCGGCGTGATGCCAACCGCGGTCCACGCGACCCGCGCTGCTGCACCGCGAGGGCGAGGGCGAGGGCGGGGCCGGGACCGCGGAGGGGGGGAGCCCGAGGGTAGCAACCCGGCTGCCCCCGGGGGGGGGGGGCGCGGGGGAAACCCCGAGGGTCCCGACCCGGCTGCCCCGGGGGGATGGGGGGACCTCAAGGGTCCCGACCCGGCTGCCCCAGGGGGATGGGGGGAACCTCAAGGGTCCTGACCCGGCTGCCCCAGGGGGATGGGGGGAACCTCAAGGGTCCTGACCCGGCTGCCCCGGAGGGAGGGGGGGAACCTCAAGGGTCCTGACCCGGCGGCCCCGGGGGAACCCCGAGGGTCCTGCCCCGGCTGCCCCGGGGTTGGGGGTAAACCCTGAAGGTCCCGACCCGGCGGCCCCGGAGGGAGGGGGGGGAACCTCAAGGGTCCTGACCCGGCTGCCCCGGGGGGATGGGGGAACCTCAAGGGTCCCGACCCGGCTGCCCCGGGGGGATGGGGGAACCTCAAGGGTCCCGACCCGGCTGCCCCGGGGGGATGGGGGGACCTCAAGGGTCCCGACCCGGCTGCCCCGGGGGGATGGGGGGACCTCAAGGGTCCCGACCCGGCTGCCCCAGGGGGATGGGGAGAACCTCAAGGGTCCCGACCCGGCTGCCCCAGGGGGATGGGGGGAACCTCAAGGGTCCTGACCCGGCTGCCCCGGAGGGATGGGGGGAACCTCAAGGGTCTTGACCCGGCTGCCCCGGGGGGGGATGGGGGAACCCCGAGGGTCCTGACCCGGCTTCCCCGGGGGGGCGGGAGGGGACCCTGAAGGTCCCGACCCGGCGGCCCCGGAGGGAGGGGGGGAACCTCAAGGTTCCCGACCCGGCTGCCCCGGCGGGGGGCGGGAACCCCAAGGTCCCGACCCGGCGGCCCCGGGGGGTGGGGAGGGGGATGGGGGAACCCCGAGGATCCCGACCCGGCTGCCCCGGGGGGATGGCGGGGACCTCAAGGGTCCCGACCCGGCGGCCCTGGGGAGGGGGGGATGGGGGAACCCCGAGGGTCCCGACCCGGCTGCCCCCGGGGCGGGGGGAACCTCAAGGGTCCCGACCCGGTTGCCCGGGGGGGGTGGGGGGAGGCCCCCGAGGGTCCCGACCCGGCTGCCCCGCCTCGGCCGGCCCTGGTGGGGTTGGGGGTGGGGGCTGAGGAGACGCCCGGGGGAGCCGGCGCGGGGAGGCCTCGCCGCGGGGCCGCCCTCGGGGTCGGCAGCCTCGGGCCCCCGCGCCACGCCGGCCGGCGGAGCCGCACCCCCCCCGCGGCCTGCGCCCGGCCCCGGCGGCCGCCCCCCGCCGCCCGCCCCCCGCGGCCCGAGCATCCCGCACCCGAGCGCCCCACTCACCGCCTTCTTCATGGTGGCCGCCATCTTGGGACTGGACTACTGCGCGCGGCGGGGAGGGCGGCGAGGGCGCGCTCCGGGCCGGGGCGGAGAGTCGCTCCCCGCGGGCCCAGAGCGGCGCCGCACACAGCGCTGCCCCCGCATCCCCTCCTACCGCGTCTCCGGCCCGCGGCCCCCAGCGCCCGGGACTCGCGGAGGAAATGTGTCCTGGAAGCACTTGGTACGTGCCAATTAAAGGCACAGGCAACGCCCTGTGGGCCGACAGAAAGTGGGGGGTGTGGCGAACCGCCCCGGAGTCCCCGCGGCGGACGGCAGGGGGCGCGCCTCGCGGGGGGCGGGGCCTGGGCGGGGAATGGGCGGGGCCTGGTGTGGATGGGGCGGGGCCACGAGCGGACGGAGGGGAAGTTCTCTTGCATCAATTCCACAAAACTTGTAAGAAGTAGGCATACCTTAAAGAGAGCTAAAAACAAATGACCTTGGCTCTGGGACGTGAGATGTCTGTGCCCTGCCAGTTCACACGGTGTAAGGAAGGAAGTGCTCCTCCATTAACCTACTCAACAATGCTCACCCAACAATTACCCTACACCTACACCCACCTACACCTGTGCCTCCCAATTCTTTTTTTCTTTTTCCTGTGTGTGCGTGTGCATTCCTTTACACTCTTAACACTTAAGGAACACCCCAAAGCTCTTCTGTTTACGTAGGTTATATTCATCCATATTTCCCATATTAGAAATGAAAATGGAGAATTCTTTAAAAATTTATTTAATAAATAAACCCATTCCATATTCATATAAGTGACGTTTCAAATTATGCAAAATCATAGGAAACTGGCATGGGCTTCTGAAAATGAGGAAGAGGAAGAAGGATGTACGCACTGTTGGGCCAGCTGCCAGCAGCGTTTTGTGCATGGGGCTCTGGGTGGTGGGGCTGTTCACCGAGGCAGAGTCTTATGGCCTGGGGCAGTGTGGTTTGATCTGGACAGGTGCACGGACAGGGGGCTGACCCCTGGCCACCTTGGTACTGGCTCTCCTCCTGACTCTGTATCCCACCATCTCTATCCCCCTTCACTCCCCTTCCCTGGCATCCTTCAAGCTGATCTCTGTCCCAGCAGGAGGACCAGTTCTGTAAGTACAAATGGGGACTTTCATATCTTCTGTTAAGCATCCTCTCCTGTCCTTAAACTTGAGCATCTCCAACCTCGTTCTTCCCCTACCTATCTAGACAAACAAAAGAAAGCAGCTTGTGGTGCAAATGGAAATAATTGGAGACCACAGGTCAGGAAGGAAAATCACCACTTAAGAATACTTTCCCCACTAAGGGTGACTGAACTCATTCCCTTACACCAGGTTGAAGACTGGCCGGCCATTGACTGGATCCATGCTGTTTTGGTTCATTCATTTCTTTGGGTTTTTTTTTTTTTTTTTTGCCCACACAGTATTTTTCTTTAATTGGACCAACATTTGAAAATTAGGAGACTGCACTCAACAATATCAGGTTTTTTGTTCTGCTTTAGCTTGTAAAACCCAAGTCCTGGTGGCCTCGAGTCTACATTCCTGCCTGACAGCTGTTGCTGGAGATGATTATGGAAAGCCTATTGAACTAACAGGCCCTCTCAGGGTCCCCGTGGATCCCCTCCTGCCTCATCCTTGGGCTTACCTGTCAGAGCCTCCAGGTATATGCACTTGTCACCAGCCAGACTTCTCTTCTCAAAGATCTAAATGAGACAGTTTGTGTGTGCATTTGTTTGTTTGAAATCTGTACCATGCTAGATGCCATTGCAAAAAGAGAGATGAATTAGACAAGGTGCTTCACATCAAGAAGCTTACAGTTGGCACACATATATCGCCACAAATTGTAGCATCTGGAGCTGTAGCCCTGAGACCAGTGCAGAGGGGCTCTAGGGAGCAGGAGCTGGTGTCTGACTGGAGTAAGTAGCCCATGAAGATTCTGGAATTGGTGACATGAGTCATCAGTGTGACTCACTGACCATTGACCATGGTCAAGCAGGGCAGGTGCTGGGCCAGCTGCTTAAGCACCTGACTCTTGGTTTCGGCTCAGGTCCTGATCTCAGAGATGTGAGATGGAGCCCCACACTGGGTTCTGAGCTCAGCGTTGGGGTCTGCTTGGCTTCTCTCTCCCTCCCCCTCTGCCCCTGTGTGTTCTCTCTCTCTCTTTCACTCTGTCTCTAAAATAAATAAATAAATCTTTAATTTAAAAAAAAAAAAAAGACAGATGCTAAAAAACATAGACAAAATTCCTTAGCCTCATGCAGTTTACTTTCTAGTGAGGGGAGACAGGCCATATTCAAAAATATATGAATGAATCACGTACTATGTCAGAAGGCGAGCCTTATTACTATGTGTTATTAATAGCTGTAAGAACACTTAGAATAGTGACAATAATAAAAGACTGTGTAGCTACCAGTATGAAAACTTCATGAGGAAGATACAAGAAATGGTAAGTATGTTAACTGGAACACCGAGGGGGGGAAAAACCATCTACCCAACTATTTGGCTTGACATATAAGCTACAAAATTGTCCCGACACATGCAGGTTTCGGATCCTGTCACAAAGCAATAATGGGCTCATTTTGTAGCAGTACACCCATGAGTGCCCTCCAAAATCCTCACCATGTGCACCGTGCTCCTGGTTCTGAGACTTAAACAGGAAACCTCGATGGGATTACCCCCTTCACCTTGGCCAGGAGGGGTCAGGGGCAACAGAGTCAACCCAGTATCACGTAGTAATTAGTGCCCATGTTAGGGCAGCCTGTTCAAGGCAAAGTCAGTAATGTTTTGCCATAATACATACAGGACTATTATTTTCCTCATTTGAAAAATATCTACTTTTAAAATTTAGAACAAAAATATTTTAAAGGGGCATTTAAAAATCTCTGACTTAAAGTGAAAACCGATCTCACTTGCTGTAGGAGCAGATCTTAAGTGAATTAAAGAGAACTCTATTCTGGGATGGTCCTTGAGAAATTATGTTTCAACTGAGATTTGATCCAAGAGGGGGAAGGTAACAGGCAAAAAGGGAGCAGGACCAGGTGCTGCACCTGAGTGCCCTCCTTACAGGTCCACTGCTGGGCACCTCATCTGCTTGCCTCTCATCCCAGCTCAGTGAGTAAGGGAGAGTGAAGAGAATCTTTAATACCAAAGAAAGGTAGGCAATCATGGTATATTTAAAGAAAAGTTTAGATAGGAAAGAGAAGGAGGAGAAGGACAAGAGATGAAAGCTGGCCATCCAACTGTCCAGCTTACCCAGCTCCTCACCTCCAAGGGAATAGGGGCCCGGTGCTCAATTCCCCTTTTTACAAAAAGCCAGGAATCTGGATTTTTATTTTTTTTTTAAAGATTTTATTTATTTATTCATAAGAGACACACAGAGAATGAGAGAGAGAGAGAGAGAGAGAGAGAGAGGCAGAGACACAGGCAGAGGGAGAAGCAGGTCCATGCAGGGAGCCCCATGTGGGATTCGATTCTGGGTCTCTGGGATCATGCCTTGAGCCGAAGGCAGGTGGTAAACTGCTGAGCCACCTGGGCATCCCGGAATCTGGATTTTTAAAAAATGTGGAGTCTCTTGTTGAAACCTTCCCTCAAAACTTCACATATGCCAGAGAGATGGAAAGCAGGGTCCACCCACTCATCTGTGACCTCCAGTAAACCTCCCTGTAGGTACATATTTTGGAATATTCTGATGACTGAATTTTTCTCCTAAACGAAATCAGAAAAAAAAAAAAATTGCCTGGGTTTACTGAAGTCAAAAGCTGATGCAGGGCAGCCTGGGTGGCTCAGCGGTTTAGCGCCGCCTTCAGCCCAGGGCCTGATCTTGGAGTCCTGGGATCGAGTCCCACGTCAGGCTCCCTGCGTGGAGCCTGCTTCTCCCTCTGCCTGGGTCTCTGCTTCCCTCTCTGTGTCTCTTATGAATAAATAAATAAAATCTAAAAAAAAAAAAAGCTGATGCAAATTAGGAACTCTATCTCTTACTGAAAAGTTTCATCCCCAACAGCTGTCCTGTTACTTTCTCCCCTGTCACCTCCTCCCCATGCTTGTACCATGATCGCCAGAACTTCCTCTGTGCCCCTTCATCACTCTTGACCTCCAGAGGTGCCTTTAAATCTAACTCAAGATTTAATCTGTCCTCTAAAGACGTCCTTGGTTCTCAATATCCTGTTCCATCTTTAAATTCTGCACTTGCCACACAATTTGGTACGTTTCTAAGCTACCACTGCATATGCCTTACCATCTCTCTCCTACTTCGTTTGAATATTCTTACTGAGACGGGCAATGTAAAGTAGTGTGAGTTTCTATATGGAGCAACAATTTTGTACATGATTTTGTTATGACCCCCTTTGAAATTCTTCTCTGTCTTCCCATTGCACCTTGGGTATAATTTAGATTTCTTACCAAAGCCTACTCTCAACCTCTGACATTATTTCATACCATCTTTCCCCTCCATATGCTCCATCTTCTTGAGTCTCCATTTGTGAATAATACCTGCTCCCTTCTTCCCCAGGCCCTTTGCACCTGCTTATCTTGCTATTCAAGATGCCCTTCGCCTGTTATTCACCTGGCTAAGTTCTGCCCACCCTCAACACTGAGCCTCTGTGTCTCTCCATCAAGACATCTTCCTTCAACACATCCACCACCCAGAAAGAGCACTCTCCTCTTCCTTGAAACACTGTTAAAAGTCTCTCTAACCCATTTTCTTTTAAAATATGTCTCTTCTGTTACACTGGGAGTACCAAAGGGGACAGATCATGCCTGCTTCTTCATCTCTGTAATCACAGCACCAACTGGGAAAATGGGTGATTGACAGACACTAATGAATAAATAAATGTGGGAATGAATGTGTAATTAGAGATTAGTACAGTAATATATAAAACAACCCTGAACAAGAGTCTATAGTGTATTTCCATTCACTTTGTGTGTGTTGGGGGGCGGGGGGTGTGCTGGACCTTGCACTAGGTGCCTCACACAAATAGTGATCGCGTGGACTCCTTGCCTGAACAAGCCTTCTCTTCACCAGGTGGCGCTGTGATTCCAGGAGCTGACATTTTCATTTCCTCTTTGCAACCTCTCAGGAACTGTCTACACTCTGAAAAACAACATTACACAAAATCAAGAGAGGTTTCTCTTTGGGACAAAATACAATCATTTCTCACTAGTTTGAATTCTTGCCTTAATTTTTACTGGGCAAAAAGCAAAGCATTTTCCAAAGCCCTCAAATGTATACATTGGGTTTGGGCCTTTATAAGATAGACCATTAACGAGTCTGTTTATTTCAAGGGTACATGCTTATAGCAATTTTGATATTGAGAAACAAGTCAGAACTTGTTTATAAGTAACAATCATAACATATCTTCAAATTAAAATATAAATTCCCTACTGTGATTTTTTTTTTAATATTTGTTTATTCATGAGAGATGCAGAGAGAGGCAGAGACACAGGCAGAAGGAGAAGCAGGCTCCCCATGGGGAGCCCGATGTGGGACTCGATCCCAGGACCTTGGAATCATGCCCTGAGCTAAAGGCAGATGCTCAGCCACTGAGCCACCCAGGCATCCTCGATGTGATTCATTTAATAAGAATCTCATTTATAACTAGCACGGAGCCAGGCAAACTCTTCACCATAGATGCTGCTCATAAAAAGATGTTTTATGCTGGGATCCCTGGGTGGTGCTGGGATCCCTGGGTGGCGCAGCAGTTTAGTGCCTGCCTTTGGCCCAGGGCGCGATCCTAGAGACTCGGGATCGAGTCCCACGTCGGGCTCCCGGTGCATGGAGCCTGCTTCTCCCTCTGCCTGTGTCTCTGCCTCTCTCTCTCTCTCTCTCTCTCTCTCTCTGTGACTATCATAAATAAAAAATAATAAAAAAAGATGTTTTATGGTAAAATGGGCATCTCTTCTCTTTTGAATACTTTTCTCCATAGTTAAGGACATTTCCAGGACTTGAGTGTCACCCTTCCGTCCTGGAAGTCAGAACTCAATTTCCTAGCATCCTTGAAGCTTGGAAGCAGGTCTATGGATCTGGGTCCAGCCAGTCAGATTCCCCAGTGGCAGACTGGTGACCAATGAGGAGAGAACAGTGGAGGGAGGTGCCAGGGGCCCAGGAGAATCCACTCCTGATGGTGAGACCAGCCTGGCAGAGGATGCTCGGGTGTCCTGAAGCAGCAGGGAGAGATGCCCTGGCCTCAGTGACTCAGACCCACGGGTGGTGAGATTGTAGCAGCGAGCAGTCCTGCAAGGTCAACTCAATGTCATCCATAGCTGTTTGCCTCTCCTCTGAATCCCTGGTCACCTCACAGAGGGTCTGTGCACATTTCAACTTCCTTTTTCAAATTCTGCTCTATCTAGCTACAGAGTCATGTTGTCGGAAACAAGAACCTCAAAGAGATGTTTCTTCTAAAGGAAAGTTATTCCCTTGTCATTGGAAATTCAGCCCTGATGATCAGGAGATAGAAAGGCAAAAATGCCTCAGTATCCCTGAGGCTGCCGTGGAGGTGGAGCTGTCTGAAGAAAAACTTCCCTGCTACATTGCCAGGGCACAGGCCAATGCCAATTATGGATGCTGAGCTGACTCTCAGTGCTTTTTATTTTATAAATCACATACTCAGGTAACCCGTAGAGTGCATTTGTGTCAAATTGACACAGGCTTTCATGAAGAGGCATCAGCTGAAGACAACCCCTCCCCGAACCAGCACAACCCATGGCCCCAGAATCCTAGTAAGCTGGGAGGGCTCCCACATGTAAGTGGGAAAGCCATTGAGGGAGAGAGAAGGGGTGCTGATGAGAAGTGGTTGCTGCTTGGTGCTTGGAAAGGCGGCAGGATGAGTCTCTGCCAAGAAACCCAACCTGGCTCATTTTTGACAACAAACAAAGGACCGGATTGAAGATGTCATGGGAATCAGTGTTGTCCATCATGAATGCTTCTGTGGTCTCCAAGCAAAACATTTGAAAGACATTGAGGCCGAAGAGGGGAATAAGCAGCAGCCCCTGCCCCACACCCATTCACTGCCCCCAGAAGAGAAATCAGTGCTAAGAAATGTGTAAAAAGCAATTAAATAACATGAATAAACATTTTTATCGTTTAAGAATAATTCCACTGGCCACCTATTCTGAGAAAATAGGTCTAAAAACCATAAACAGACTATCTATACAAGAGCGCTTAGGAAAGCGGTATTTATAAAAATGAGGCATCTCTTAAGAGTTTGGCAAAAGAGACCAGCTTAAGAAGCCTTGTAGGGTGCTCCCCTTCATAAGCACTTGTCACAATATTCATTCTAAAGAGTAGTGGCAGGGGGAAACGTGGAAAACAGGTCAGGTGCAAAATTACAATTCCAGTTTTGTTTCTAAAAATCATATCTATATAATATAGATAGAGACACTTAGTAACAT
The DNA here is from genome assembly GCF_011100685.1 of Canis lupus familiaris. Taxonomy (NCBI): domain Eukaryota; kingdom Metazoa; phylum Chordata; class Mammalia; order Carnivora; family Canidae; genus Canis; species Canis lupus. The sequence continues at coordinate 40,563,096 of NC_049245.1, read as the reverse complement.
ATAGGAATGACATATATAAAAATGTCAATATAATTGACAATTGACATTTGTATGATTTTGTATCTAGATATCAAGAGTTGAATATAACTTTTTTTACTTCCATCTTTATAATTTTCCATATTTAAAAAAATTTTAAAGCAAATATGGGTTAATGTTTATTCAGGAAGAAATTAATGCCAAGGTAATTGATATGTAATCATGCAAGATGTAATGAAACCTGATGCAAGCTATAAGGGGAACACACCATGATTCTAGCTAGAATCTAAAAATCGACCCACAGAATAATAGGAGGAAATATACAGAACTATTCTTAGCAGTTGTCACTGGGTGGTAACATGAAATCCAAATATTTTATCTGATTTGCACTTTCTTAAATTTCTTTTAATGGTTATACATTGCTTTAATAATATCTGGGAAACTTCTTTTTTCAAGATATGACTATATTATTACCCTTTTGAATAAAGAAGGCTAGATAATTCTGACATCCCACTAATCGCAGGAGCTCAATCATCAGAAGCAAAGGATTTAAATCCAAAGGATTTAAGTCCTCCACGTTACTGTCCTAAGTTTCTGAGAAGGAACAGGAAGCTCCCTGAGATATTAAATATTTAACAACAGTTTTAAATTTTTTTAGAAATTCAATCTTTAATGAGCACAAATCTTATATAACACGGTTGCTGTAAGAAGTAGCATTCATTGCATCTATAAATATGTTTGTTATAAGAAATTATTTTGCAAACTTAAGCTTACCTAAATATACTTTTTTATAGTTCATGCAATATTAAATAGGTATAAAGATATATAGAGATCTCTCTCTTTCCCTCTCTCTCAAATATATATAAAGATTACAATTTTAGTATATGTGCAGCTGAAGCAAGCACATATATATGAAGATTACATTTGATTTTCTGCCCAAGAAGAATTATTCTTCCTAAATATTTGGCATTTGTTTCCCCGTATCCAATACCCCTCCTAGCAGCAACCCTGATTTTAGTTCAGAGATCTTCCTCTTACTCCCTCTAATGGTCAATACTACACGTAACTTGCAGAGACATTTGGCCAAACATTGTTTTGTGTGTGTCTGTGAAAGTGTTTCTAGATGACGTTAATATTTGAATGGTAGACTGAGTAAAGTCCTTCTTAACATGGATGGACCTCATCCAATCAATTGAAGATCTGAATAGAACAAAAAAGTAGAGTAAGAGTGAACTCCTCCTGCCTGGCTGCTGAGCTGAGACACGGGTCCTTTCTAGTTTTCAGGCTTGAGCTGACATCAGTTCTGCGTTCCAGCTTGCCAACTGTGGGTCTTGGGGTTTACCTCTGTAATCATATAAGCCATTTTTAAAAATAATATCTGTCTATGTAGGTATCTATCTATCTATCCATCCATCCAGGTTGCTATTCATCCATGTTCTATTGGTTCAGTTTCTCTGGAGAACCCTGACTAAAATACTCCCAATTGGTCTGTGTGGTCTGGCTGGGCTCTAACACTGTCCTCAAAGTGAAGCATAAGAACAAGTTTCATCCAATCAGTAAGCTGTGGCCACAGGATTGTTCAGGAATCAGCACATGGCCAAACTTAGGCCAATCAGAGCCCGGGCTTCCGATTAGAATGAGTTCCAGAAGCTCTCTCTTCCAGCTAGCTGTGAAACTGTAGGAAAGCAAGTTCTAGAACAGTAGCCAGCATCTTGCCATATAAAAAGTGAGCTCATTTGAAGATGGATCCAGCACAGAAGTGAAGCTGAAGAGTGGAGAGAGACGAAGTAGGGCCTGAATTTTATTTTATTTTATTTTATTTATTTTATTTTATTTTATTTTATTTTATATTTTTTTAAGATTTATTTATGATAGGCATAGAGAGAGAGGGGCAGAGACACAGGAGGAGGGAGAAGCAGGCTCCATGCTGGGAGCTTGATGTGGCACTCGATCCTGGGACTCCAGGATTGTGCCCTGGGCCAAAGGCAGGTGCTAAACCGCTGAGCCACCCAGGGATCCCGGCCTGAATTTTAAAGTGTTGCCTTGGTCCCACTGTGCTAAGCTAGCTCTCGTCCTGAACTTTTCAATGACAGGAGTCAATTCTTTATTTGCCTATGGGATTTTGGCTTAATTTCCTGTGACTTACAATTAAGAGTGTTAACAGATATGTTCCAGCCACGACAATGTCTCGACAGAGTCTGAGGCAAAGGCTTGCCAAAGGGAGTCAATATTGGGAAATGACTCTGGGAACCTGAGCAGGGGGTGGAGGATGCTAGGAAAAGTGCAAAAGGGGGAGGACAGGAAGCTGTTCCGAGGGCTGTTTACTGAGCCAGTTGCACACAGGGAAACTGGACTTATCCTTCCTGGGAACTCTTTGGGGCACTGTCGACTACGTATCACAGAATTGTTCTCACCGCAAAGACAGCACCTGTTCACTCATCCGAGTTCCGTCAAGGGTTGCCCTCGGGTGTTAACCTCTTTGCACTTCCACATTTGTTCTTGTACCCGAATGGCTGCTGGAGCTACCTGAGGCCAACAGCAAATCCCCGAGAGGTGAGGCATAGCTAAGTGACGTGTACCTTTGCACAGCTGTTCATCAGGCCAAAGGGCAGGTTGGAAAGATGAGTCTAGGGAGGGTATCAGACCAGGCACTAAAGATACCAACACCATTAAGTATCAGCTACCAGCAGAACAGATCTGTTCTCTAGGATTGAACTTCACCATTTTTTATTTATTTATTTATTTATTTATTTATTTTTTTTATTGGTGTTCAATTTACTAACATACAGAATAACACCCAGTGCCCGTCACCCATTCACTCCCACCCCCCGCCCTCCTCCCCTTCTACCACCCCTAGTTCGTTTCCCAGAGTTAGCAGTCTTTACGTTCTGTCTCCCTTTCTGATATTTCCCACACATTTCTTCTACCTTCCCTTATTTTCCCTTTCACTATTATTTATATTCCCCAAATGAATGAGAACATATATTTATTTATTTTTACGTACTTGGAAAAAAACTCACAGGCTGACTCCTGTGGAGCCCAACCAGGACTCAAATACTGACATCTCCCATTGTTCTTGCTTAAGACTAAGTAATCCCCTTTCGGAATTTGCTGAATCAAAGTCTAAGGAAATCCTTCAGATGCAGAACAGGGTCAGACCAGTTGTGCATAGGTAGGGAAGGGCTTTCCCCTGAAATGAATGAATGGCCCCACTGTCATTCATCACTGGAAGAGATCAGTCTGGATCTGACAAGTGAGGGAGGTGAACTTTAGATCAAGTAAAGAAAAAACTTATTTTTTTCACCCTGATCCAGAATTTAAGGAGGTCAGGGGAGAGGGACCTGCCTTGTTCACTCAGGCATTCATGCAGCATCTTATTTATTGAATGTTACCAGAACCAGCCACATAATCTGCAGGGCCGAGTGCAAAATGAAAATGGTGGTGGTGGGGGAGGAATTGTTCAAACATTATTAACAATTTCAGTATGGCAACAACAGACCACTAAACCAAGTCTGGGGATCTTCAGAATAAGGAGCCTGAAATGTCATCTGTGTGTCAGTCACTGGACTAGGTTTCGGGCACACACCAGTGAAAAAGACACCTCTGGCATCTGTCCTCATAAGGAGTCTAGGCTGGGATTCATGCCATCCCCTCTCGCAGTCTCCCTTTCCAGGTGTCTTGCACAGCATGAGCACTTGCTCGAGTGAGTTTGATTCTATATTAAATAATTTTCCATGCCACCTCCTCCCTAAGCCTCTGGAACTTAACTGAAGAATCAGTGATATATTCCAGTGAAGAGTGAGGTGGTCTGGCTATGTTGAGGGACATCAGGTGTGTCTCCAGGAAGCACATTTGTCCCAAGGGGGCAGCTTCCTAAGGTACTGTCAAATATAATTTTAATTATTAGCCACAGTTGATGTATACTCTGATTTAGACCCTAACTGCTAAATAATCTATGGCCTCCCATGCCCTGGAGTTCCCACTTTACCCCACAGGAAGTTCCCACTCTCCCTATCCTCTTATATCTGACTGCTTAACATAGCTACCCTGTCTGCACAATCTCTGAAGATCTTTGAGTCCAGGACTGCTGAAATCCATGGTACTCACTAGCTAAAATTTACAGTATCCCTCACATCTACTTTCAGAGAACATCTCTGCAGCCTCTAAAGCTTGCCAAACACCAACATCTGCAAGGGGGAAGAAAGCTGCCAGACCCAGAACCAACCAACTAGTTCTCCTAAGTTGGGGAATGAGAGCAGGTGCCACCATGAGAAGTGTGAAGGGGGCTCAGGTGCAATCAGGACACACTCAGGTGTTCTTAGTAGGGGATTTTCTGTACTTACCTTGCCATGGATAAAACTGTTTACATTACAGGAATTTATATTTCTTATCGCTGGGTTATATGAATTACTCTTATCATAGTCTTACGCTTTCACTTTAGCTTATGCTGTGATGGGTTCAGTAAATTAATGACTAAAGTCGTAGGAATCCTGTGAAGATCATAATTCTGAAAGAGGCATCCCTGTCTGCTGAAAATGCCACGGCATGGTTTTATTTCAAAGAAAAGAAAAAAAATTGAATCCTAAGGTACCTTTCATTAAAAAAAAATCTCTAATTCACATGAAAGTGTGATGCTTTATGTTCAAGTTTACCATAGTAAAGACAGTCCCTGATTAAGTAGTAGATATTTTTAAATTCCAAAAATGATCCCTTTTTTATATGTATATTAAACTGCAATAAAAGTTTTCTTTTTAAAACAATTCTTTAAAAAAAATTTATTTATTTATTCATGAGAGACACAGAGAGAGGAAGAGACATGCGGGGAGCCCGACACTTGACCCTGGGATCGCGCCCTGAGCTGAAGGCAGATGCTCAACCACTGAGCCACCCAGGTGGCCCCTAAAACAATTCTATTGTTTTTTTTTTTTCCTGGGTTGTATGATTGTAGGTGATTCTTGTTGGCTTATTTTAAAAATTTTTGTTGCATTTCCTAAACTGCAGGGATGAGCTGCTCAAGCCTTAAATCTTTCTCTCAATCCCACTTTTGTCCAAAATCGATGATTACCTAATGAGCATTTGGTAATACAAATGTCATCCACCTGATACTCTAGGCCAACTACTTTCCAGACCAGAAAGGAGATGCATACCTAGCCCCACACACTGAGATAACATTGTTCTTCTGAGCCAAACAAATCAGTTTCAGAAGTTTCCAAGTTACCTAGAACAAAACAAGGAAGTTTAGCTGAGATCATTTTAAAGAAAAATGCTTACTCCTTATAAACCCACCTCCACTTAATTATTTCCTTTGTCTTGGCTCCCTAAGAAGTTTGGTGTATATTCAGAGGAGGTGAAGTCCGTGGCATCATGGGGATCCAACTGCAGAAAGCCATTTATTCGGAATGAGAACCAGGGTGATTTCATCAACTATCTTGGGTATCAAATTCAGATGCCTGAGAGGGACACCAAAATGTGGGAACACCCAGTTGTTTGAGAAATAAAAATGTCTAAGCACTTTGAGTCTCAAGATTTTGAAAGCAGGGGTACCTGGGGGGGCACAGTCGGTTAAGCATCCAATTCTTGGTTACAACTCAGATTATGAGATCAGGCTCCATGCTTAGCACGGACTCTCTCTCTCCTCCTCCTTCTGTTCCCCTCCCCCAAGGTAAGTAAATAAATCTTAAAAATAATAATTTGAAAGCAAGAATACTAATCAAATATTCCGCTGGTATTCAAATGACACCTGCTGCATGTCACTCCGGGTCTCGGTGTCCTATAGCCCTGGTACTGATAATTCTTTAGTGGTGGGTTTCTATTTTGGAATCCTTCCACATCCTAACCCTGATCGTCCAGCCACACTTTTGCAAGCCTCTGTCCTATGCCAGATAAATTCCCTCATTGATTAGTGTAGCCAGCACCAGTTTCTGTTGCTTACAATGAAAAGAATCTAAATTGCTACCAAATCCAAAATTTCCATCTCCACCAGGCCTCAAGAAAGGCCTGAAAATAGGAGCTGTTAAACCATCAGGACCCTCTCTGCACTTCTTTCAGATCAGCTGCTCCAACCTTCTTTATATCTGAGAACTTTCTTCCTGTACTGCTTCAGTTATAGGGGTACAGGAAAAGATGATCTCCCCGTAATTCCTGATCAAGAGACCAGTTCACACTAATGAGTGGGTTATTTCCCAAATCCCAAATCAATGCTTGGATGTAAGAGCCAGGTGGCCCGTTTGAATCAGTTGTCCACCTGTCTTGGTTAATGTATGGCCAGAATCCATGGTCATGTGCCATCATGGCTGTCAAGAGCCCAGGCCAGTGGAGTAGGGAGAGAAGCCACTTCTCACTAACTCACTTTTTTGTCTTTCACATGGGCTCCCTTGAATCATGATTCTGGGAAGCTCTGCACTGGAATCTGTGATCGTTGTCTGGTATCTAGCATGAACCTCTCCGTGTGTTTCATGAGACTGGTCATCAGCAGAGGCCATGATTTTATAAGGGTTGTGGAAGGTAGTTCCTTGAAAGTTTATTAGTAATAAAATAGTAGGGGATAGTCACTTTAGAAACAGAGTTTGATCTTTTGTGCCTTATTCACTGTCCTAATTAAAATATCCCAGTTGATTTTATAAGACAAAAAAAAATGGTCTATTTACATCTTCTTGGTCATAGGCATTAAGGCAGCAGAGGGACATAGAAGAACACTACTCTTGGGGATAACAGGGAGAATTGCTTGATTATGATAGGAATAGTTCTCAATCATTTGAATTTCACATCCCCATACATTTTTTTAAAAATATGGACTGGGGAGAAGTATCACCAGAGAGGTGCCAACTTTTTCTTTTGCTAAGGAAGGACATTAAACAAAGGAAGCTTACATCTAAAACCAACAACATATAAACAAAGATTTTACCATTAAAAAAAAAGGCTGGAACAGAATAAAAACCACCTTTCCCCATATAAATTTGCTCTTCTAAACTTGTTCCAACTTTATAAAAATCCCTAGCCACTGAAGCAGTAGACCACCCAGAAACCCTTTCCAGTGAACTTGCATTTGGAATCCACTCCACAACACAATCTACCTTACCAGAGAGTAAAGTTTAAAATGGGACCAAAGACAATACCACTTCCATTAGAACTATTTCCTCCTACAGCCAAGGTTTTCAACAGAAGTGAGGGTGTGGTCTCCCATCTGAGTGTGGTGTCCTGTGACATGAACTTCTAGCTGGAAGCAAAACAGAGCCTTATATTACCCACTTGCCATGTGTCAGGCCCCCTGATAAGTGGTATCCATACAACACCTTTACCTATACCTTTTCACTGATGAAGAAGCAGAGGCTGGGAGAGATAATACCACTTGCCCACAGGCACATAGGCTGATCAGTTCTGGAGCTGGGATTTGAACCCAACTGCATCTGCCACGCAAGTCCACTTTTCAGATCGTGACTTTTCTCCTTGAAGATTCAAATGAAGATTTTGACAACCAGGACACACACATTCTCATTTTAGAGAAGAGCTATTCATGAAACAACTCATTTTATTTTGGATTCAGACTTGAGACTTCAGAAAAATGTTAATAGCTCTCTTGCCTGAGTCATGGTGGTCATCTTGTTGAATAACAAAATATCTGAGTCACTTAGACTTCATGTAGGAAAACACACACACACACACACACACACACACACACACACATAAGGAGCTTTATTTGTGATTGAATGGTTTTGAAATCAGGTCACAAGCTCAGGCATGAGGATAACATATTTATGTTGGTGAGATGTCCTGATTGTAAGTGTTATGTAAGGAAAAGTGAACAGGTTGGCACCCTCTGAGACATGTCAATGGTGAAACTCTATGGACTCATTGATCACATGTCTTCAGAACAGGGCAAGGGAGACTTTTTGTTGCATTCTATCAAATGGTTATTTATCTCAAGGATAAAAAATAACTTCCCTTCATCCCTATGTCTTTGGATACATTTCAACATCTGAATTTAATTCCTGTACATTCACTTGCAGCCCTGACCTTATTATGTTGGTGGAATTGCCATTGAGTTCTAGTAGAACAGACTCTTCTGTCCCTGAAACTATCCCCTGACCTCCTATAAATATCTCCAATTCCTTTACCAGGATTTTCAGTTAGAGAAAAGGCTTCATTTGAGGCTATCTCAGTGAAAGAAACAAAGTCAGACTGAGATCCATACACCATAGCAGATTCTTTTCTGAAAGCCGGTTTTGATTAAAGACAGAGTAGCAGAGTAAGTGTGCATTAGATGTGATGAAAATATATAAAGAGCTACCCTGGCGTTTACTGCGGGTCAGATGTTATTCTAAGTGCTTGACATGAATTAACTCATTTGATCATGTTCATAGCATTAGGAGATAGGTACCATCATAATCCATATTTTATAGATTAAGAAACAAACACAGAGATGCTGAGTGATTTGCCCAAAGTTGCATAGCTAGGAAGTATGAGAGCTGGATTTAAACTCCGTTGGTCTGATTTAAATTAGTTCCTTTTAACCACTACCCTAACTAGGCCGTTGAGATGGAGTGGGGAGCGGCCGGGTGGTGGTACCACGGAGAGAGTGCTGGTTCCCAGAAAGGACTCCAGACTTCCAACCCTACTGAGGACACCTTGCTCTGTTAATATTTATTAAGATTTGAAAAGAAAATAGACAATTCTTTATTGATTCAAAACGAAAAATGCAAACATTCAAAGAGTCTTTTTGAAAAGTCTGTTTACCATCCTGGCTTGGCAAGTCCTAGGAACGGGCTGCTGCTCAGGATCCTTGCAAGGTTGCGGAAGACGCCTTGAAACATTTGAAGACAATATGGCCTTTTTGCTCTATCCTGTGGTCACAGTTGGTCAGATTTCTTGTTTTACAATAACAAATGCCCAACGTGGTTAACCTGAGCAGAAAAAGGAATTTGTTGATGGCTACCGTGGAGTCCACAGAATTGATAGCAAAACTGGAGAACCAGACCTGAAAAAGTAGGCAAGCCTCAAGGGAGATTAAGCACCCAAACTGTTGCCAGAATTATACCGAAAGGAAAGTCTGGTTAGGTTCACAGTCCCTGAGACCGCCACAAGCCCTGCTGGCATAGCACATTGAATTCCCCAGCTGCCACAACCCAAGGAAATCTCAAGTCTACAGGCTTCTCATTGAACCCCCAGCCAGAGCATCTGATAGACTGAGGTCAGTCACATGCTCTCTCAGTTGTCCCACAGCTGAGAGAGGGGCTTTCTTTTTAATTCCAGTATAATTCATGTACTGTGTTATATGAGTTTCAGGTGTACAATATGGTGATTCAACACTTCTATCTATTACTCAGTGCTCATCATGATAAGTGTGCCCTAGTTCACCCCTGCCTCCACCCACTTCCCCTCTTGGAACCATAAGTTTGTTCCCTATGGTTAAGAGTCGGGTTTTTTGTTTGTTTCTTTTTCTTTGTTCCTTTGTTTTGTTTCTTAAATTCTGCATGTGAGTGAAATCATATGGTATTTGTCTTTCTCTGACTGACTTATTTCACTTAAACTAATGCCCTCTAGATCCATCCTTGTTGTTGCAAATGGCAAGATTCCATTCATTTTATGGCTGAATAATATTCCACTGAATATATATACCACCTCTTCTTTATCTGGCAGTGGACACTTGGGTTGCTTTCATGTCTTGGCTACTATAAATAATGCTATAATTAATATAGGGATGCATGTATCTTTTTAAAATAGTGTTTGCATTTTCTTTAGGTAAATAGTAGTGGAATTATTGGGTCATATTCCTATTTTTTAATTTTTTGAGGAACCTCCATACTGTTTTTCACAGTGGCTCCACCAGTTTGCTTTCAAGGGGGACTTTTCTGAGCCCCTTTGGCTTCTATAGTGGTGCAAATATCCCTATTCTAGGGTTCCTTAAAATATTCTATGTTCGAATGCTGAGCAGAATGGTGTATTTGCCATCTAGATTTAAGGAAAATGCAATACTTTTTAAAAAGATTTTATTTATTTATCTATGAGAGACACAGAGAGGAAGCAGAGACATAGGCAGAGGGAGAAACAGGCTCTCTAGTGGGGGGGAGCCCAATGTGGGATTTGATCCCAGAATTCCGGGATCACGCCCTGAGCCAAAGGCAGACGCTCAACCATTGAGACACCCAGGCATCCCAAGGAAAATGCAATAATTACCAAAAGTATGGAAAGAGATATTCAAGATGGGACATGGGAGAGTATGAATAAAGCTGGATGAAGACATGCTCTGAGTCTCAGCTCTCCCACAAACTTACTATGTGACTGTGGGAAGGTCACTCAGAGTTTCTGAGCCTGAATTTCCTTGTTTGTAAAATGATAGTCAACATGGAATTTACCTTCTGGATTTGCGGTGATTCCCAGAGACGGTGAGAGCAGGGAAATTCACAGCATTTGCAAACCCGAACACTTTACATACTAGTGTATATTGATTCTCTACTTCCACTAGAGGCAAAATTAGCAGGAAGAGAGTCCTGTAGGAAAGGGACTTTAAGTTAGGGGGCGCCATGAGAGATGCAGGGTTGAATTCTGGAGAAAACCTGAAAAATCACCTCCCCTGTTAACATGTATAGAAAAGTCCATTCACATCTTCTTCCAACACCCTTGAGAATGTAATCCCTTAGGTATTTTTTTCCCCTACAACTAACCGGATGGCCATGATCATGGGATGTTCCTTCTAGATGGGCACTTTTCAAGATGTCTTGTAAAAGTTTCGCTTTAGGAATCTTCTCTTTGTTCTCATGTGACAGAGGCTTCTGAAGATAGGATTATAGACATAAAAAATGCCACTGGGCCCGAAAATGCCACCTCAGCTATACCCACCCAAAACATCAACCAAAAGCACTCCTTATGAAATCAAGACAATCCCCTGTCTTTGGACTCGGTTAATAATAATTTATCTGGTATTTATTTGCCAATATTTATCAACTACTTGTTACATGCCTCATACGCGTTGTCTTCTTTAATCCTTGAAATAAGTTGAAGTAAGTTTACAGAAGCAGAAATTGAGTCAGTTTGGGAACTAGAGAATGTCGCTTGTTCAAGGTCATGCTTTATTTTTATTTTTTTAAAGATTTTATTTATTTATTTGACAGAAAGAGTGAGACAGCACAAGCAGAGGGAGCAGCAGAGGGAGAGGAAGAAGCAGACTCCCTGCTGAGCAGGGAACCACATGCGGGCTCCATCCAACCCGAGATCATGACCTGAGCCAAAGACAGACACTTTACCAACTGAGCCACCCAGGCACCCCTCAAGGTCATGCTCTAAAACCAGGTTTCTCTTCCTCTAACCTTAACCACTACACTATAGATGATGTATCTGACAGGATGAGTGAGCAGCTGGGGTGCATATGGAGTGTGTGTTGTGGGTGCATGTTCACTAGTTGGGGGGTGTGAGGGTGTGACCACAGGGGCTATGTACGGGTGTACAGCTACAAGTGTGTGGGCAGGTGCATGAGTGTAGTGGGGGTGGGGATGCTCCATGGATGAGCCAGATTTCCTGCAGAAGAACACACTGGGTTCCTCACATCATTGTAGAACTGAGATTCTGAGCTTTGAGATGCAAGTTGGAATTTCAACTTGCCATATGAGATGTTTGGAGGCCTGTCATAATTTTACTCGCCCCCCCTGGGAAGGCCACTATAGGCCCTTTACACAATCACTGGGAGATGCTCTCTACTGAAATGCCCATTTTAAGTCTCTAGCTAATAAAGAAGAGTTTTTCTGATGACAACTTGTTTTCTACTAGGTTAGGAAAATCAGAGTCTCAGAGAACCCAGGAGTTCTCCTGGAGGAGCCATATGAATGACCTTAAATGAAGGATGGTTGTCAGACATTTCTCTTTTTGGACTCCACTTTTGAGGGAGTGTCTGACTCAAGCTCCCCAGTGTCGAAGCGTCCATCCAGCTTTCCTGCTGGCTGGGCAGAAATGTGATTTCTGGAATAAGAAGTGTGGGCTTTTTGTCTTTTCTCTTAATGCCTCAAGGTAAGAAATTGTTACATATCTACCACTGACTTTTAAGAGAACATAAGGACACATTAACAATGAAAAAATAGAAAGGAAAAAGGAAAAAAGAGAAAGGAAAGAAAAAGTGCCAGCATGGAAGCATTTGCACCCATGGGGGATCACTTATGTTTTTAGAGACAATAAACTCATTTTTGGTCAATGATGCAGAGTAACTTTAGAGTCAGACAGACTTGGGTTTGAATTGACCACTTTCTAACTTGGACAAAATACTTACCCTGAGTTTCATTTATTTTTCCTGTAAAATAAGATAATACGCACATTTCTCAAACATACATGCACATGTATGTTAATGTGCATACAAATCACCTGGAGGTGTTGGTAAAATATAGATTCTGGGGGAATCCGTGAGTATTCATGCAAACACACAAGATCCCAAATTATCCTATCCAAGTTGCAAAAGGATCAGATTCTGGTCGACTTCCTCCTTGTTGCTGTAAACACCGTCATTTGATATTGCGCAAGAACCAGATCACAGGGGTTTGCATAGCTGTTCTCTAGTGTTCTCTCTCTCTCTCTCTCTCTCTCTGACATTTGCTACTAAACGTTGTTTTTCCTAGGGACAAAAGAACTCTTCCAGTGTTTTCTTGTTTCAGAACAGTTCACTTGGCCCACTTCATGAATATTGATAAACATCAGATAGCCATTTCCGTTCATCGTGGAGTTGACTCACCTGGACTTCAGAGGTACTTTCCACCAGTTCCCTTTAGGTGCTTATGCCCCATGGAAGTATGCACTGGTGGTTCATATTAAAGCTTTGGCAAAACACAATCAGAGCTCAACAATGCTTCATGCAAATCAACAGCCATAATAAGGTATGTCAAGGCAGGCTCTTGACATACAGGAGCAAAACAAAATGTATTTTACACCCAAAATAATGAGCAGTAACACCTCTATCATGGAATTTCTCTGATTTTCATCCTGATGGAATTAGCCAAGTTATTATGCAAGAAAGTGTAGAATAGGTATGTATGGGATGATTTTAATGATGATGTAATTTTAAAAGTCAGTTATGAAATATACAGTATCAATGAAATTTTTCAAAATCAATGGATTGCTTCATTAGGCAGCTTAACTTGACCCTAGATCTAATAGTTACACCTGTATCTTCCAAAACTATTCGTGATAATAATAGCTAATATTAATTACCATGGAACAAATACCATTTATCATGGTAACTCATTTAACCAATTATTTCCATTCTCATGTGCAGTTGGTTTATTAAAGAGTGTACATCTTCCTTGTACAGGTTTCTATTTTTTCAGACATTTCAAAAAAAGAAAATATGAAGAAAATGTTCCTTTATATATAAGATTTGTAACCAAACACATTATTTACTAGGAACTGTGTTTCACAATCAGTCAACTCAAAAAGTACAGCTACAGCAAATAAAACATTTGCTCTCTGCAATCTTGCAGTATATTATTTAACAAATATTTATTAAGCACCTAAACTGATCCAAGCATAGTTATAGGTACTCAGAACAGAGCAGAGAACAAGACAAACCATCTTCCTGCCTACGGGGAGCTGACATCCTAAAGCAAGCTAGAATTCAAGTTACAAGATTGTAACTATATAATACTATTATAACCATAATTTATAATAATATAGAATAGGCACTATTATTTCCATGTTATAGATGAGGATGAGGTGAACTAACTAGGTAATATGTGGTGGGGTAGATTTAAACTCAGGTCTGGCTTAAACTCTCTAAGAAACACGTTTTCTCCTATAAAAAGGAAAATAGTACTTATTTTACAGTATGACTGTGTTGGTAGAGACACTAAAACATCTGGCACACACACAGGAGCTCCTCAATAAATTATAATTTGTAATAAGAGGAAAATGATTCATGAACTTGAGTGTGCACACTGTGTTTTTCATCTCCTTCAAAGCAGACAGCTCTTTTAATGAGGAACCTTCTCAAAAGTTCTTCCCATGTAACTCTGGTTTGGAGGATTTAAGATGCATTTTTCCATAATAGAACTTTACCAACAGGACCAAATTCTACTCAGAAATCGTTAGCAAATGGGATCCAACGAATGCTTGCGAAGATAGAGTTTAATTGTGTTTTACCCATTTCAAGTATTCATCTTAACCTTTCTGAGATAGAGGCATAGTAACCACCAATTTTATGAATGAGGAAACTAGGTTCACAGAGGTTAAATACCCTGCCCTAGGCCACACAGCTTGTGAGTGGTGGATCCATGGCTTCATCCCAATCTGTGGAGACCAAAACTATTATTCATACAGAACTGCTTCCTATATGACACACAAATAAAGACCTCCAGGATTTACCAACAACTTCTCCCTCAGAACACGGAGAATGCATTGATACTGATCTTTCTCTTTTCACTGAGGAATGAGGAAATAATCAATAATCAATGGTCTATTATTTGCTTACTGGGTGCTGGCCAAGGTAAACACCACTGGTGTCCTAAGCTCCAGGAGAGACAAAACCAAGAGAGACAACATCTGCAATTTCAAGGAGGTTTTTGTCTACTCGGGGAGAGAACTCTGAGACAAATGTAACAGAGATAATGACCTTAATTTTTTGACAGCCTAATTCCTGTACTTAATAACTTTAATGCTAAACATTTTAGAGCTTTAGTATATGCCAGGAACTTCCAATGCTTTGTCATCCTCAGAAAAACACCACTCGGTAGGTGCTGCCATTATCCACTTGGAGATGAGGTCCTCGAAGCTTACAGTGATAAGTAAATCATCCCTGGTTTATCTGCCTGCTAAGTGCTGGAGCTGGGATTTGAGCTTAACAGCATTTCTTTGCTAATATTCCTTTGGCTTTATTCAATTATACAGTTTCCCAAATCAAAATTGCAATATTAAGTTGAACACAAGGTGTAATAACTGAGACATTACAAATTGCCTCTTTTGTATGTAGTTCTCAAAAACCAAGGCATGCAATATAGTAATGCCATGAGGTAATACTTACTGAGTGCTTTCCTGTGCTAAGAACTATATATACATTGTTCTCACAGCAAACCCCATGAGATCGGCTATTACTATTATTACTGTTATCATTATTGCTGTTCCCATGAAGTTTGGGCTTTACTCACTGTGAGGTTGGTTCTAACACCATCCATGCTACAGATGTGGAGGGTAAGTCCTCTGTGGATCACAATCAGAAAGCAGACCTAGACCCTATACCAAGTTTAGTCAAAGCTTTGAAGCACAAGACTATATTATTACCATTTAATATATTTGAAAGAATTTTGTGTTTTTCAGTAGTGAAATCAGCTACTGTCCTTCCAAGGACTCTTCCACTCTACCCTCATCACACATGCTCACACACATGCACACACACACATATAACCACACTTTGTCATCTGTGGTAGCCTGGTGTGAGGGCTGGAGTATAATTATCCATTCAGGACTTGGTATGATTTCCCAGAACCAAACAGAGGACCTGGGCCTGTCTCGGTAATGATGGTGGGCATTTATGAGATGCTTCAACATCCCTCATTAGTAATTCCCAGAAGGATCTCGGGCAGGATGACTCATAGAGGCTAAGTAATGAGCTTGGGATGAGGCCCAGTTAGGAAGAGTTTCTGGGACTGTGCTCAAAGTAGTCATTTTGAATTTAGCTGCACCTTGTCAAGGATGGATATGTGTTGATGTCAACCATGCTTCCAAGAACCAATCTTCTTCCCTCTGCAATCCAGGATAAAAATTACTGGTGACTTTCTCCACTGGACATGAGAAACCAATTTCCCTGAAATAAGAATGTTCTTGTTGGCCGTTATGACACTAATGACTGCCTACACTTCCAAGTCTCTACTTGGAGTTTATAAGGAAACAGAGGGCTAAACTCTTGTGAAAATCTAGAAATTATGAAGTTGTTTCCCTTTCTTCTTGAGTGCACCTGCAGAAAGAGAAAGAAAACACAAGGAAAGAGGATAACTCAATGTCTGACTTAACAGAAGAGTTATTTATTGATCATTCACTATGTGCCAAGCATGTGCCAGAAGCAAGGTACACAGTGTTCTACTAAATGTATCTTCTGGGCAACCTAGGTGGCTCAGGGGTTGAGCACCTGCCTTCGGCCCAGGGCGTGATCCTGGAGTCCCGGGATCGGGTCCCACATAGGGCTCCCTGCAGGGAGCCCGTTTCTCCCTCTGCCTGTGTCTCTGCCTCTCTCTCTCTCTGTCTCTTGTGAATAAATAAATAAAATCTTTTTAAAAAATAAAATAAATGCATCTTCTATGTGGGGCTGTTTTTTTTTTTTTTAAATCACTATCAGCATATAAGCAACCTCGTATCACACAGCCCCACACAAATCGATCCCATTACCCTCCTTTTGGTGAAATTCCCACTTAGGGAACATTTCCAATATTCTGAGATGTTCTTGGTTTAACAAAAGGCGATGTAAAATGCATAATATAAGTGGATGTATACAATAAGGGCTAGAGTCAGAAAATCTGGGGTCTGAATCCCAAATGAGCCATGTGTGAAATTGAACTCCCTAAGCTTCAGTCTTAGTGATTCATTTATTTTTGTCATTGGGCTAAACTCAATGGGAAAACTTTCGTAAAATGTCTAGCTTACCTGCCTGGTTTATCATAAGTCTAGAAAGCTCTCATTTGTATACTCTGTAAGATGTATACATTAGATATCATATATAATCTCTAATATATGATATATAATATGGACTACTGAATGTATATATAAATAGATATCTAAGTAGCTATAATGCATTACACCAATACATTGTAACAGTAGATATAATACATTATATTAATATAAGAAACATTGTAATAATATAGTTATTTTTATTAACATTAGCAATCATGAGCATTTCAGGACAAATCTGAAATGAGTGCGAGCTCAATTTTGACTGCTAAAGGATCTGAAGAAACGAACTATAGAGATTTACAATAAACTCACCAAGGAGGAGTTGCTAACTCTAGGATGGGGAAAAAAAAAAAAAGGCCGGTCACGTGACTGGAGGGGGGGAAAGGGGTGAGGGTGGGAGAAAACACGCAGCCGGCTGTCGTTCCAGTGCTGGGTCAGAATGACAGAACGCGAATTACTTTATTTTTTAAAAGATTTTATGTATTTATTCATGATAGAGAGAGACGGGGGTGCGCAGAGACACAGGCAGAGGGAGAAGCAGGCTCCCTGCAGAGACTCGATCCTGGAACCCCAGGATCACGCCCTGGGACGAAGGCAGGCGCTGAACCGCCGAGCCACCCAGGGATTCCCCACGAATTACTTTAAAACTATCAACAAAAATCTCCAACTTCTCCTCCTGAGTTGGCAGGACAAGTTCTACTCTTGCCAGCCACGACGGCTCTAGAGGTTGCCTGCGTGCATGGGCCCCAGCGCGGGCCTGGGATGCACTCTGTAGGGGGGTGGGGGGACTGGCGGGCACCCGAGGCTGCACGTGCGCATCTTTGCACAGGGCTCCGGGTGTGCAAAAAGGAAGGGGGCCTGTGGACGTGGGCAAGGGAGCCCAGCCTCAAGGGCAAGCCACGCTCTCCCCGCGCGTTCCCTAACTACCCACAGGCCTACGGACCCTGCGGAGCGCTGACTACGGACGAGGCTCGGCGGTTGGCGCCTCGCCCGCTGTAACTCGTTACCTGGAGCAGCCAGGGACCAAGCCACGACGCCAACCGGCTCGCCTGGCCCACGTTCAGAGCCCCAGGTGAACCGCCCTCCTGGGGTGCATTTCGCTACGTCTCCAGCCCCCCACCCGGGGAGGCGCAGAGAGCCAACCCCGCTCCAAAAGGACTTCCGTCCGGGCTGGCAGGCGCTGGCTCCCGGGAGGCGCGCGGACCCCGGGCCCCCGGAGGCCGCCGGCTGCCTTCCCAGGGCCGCCCTCGGAGACCTCGCCCGCCCGGCAGCGCGATTGTGCAAGCGCCGGGCTGCAGCCGCGGCCGCCACTGCCGGCTCCTGCCCGCCGGGCCAGGGCGGGGAGCGCGCAGGGCGCACCCCCGGTGAACTCCCGCCCGGGGAGCAGCGCACCCGCCACCCGAAGGCCGGGCGCCCTCGCTCACCTCGCTGACTCCATCCTATTTCCACCCCCAGCCCTGCTCCCCCCGCCCCCCCGCCCCGGGTCCCGCGTCCCTCCCGCCCGGCCAGCCGGGGCCCGCTCCGCCCGACCCAGGGTGCTCATTGGCCACCCGGGGCCTGCCCCGTCCGCATAAATACATGGTCCCTGGGCATGGAGCATGGAGACGGATAGGTGGAGACCGCAGCGCCTCCCAGCATCTGTCGCCCCTCCTCGACACCTCCACTTGGCGGCTCCAGACCTGGACGGCAGCCGCGCGGACCCACAGGCGGGCCCGTATCCCTTCGCTTCCTCTTCCAAGAGACACCCAAGCCCCGAGGACCCGCGCTCGGCCGGCACCCGCGCCCCGAGGCTGCCGTGCGGGGCAGCGCCGAGCATCCTTGCCGAGGTCCTTTCTTCTCCCGGTTCCCCTGCCGCCCGCTGCATCACACCTGCTGGCCCTCTTCGCCCCCGTCCCCCGCCCCCACCTCCCAGAATCGTCAAGCCCCCACATCCCGCCGGCGCCACTTGAGCAGAATCGCGTTTCCCGGTCCCCGCGCCCTCCCACGAGCCCGGTGTCCCCCGGCTGCCATGAGCTGCCCCATCGCCAAGAGCCGCTCGCTCGTCGCCCTCCTCCAGCAGCTGGGCCACCTGGGGCAGCCCCCCAGACCGGTGGCGTCGGCGGCGTGCGCACCCCCCCGGCCGCGGGAGGTGCCCCTGTGCCCGCCCGTGGAGCCGGGCGAGGCGCAGAACGCGGCCGCCCTGCCGGGCCCCACCAACTGGCCGCTGCTGGGCAGCCTGCTGGAGATTCTCTGGAAGGGGGGCCTCAAGAAACAGCACGACACGCTGGTAAATGCCTCGCCGCGCCCCCATTCCCTCTCCGCCCCCTGCGCTGGGCGAGGCGCGCGGCCCCGGGCGCACCGGGCGCTCCTGCGCGACGGCAGGTGCGGCCCCGGGGGGCGGGGAGCGGGGGGCGGGGGTGCGCCCGGGGCTGCGAGGGACGCGCGCCCACCTGGTCTGCCCGCCGCAGGCCGAGTACCACAAGAAGTACGGCAAGATCTTCCGCATGAAGCTGGGTTCCTTCGACTCGGTGCACCTGGGCTCGCCGTGCCTGCTGGAAGCGCTGTACCGCACGGAGAGCGCGCACCCGCAGCGGCTGGAGATCAAGCCCTGGAAGGCCTATCGCGACTATCGCGAGGAGGGCTACGGGCTGCTGATCTTGTGAGTCCAGGAGGCAGGCGGGGGGGAGGATAGTGCGGGGGGGGGGGGGGCTCGGAGAGGGTTTCCAGCGGCCGTACCCACAGTACGCACGGAGGGACACGAAAGCCCCTTCCCGGAGCAGCCTCGGGCTCTTGCCTAGACCAGAGGGGGTTGAGAAGAACCCAACACCTGTGCTGTGCACCCAACACCTGCCTTCCCTCTGGCCCCTGGGCAGCGCCCTGCCTTTCCGCCAAAGAAAGACCCAAAGCTTTGTAAAGATTGTGGTTTCAGACTCTTGGGCGGGTCGAGGTTCGCAAGTCAGAGTGCCCGGCCAACGTATTCTATACGAATTATCCCTTCCCATCATCTCCAATCCCTTCTTGTGAGCGCAGACGCCAGAAAGCAACTTCTTTTGCTTCTGAGAGCTACCTTCCTTTCCGGAGGGGGATGGAGGGTTATGATCCAGGTCTAGTCAGAAAGGTGGGTCAGGGTCAGATTTTTTTTTTTTTTTAGATAGATAAAAGCCATAATGTGATGACATTTCTCTGCTTTTTAATTATTAGCGTCTGACAAGTTAGCACCCTTTCTTTTTTTACTCCCAAATCGTAATGCCAAATAGTGGTATTTTTCAGGATGTAATTACTGGAATCAGAAGCCACAGTGATGCATGATGCCTCATAGGCTGTGTGGTGCGATGGGGTGAGGGAAGAAGGTGGATGACTAGAACAGGCTTTTACAGCTCCAGTGAACCTCTGACTGTGTATTATTTGGAGGCAATGATAGAATTCTCGGATTGAGATGTTCTGTGAATGTGACTTTCAGCCCAAGTCAGTGGATTATTAGAGGAGACAAAATTTTTCTCAAACGGATCTGGGTTGCTGATGAAGGGGATGTTCGGGGCCCACTCTAACTGCTGAGAGTGGAGGCATCTGGCCTCCCAGGTCAGCCCCAGCAAGGGCACCTCAAAAGCCCTGAACCCAGGTTACCTGCCTGGACGTCACCCCCCTAGTGTAATCTTTGGCCAGAAGGAGAGGTGACTTTTTCACTCTGTTGTCAAACCAGGCCCAAATATTCCAACGCTGACATTCTCTGGGTAGTTCTTGGCACGATTCTCAGCGTCCACTTGATTCTATAGTTCACACAGTTGCAGAGCTGGAGATGTCTGTGCCTCTCCCTTCTTTTCCTGTTGATTTGCTCTGAGTGTAATTAATTCTGCTTCGCTCCCAGGGAAGGAGAAGACTGGCAGAGGGTCCGGAGTGCTTTTCAGAAAAAACTAATGAAACCAGTAGAAATTATGAAGCTGGACAACAAAATCAATGAGGTTCGCAGGCTGGGAACAGCTTTCCTGGGTCTCCTGGGGAGGGAAGGGATGTTTATGAAGCTTCATGTCATGGCTACAGAGTACAGGCAACCTGGATAGTTCGGGAGTCTTCCTTTTCTCCCTACTCCTCTCCACATCCTCCTCCCCCAAGCCCTTATTCCTCCTTCCTTCACTTTCTTGTAAACAACATCCCAATGAAGGAATGATTATAAGCAGAGACTTTGGTATTTCACAGTCTTGGATTGGAACCTCAGCCTCCACCCCCTAGCTCTGTGACCTGACTATACCTTTAATTTCCCTAAGCTTCACTTTATCAATCTATGAACTGGGCACGCCACAAATTTGCTGGCAGGAATAAGTGAGATAATGCTTATAAAATTCCTAGATCACACACACACACAAAAATTCCTAGGTCGTGACATTTGAGCTGGGTTTTGCAGGATGAATAGGAGTCTTCAAGCCAGAGAAGGTGGAGAAAGGCATTCAGGCAGAGAGAATAGCCTGCGGCAGATAGGGAGGCATGACATAGCGTAGTGCGTTCAGAGAATAGTACATTCAGTGCAGCCGAGGGGAGGCTTTCTCTGAAATAATGCTGGACAGAGGGCGGGCCTTCCCAAGATTTTTGTACCATGATAAGGCATTTAGACATTATCCTTTAGTCAACACAGGGCCAAAGAGGGAAGGATTTAAGCATACAGTATTCTCTTTACTCCCAATCACTTTGGGTGTTTTGAACTGAACCCTGGACCAGAGAGGATCATATAGGTGCAAGATTGCAAACCCAGAAGGTTTCAAAGGCCAGGAAATTAATATAAATGTGTAAGGAAGGCCTAGCAGGGATTTTAGCAAACAACAGTGCATGCCCTTTCTAGAAGGGACAGCTGCCCCAGCTGCAATAAACAACTGCCATGTGGGAATGCAGACTCAGTGTCTCCAGATTATGTCATAATCATTATTACTATTGATAAGTAGTGAAAATTCCATAAGTTTATGTGAAATTTCTGGATTTTTTTTTATGGTAACAAATTCAAAGTCCTTCTTAACGCACTATGTGGACAAGCTCAGAATGCCCATTGGTCACACGGATGGGTTTGTGGTCATACATGCCTTGTTGCAGGTCCCAGCATGGTCACTTTCCAGTTAGATGTTCAGAGGGTGAGCTCCTTAGCCCTGCTCGAAGCCCTTCTCTCCTCTGTCACAGAGGAAATGGGAGTAATGACAGTACTTTCTACCTCACCGGGTTGTTGTGAGGATCGGCTAAGATAATACCCGACGTGCAGTGCTTGGTACTATACAACCTTGTTAAAAGTGAGGCGTTAGTCATCTAAAACCCTGATTTGGGCAGCTGGCATCTAGAGCCCTTCTGTAACTTGTCCCAGGGCACAGAGCTATTTAGTGAAGGAGCCGTGTCCTAAATTTGCAGACTTTTCTGCTGCCAAGTTCCAAGTGCTTAACACAATACCAACCAGTAAGGAGATGCTCGCTGGCGCATTATGGAAGCAGCAAACCTCATAGTGCTTGGCATGTGCCAGCAGGGACACTTGGCTCATTCCTCCTTCATGGTTTATTCCCTATTCTGATTAGAAGAGATGTTTTCCTTTTCTTAAATTTAGATCAAAAGCTGAAACCTAAGCTTTAGGGTGGTTTCGGGGAAAAGCTGAGAAAATAACCCTGGGCCGAGGTTGTTAGGGCAGAAGGTGAGCCCCCGGGGGGAATATATAATTACTGTTGCTTCAGAATGAATAACATCACGGGCAGTGAATACACAGGGTAACAAAACCTGAAGTTAGCTTACTGAGCTTTTAAACTTTTGTTTTCCTTCAATGACTGCAATGTGTCTGTTGTGGTTTCTCTCTTTTAAGGTCTTGGCTGATTTTATGGGGAGAATAGATGAGCTCTGTGATGAGCGAGGCCGCATTGAAGACTTATACAGTGAACTGAACAAATGGTCATTTGAAAGTAAGTCGTCCTCACAGTCTTGTTCGTTTGATTCGCAAGTGGCTCTGTCGATAACTCTTCTAAAATCCTATACTGTCGCTGACAAACCAGGGCCATTCAGGCAGTCTTTTCAAGCTTTTGGGCACTCATGCTTTGCACTATGGGTTGCTTATGTAGTCATTCAACAGACGTTTATTGAACACCGACTATGTGCCTAGCACCGTGCTTGATATTAGGGACACAGCAGTGGATAAAACAGGCGATGCCCATGTTCCCACGGAGCTTAGAGTCTAGTGGGGTTGACAGTCAACAAGTAAACACACTTTAAGAGATACATGACCCAGGGGTCAGGGATTCAAGAAAGAACCCAAGCGCCTAGATGAGGCAAGTCTGCTTTGGGAAGGAGACAATTGAGGTGAGGTCTGAAGCAATAAGCCACAGGGCATCTGTGGGGAGATTGTTCCAGACCTTGGAGACGGGAAGGGCAAATACCCCCGACATGGAAGCATGAGCGATGTCTCTGTAGCTTCAAGGATGCTGGTGTGGGTGGATGATAGGGAAAGGGAAAGAGGGGCTGAGGAAGACCAAGCCAGGGGCTGTAAGGTTCTGGCCAGATCTTGAGCTTTTAGTTTGAGTCAGATGGGGAGCCACGGAGGGTTCCAGACAGAAGGCAGGGGGATGATCCCTTTCTTTGTGGAGCACTCCAGGAACAAAAAGCAGAGCTCCGCCTGGACCGGAATGCTGCTTGGGGATGCAGGCAGGGAAGCAGTTTCTAAAGAATAGGTAAGGCTGAAACCTACTGACTGAGGAGGTTCGAGGCTGTGGGAGACTCTGAGAGAGCTACCTCAGCTGAGCTTGGTCAGGTGGTGCTTCATGGGGTGGCGAATACCTGCTGAGGCCCGGCAGAGGAGAGGGAGGTCGCCGGGGGAAGGCCAATGACGGAGCAGAGAAGATTCTATTGAAGGAACAGAAAGGTGTTTAAAAAGACTGGAGCATGTCCTACAAGGGAGGGGTCCTCTGTTGAGGGCAGAGGATATGAGGAAGGCAGTGACCAACACCTGTAGACCAGGGATGGGAATTCGGTTCTGAGCTTGGGAGTACCTGGGAGGTACTCCCAGGACAGTGGCTTGGATGGATTTGCTGGAAGGATCACTCTGGCTGCTGATGTGAGGGACTGGAGAGGGCACCACAGGCTGGAAGCTTTTACTGTGATCTGTCCCTCCGTCAGCTCAGCCTCACTTTAAAGATAGCGACCCTTCGCCTAACTTAGCACATTCGAAAGCGCCACGCGAAGGAGAAACCCACAGAAGGTGGTAAAGGAAAGGAGAGAAGCATAAAGTGAAGGAGTGATTACGGAGGAGAAAGGAAGTGTATGCTTTGGAAATTGTCCACTGGAAATACCCAAATGAAGACATATCAAATGCGTGTCTTTGCAAGTCAAAGAAGATCTGACTATGATGGTTTAAAAATTATTGTCCAGCATTATGAGAAGTCTGGAGGCGGGCGGTCCACAGCTGGCACTCAGCAGTGTCACTGGGGGCTCTATCCTTTGCTCATCCATCCTTAGCTTGTTGGCTTGTTGTGAAATGGTTACAGCCCCTCCTGGTCTCACCTCCGCATTCTAGGCAAGAACCGGAAGGAAAGAGGGAAGAGCTCAGTCAGCTGCACTTGCCCCTTTTATCAAGAAAGCAAAAGAGTATTCCCCTTAAATACCCTCACTGGCCAGACTGGGGCCATGTCAGGTGGGAGCTGCTACAGAAAGCCTGGGGAATCAGGGAACAGGATTGTCACCAGAGTGTTAGAGCAATCCAGATTTATTGCCTGAGAACGGATACATTGACACTCTCAAATCGGGGTCCTCTTAGAGAAGAATTTGGGGAGAATGAGTATTGGGTAGGCCATTAACAGTATCTACTATACATGACATCAATGATAAACTGTGACAAAAGCAAGGCATTGGCAGGAGATATTCATTCGTGTATAAACTGGCAATATTTTCACTTTGGCTTTTCTGACCAGGAGGTTCTGCAGGGGATGGGGCATTGGACATGGAGACAACTTCTAGAAAGTGAGGAGAGTATCATGCCCCCCTTGCTCTCAGCCTTTTTGCTTTCCCTCTCTTCCTAAAAAAAAAAGGTTTTGACCTTGAGTTTGCTAAAGAAAGAATCGAGCCTTTAATGGCCAGCTACTTGTAGACTCCAGTGCTGCTGTGATGTTAACTGTTGATTATTTTAAATGACAGGCATCTGCCTTGTGCTCTATGAGAAGAGATTTGGACTCCTTCGGAAGAATGCGGGGGATGAAGCTCTGAACTTCATCATGGCCATCAAAACAGTAAGCATCCCCTTGAGGAGAGCGATTTTCCTGATTTATAGAACTTAACAACCATAACTTAACAAGCAAACTCCTGTTTCCCCAGGAGTGGCACAGCCCTCCCCCCCCCCCCATTTTATTGCACTAGTTAAGGGTTCGGCTCCAGGTGTCACGTGTTTGCACGTACGTATGTGCATGTATGCTCATAAACCAGGAGCACGCCACCTCATTGTTTAGGCAACTTCAAGTAGGTGTTTCAATTAAAGGTCAGTCAATTAAAATACTATTTGAAAAAGAGTCTGAAAATTTTCCAGGGTAGTATTTTTGAATCGTTTAGATCACATGTGGATGTCATAGATGCTGTGAAACTTGTGTAGAAATGGCTGAAGTTGGGAAATTAATGGAAATTGAAGTCGATATGAAAGTGATGGGTTTTCCTTTTTTCTACATTTAAAAAAAAATTTAAGTCATAAGATCAAACTTTTTTTTATTAAACACAGCCAGTGGAAGGTCATCCCAAAGACCATTTTGATTGTGCCATTGGGGCTGGGGAGGGTTCTGCTTCCAGGATTGGAGGCTTTTGTGGAAGCGTGGAGAATGCTCCTCTTGAGGGTGACAGTTGTCTTTGAGAGAGGTAGATACCAGAATGAAAAGTCATTGTGTTCCTCACAGATGATGAGCACGTTCGGGAGGATGATGGTAACCCCGGTCGAGCTGCACAAGAGCCTCAATACCAAGGTGTGGCAGGCCCACACGCTGGCCTGGGACACTATTTTCAAATCAGGTAACCTGGCCACACACCACGACCCCCAGCAGCCCTATCTCTGGAGCTGCTGGCAGAAGGCTGGAATGGTCTTCTTGGCCTGACGACCTTGATCCTTTGATAGAGTTGCTCCTCCTGATTGTTTCAGGCTTCGTAAACACGAGTTTAGAATCACCCTGGCATAGACAGATTCTAAGGAAAAGACAGCTTTGTGTCATCTTTGGGAGCTGGAAGTGGTTAAAAGCAAGAGCTTTGGAGTCAGAGATGGAGAGACTCAAACTCCACCTCTGTCATTGGTGCAGCAGGTTGACCAGAGGTGCTATATCTCTTTCAACCTCAGTAGTCTTGTCCCTAAAATGGGATAACAACAACAATAATAATACTTCCCTCAATGCCACTGCTTGTAGGTCTAATCTAGATAATGTAAAAACCTGGCTTATCTCAATACCCAATGGATCAGGCTATTTCTGCTACAATATGTGGGGAATATTGGTGCTATGAGTATTGTTCTGTGAGTATATATACTTACCAATACGTACTAAGAGGAAGATCCATAGCATGTCACACCATGTCATATATTTTATACATACACATAAAATGTAAAATAGGTCCTTCTATTAGCCCTGAGTGACTGCACTAAAGCACGAAGAATTAATTTGTCGGGATTACATGCTAGGTGATGGTGAAGCCGGGGTTGGAAGCCAGACAGAAGGGCTCCCAGAGCTAAGCTCTAACTGCTGTACTGCTTTCGCTCATCATTATTACTGTCATCCTCACCATTATTATTATTCTGGTGGTGGCTTGCATAGTGGGTTGAAACGAAGGGATACATGCCTAGGATGCTCTTTACAAGCATTGGAAATTTCTGCTATTATTGTCAGCAGGCACAGCACTACACCTGAGTGTGTGTGTGCATGTGTGTTTATGCTTGAAAACATTGGGGGAGGCTCTCTTCTCCTCGATGGCCCAGCTTCGGGAGCCAAGTCCCACACTGCCTGTATTAGTGAACAAGCCAGCAAGATGACTGGATCTAGGTGCCAGTTCTGATTCTGAGAGTGGACCCAAATTCCATCTCTGTCTCATGATGATCTCTTCCAAACTCTAAGCTCTTACTACTCAAAATGTGATGTGCAGAGCAGCAGCAGCAGCCACCGCAGCAGGAGCCTGTTGGAAATGCAGGTTCCCAGGCCTGCCCTAGACCCCCGAATCAGAATCTGCATTTTAGCAAGATGCCTGGGTGATTCTTTGGCATGTTAAAGTTTGAGGAGCCCTGCTCTTCTGGGTGCTGATCAGTCCTTAGTGACTTAATGACAAGGCAACGTTAGCTCATTGAGCAAATTGTCAGTGTCCCCAAAAAGGCCCTTTAGTGTCACCGGGAGGATTTTTACCAGGGGCTCTCTTGCATTCTTTCTCCTCCTAATCTTCCCCTGACTTTCTTCCTCTCTTCTCTTCTCCAATAGTCAAATCTTGTATCGACAACCGCTTAGAGAAATATTCTGAGCAGCCCAGCACGGATTTCCTCTGTGATATTTATCACCACAATCAGCTTTCCAAGAAAGAATTATATGCGGCTGTCACGGAGCTCCAGCTGGCTGCCGTAGAAACGGTAAGGGTGGGCCTGAGGTTAGTTCACTGAACGAACAGGCTGGGAAATCTTTTTCATGATGAATTGTAAATAGTCATTCATCTCATTCATTCCACAAGGATGATCTGAACACTGGTTCAGCAAAAATAAAAAGTCTCGTACGAGATGCTGCAAAAGACTCAGGGCCTAGCCTCGG
The DNA here is from genome assembly GCF_011100685.1 of Canis lupus familiaris. NCBI lineage: Eukaryota > Metazoa > Chordata > Mammalia > Carnivora > Canidae > Canis > Canis lupus. Next base: position 40,535,758 of record NC_049245.1, on the reverse strand, counting down.
TCTTTAAAGGTATGATAGGAGGTGAATTCATGTGCTCTGGAGGGAGGGAATCAAATGCCATGCCAGATACACAAGCTGCTAGGGGAGTTCAGAGGCGATAAATCCCACACCACAGAAGGATAGATAATCTAGATTTTAAAAAATAGAGTAAGTTCTAAGAGGTTGTGCATGTTACCCCAAAGTGCCTGACTGTGGTTGTTACTCTAATAATATTGGAACGCTCTCTGCCAGTCCAATTATTTTTTTCTGATTAAAAGCATAAACATAGTGAGTTAGGGAAAACTTGACTTCAACTTGCATGAAACAACCACTTTTAAATACCAAAATTCTTGGGGCACCTGGGTGGCTCAGTGGTTGAGCATCTGCCTTTGGCTCAGGTCGTGATCCTGGAGTCCTGGGATCAAGTCCCACATCGGGCTCCCTATGGGGAGCCTGCTTCTCCCTCTACCTATGTCTCTGCCTCTCTCTGTGTGTCTCTCATGAATAAATAAATAAAATCTTTTAAAAAATAAATGCCAAAATTCTCTCCCCATTGTGCCTAATATTCATGGTAGGTACACCATCCAGCCAGACTCCAAACCCAAATTCTGACAGGTGTTCAGGTTTAATTGTCTTCGATGCAGTCTTGGCCCTACCCCTGCAGGATGCATATTAATATTCCTCATGGCTCACCATTGCATACACCTATAATCTCTAACAAGAATGTGTCCCAGTTCGTTTCATTTCCATGTTTCCCCTTCTTTAGTGTTTCTCTTCCAAAGAAAAAGTAGAGTTTTCTCCATCCTAGGGAAACAGCAGGGTTATAATTTCTCCTCGTGCTCCAGCAGGCTGTTGAAGAATTCATTTTGCTCACTGTCAAACTGCATGACTTAACCTAAGAGGCTCCTTAAAGTGATAAAAATAAAGCTTCATCCATTATCTTTTGTTTTCAGCTGGAATGAGAGCTCCATAAGGGTGATGATTGGGTTTGTGCCCTGTTGGGTTCCTAGGATGTAGAATAGTACTTGGCACAAAGTAGGTGCTCAGCGAATACTTGATGAATAAATGAAAGGATTCAGGAACTACTGAAGGCCTACTATGTGCCAGGCACTATTCCAGATGCTTGAGGGACCACCATGAACCAGAGAACAACGTCTTAGCCTTCATGGAACTTAACTGCTGGGAGGGAAGACCAACCAGAGACCCGTAAACACACAAATACATGTGATCATTTCAGATAGTGGTAGGAGACATGGGGGAAACCATCAGAGAGATGGGAGAGAAGGAGATGGGGCTGGGTGGGGGCCGGGGTCTCTCTCTGAGGAAGTGATCCTGGAGCCCGCTGAATCGGTGAGAGCGAGCCAGCCAGCCAGGGGAAGTCTGGGGGAAGAGCTCTCCAGGTAGAGGGAACAGCATGTGCAAGGACCTTGGAGCAGAAAGAGGGTGGGAGCTGGAGACCTAGTAAATGTGGTCAGGTTGACATTGGTGAAGGCAAGGGGCCCTGTGAACCAGAAGCCTTAGTAAGGCTTAGTAAGCCATTTGGATTTTATGACACCTGTGATGGAAGACCCTTGGGGTATTATAAGCAAGAGAGTAGCCTGATCAGATTGATGATTTGAGAAGAGGCCTCTGGCAGGTGGGGTGGAAGATGGAGCTAGAAGAGGAAATGTGGACGCAGGGAGGCCAGCTACAAGAGGGAGCTCCTCCACGGAGGTCAGGCCGGTTACTTAGGGCCTGTAAGGTTTCCCAGGCCACTCTCACTCCTGCCGTTACCCTAAAAGGCCCAGGCTGTCTTACAAGGCTCTGGCGAAAGCGCCAGTCATCTGCCTTTTGGAAACTCTATTTGGTACTTGCGGTAAGGGACCCGCTGATATGGTTAAATGTTTCTTTTTTGGTCCTGGCAGTTCTGGAAGTCACTTTTGGAAAATCAGAGAAGTTTGAAAGTGTATCTAATTTGGTGGCTACGCCCTCTTCCTGTTTTGTAAATTGGACTCTTGTAATGCCACAGTTTATTTGCAGCTGAAGCTGCCAGTCCTCTGACATGAAGAAGCCTGCCTTGGAGGCACCTTCTTCCCAAAATAGTAAATGCCATTGGCCCCGAATCGTCTTGCACTTTGCTCGCTTATGTGAGTGGCACATGGCACTTAGCAAAAGCGTCTTCGTGTCTGCAATGACCATTTTTACAGGAATATTTGGCTTACATTAGCTTAAAAAAAAAAAAGGCCTAAAAACAAATACATATGACTACCAGTGGTGAATATGATGAAGCTAAAAGCGAGGCTGTCTGTTTCAGCCAATATTTTTTCTCTTCTTGTTGCCTTTGGAAAGGAAGTAAAGCATGCCACTTAAAAGACCATGAGCCTTTGTCAGAAACTGTGGCTGGTTCCTTGAAATATTCAACTCACAGTTAGAATTTCTTATTTTGGTGTTGGCACCCTCCCGCAAGCGTTCTTTGCCTGTGGCTGAAACCCAGGGTTTGATAGGTAATGCATTTTCATTTTTGTTGTAACTTTTTAGGGGGTGTCCCCCCCCCAAAAAAAACCCTCTCTTCTAAATCCCAGAAATGCAGCTTCTTGTGCGTTTGCACTATAAAATTAAAAAGAAAAAAATCTCATTAGCAACGCTGCCGGGATCTCCATCCCTCTCTCCCACCCAAGTATTCTATCCATTTTCTACATTGAATAATTTTTAATTAGATGCTTTTTTATTTTGAGATAATTATAGATTCACATACAGGTCTAAGGAAAAATAGAGAAGGGTCCAAGGATCCTTCCCTCGGTTTCTCCCAGTGGTAACATCTTGCAACAATACAACCTTATCCAAAAAAAAAAAAAAAACACACACACACATCTTATCACAACCTGGAAGTTGACACAGATACAATCCCAACCAGCTTGGTTTTCCTTCACCTGCTCTACATGGTTCATTTGTGTTCAAACAATTTTTGTATGTCAAATTGTAAGTGTCCTAATGCAGCTGATTATTTAAAAGAGTCTACGTGGATTAAGCTATCCTTAATTGTCATTATTTTATAAAATAAATCTCACTTTTCATATACTGTATTTGTGTAGTGCACAGCAAATAAGGACACATGAAAAAGTCTCACTAATACATTTGCAGAGCAAGGTGGGAGGCATCAGCTTTTGTTCCTCTTATGACAGTTTGTTTATTTGCAGAAACTCAAGTTCATGTCCACTTGCCTTTCAGACGGCAAACAGCCTAATGTGGATTCTCTACAATTTATCCCGTAATCCCCATGTGCAACAAAAGCTTCTTAAGGAAATTCAGAGGGTATTGCCTGAGAATCAGATGCCCCGGGCAGAGGATTTGAGGAATATGCCATATTTAAAAGCCTGTCTCAAAGAATCTATGAGGTGAGAACACTTGCCTAAGCCAACATGAATATGCTGGGAAGCATAAATACACAATGAGGGGTCTCCAGGCCCACAGATGGCACCTATAGTTGACTTAGAAACATTTATCAAATTGCAAAAAAAAAAAAAAAAAAAAAAAGAGCCTTGGGGCCATGTTCTTTTTCTTTTTTCTGTTCTTTCTTTCTTTTTTTTTTTTTTTCCATATTCTTTTTCTATTATTCATTCCCTAAAGTGTTTGGGCAAATTCTACTAAATCTCTGAAAAGTCAGTGTCCTCCCCTTTCAATCAGTAATAATAATAGTCAGTAATAATAATATTCTAATGAATGCTGTAAACTCTAAGATTAGGGGCATAATTGAAGAATATGAGAAGTTCAGCAAGAAAACCGTATTATTATTATTATTATTTGATAAGACAAAGAGACATCTTAGTTTTTGAGCCTCTGGTATAAAATGTCCTTGAAAATTCTTTTTACACCCTTTTTGGAAAACCAAACTCACAACATTTCAGCATTCGGAAAGAAAGAGCTTTCACTTCAGGAAGGGCAGATAGGAGAAACCTAGAACAAAAGTCAAGCTTCAGAGTGACATGGGAAACACACACATTTGAAGTCCAGGATGAAACAGGAGAAAACTCCTATTGACAGCCACTCAGCAGTCCTGGGTGGGGCGGGGGGCGGGGGTGTGGGGAGGGTAACAAACACAATAAGGAATAAAAACAGGAGGTATAAACATCAGGAAGAAAAGACAGAGATTCTTGGGACACCTGGGAGGTCAGTTGGTTAGGTGTCCGACCCTTGATTTCAGCTCAAGTCATAATCTCAGGGTTGTGAGATCAGGCATGGAGCCCACTTAAGATTCTTTCTCTTTGCCCCTCCCTCCTAAAATAAAATAAAATAAAATAAAATAAAATAAAATAAAATAAAATAAAATAAAATAAAATAAAATAAAATAAAATAAAATAAAACTTTCTTTAAAAAAAAGAGAGACAGAACTTCTTTATGAGTTGCGATCCTGCTTTTTTGAGTATGAACTTATGCAGGAATTACTTATTTAACCAGTATCTGCATTCCCATTGATATTTGATCTAGAAATTGGTCTGTGCTCACCTCTATGTCTTTAATTTTGTTTGTTCTAGGCTTACCCCAAGTGTGCCATTTACAACTCGGACTCTTGACAAGGAAACGGTTCTGGGTGAATATGCTTTGCCCAAAGGAGTAAGTAGGATTTGTGCAACCTGTACCTTATAGAGCTTTGAAAGATACACTTTCCAAATATTCATCAGATGTCCATGAACACTTTTCCTCAGAAAGCGTCACTTTGGAAATATGTGTATTTTAATATATAGCTGACATGTTGCATTGTATGGTGTTTGGATTAATGGTTTGGGGAAAAAGAGACCTAGGTTCAAGCATAGCCTTGAGTGAGTTGCATAACTTTTGTGAGGTTGAGCTTTCTCATCTGTAAAATGGTGATAATAATGGAACATCTCACATAGGGTTGTGTGGGAATGTGATGCAAAATCTTAAAGTTATTTCCCTATATATTATCTGGTATATTTCTAGTACTAAACACAGGCTGGCAATCATCATATTATGCTTTTACATTTGTAAGGTGATCCCTTGTGTGAATCTTGCTGTTCAAATGTTTTCTTCTAGTTATTTTAAGTGCTTTTGTGTTTCTGTGTGTTTTTAGACAGTATTGATGCTAAATACCCAGGTGTTGGGATCCAATGAAGAAAATTTTAAAGATTCAAGTCAGTTTAGGCCCGAACGATGGCTTCAGGAGAAGAAAAAGATTAATCCTTTTGCACATCTTCCATTTGGCATCGGGAAAAGAATGTGCATTGGTCGCCGACTAGCCGAGCTCCAGCTCCACTTGGCTCTCTGCTGGGTAAAACTCTGATTTCTGCAGTTGTGCTCTGTGGCATTCCACAAGGCAGGAAAAGAGGGGGTAATTCTGTCTCTTTTGTGCATGTGTGTTCCAGATCATCCGCAAATATGACATCGTGGCCACGGACCACGAGCCTGTGGAGATGCTGCACCTGGGCATCCTGGTGCCCAGCCGGGAGCTCCCCATCGCTTTCCGCCAGCGGTAAGAGCCTCAGGTGAGCATCTGGGGTGCAGTGGATGACCAAGGGGGGGTCTGAGCTCAGAAGTCAGCCAGACTCGGGTTTGAATCCCTGCTCACCACTGATTGGCTGGGTGACCTTGAGCATTTTCTTAACCTTTCTACCTCCCATTTTGTTTTATCATTTGTAAAATGGGGACCAAAATCTTATCTCTCTAAAAAACTGATATGATACTAAATACTTAGCTGGATCTTGGCATCAATTAAGTGCTCGGATAATCACACATAAGACACCATGTGATTATCAAGGGTGGACAAACTTTTTCTGTAAAGGGCCAGTTGGCAAATATTTTAGGCTTTTCTGGCCATGAGATCTGTCCCACATCCACTTGACTCTTCCTTGTAACTTGAAAGCAGCCTTACAGGATTCATCAACAAACTGGTGATGTTTGCTTTCTATTGCGATAACAAATTACTAAAACACATTACTTACCTGTCGCTAAAACTTTTATTACATAATAAATTTATTTTCCTGACAGTTTTTTTAGGTCAGGAATCTGACCTAGCTCTTACCAGGCTTAAGTCAAGGTGTTAGCAGGGGTATATTCCTTTCTGGAGGTCCTAGGGGAGAGTCTATTCTCTTGCTAATTTGGGTTGTTGGCAGAATTTAGTTTCTTATGGTTGTAGGACTGAGGTCCCTAATTTTCCTGCTAACAACTAAGAGCTAGTCCCAGCTTCTAGAAGCCACCTACATTCCTTGGTTCATGACCTCTTCCTCCATCTTCAAAGCTAGCCAGAATGACCTGAGTCCCTCTCTGGGCTTCGAATCTTTCCTCCTTCTGCCATTCAGAATAATCTTCCCATCTCAAGGTCCATAAACTTAAATACATTTGCAAAGTTCCTTTTACCATGCATTCACAGGCTCTGGAAATTAGAGCCTAGATGTTTTCTTAGGGCCATTATTCTGCCTACCACAACTGTACCAATAAAACTTTATTAATAAATACAGGTGGTAGGCCTTATTTGACCACAGGGCTTTGGCTCACTGACCTTTGGAATGTAAGTGTATATGTTTACTAGCCTGTGTTAAATACTGTTCAATTATATTTCTTTAATATATAATTGTGATTTACTTTATTTTCCAGGATTTTTTTTTTACCATGACCAAGAGCAACAATTTTTACCCTCCAATAAGAATGTGCTCATTGCTTCTGCGTTACTGGAAAGCAAACTTCAAAGACCAGAACATGAAATAGCACATGAAGAACAGTTAGATCCAGGTGTTTATACTCTTTCTTCAGTACAATTGTTCTAGAAGGCACTATCTGTGTAGGTGATGGTACTTAATAAGATTATATCTTACTCAGGAAAGCAGATTGAGTGTTGGAATACAAGGTGCTCTACAGGGTATACTGCTGGCTTACTTGAACCAATGTTAGCACCATCTTGGCTACATAGAATTACTAACAATCCTGTTTTCTCTTGCATCTTCCATGACATGGCAGGGAAGCTGGGCATTCATCAGTCCAGTAAAAGTCACTAAATGTACCTGTCCCTGCCCTACCTTATTCACTGCTTGGTTCTTTACTTCTCAAAAGTAAGTTTACATCTCACAATGAAAGACCTATGGTATGGCAGCTAAATTGTCTGTGGCTTGAGGTCATAGTGACAGTCCATTTATTGTAACTCTGTTTAACCTAATATCTGGGAAAATACTGGTTTATAACGAAAGTGAAGCTAAATGTTAAAATTATGAGGTCTCTGTGAAACTGCATTTCTCCTGTTTTGAGACTATAGCATTATTGGGAAACTCGAGAATAACTCTATTTTAAGAAGTGCTTTGATGAAGTCAGAACTTCTTATCTAAGAATACCTTAATGATTCACTGTGGCATTTTTTATGTCAAAAGATCCTGAAATTATTTATTTAGCTAATGGATTTCCTCTATGGCATTAAGAAGTAGATCAGTAGCTTTTAAATTTTGTATGTGTGCATGTGGGTGTAATGTAATGACAAGTTGCTTAGATCATCTTGAAATATATATATATATATATTTCTTATTTAGGATCTGATTTATATCTGATTTAGAATCTATGATTTAGGACAATGTCCTAAAGTCCAGTTACAGTTTAAAAATATTCAGTGATTTCCCATGCTTTAATTTCCCCCTTTGTAGGATAAAACAGTAGGAAAGTGGGCACTATAGATTAACTGTATAAACCATATTATGTGATTTGAACTCTTTGAGAAAATACAGAGTCATGGTAGAAAATGCATAGAGTTTTGTACAGTACTTAAAACTTTGGAAAAAAATTGTTTACACACTGTTTATTTTTACATATGTTTACTTCTATTTTTCCTAAAAATATACTATATATTTCTGTATATTTGATAAAGATTTCCCTTTTTAGGTTATATCTTTAGAGTATTTCAGAAGTATACATTTATATCATTCTATTTGAATGAATATGTACATATCACTAAAACAGGTGCATGGTTTCTCCCTACTGTGAAATTAATTTTAGAATCACAAAGCCACATGTGTTGTCAGATCTCATCTATTGTCTTAGAATTCTCTGAAAATAAAAGTTTTGAAATATTCGGGAACTGTTGCCTCTTCATTGCATTTGTTACATCAAAATTTAAAATTTGCAACTTTGTCTCACTAGAAAACTTTTTCTCGTGGCCATTTTACAAGCCCGGTATCATGAAATCTGCTCTTACAAAAAGCTGGACTTCCCTAAGTTTTACAGGAAGATGATCATTCGAGTGGCAAAATAACTTTCCATTTTCTTGCTGTTTAAATTTTTTTTTATTTTTTATTATTTTTTTTTGTTTAAATATTTTTCAAGCCCATTTAGTACCAGCTGAACCACCACCTCCCTCCAGATGAGCACAGAAACTCCCAGCTGATCTCGAGTCTGTTCTTTGCACCCTGGCCATTTTGGCCTTCTCAAAATCCAAACCCGATTGTCTCATCCCTGCTTCTGTGGTATCCCGTTGCTTTTATGTAAAGATCCAATTTCTGAAGCCAGACGTCAACATCCTGGAAAATATGGCCCCACTGAACCACAGGCCTCAGCCCACATCATCCACACCCGATGCCTCCAGACCCCACCACACTGGCTTCTGCCTGCCAGTTTCTTTGATTCCTTCAACATTATTGGCCCACAAGGCTGTGCACCTGTGGTCCCTCCTCCTACCATCTTCCCTCCTGGCACATTCCTTCTTTACCTGTTCTTCTCCCATGCACCAGTCAGAGCCCAGCTCAAGCCTCCTGCAGGATGGCCGAGATGCCCTAAGGCTGGCCTTGGCATCGAGGTTCATTCAGGAAGTGATTCCAGATGAGACCGTGAGGGACTGAGGGCCACAGGGTAGAGAGAGGAGCCAAAGGAGGTGCGATGTGGGGGGGCACTCCAGCCTCAGTCTGATCCCCTGGGGTGACCTAGGCATGTAGCTTACAGAATGGTTGGTGTGATCTCCTCATGACGTCGCTCTTCAGGCTGCACCTTGCAGGTGTCCTCTTCAGGTATCTCTAGCTCTTCGTGATGCCTACACAGAGTGGCTTATAGAAGTCCAGATTCAACCTGTTGGTAGGAGTCATGCCAAGTCATAAAACCTCTCCTTTCAGGCCTGGTTGGTTACTGTAAAGTATGGTGCTTGTCACAGGGTGAATGTAACTCAGATCCACCATGATGGTCACTGATAACACATACTGTTCAGTGCCGGTGGCCCTTAAACTACATCTTCTCCAGTCCCTTTTCTGTCTACCTGGAGGCCAACTCAAGTCTTCAACTTGAACAAAAGTCTAATGGATGCTTATAAGAAACCAGCTCATGATGACACGTGGAGAAGGCAGTCTATTACATTGTGGTGTCCAGATAATTTTTTTGAGAGTGGGAGGGAAGACAAAGCAGAAGGCAAAGACAGGGAGGAAAGGAGAGAATCGAGAGACCAAGAAACTTCCTCAATGTCTGAGACAAAGATTCCACAGACTGGCACTGCTCCTCTGAAGAGCAGAAAATTATTTACGGAGTAACTACTTACACATAGGTGGTGGGGTGGAGTTGTGTCCATTTAACCCATGCAAGCTCAACCACTCAGGCTCAGAGTGGAGGGCCGACTGGAGTCGGTGACATGGGGGTTCCAGCAGCCTCATTCCACGAGGGGATATGTGGAGCCAGAGACCCACTCTTGTCTCATTTCTCATGCACATTGCAAAGTGTGAGCTTCTTGCTCCCCTCCTTGTGGTCCTAGGAGTTAAGGGTGTGCATTTTTCATGTGACATGAATGACAGACATGAAGCAAAACACTTCATGGTGTTTTCATCCAAGAGAGCTGAAATGCTTTCCAGCGCTTGAGAGAATGCTAGCAGTGTGGAGGGATAAGAGACGACATTTTGTCTTTATGATGTAGCTTGTGGATGGTTTTAGGGATGTGAAGGTAACTCTAGGCAATTCTTTGCACTGCTTACTTGATCTGAGAACCTAAAGCTCCAGTGTGCCTCCTCTCTAATGAAACGCCTCTGAGTTCCAGGTTCTGTAAACTCCACTTTGGTGTACTAGGAAAAACATGGACTTTGCGTTATTAACTTCACTTGGGTTTCCATCCTAGAGAAGCCATCTCCTAGCTGTGTGACTTGGGTCATGTACTTATAACCTCCCGGTGCCTTAGCTATTCAACGGAGGCTAACATGCCTCATGCAGAAGTCTTCTTGTAAGGGCTAGAAAATCTGAAATGTGCCTAGCTCAGTGCTTGGCACAGAGCAGGAGCAGGGTCCAAAGTCATATTTCTGGATCAAAGAGGCAAAAATGAAACAGCTTCACTTATAAGCATTCCTTACAAAGCTTGTCAAGTGAAATGTTCCAGATCCAGATGGGAAAAGATGGGACACAATATCTAGAAATTCAGTCACTTTTACCTTCTTATGGAACAGAACTTAGGACATGGGGAGTGAAAGGAATTAGTACTATGGTTTTTATTTCTGATCAGGGTTTTCATGAGACTAATGAAGAATTACCAGGACAATAAAAAAAAAAAAAACACCATTTATTCCATCAGACCAATAGTCTAACCATGGGAGATTCTGTGCTAAATACTGGAAACTACAAACTCATGGATTACATTCGATCCATTCCATTTGGTCAACACTTGGCCACGAAATACTGATTATTCTAATTCCATTGATCTTTCTATTTGTATTAATTGACATTCTGTCAGGAAGAATTTTTGTTTGTTTGTTTGAAATGTTTATTTAAATTCTAGTTAGTTAACATAAAGAAGAATGTTTCTTCTGAATGTGTTTATGTATATAAGCATGAGCTTGTGAATTTTTAAAATAAATTATAATTTTTCACTATCATTATTTATTTTGATGTTCAATTTGCCCCAGATTTGGCAGGTGGAAGCCTTTTCTGATAGGTTCCTCTGTGTGTGTGTGTGTGTGTGTGTGTGTGTGTGTGTGTGTGTAGAGAGAGAGAGAGAGAGAGAAAAAAAAAAAGCAAAAGTAGTGAAACGCCAATGCTTGAGAGATCTGGGTGAAAGGTACATGGGAATTCTTTGTGCTGCTCTCGTACATTTGAAACTATGTCAAAATAAAAAGTTTAAGAGGTGGTTGAGTGTGTGGTTCAGAACCAAGCACTGAAAGGTTGATTTGGTTCAAATCCCTGCTTCTCTGCCAGCTGTGTAATATTTAGGCAAATTATTTTACCTTTTTGTGCTTTAATTTTCTCCTCTACAAAACAAGGGTAATGATCACAGTGTACCTCATAAAGCTGTTGAGAGAATAAATTGAAACCAGGCATTAAAACTCTTAGAAAATATCTGACCCATTCTGAGTCCTCAATAAAGAGAAAGTCTTTAAAATGCCCCAACAGGGCTGCCCGGGTGACTCAGTCAGTTAGGCGTCCAATTCTTGATTTCTGCTCAGGTCATGGTCTCAGAGTCATAGGAACCCCACATCAGTCTCTGCACTCAGCAGGGAGTCTGCTTGGGATTCTCTCTCCCTCCTCTGCCCCTCCTCCACCTACTCCCACTCCCTGATCATTCTGGAACATCCTCTCTCCCTCAAATAAATACGTCTTTTTAAAAAAAAAAATGCACTAGCATCAGACCCTTGTGATATTTAACATATGATTTCAGATGTCTAGCTTCCAAGGATGCCCAGGAGGCCTGGTCTGCAGGACCTACAATCACACAAGGCAATCAGCAGAAGGGCTTCTCGCCCAGAGGCAGAGCATGTGCCTCTGGCCCCACCACTGCCCCCACCCAGCCTGTGCCTGTTCCTAGTACATGCCACACCTCAGTTCCCAACTCCATTTTGCACATCCTAGGAATCACCTGCATTTCCCCCTTGGTCTTTAGGGAATCTTATAGGATTTCATTGAAACTGTAAAGCCCAAAGACCTGATTAGAACAACCAACACTTACTGAGCATATCCTGCACCTTATTCTTACATAGGCCTTGCCAAGAAGTCAGGAATCTACCTATTTCTTAAATAGGCTTTGAGAAGACAAGTATCTTGCTCAGGAAGACACAGTCAGCAGGAAACAGACTCAGACCTGATCTCTCGGACTCCATGGGCCTTACTCATTCCCCCCTTACTTTGTGGCACTCACAGAACCTGTAAATGGGTCATTCAATTAATCTATCAGCAAGTATTTAGTATAAACTTGTTGAACAACATTGGTTGAAAGCCAAGGCTCCATTTATGGTTCAATCTAATTTGTTGAACTTCCCCTAATCTCCTTGATTGGACATTGATCCAAATGACATAATCACTTATTGCTGTCCACGATTGTTCTGTCCTGCAGAATCTCCCTTTATCAGCAAAAAAATATTTGTGGAACTCTTAATCATCACCTTGCACCTGGGGCCTTCCAAGTAGCATCAACTCCCAAGCACTGATGCCTTCTAATTAATTTGAAGATTTGCACAGTGGACACTTTTCCTCCAAATTTGTTTTGCTTTAGTGAAAAAGGATGTGAAGAACTTTCTGCACATGTTGAGCAGAAAGGTGAAATGAAGAGTGGAAACAAGGTCTGGCAGTCAGTTAATAGTGAGCCAATCGCTGACGGCACCGACTTGAATGACGAATACCTTGTCATTGTTTTTCATCTACATTTGCTTTTTTAAAAAATAAGGACATTTCCTCCCTCAGTTCATTCTCCTTCAGTTATGTCCTTGCTTCAGCAGCACATATACTAATTCTCCCTTAGTTATAATTTGCCCAGACCTCTTGACACCAGGTGACATCTATTGGAGGCCAATAGTTGTCTCTGGGGAGTGCCAACACCAACTGGTTGGTGGTGGCTGTCCGAAATACAATATTGAGAAGGATTCTAAAGTTGAGTCCAGAGACAGAAGGAAGAAAATCATGATTAGCCTGCAGAGATTCACACCCTGTGTTCTATATTTACCCACCAAACAATATATTCTGGATACGAAACCTATAAATATGTAATAAGAACAGTTAACCTTGATTAAGCACCGTCTCTGTGATTGGTACTGTGTTAAGTGCATTACATTACATTGATTCCCACCTCCCAGTGTTTTTATTAAGGGTGCATATGTATATATATATATATATATATATCCCCTGCACAAGTTATGCAGGATGAATTTTGAAGGTATGCAGACGGATGCTTTTCATTACCGATAATGTGTATGTTTATAATTATCTTCTGGGAATACTAGTTCTTTTCAAATTTCTAGTGGTATTATTAAATTTGCCTTTTAAATGAGTTGATTTACATTTTAAAGAGGGGATGATAATAGTAAATGCTATTTCATGAGGCATACAAATCAGGCAACAATCATGAAAACGGCGCAAGAGTAGCTGGAAATTAGGAATTGCTGGAAGCTAATGAGCCTGCGATGAACAGGTGAATAGACTTTTCATTTGATGGTTGAGGAAGCTGAGGCTTGGAGATTACTGATGCTCAACATCCATGGAACTAGCATGCGATAGGGCCAGGATTTGAACCCAGGAAATCTGATTGTGGAGGTCAGGAACTCAGGGGGTCCATGGCTTCCCCACCTCCTGGTAATCTCATCTTTGTGATTACAGAGCAAGTCCTGTAACTTGCTTCTAACCAATGGGATATGTCAACAGTGGTGGAAAGATGTCACTCCCTTGATTGTGTTACAGAAGATTTAAACATAATCTGCCATCCGAGGAGACTCTCGCTTGCCGGTTTTGATGAGTAAGTGGCTATGTCGGAAGGCCAACATGGCAAGGGACTGAGGGCAGCCTCTATTAAAACGAAACATCCAAAAAGGAAATTAATAAATCCTAAGTTAATCATCAGAACCAGCATCATGCATTAGTTTACCCAACAAATATCTGTTAAAGCCTGACCTACTAAATTGCATACTTGTTAAGGATAATGGAATTCTGTTCTCATATTACATGAGTTGTTCCATATTCCCACCTTGAAATTCTGTTCTCCACAGTATAATTCACGTAGGGACAAGCTCATCCCACCTTTCAAGCTTGACTTTATTAGTTCTGTTTTAACACCTGCATTGCAGGAAATTGAGATCACTGTTCTCAAATAATTTCCAGGTCAGAAAACCCCACATATGAGTTATCTCACTCCTCACTGGAAATAAATAAGTAGGGGGTGCCTGGGTGGCTCAGTGGTGGAGCATCTGCCTTTGACTCAGGTCATGATACCAGGATCCTGGGATCAAGTCCCGCATCTAGTTCCCTGCATAGAGCCTGTTTCTCCCTCTGCCTATGTCTCTGCCTCTCTCTCTCTCTGTATCTCATGAATAAATAAATACAATCTTTAAAAAAAAAAAAAAGGAAATAGGTGAAAGCAAGTAGGTAAACATGAAAGTGAGCAAGAAGAGAAGCACTGATGTTTTTAGGATATCACTGAAGTGATACATCAAGGCTGCCTTCTGGAGCTACGGTGTTGGCTACCTTGAACCATAGAAACAGAAAAAAAAAAAAGCAACACACAAATATGTTGCCACCGTGTTGTTAATGAGATATCTGAGACTAATTCCATTTTTTTTTTCTTTAGAGTTTCCGGAGTAAGGTGCTGAGTCAGACTTGGGACAACCATTAAATGAACTTGCCAAATCTTTCCAAAGTTCATGAGCAAGTGACCTGGAAAAAAATTTACATCAAGGCGTTAAAAGTGTACAAGTGCCGGAAGAGCTTAAAATAGTTAACTTATCAACCTGCCCAGAATGAACTTGGGATAAGCTTGTCTTGCATGTTCTTTGTTGGGACCAGAAAAAAAAAAAAATCAGAAAATAACTTCATTTGAGGAAAGGACAGTTCCATTGTATAGGTCAATATCAAACTTCTTAGGTAATGAATGACTATGATAGTTACTCATATTCTGGCAGATTTGATGAAATCACATTTTATCCCTTAATTTCTAAGTGACTGGTCAGGAGATCTTGGAAGTTCACTAAGCTACACTACTCTTCTAAAAGGAACTGCATAACTTGCCTTCCACCTTTTTTTTTTTTTCCAGAAAAGCTTTGTATTATCAGTGCCTTAAAAGTTTCTTCTAAAACTCAACTATATAAAAAAAAAAAAAACTCAACTATAAAACTATATAGACATGGACAGGACTGGCTACATAATTTGCAGGGTCCAATATACCAAGAAAATGAGGAGGTCCCTGTTAAAAAATAAATAAATAAAACAATTAAGAATTTCAAGATAGTAGCTCACAAAGCATTAAACCAAGCACAGGGTCCTTGTAAGCAGAGGACCCCTTGTACCTGCTGGGCTAAGGTCCCACATGCGTGGGGTCAGCCCTGATGTGGGCACAGAGATGTTTGGCCATAGCATTAATTCCTTTAGTGGTTTACTACCTTATTCAGATTTTCTTATTTTTTGGGGGGGAGTGGAGATCAATTTAAGGAATTTAACCCCTGGTTCTGGTGAGTGACAAAAGCTGCACAGGATACCCCAGGAAAAGGAAACGGAGTAATCAGTGACTTCCCTGGGGCCTGCCTTGTGAATTATATGATTCTAATTCCATCTTGGAGACCGCTGCCACTGTCATCTACATAGAAAAGCTAATAATAATAACATCTTTTAATAAGGCGCTTATTTTTTGCCAAGAAGGTACTCCACACTCTGTATACATTATTTCATGTTAAGCATACAGCAATAAGTCATTACTATTACTAACCCCGGGATACAAATGAATATTACACTCAATCTTAGCCATAAAGCCAAGAAGCAAGAGGGTACAAATAATAAACAGGTTGGGATAAATTAAGAAACTTGTCTGAAGTCTTCTGTCTAGAAAGGAAGAGCCCAGATTTGGATCTTGGATTTGATTAAAAAACCCAAAGTCATAAGAACTGCATTTTATCACCTCATTTTATATATGATTTAAAAAAAAAAAAAAAACAATTATCCAGACCAACCCCAGTGGATCAGCGTTTCTCAGCCTCATCATTTGTGATATATAGAGCTAAATAACTTTTGTTCTGGTGGTGTTGTCCTGTGTATTGTGAAATATTTAGTAGGATGCCAATTGCATCTTCTCTCCATTGTGATGAAAAGATGTCACCAGACCTTGTCACATGTCCCCCATGGGGAGTGGTGGTGGTAGTGAAATCGCCCTGGCTGAGAATCACTGCACTAGATCTCCCTCTCTCACTAGAATTTTTTAAAAGATTTTATTTATTGAGAGAGAGAGAGAGAGAGAGAGCAGGAGCAAGATCAAGTGAGGGAGAGGGAGAGAGAGAATCTCAAGCAGATGACTCCCGCTGAATGTGGAGCCTGACCCAGGGCTCCCTCTAACGACTCTGAGATCATGACCTGAGTCGAAATCAAAAGTCAGATGGCCAGCTGACTGAGCCACCCAGGCACCCCGTCACTAGAATTTTTCTCAAGATACTATTTTAGTGCAAATTTCAAGAGTTAGAGGTAAATTCCATTCATTACAGTGAGAATTTTAAAAGGAGCATGCATTCATTCCACAAGCATTTACTGTTTCCCAGAGTCCTGTACACACAACTTTTAAAATACCTACGTTGGCAGCATGAACTTTCCAAGATATGTAGGAATGAGGTATTAATTGTCAGAGATTACAATCTGCAGTATGGATTAGCAATGGAACAAAAAATTGGCTTGTCGGGCCCGATTAGGATGACCAATTTATGAACCACAGGAGCAACTGAGTTAATTGTAACACAAGGTGCAGTTGACAGAATGCATTCCATTGACCCAATTCAGAAAGAATTTCACTTGCCTTTGAAGAAAGTTTAGGGAATGTATAAATTTCCGTGCCAGTGTTGAAATTGCTTTGGGAATCTATTCATTACTAACATATTTACCTCGCAATACAAACAATTCCCATGGATCTTGTATCAGCCCTCGGAAAGCCAACTGAGAAAAATGACTTGTAATCATGATATTATTGCTCAAACCATGTTGTCGGTAATTCAGTTCTAGGCAGTGGCTTTGGGAAACACATTTGTCTCAACAAGTTAATGCATTTGTATCTATTATTGAATAATTGGGCCGCTAATTAACTGGGTACAAATGTTTTATGGGAAAAAAAAATTAAGATTTTTTTTCCCTCCTGCCTACCGCTAGTGCTACTCATTTAATATATAGATGGTAATCCCTCAAGCTTCCAGCCATCTCTGGTAACTTGCAAAAACTTAAGCCATTGGGAACCCTGGGTGGCGCAGCAGTTTAGTGCCTGCCTTTGGCCCAGGGCGCGATCCTGGAGACCCTGGATCGAATCCCACGTCGGGCTCCCGGTGCATGGAGCCTGCTTCTCCCTCTGCCTGTGTCTCTGCCTCTCTCTCTCTCTCTCTCTCTGTGACTATCATAAATAAATAAAAAATTTAAAAATAAAAAAAAAAAACTTAAGCCATCAAACAAAATAATAAGGGCTATGTGCTCGGTCTGGTCTTCTTTGAACACTATGAACGTTGGGGCTTAGGCCGTTTGTTCTCATCTGCTTTGCTAGAACTTTGTCTGGTATCTGGTATACAGTAAGTGCTCAAAACCTTAGTTGCAAAAATGAATGATCTTTAAAAGTCCCTTAGCTTCATTTCCTAGAAGACTCACCAAAAAAAAAAAAAAAAAATATATATATATATATATATATATATATATATATATATATATATAATTCGAGGGTGAATATGAAATCCCTTTTCTCATCCCCTGCCATGTTCCAAATAATCTTTTAACACCCTTTAATATAAATACCTGAATCATCAGCTCATTCTTCGGCTTTGAGAGTTGATTAGATTTTTGCATCGGGATTGAACTTAGGTGCTCCTGGTGCGCTGACCCAACGCTTGACTCACAGCACAGCTGAGGATGAATGGAGACACTTCCAAATTCTACCATGTTGAGGGGGAATTTTTTTTATTACATGTCTGAGCTGCTGGCATCCTGAGTACGCATTCCCAGGTCTCATCAGAAGAAGCAGATTTACTCTGCCTCCGATCCAAACTGACTGCATGCTTGGCTGCCCAGAACTGTTTTCCGAACTTTATGAAAGACTTCAAAAAGCAGCTGTGTGCTGTAGTAATAGAAAAGAGAACACACACCGAAAATGCGTGTGCCAGTCCTTATGGCCGTGCGCTGTAAGAACTTTCTCGCTTTCATCTTCCTATCGATCATGAGCTGTGAGGTAGGATTATCTTGATAAGGGGACAGAAGCTTGGAGAGGTTAAATGTGCCACAGGTCACAGAGCTAATTGGTAGCCTTGGTTTCTGAACCTAGTGTTCTTTATGAACTCAGAGCATAGGTTCACAACCACCATGATTCACGTCCCCAAATGAGTATCTGCAAAAAAAAAAAAAGTAAAAAAATACATCAAAAAAGCAGATAACACATGAGTTTGATTTCATACTTAAAAGGGGTGGAAAGAAGTTCACTTGGTGCTCTCTTGGGTCACTCTCCACGAGGACACTCGAGAAGTCCTATGAAGAGATCCATGTGACAAGAATCTAAGTCCTCTTGCCAACAACCAGGACTAACTGGTTGAGTGAGTCAACTTGGAATTAGATCCCACAGCCCCAGTCAAGCCCTCAGGTATCTAGAGTGCAGGCTAACATCTTGACGGCAATCTCAGGAGAGACTCTCACATAGAACTGCCCCAGTGAGCCACCCGGGATCCTCGATCTACAAACACTGTGTGAGATTAAAAAAAAAAAAAAATCCCTCCCGTTTGAATCCATTAAATTTTTTTGTGTGAAATTTGTCACGTGGCAATAGATAACCAATACAGCAGGGGAAATGTTTTCAAGGGAGTGACCATAACGATGAACCATGGACTCAAAGATGGATAAGTAGGGACGTGAAGAGATGCAGGGTGTGCAAAAACAGTTGATGGGTATACTTGCCATAAAATCCCAGCTCCTCATTACGGTCTAGATAACCCAGCCCCTGATGCACTCTGACGTAATCTCTTACATCTCACCCTCTAGCTCACTAAAATAGCCACACACTGACCCGTTGGTGTGATTTATCATAATTTTTTCAGTGAACCAACCTCATTCCTGCCTGACAACTTTTTGCCTTGACAATTCCTTTACCCAGGACACTTCTCTTCCAGATCATTACATGGCTGGCTTCTTCTCTTTCTCCACATAAAAATCACTTATTCCAGAGAGAACCACCTCATCTAGTGCTGCCATCCCCCTACTCTTACTGAGCCACTCTACAATGTCACCTGATTTTAGTTCCTTCAGATTTCTTAGCCTTATCTAAAATTTGTATTTGTTTGCTTGTTTGTTTACTTATTTATTTCTTCAGCAGGAATATAAGAGAACAGGGACTTTATCTGGCTTGCTCACCGCCGAATAGTATCCTGGCCATTGGGGGATCGTGATAAACAGCTATGGAATGGATGGATGGATGGATGGATGGATGGATGGATCAAAAGAAGCGACTGGAGACAAAAGCTTGAATCCTGGCTCAGACACACAGTACAAAGTACAGAGACACCCAGGAAACACAATTACTGAGACTACTGAGAGGAACAATGGAGAAGCTGGACAAAGACACTGTTGGCCTTGGAGGATTCTAAACCACTATTCGTGACTCAATTCTGGGAAGGAAGCCAAGCAAATGAAACCAGATCCTGGCTTTATTGAGTGGAAATGGCACATTAGCCACACTAGCAAGGGTATAGACTTGTCAGGGAAGAGCTAGGAAGGAATCTCGCGTGTGTGGTTGACCCTCCATCTTCCTACCCTGTAGCTAATCCTATCTTGGGAAGCTTCTGAAGCACCACAGAGTCATCACGACTCCTTTGGTGCTCTGAATACGGCCACACGGTGACTGAATCTGGAAAGCCATTCCTCCCATTTCATAGAACATACTGCAGCTTCAAAACATGAGTGATCTTGTATTCATTTGCTACCACACAATGTTTTACGTTCCACCCTAATTGGACACCCCAAACCTGATATTAACACATTATTGGCAACTAGAGGCCCAGTAGCCTCACCCCAATTAGGAAATTACAAGCCATTGACACATCTCATGTGGGCATTTTTAATCATTAAAGACAAACCCGGGAAGAGTTTAGATTTTATGCCCAACTGCATGTTGCTCAATACCTACAATTGGGCAACTTGAGACTTCAAAGGATGTGAAATCCAATTCCTTGTCTTCATGAGTCACCAGCCTTCAGAGGAGACCTCAGCACATTGTAGGACCGCTAAGCACGTGTTTAATATCTGAACCCAGAAAAGAAATGCCTGTTTTGAAAGGGAAATGGTTTTCCCTTCTTCTGATAAAAGTCATAAGTTTGTGTTTGGAAAACAGTTACCAGAACAATAATGAAATCATCCTTGTATTTGGGAACTGGGATGATTAATAACCAATAATTCTTAATAAGAGGCTGATTTGTGTGGCATCTTTACCAGCCCACGGTAATTGTGTGGAACAACCGAAGTGGATTCATTTCACTGAAGCCTGACACACAGCCTTGGGATGGGTCCCCAGAGTCTCTTGAGGGGCATCGCCCAAAGCTCAGCATAGAAACTGAAAACAGCAAACACAAAAATGTTGTGTAAGGCAATGAGGAAATAGCAACGATCTTCTTCTGGGAAAAGATTTATGGTATTTATGATGTTTTCCCTTTATTTGGGGGATTTTCTATTCTCTTGCTAGAGGAGTTAAGTAGCACTCATGCATCTGAAAGAACTCTGCTGAAAGTCTTGGTTCCTTTTGAAGGTCAAGACCAACGCTCATCTCCTGAAGGAGAATCCCTGAGCAATGTTTCCAGTTTCAAAATTATAATCGTCCTACTGACTCCTTCTGCCTCCCTGGAAAAACAGAGTTGATAAAAGAGATTGTTGGTGGTTTCCAATGGAAGTTTATGATCTTGGTTAGGCAGAGAAAAGCTCCGGGTATAGGAGAGATGCTGAGCAGAAGAGACAGAGCAGGAGAAAAGAGGAAGAGTAGAAAACTAGAGAAGAAAATGAAGGGTAGGAGATGCTGAGCAGAGAGGAGATTCACTGGGTGGAAGCAAAACTAAGTCAAAGAAGGTCATGTGTCAATGGGCACGGGTCCTCTGTTGGTGAGAAGGCATGTAGCTATGGCTGGGGCAAAGGTTTTTTTTTAAGATTATATTTATTTATTCATAAGAGACACAGAGAGAGAGGCAGAGACATAGGCAGAAAGAGAAGCAGACTCCCTGCGGGGAGCTCAATGTGGGACTCGATCCCAGGACCCCAGGATCATGCCCTGAAGCTGAAGGACAGAGACTCAACCACTGAGTCACCCAGGTTTCCCTGGCAAAGGCTTTAGGAAAAGGATGCCCAAGGTGGAGGAGCTTCTCTGGGGTCACATCCCCCTTATCCATCTGTTTGCCTCTCCACCCAGATCCATCTTCACCTTCCTCTATTCCTAAGAGTCTGGAATGGTACCTCTATGGTACACACCAGCTGGACTCCAGATCCTTCACCAGTGGCTGCATTTGGGTTTAGCCAATGAGTGACAGCCAAGAGCAGGATATCAGAGGACAGTAGAGAAGGAGGTCAGAGTATCACTTCTATCACTGCTCTGACCTCATGTCCGGCACTGGCTTCATCCCTCTAGATGACGGCTCCCTCCAGAAGGACTCTCCTCCCCTGATTCAACTCTTTTGCACCTGCAAGAAATACTTCCTCTACTTGCTCCTTCTGGTTATCACCCTAGACCTCAGCACAGATCGAGTTACAAAACAATCTCTCAAATGAATGGAAGAAATGTAAGAAACAAATGTTTGTTTCTGATAACCAAGGGGAGTACATCCCATCAGGTACTCTTTATTGAACTCCTTTCCCACTGAAGGGAAAAAAAGAATTAATGCCCTTTTCCTGAAGTGGCAGGTAAATGACATCATTCCTTTGGTTTTTAAGTAAAGATAAAGCATTCTTCTAAACAGAAGAACTTCAATTCTTAAAGCATTTCTAGAAATGACCTCTAAGAAAAAAGAAATTACTTTTGATGAGGAAAAAAAGAAAAAAACAGAAACGCAGTGAAGGAGTGAACCAGAACCCCAACTTTACTTATTTATTTTATATTTTGTTTATTTTTTATTCATGAGAGACACAAAGAGAGGAAGAGACACAGGCAGAGGGAGAAGCAGGCTCCCTGCAGGGGAACCCAATGTGGGACTCGATCCCAGGACCCCAGGATCACACCCTAAGCTGAAGGCAGATGCTCAACCGCTGAGCCACCCAGGCGTCCCTAGAACCCCAGCTTTAAAGGGGTCAACTAGATGCACTATTCCATGAAGCTTACGTAGAGCCCTAGGACCCCCTCTGGACCACATGTACAGCCCAACATGTTAACCCATTGCTCAAGCCAAGAAAAGAAGCAATCTAGAAAAAGAAACCAAAAGATTTGAACTCCCCTGCTGAGCATTTTATTGCCAATATCCATAAAACAAAGGTCTTTAGTCTTCCCCATGAGATACTTCCTCCCATACATGGTGGCCCATGGCCAGTTACAAACCCCCTGAGTTCAATTATGGCCCAGTAAGAATCACCATCCCCACCAGGGAAGTAATAAAATCATTGGGTGAACTCATCAGGATTTCTGCATATAGAGAAAAAAAAAGATAAAATCGGGAAAATAATGTCCTGTTGGGGAAGGGCCAAAATTCTTTCTTGTGGGCATTTTATCACCTGCTTTTCCATCAGCCATACCCCCAACTAATACGGGCTTGAATGCTGGGGTTCACAGCAACCAGATTTAGGAATACTTTATGCCCCATGCTGGTAATTTTGAGGAAGACTAACAAAAATAACCAATTTAAAAATGGCCAACTGGCCGAAAATAAGTGGCAGAGAGAATGCAGGAGAAATATGAAGGGAAAGCACAGTAACTACTTTAGGCAACCATCTTGTAAAGACCAAACATCCCTCTCTGGGTTGAAGACTTCTCTGTGTCAGACAGAAAAAGCATCCAAAGGCTTGCAAAGATTCTGATTTGACAGTAATAATATTTCTCTTGAAGAAAAGACTAATGATACACTGCTGCACACAGGAATCTTTGAGACCTACTTGCCAAAGCCAGTCATTATCTGCCGTAAACTGAGACCGTGGGGTAATGTCAGGGCTTCTTGTGCTGCTTTTCAAACACAGATTGGGATAATTACAGAATATTATGGGAGTGCCCCAAAACACCTCAAGTAAGGAATGCGCTGCATATAAAACCAGCTCTTCCAAGGAAATCCATATAAGTTCATCATGTCTGGTGTCCAGACGTCAAGATTCCTTCACCCCTTTCTGTCTCTCTCTCCTTCAGCACACCTGGGCCAAGTCTGTAATATTTGTGTGGGGAGAGGAATTCATTCTTGACCTAAAGATGATCAGTGCACAAGATGAGACTATGAGATGAACATCTCTGAGTTACTTCATTCCCCTTAGCTACTACCTTTGTAAACAACCACGGATGATGTAGCCTTTTCCCAGATGCGCCCCAGAGCACTTACCTCCATGACCTTCTGCTAAACTCCCTTCAGTTGGGTGCCATTGCGAAGCCTTTTTCCTTTCCTTTCTCCTCTGAGTATTCTTCGACTTTCTGGCAGATATTGGCAATAATTAAAACCTGTACATCTGTTTTCTGTGGCATAGGACCTAGAAGACACTGGTTTAAACTCTTGCTTCTCTTTCTCCTCCCTTGTGGAGAGTGTTGGAATCTCTCCAAAATCCCATGCTGCTAAAGACATGACCACGATACAGTTTTCACATTGCTAACCTAAAATGCAAACCTCTTTCCCCAAACTAAAGATGCGTGAGCCACAAATAGTTAAAGCTTACCTTGACATAGCAGCAAATTTTTAAAAATCGCACTCACAAATACTCTTTTTCCTTGGTCCAAATTACCCAACTGCTTGCTTATGATGAAGAAAAATAACCAAAATCACCAATACTATACTGTGACATGAAGAATACAGAGTATAGTGCATGAAAACATAATTAAAAGCATTAAGTCAACAAGAATTAGGAAATATTCCAGTTCCAAAAACTGCCACAAAAACAAAAGGAGGTAAAATCTCTCTGAAGGACTTATTTTCATTATGTCCATTTTACAGATGAGGAAACCAAGGCACAGGAAGGAGTGACTTACCCAAAGATAAGTG
Organism: Canis lupus familiaris; assembly: GCF_011100685.1. Lineage (NCBI taxonomy): Eukaryota > Metazoa > Chordata > Mammalia > Carnivora > Canidae > Canis > Canis lupus. The sequence goes on along the minus strand of NC_049245.1, from coordinate 40,511,741 downwards.
ACAGAGATGGGCTCAAACCCTGGCAGGCCATTAACACAATCCCTTGCCACACATATAATGACTACGCTATGATACCTTACTCCAGAAAAGGGGTAAATAAGAGATTTTATTGAGAACTTACTATGTGCCTGGCAATGGGTATAATATGGGAAGCAAAAATAGGCACAGTTCCTACTGCTAGGAAGCTCCCAGTCTGGTGGGAGAGAAGAAGGGCATTCCATTAGACATTGGGGGCGGGGGGGGGGGGGCGGGTGCCCAGAGACGCAAGTGGCTTGAGTGGTAGCATGGTTCCAATCACAGGTGAGGGTCTTTGGTCATTGAGAACTGCTCCTACAGAGACCCCCTGATACATTGCCTTCCCTTGAGGATGACATTTCTAAGAGCATTTGATTTGCTCAAATTCAAATTATTGAAAGCATACACTCCTCTCAGCTCAAAATGTCTCTTTCCAGTCCTCAGTGCACACAATGGACCTCCTTTCCACGGGTCAAAGACAGCGTGGTGTCCAGTCAGCCAGCCCCAGGGCACCACCGAGATTTATCAAGTCTATGAACTGAAGACCTTGGGCATTGTCTAGCCTTAGAGGAAACTCCAGAGTGAGTTTCTGTATTGATGAGGCCATAAAACCTCTATTTCCCTAAGGTCATTCATCTCAGCTACATTAGAACTCTTTGAATTAGGGTCAGGTTTCCACAGGATCTAGGTTGGGACTTAAAATGAAGAAAAAAGGAATTGTGTGATAAAAGAAACATCAAAATCTCATGCAATCGATATTTAGCTAAATATGTACAAAACAATTCCCTTGTTCCTCAGACCCGTGCGTATATGGGGTGTACATATGTGAGGGTGTACGTATGTACAACACGAGGGTGTGTGTATATATAAACATGTGAGCTAGTGTGGGATGTGGTTGAGGTCGCATCTGTCGTAGCATGTGGTATAACAATCCAGATTTGTGGGAAAAAGGAATTTGTGAAAAATCGTGGGGTCGAAGATTTAACTTCATTTTGGATTAGGCTTCCGAAGAGTGACCCAAAACAATTTTTTTTTTTTCTGTTTGCTGCTGGTCTGATTTTTAAAATATTTCTTTCACTTAATTGTCTGAATCGAGTGGCCCATTTTTGGTGGCAGTGGTTCCCTTGAATTCATGCCCCAGGTGTTCATAGAGCGCCCACTGCCGCTGAATGACCGTCCCTTTCCTCCTCAACACTTAACCTAATCTGTGTCTTCAAAGCTCTCTTGGGTTGTGCTTTGGCACCCAGACACAGAGACAGAATCAACAGTGTCTTTTTGCCTGACTCTGGCAAGAGACAACATGACTCCCCTTCCCGGTGAGGGTGAGGAATGTTGCCCCATGAACCTGTTCACCTCGACTCTCTCCACCTGGCGAGTGATTCAGAGGGAGACCTGCCCTGCTATGTCTCCTCACTGGATTTGGCCAGCCCGATAAACAGGCAGCTTGCTTTTTGATGTGTCTAGACACAGAAATGATTCAGAAAGTCCCTCTCAGGAGCTCCTGCAAGAGGCCCTGAGAAACTCAGGCTGCCTTCATGCCCCCCTGCTGCACTGGGCAGCCCCCAGCAGGGCCAAATGCTCCTCAGTTACTCCTTCTGCCCTTGAAGGAACCAGAGGGTGAATCAGTGGCCTGAAAGGTCCTATTCTTTCCTCCCTAAAAAACAAAAATAAAACTTTCAAGTGCCAGTAAAACGTTCCCTCTAACAGTCCCTGTTTTCCTATTTATGCCGCCACGGTGCAGGGAAGACTGTGCTATCCTGACAGAGACCAAAGTGGTTTGCGTATGTAAACCTGACTTTGAGGTGTTTTCTAGACAGATGTTCTGAATCTGGAGGCTAGGGGGTGGGTGTAGAGATCTGTGAACCCTTGAAAAACCATCAAAATTGGGGGGTGCATGAACACTTGGGGGGATGGGGTCCCTCGCCTGGGGCTCGGAGGTTCAGAACCTGTTAGCTCTCTGGAGAAACTAGTATTGCCCGTATTTCTTGAATTTGTACTCGAGGCCAGGCATTGTTCTGAGTATTCATTGAATCCTCCAACCAGCTTATGAGTTCTTTTCATTAAGCAAACCCCAAATCCACAAGCCAATAAAAGTGGCAGGACCAGAAATCAGATGCAGGCACCCTGGTTCTAGCATTCGTGCTCCTCGGTGCTGACCTGTTCCGTCTTGCAGAAGTGAAAGGAGGCAAAGTGACTAATTTATTCCCATTTTAGCTGTACCAGGTCTGAGTGGGAAACTATAGAGATAAAGTGGATCCGACAAAGAAATGCTGAATTATCTGGGTGATTTTTTTTTATTAAAATACCACACTATTGGACTGTCTGGGTGGCTCAGTCGGTTAAGCATCCTCCTTCGGCTCAGGTCGTGACCTCGGGGTCCTGGGATCGAGCCCTGCATTGGGCTCCCAGCTCAGCAGGGAGTCTGCTTCTTCCTCTCCCTCTGCCTCTCCCCCTGCCTGTGTTCTTTTTCTCTCGCTCACATACATAAATAAAATCTTTAGAAAAGAAAAGAAAACATCACACTATGTAGCAAACTGTCCTGTGCCTTAGATGCATGGCTTCTATAAGACCTCATGAGGAACAGCCACCTGCAAAACTCATCTAATGCTTCCAGAACTATGTTTCTTCCCTTGGGACTTCAACGTCCCCATAGAGATACTACTGGCTCTTACAGAAAGCCACAGAGAATATATGCCTCATCGGGAGCCCTACAATGAGCCATATGGGCGTTTATAGGCACAAACACTGTCACAATTAGTGAGACAAACATTGCCCAATATTCTCTGCTTTCCTCTCCTGCTGTGATGTGGGAAGCTGGCTGGGGTGGTGATTTCTGTAATCAGGTAACCTGCTCATGGGCCTTGACAGGAGGTGTGCTCTGGATTTAGACAGCTGTGTCTGCATCACTTAATGGCTGGAGGCAAGGGACCTGTAAGAACATCAGTGGTGGAAAGATTTAGTAGCACTCTGGCAGTTCTTACATTTATAATGTTTTGCCTAGGCGCCAGCTTTTGGGCGATGAGCACTACGTGTTTTATATCATTGTTATTTTCACAACTCTCTGATGGGAGGTACCAGTACTATGTATATCTTACAGACGGAGATCAGAGGCAAACTGAAGTTGACTAAGACTACAACCTCACAGGTAGTGAAGCTCAGAGCCATGAAATGAGCCCATGTGACTGACTGGTCACACTGAATATTTGCTCACAATCTTGTGTCTCGAAAGTGTGTGTGCAGGTGTGTGTGTGTGTGTGTGTGTGTGATTTGTAAGTCAAATTTTAATAGGTGAAAACTCAGATTTCTAACCCCAATTATTTTATTCTAGCGTATTTTTCTATTCTAAAGTGCTTGAAGCTGGTAAGTGTTCTAGCATTCCTTTGAAAGATGATGTCTGTGTAATGACTTGATTGATAAGTATTTTAAAGTGAATGCATTTGGAAATATGTCAATCGGAGAAAGAGAATTATGGTCATATGGTATCCCTCATATGTGGAATATAAGAAATAGTGAAAGGGACTATAAGGGAAGGAGGAGAAACTGAGTGGGGAAAAATTAAAAAGGAAGACAAGCCATGAGAGACTCTTGACTCTAGGAAACAAACGGAGGGTCTCTGGAGGGGTAGGGGAGGGGAGGATGGGGTAATTGGGTGATGGGCATGAAGGAAGGCAGGTGATGCGATCAACACTGGGTGTTATACTGTATGTTGGCAAATTGAATTTAAATTTTTAAAAAAGGGTAAAAAGACAACTCAAAAAAAGAAAAAAAAAAAACATAGGACCCATGGAAACATTTTACAGTAAAAGAAATGCAAATGGTCATTTCACATATAAAGAGGTACCTATCTTCGATGATGGTCAGAACAAGTAAATCTTACATGAAATTTAAATTTAAATTTAAACAAAATATCACATGTTTGTTGTGTGACCACAAGCTTGTTTTAAGAGTTTGCTGAGATGCCTGGGGCTGTATTTGTTAAGTGTCTGACTCCTGATTTTGGCTCAGGTCTTGATCTCAGGGTCATGAGTTCTAGCCCCACATTGGGCTCCATGCTGGGTGTGGAGCCTACTTATAAATAAAATAAATAAATAAATAAATACATACATACATACATACATAAATGAGTTAATGAATTGAAGTAAATACATTTGTTCACTAAATAGGAAAAATTATAACCTGGGGAAATTGTTTTGTCTTAAATGAAGAGAATAACTGGAAACCGAAGTTCCGGAAACCAAAGCTCATGAGTTGATGATTCGCATCTGACTCACTTTCCAGGTTTGCATGGAAATCCAGGAGAAAGACTTATAATTAGCCAGGTGAGGTGTTAAGCTGCTGTTTTTCTTATTATTGTCTTGTACATGCTCAAGTGGCATCAAGAAATAGAATCAAGGGGCGCCTGGGTAGCTTGGTGGGTCAAGTGTCTGACTTTGCCTCAGGTCACGATCTCTGGGGTCCTGGGATCGAGTCCCACATAGGACCCCTCACTCAGTTCACAGTCTGCTTGTCCTTCTCCCTCTGCCCATCCCCCCACTCATGCTCTCGCTCTCCCTCTCTCTCAAATAAATAAATAAAATCTTTTTAAAAAATAAAATCGAGAGTACGTGAAAAGTGGAATTAACCTCCTGGTCAGTGTCTCGCTTCAAGTACAGAGGTGGAAACCAACCGTTCCAGTGGCTGCTTTAATGCAGGGAAGGAGTAGTATTTGGGCATTAAAGATTTACCAAATTATATCTTTGCAGTTCTATTTTGGGGCTCTGCTGATCAAAAACCCTGCACCTTATGAACCTGGACTCTGAACATCCTCTCTCTAGTTTACTATAAAAAGAAGATTGTTTAATAAAAAATAGAGCTCAGATGGGAGTTTACAAGGTTCTTCAGTTCTTAGTTTCCTTTGCAGGTCCTGTATTTCCTGCTGAACAAGCAGAACCCGGTGGGTGGTGGGAAGGAAACAAAAGTGAAATACTGCCTTTATTTGAGGTCCTTACTCAGAATGAAGAGTGAAAGAAATGATCAAAACAGGGGTTCCCAACTTAAGGGGACAGTGCTTCCTCGGGAGAAAAAAAAAAGACTTGGCAGGAAGTGAGATGAGAAGTACGTTATCAGGAAACTAGTGGGGTGCTGGAAGATTCTCAAACACAGGTCACAAACTGGCAGATTTTGAGCCAGATGTGGACCTCAGGAATGCTTTGGCTTCCATGGGGTGTTTTAAACTACAAATTAGTTGACAACTTTTAAAAGTCAGATTTCCTTCTCAAAATTGGGATTTGCAAAATTGGGATTCTCTTCAAAAGTGAGAACCATCTGCAGTGGAGCTGCTCCTGGCTTGGCACAGCGGGTAGCACAAGCCCCTGTGGGTAGGCCAGGCCCTCTCTGGTTCACCCAGGCTCCTCCATTCCCTAATGCCTCCCCCTGGGTCTGTCTCACTCATTTGAATCTCTTGCCTTGCCCTCATGCATTTGGGTTTCGAGCATGTGCATGGGACAAGTCCTTTATCCATTCCAATCTCCATTTTATTTACATTCAGAATGAAAAAAAATAATAAAGTTGAAAAAGTAAAGTTTTTAAGGGACACCTGGGTGGCTCAGTCAGTTAAGTATTCGACTCTTGATGTTGGTTCAGGTCATGATCTCGGGGTCCTGAGATCGAACCCTGCTTCGTCCTATGTGCTCAGCAGGAAGTCTGCTAGAGATACTCTCTCTCTCTCTCTCCCTCCCTCCCTCCCTCTCTGTCCTCCTCACATTCTTGCTTTCTAAAAATAAATAAATAAATCTTAAAAAAAAAAAAAGGTAACGCTTTTAGTTCTTTAGTTCTGTTCAGCTGTAAAATTCTGTAAGAGAAGTACTTCCCTATACTCATGAAAAATCTCACTGAGGATGATAGGAAGACAGACTCAACATTATTTTCCGGGTGATTCCTGGCTTTAGGAATTTCTCTAGAGAGCTCTGATTCACACGTCTGATTTTTCTTTCTTCTCCTATTTCATCCTCCTTTATTTTTTCACCTAAAAAACATCAGTCTGTTCTCCGGATCCTGCTTGATCCCTCACACAGCTTGGCCTTCTCTTCCTACTGACATCTTCAGGTTCCCAGCCCGGCAGTTTCAGCAATGATGTCAGACTAACTTACTGAAAACTCCTTTCTTGGCCTACATGAACTATGTCCCCAAAGGAATCTTTAACATCATCCCTAAAAGCACAGAGATTCTTGTACACACGCTACCAGGGCACCTACCAGCCAGGCAGATGCTGACTGGACATTAACTTTCCATTTAAAGCTGATTATAGGGGCCCCAGGGTGGCTCGGTCGGTTAAGCATCTGCCTTGGGCTCAGGTCATGATCCCGGGGTCTTGGGATCAAGTCCCACATCGGGCTCCCTGCATGGAGCCTGCTTCTCCCTCTCCCTGTGTCTCTGCCTCTCTCTGTGTGTCTCTCATGAATACATAAAATCTTTTTTAAAAATCATAAAATAAAATAAAGCTGATCATAAACTAGTCATACACACGCACACATGTGTACGCATGCACGTGTGCACATAGGGCCATGCCCAGCTTTGTAGATGTGTTTCACTTATTCCATTTTGTGTTTTAAAACAATGTACTCTATTGCTAACAAAAGAGACGTTTCACATAAAATCCAGATATCTGGCCACTGTTTAAACAGAAGGTACATCGAATGTGTGGGCCTATGCCCCCAAATGCCAAGAATGGGCCAGGCTGCCTAGCAGCTGCCCCCAAAAACAAGTCTGCACTCTCCAAGCTGCCAGAGGCCCATTCGAGCACTTTTGCCCACTTACCCACTTTTCCAGTTCCAGAAAGCAATGGAATCTGATCTACAAGCTCCTGTCTGGATCTCTATTGTACTCTAAGGATAAGATGCAAGCATCACTTTGGAGGCTCCCTGGCCTCTGCCTTTTAGATGCTCGAAGCCTCTCCTCACATCCCCAGCTGTGACAAACCAAAGTGTCTGCAGACATTGGCACCTGTCTCCTGGAGGGGATCCACTCGTCTAACACGTTTCATGTCCTTAAATAATTAGCCTCAGTCATCAACATTCCAGCATCTTCTTGTCCTTCCCTTACCAGGAGTGCAAAGAGAAAAACGACTCCCCTCATTAGATTGTGGTTCACTTTCCCACCTGTTAGCAGGCAGTGTTCTCACTGATGGAGGTTGTGATCGAGCTCCCCTCTCTTGTGTTATTTCCCATTATTAAAAAGCAGTTATTCATTAAGTTCTCACCTCATGAATACAAAAGGGTCAGGTTTTGTGTTTCCCCCCTGAGAAGCCCCCTGGCATCGCCACTGTCCGAGCACAGTGACAGAACTTGAGAGGGACTGAGAGGTCAGCCAGCTGCCCCAACACAGAGAGACCTCCTTGTCTTTCATGCCTTTCAAATGTGTCCTAGGAATAACACCTGAATCCACACCAGGCGGATACACAAACCGCTGGTTCATCATACCCTGGGGGAGGGAAACAATGGTCCCACGGGGCACGGGCTGCTGATTCACTTGCTCTTCCAGGTACATTCTCTTTTTTAAAGATTTTTTATTTATTTATTCATAAGAGACACACATACACACACACACACACAGAGACAGGCAGAGGGAGAAGTAGGCTCCATGCAGGGAGCCCGACGTGGGACTCGATCCCGGGACTCCAGGATCAGGCCCTGGGCTGAAGGCGGCGCTAAACCGTTGAGCCACCCAGGGATCCCCTCCAGATACATTCTTAAAAAGATAACTAGCGGCGGTACAGTAGAGCCGTGAGGGGCTCAGCTCCCCAGTGGGAAAGATGAACAAACGGGCAGACAGCCTTGAACCCTGGTCTCAACCTCCTAATGGCTTCTCAAATGGGAACAGTCCTAAGAGCTTAAAACAACCAGGCACGCAATGCACTTATCTCAGACCTTTGAACATGGCTAATCACCATGATAAGGTAGCAATAATAACAACCAGTATTCACTGAGCGCCTACTATGTGCTAGGCTGCTGATTGCTTTCCATCCATGATGACATTCAGCCCGCACAAACAGTTCAATGCAGCGGGTACTGTTGTTCCCAGGCGTGGCCTAAGAGATCCAGAAACAGATCCAGAGACGCTAGGTGATTTTTCCCAAGGTCACACAGTAAGTAAGTGTTGGTTTCCACAAGCTGAATCTAATGTTTGCCATTCTAATCACGCCACTGTTTATTCATTTAATGTTCATGAAAACTTCACCAAGTGGATGCTATTAATAGTCCCATTTTACAGATGAGGAAGCTAAGGCACAGGAAAGTTCATTAACTTGGTCACCTAAGTCAGACATTCCCTTATTTGCTGCCCTGGGTGTCAGGCACCGCGGAGAGTCCTCGGTATATAGGCCCACTTGACCTTTGCAAACACTAGAAGAAAGGGATGATTGCCCCACCCTATAAAACAGCATACTGAGCCTGCAAGGCACACTGTAAATTCTGTAAATTGCTTTTGGCTACACAGCAATTATACAGGGTCATTGAGATCCAAATCTGGTTCCGGCTGACCACAGAGCTTGAGCCCTTGTCACAAAACCCAGTGGCCTCTCCTCCCTGTCCCAATGGCCTAGATCTCATAGGGACACTTCTTTTCCTCTCCTATGTCTCTTTCCCCATAAATCCCTCCCCCCCAAAATTAGGATCCTCTAGATGTGGCCTGAAACGGGAACTGAACTTTAATCTCAGGAACTCAACTTAAAAGTCACAGCTCCCAAACAGAGAAGCCAGGGGCCTGCCAATGATTGCCAGCTGAACTTGATCACCTCCACGACTCACCGCGGAGTCATTCCGTTCACGTATTGCAAAACTGATTCAGAGACACATTCTTCCGTTCCTCTCAGACAAACAACTAAAAACAACTCTGACCAAGTATCTACACACCCCACGAAGAACCATGTTGATCCATTTGAAAGCTCTTTTTGTGTATTTGAATAAGCATTGTTAGTTGCAGAGGAAATGAGATTGATCAATTATATTCATAAACTTATCTTAAATAATTATAATAACTTATCTTAACTAATAATTTTTCTCTAAAACTCATTAAAGGTCAAGAAGCTTCAAGATTGATAAATATTCAAAATCAGCCTGTATCCTTTAGGGGAGGTTTGTTCAGGGGAGCATAGCCATGATGGGGGGGTACAGAAAAGGGATTTGTTATGGGATTAGGCCTCATGCAATTGTGGGAGCTGAGAAATGAGTCTCAAATGCCCTGGTTCTGGTGCTAGACCTGAAGTCAGCAGGATTGGTGGCTGGGAAGATGGACAGGAAGTAGGGGAGCCCAAAGACCATCTGAGATCTCCAAGATACACCCGAACTTTGTCTTTTCCCCTTTGCCTCTGATCTCCATGATGTGGGTGGCTTGCAGGAGCAGTTGACCCTTCTCACGAGGGAGTTACACACCTGCCTGGGGGGCTGCTGGAGACACCACCCCACACGGACAGGTTGAGCCCATAGATCAGCAACAGCTTGACAGCGCTGCAGGAGTGTCTGCTATCCTAACCTTCAGAGCCCTTAAGGAAATGGCTGCTCCTTCATTTCCCCCTTCTGAACCAGGGGCAAATATTTCTTGCAGCCAACCCCCTTCTGGAAATCTACATGAAAGCCAATTTTAGGGGAATGTCGCTAAACCGACCTAGCGCAAATCTGCCATCCATCTGATGAGCTGCTAATGCTTGAAAATTAATAATCATAGAAACAAATGTATTGTTTCATTCACTCAGCCGGCCAGCCAGCAAGCATTGAGCATCCCTTGTTAGGTACGGGGACACTCAGGCGAACAAAAGGAGCTCACAGTCCTAGAGACTACTCCTTTCATCTGGATACTAGTGTCCCCGTGTCCTTGGGCACAGCCTCGCCCACAACCCCACACTGGGCTCTCTACAAAATCGCCCAAGTGACACTTTTATTTTTTTTAAGATTATATTTATTTATTCATGATAGACGTAGAGAGAGAGAGAGAGAGAGAGAGAGGCAGAGACACAGGCAGAGGGAGAAGCAGGCTCCATGCCAGGAGCCTGATGTGGGACTCGATCCCGGGACTCCAGAATCATGCCCTGGGCCAAAGGCAGGTGCTAAACCTCTGAGCCACCCAGGGATCCCCCCAAGTCACACTTTTAAAACATGGATCACGTCGCTCCTTGCTCTTAGCCTACCAATGGCTTCTCATTGCAAGAAAGATAAAACTTGAATCCTCGCCATGGCCTAGTCTCCACCTAGCCACCCCTGGATTGCCGTGTCCCGGGCTGCTCTGTGCACCGCACCTGCACCCCACCTGTTGAGGCCTCCTGCTCTCCCTACACCTCACCAAGCGGGGCCCCATATACGGGTCTGCGCACGCACCGTGCCCTCGGCCTGAACCCCACCCCCAGGGCCTCCTGGCACTGGCCTCATCTCCTTTCAGTCTCCATCAGATGTCCGCTCTGCAGCAATGTCCACAATAGCCAAACTGTGGAAGGAGCCTCGGTGTCCATCGAAAGATGAATGGATAAAGAAGATGTGGTTTATGTATCCAATGGAATATTCCTCAGCCATTAGAAACGACAAATACCCACCATTTGCTTCAACGTGGATGGAACTGGAGGGTATTATGCTGAGTGAAGTAAGTCAATCGGAGAAGGACAAACATTATATGGTCTCATTCATTTGGGGAATATAAATAATAGTGAAAGGGAATAGAAGGGAAGGGAGAAGAAATGGGTAGGAAATATCAGAAAGGGAGACAGAACATGAAGACTCCTAACTCTGGGAAACGAACTAGGGGTGATGGAAGGGGAGGTGGGCAGGGGGTGGGGGTGACTGGGTGACAGGTACTGCGGGGGGCACTTGACGGGATGAGCACTGGGTGTTATTCTATATGTTGGCAAATTGAACACCAATAAAAAATAAATTTATATATAAAAAAAAAAGATGCCCACTCTGCTCCCAGTATAGACCAGACCGCTCCCGGATGCCCTCCACTTACCCGCCTTGTATCTCCCCATGACTCACTATGAGCTGGTTCAGTTGCTTATCCCTGGGCTTCCCCACTGCCAGGGAAGGGAAGGCCCGGACTCTTATCTGGAGTGACTTTGTCCCTGCCTTCCTCTCTGTCCCATTGCCCGGTTTTATTTCCTCCACAACACTTATCACAACTTCAACTGACTCATTATTCACAGCACTTGCTTGCTGCCTGGCCCTCCCCCAGCAGAAGGTAGCTCTGGAGGCAGAGGCTGGCGGACACTCAGCTCTCTTCGGTAGGGCCCTCCTGAAAACAGACATCCTCTACGGCAACTTTGATGCTCAAGCGACCAATCATGGCAATAAACTTTCCAGTGAATTACATCTGAAAAAATGCTAAAGGCCCCACCTCACCAACACCATCAAAATTCACATCGCGGGCCAAGGGACAAACCGATGGCATGTGCTTTCTGGTCCAAGGCCCTGACACACCCACAACACTCCTCATGGAGGCTTCCGTTGAGTGCTTTAAATAGCACTCGGGGGTGGGGCACAATTGAGAGATTTGAATGTGGACCATACTGATACTAGCTTTGTATCAACATTCAGTTTTTGGAATTTGGTAATTGCATGGACCCATAGACAGAATGCCCTTGCTCTTATGTGAGACTCACCAAGGTTTTTAGGAACAAAAGGAGGTGATTGATGTCTGCAATTTGCTCTCAAATGACTTAGCAGAAAAAAAATTCATATATATATTATATTATATACTGTAGCTGTTACATGATACATAGTGCATATACTAAAGAGAGGGAGAAAGCAAATATGGCAAAATGCTAATAATTTGAAGAATCCGGATGAAAGGTTTAAAAAAATGCATTTTATGGTGCTATTCTTCCAATGTTTCTGTTGCTTGAGATTTTCAAAGTAGAAAATTGAAACATTTTTGACAAAATGGACAAATGGATAAAGAACATGTGGTCTATACATAAGAGGGCACACAACATTGGGCTTATCGATAACAATCTTGCATAACGCACTTAAAATATCTGCTAAGGGGGTAGATCTCATTTCTCAGTGTTCTTACCTCCATAAAAAAATTTTTTCCCCTTAATCCAGCCTACCACAAGCCACCCCACAGAGAATTCTTTTGTGTTTCCACCTGGCTTCCTTGGAGTATAAGCTCTTGAAGGGATACAAAAGCCCTCCTGTCTCTGATGAGTCGTTACGGTGTTTGTCAGTTCATGGTTAGACATTTTACATATCACAGTGGGCTGAGTTGGGAATTTATAAGCTATTATATACCAAGTTTTTTACATTAGATTTAATGCATTTATTTTAATGCACCGCTTCACTTATTCACACACACACACACACACACACACACACACAGAGTCACCCGGTTGGATCTGTCCTCATTGACACTGATCTCATCCATGAACTCAATGCCTCACTTGACCTGATTGTCCTCTTCACCTTCCATGGGCAAAGTCACACTTTGACCAGAAAGTCAGATCTCCTTGGCCTCTCTGAACCCTCCCTCAGTAGGTCAGTAACAACTCCACAAACACCTGACTCCCTCAGTAGGTCTCATCTGCGTTGTTGTCCGGTTGAGGCAAGCAGCAGAGACGCTGACAGGTGACCAGGAGGGATGCTATGAAGCCGGCCTTTTGTTCTCCCCTCTGCAACCACGGTGGGTGGAGGCGGCTGTCAGAACAGCTCCCCGAGCTCCCACACGCCAAGCGGGAACCGTGCTAAATAATTAACTCAACCCCGACCCCACTTGCACTTACCACTTCTCATCAGAACACAGCAGAAAACAAGCCCTAACACTTGGCACTGAAATCTAGAAGCCCAGAGCCTTTTTACAAAAGGTTCGTAGCAAGAAGAAAACGCTGTTCCCAAAACATGCACGTTAAAGCATAAGGTTGCTAAAGCCACTGAAACCCTAAGACAGACAAAGAGGAAAAAAATCCAGCTGAATTGCTTGGATTTCTTTTCGGCAAATCTAGCCTTATCTCTTCTTTCCCAGAAATTATTGCTACCCCGAATTCCTGAATTTGGCGGTCACGGTGTCCGAGCATGTTTCACACGATTGCCATATAGGAACATACTCATGATACATAAAGGGCATTGTTTGCAAGTTCCATGAGGCACATATCTTTCTGCAAGTTGCTTTTTATCTTTGAGATCTTACCTTGCTGATACTCAGGGTTCCAATTCATTGGTTTTAACTTCAATATAATATTCCCCAGAAGGGCTTTATCCCAATTTATCTACCCGCCACCTTGTTGCTGGACCTTCTGGGTGTCTCCATGTTCTATTATTTCACATCTCCGCACGGTCACCATTCCCATCTGTCTCTTTGTGCACATTGAGGGGGGCTCCTCCGGGGTAGGGTGGGATCTCTGGGTCACAGGGGTGCACATCCTCATCTCTATTAGCCCTTGCCACAGTACTTTCTAAAGTGGTTGCTGCACATTGTGGCCCCCACCAGTAATCTCTGAGAGTTCCCACAGCTGTACATTTCAATATGATTTCTGTTCCAAGTGTTTAGAGCACATAAAACTGTTCGGGAACACTTTTAATACACTGGGGGGGAAAGTATATAAACTTATGACCTAAAGGAGCATAACTTTTATCCCTCATCCCATGTACACCGAATTATATTTGCATTTTATATGGAAAGCACTTACCTGAGATAGAATAACAGCCTTGTTAATATAGTAATAATAATGATGATTTAATAATACTGACATATATTGAGTACTGACCATGTGTCAGGGACTTTCTGCAATCACCCTGATATTTAGATACTATTATGATTCCAATGTTGCAAAGGAGCTAACAGAGCTTCAAGCAAATAGACAACATCCCCAGGGCCACATGGCTAGGAAGTGGTGAGCTCAGGTTTTGGACCGTCCTCCTAATATTGGAAAATTGACTCAGTTACTCTGTCTCCATTTCCTCACCTGCAAAAGGGCGGAAAGTAATAGGACCTGTCTGGTAAGGACAGAACCGTGGCTGGGTTGCAAGTAGACAAAATAGTACCGAGCACACAGTAGGCACTTAGTAATTAGTAGCCATCGTGATTTTTCTGCTTAGCAGTTCAGTGATTTAAGAATATTATAAATAAGACAATATTAAAAGGAAAAGCTAAAGTGAGAGATGTTTGTTGTCACAGCTGTCCTGTTCTGACTCAAATAATTCTGACCACTCGACGTCTCAATATGTCTTAATCTGCGTGACAGGGCCCATGTTGGGGCTGGCTTGTCATCATCTTCACGGTTACTCAGAACACCAGGAACCACTTTCCCCTGGACGCTAATGTAGAGTTCAATCCTTTATCATCTACAGGAGCACGTGATACAATTACAGCGTCTATCCAGGTTAATGGGGGGCGGGGGCGGATAACTAAATAATCGCATCTGCCTTCAGAGATAAAAGAGAAAGAGGTCTTGCCTTATCAACAACCTTGAGTCATAACCAGAAACATTTTGTCGCTGTCCTCTAAAAAGAACCAGCCATTCGGGGCACCTGGGTGGCTCAGTCGGTTGGGTATCTGACTCCTGATTTCAGCTCAGGTCATGGTCTCGGAGTTGTGAGATTGAGCCCTGCATCAGGCACTGCGCTGAGTGTGGAGCGCTTGAGATCCTCTCTCTCCCTCTCACTCTGCCCCTGCCCATTAACATGCTCTCTCTCTCTCAACAAACAAAAACAAACAAACAAAATCCCAGCCATTCTACATGGCCCAAATATTAAAATCACAGAATTTCAGGTCCAGGAGGGCTTCACGGATGATAGAATAAAATGATTCCAAAGTGTCTTTCAAACAAGTGTGGGAAATACTGTCCACCACATGCCGTCTTGGTGCCATATACATGGGTGCATTAAAGGCTCTGAGAAGTCCCATAATCATAATTTAAAGTCTATTTAATCTGCTTAGCACATAATTTCCCTAAATAATTGGATCACAGCATGCTGTAATTATTAAGACCTCTGTGCCCATCCCTGGAAACCAATACCCCACAGACCTCATTCTCCTTGGAGGTCATCCATCTAAAGAAACCTATTTTATGCCATGAGGACAGCGTGGCCCAGAGGCAAGGGGGCAGATGGCAGACGGGGTTCTAGACACGGAGTTTAGTGCCTTCTTCATCATCCCACACGTCCCCCTTTCCATAAATTAAGAATCACCTGCCTAACCCTCCCTCATCCACTGCTCAGAGAAAACAAGTCCCCTTTTCTTACAGAATTCAGCATCCCTGGTTGGAGACAATTGCTTTCCTGTCTCCTCTTCTGCACGAATGGTGGTCATAGAGTCACCATCTATTGAGTTTCTACTAAGGACTGAACTAAATGACTTAAATCATTTAATTCTCTCAACCTAGACATTATTGACACCATGTTCCAGATGCGCTAATCGAGGTTTCATGAGAACACTAGCAGAGCTGGCCTCTGCCTCTTTGAAAGCCCCGCTCCTTCTATGTCTGGTGGAAACCTGACTTGGCCTGTTCGTTAGTGATGGACGGGAAGGCTTACGATGTACTCTCGAAAAGACAGAGAACTTTACAATTGTTCGTTAGTTATGCTGCCAAGCAAAGAGTACATCACCACTTATACGTGAGCTAAGGGTTCAGAGAGATTAAGTCAGTTTCGTGGTTTCAGAAAAGGTAAAGGCATGGCCCACTTCTGGCTCAAAAGTTCTACTTTTCCAGTATGATGGGGACATCTAAGCTATATTATTGTCATCCTCTTGGCCAGGCCTTAACCTCACCCAATGGGAGCAACTGGAGTTTGGTGTTAGGTCGAGACCTGTATCCTGGTGCCACCGTGTCCTAGTGGTGTGCCCTTGAGTGAGTTCTGGCACTACTTTGAGACTACTTTTCACATTTCTAAGAGGAGCACCTAGCACAACACTTGGTACACAACTGGCCTCCAATAAATGGTAGTTATTTCTTTTCTTACATACCTGGTGGTTTCTTGCCTCATTGTATCATCTGCACGTCATTGCTTGCCATGTCCCCATACGCGCCACTGTCACCCTTGCGTGTGAGCGCCGACAATGGGGATGTTTTCCCATCACTGTCACTAGGGACCAGCTCCAGGCTGGGGCATCCCACCACCTGTGCCTTCAGTGACCTGAAAGCAATTATTGCTCAGAAACTCCCAGTGACCCTGCCCGGAGATTTGCCTCGCTCCAGCTGGAGGACATCCATTCTCAGGAAGTCCTAGCTAGACTTGCAGCTCGGCGCCCTGCAGAAGGAACACAACCTGTCAACTACCATCCAAAGGTCGAAGGAAAGCTCAGCGGTTGTCAAGTGCTGATCCTGTTGCTTTGCTAGTCGCCTGCCCAGAATTTCCAAAAAAAAAAAAAAATCTGCTCACTCTCATCTTTTAAGTTTATCCAAGTGATTAATGCCACAATGTATGACTAGTCACATTTGCTCTCATTCACTCAGCTTGAAGCTTGGGACAAATCCAACTGCATGTGGCACTTCTGCATCCTTGGATGAGGCTTCCCTCAACAATGGGTCTTTTCATTTTGTTAGTTGTGCGATCCCCAACAAAGCCCCGGGGCTTTGTTGCATCTTTCATGAAAAGGGAAATGGCAGAGAGGAAAAGGAAATATTTATTGGGGGACATCCCTGGGTTTGGGGGCTAGGCTGTATTACAGTTCATTGGGGTGGGTATTAGTGTCCTCATTTTGCTCAGAAGAGTCAAGTAAGGTACCCAAGCACACAGCTAGTAAGCAAGGATTTGACCCAGGCCCATGTGACACAAAGCACAAGCTCTTTTCACCACGTGGCACAGTCAATATCAGAGAAAGTCAATTATGATGGAGTTCCTACAACCTATAATGATGGTGATGAGGAGGAGGAGGAGAGGGAAGGAGGGTTGAAAGAGTACAACCCCATTAAATCGTGACCCATGTGGCTCAGTCCCAGAAAGGAGTTCACCATAATAGAAACACAAACTGCCATCAAAAAATAATTCTATCTTAAGTCAAGGTTTTTAATGTAGATTTCTCCACAACAGTGAGGGAATTCACAAGCAAGAGAAGACAGGGCAGCCCGGGTGGCTCAGCAGTTTAGCACCCCCTTCAGCCCAGGGCGTGATCCTGGAGACCTGGGATTGAGTCCCACACTGGGCTCCCTGCATGGAGCCTGCTTCTCCCTCTGCCTGGGTCTCTGCCTCTGTGTGTGTGTGTATTCTCATGAATAAAGAAATAAAATCTTTTAAAAAGAGAGAGAGAGAAGAAGAAGACAGATGTGAATTGGACTCAGCATCATCAATGTTACAACGAGGGGCTGACAGGGACAGGCCAACAGAGAGTTTGGAGAGACTGGTCCCTTGTGGATGAAAGCAGAAGACCTGTAAGCAAGAGCCTGCCTCATCTATCCCATCTGCTCTCTACCTTCTGACCTCACCTACTGCAGTCTTTCTCTTGGCATCCCCTCAGAATCACAGGGTGGCTGCCGAAGTCCGAGAAATACAGCATCCCATAGCAGCCAGGGAAGACCTTTCCCAGAAGCAACTAGAAGATTTTCCCATGTATCCCTTGGCCAGACTGGGTTGTCTGGCCATGCCTAGACCAGTGAACCGGATGGCTTCCATTTGGCCCCCAGATCAACACTGTGCTCTTCAACATCCTATGTAGACCAACAAAGGACTACCTGTAAGGACCTCAAGGTCTCATCTTCCCTGACTGGTTTCAGCCAATGGGGGATCCCAGCAGAAGGTTGGAGGGAGAGAGACAGTGGTGGGGAAAGGGGGCAATCCCCCCGACATCTTTGTCTGACTTCAGGCTGGCTGTGGACTTTGGTCCTCTCAAGAGGGTTCCTCCTACCTGACTCTCTCCTAGAATCTATAATGACTTTCCTGATCCCTTTGGCCGAGAGAAGGGAGCAGCTCTGTTGCTGCTAGTCTGTGGTTACATCACTATCCCTTGAAATTGCCATGCGTGCCATGAGCCACAGGCCCTGAGGATGGAAGGACCCTTTGGGCAGAAGCATCCAAGTCTGGAAGCTTCAGAGAGAGGGTGGCAGCTGAGCAGCAGCTAGAAACGCCTATGGAGGTCGTTCTTCACTCCTCTCCATCCTCTCCCTCTTTTTCTACTTCATCAGTTTTCACTTGTGGGCAGTTTATTCTCAGGACGCAGCATCACCAGGATGATTTAGAATCTGAAAGATGTACCAGTGGCTCTCAGAGTGTAGTCCCCGGATGAGTAGGCTCCAGCATCGGGAACTTGCTAGAAACATGAATGTCCAGGCCCCCTCTAGACCTACTGAAGCAAAAACTGTGTTTAACGAACTCCCTGGAAGATTCTGGTGTGCGTTATGGCTAGAGAATCACAGCTTTGAGTGGTGGCCGGTGCCGCTGGTCACCTGCTCATGCCACTGGCAGCACCCTGTTTGCTGGTGGCATCGGCTAGTGTTAACTTTCTGGTGAGGAACACCATTCTCAAGCAAGTTATTTCGGGGCAGGAGGTGGAGAGGTCTTTCTTCCCCTCCATCCTTTGGTCCTTTTCCTTCTTAGCACTCAGCATGACTGGGGTTCACAGAATTGCTGCTGAAGGGGCACCTGGGTGGTTCAGTGAATGAGTGTCTGCCTGTGGCTCAGGTGGGGATCCCAGGGTGCTGGGATCGAGTCCTCTGCCTGTGTCTCAGCCTCTGTGTGTCTCTCATGAATAAATAAATAAAATCTTAAAAAAAAAAAAAAGAAAGAATTGCTGCTGGAAAAGTCAGAATTGGGGATAGCAAAAGGAAGAGGAGGAGGGGGAGGAAAATGAGGAAAAAGAAAGATTGCACAGAATCTCTGGGATCTGGCTAGAAGGCACATTCTGGTCCAGCTCGTCGGGGTAGACCCTGAGACTGCATTTCTAACCCCCCCCCACAACGTGGCTGGCAAAATTGCTGGTCCCCAGACTCCCCAAACACCCCTTCTTTACCTACTTACATCTGGAGTCAAAACCGAGAGCTGGAGGCTCTCCCACCCGGTGTGTGAGTGTCCCACAGGGGCTCCTGAAAACCCCGATCCAGGCTCACCCTCATTCAGCCCCAAACAGGTGGGGAGCTGGAGAACCTGCCTTTCAAACAAGCCCCCCCCAGGTGATGCAGGCAATCCCCCCCCCCCCGCCTTTTGAGAACCAGGCTCCCACAGAACTTAGTCTTTGATACTTCACAGCCTTAAGTGCTAAAGACAGCCTTTATTTAGTCCAGCTGCTGCTGATTCCAGGTGTTGACAAGTTAAAAAGACCATGATTTCTTGCCTCCTGAAACCCTCGGCCAAGGGAGCGCCGGGCCCTGCCCGCCTAACATGTAATCCAACCTCACCACCTGCTGGCTTCCTTGGGAAGCGCACAAGGTGTCCGAGCGCATGAAAATGCATCTTGGCAAACACAATAGGACACGAGGCACCAACCGCCACCTCTCTCTTTAGGAACAAGGGGTGGTGGAAAGGGAGGTGGGGGTGACTGGGTGACAGGCACTGAGGGGGGCACTTGATGGGATGAGCACTGGGTGTTATGTGTCTCTGCCTCTCTCTCCCTCTCTCTGTGTATCTCATGAATAAATACATAAAATCCTTTTTTAAAAAAGATCTCTCTCTATTTTGAGAGAGAGAGAGTGCATGTGAGCAACCGGGAGGGGCAGAAGGAGAGGGACAATCTCAAGCCGACTCCACATCGAGTGTGGATATATGTTGGCAAATTGAACCCCAATAAAAAAAATTCTTTAGGAAGTAAATAGGATTCACGTAATTTAAAAAACAGTTCCTCGATCCTCACCTAAATGGTGCCTGGCACATGGTAGTAAAAGTGCTGGCTAACACCTCCTAGCATTTGCCACGTGCCCAGCATCCGCACTTTGGCAACTGGGGTGTGCGAACTCTGCTGTCCTCACGATTCCTATGGGAACCAGAGGTGCAGGGCATCCAAGGAACTGGCTGAAAGTCACACAGCAAAAATTGATGGAGACAGAATTCAAACCCAGAGATCCCTGCTCAGGATCTCCATGCTACGCTGTCTCACAGTTGGAAGAAGTGCCCAAGAAATACGTTTTGAATTAGTTAACCCACCTGTCCCAGAAATAAAGCACTAGAATGTGCTTTAGATGCAGACTTTCTCCATCCTTTGAGTTTTATAAAGAAAAAAAAATGGGGCACCAGGTGGAGAAGTGACTTGCCTCTGGTCACACAGCAACTTGGTGACGGATCAGCAAGGTCACCGGGCTCCTTCAGCTACACCGCACATTCAGCAGCATTTACTGACGGGAGATTGCCAGGTGGTCCAGCCCCGCCCCTGGACAATTAGGGGCTGATAATATTATACGATGATTTTAGGGACAATGACTTAACTTAATCAAGGGCCCACTCCATTCTCTATTCCACCATTAAACAAAAATTTTCTCTAGGGGCCCCTGGGTGCCTCGGTCCATGAAGCATATGGCTCTTGATTTGGACTCAGGTGATGACCTCACGGTGTGAGATTGAGCCCGGTGTGGGGCTCCACACTCGATGTGGAGTCTGCTTGAGATTGTCCCTCTCCTTCTGCCCCTCCTGGTTGCTCACATACAGTCTCTCTCTCAAATACATAAAATCTTTTTTTTTAAGATTTTATTTATTTATTCATGGGATAGACAGAGAGAGGGAGAGAGAGGCAAAGACACAGGCAGAGGGAGAAGCAGGCTCCACGCAGGGAGCCCGACATGGGACTCGATCCTGGAACTCCAGGATCACGCCCTGGGCCGAAGGCAGACGTCAAACCACTGAGCCACCCGAGGATCCCCCATAAAATATTTTAAAAAATTATTCTCTAGCCATTCCAATAAGCTATTAACATTTTTGACACATGATATCTATATTATTATTTACTCAATAATTTTCCTATAATCCATACATTTTGTTTTTATGCGTCCTTGTCCTAAGCAATAATATTTCTCAATCATGTGTGTAACATGTAAGTTTGTTGTTGCATTTATTCATTTAAAGCACCCAGAATTCCTTTGTGTAACGTCGAAAAGCATCGTGCTCTCCACCGCTGACAACCTACCATGTTTTGGGGAGAAGTGGCTGGGTCCTTGGTAGCCCTGGGACATGCATTCCTGTCTTGGCAATGACATCTGCAGGCTGTGTGATGGGGGGCATCACCCTCATTAAGACTTATCCCCCTCGGCGGGGCATTAACCTCAGTGATGCCCCTGGTTTTATCACCTGTAAGTGGGGTTATTATCATTTCCTCTCTGATATGGCTACCTTTGGGATCAGGTGAGATAATCCAAGCCAGAATTTCACAAGATGCCCCACACCTAGCAATGATCCAATCAATGTCAGCTATTATAATGAGCTATAGTAATTGCTCTTATGAAGTATTACATGGTATTTTTTTAAATGAAGATCCATGAATCTCCAGGCTACTTATACATCTGGCACTTCCTCATTTTCTTTGAGAATGTAGGTCTCTCTCTTTGTTTTATTTATTTATTTATTTATTATTTATTTATTTATTTCTCTCTTTGGAAGAAGGAATTGTGTTACCCATGTAATAGCTGGACCCAGAGAGGTATGAAAAAGTCATTATGTGAATTCCCTAAAGTTTTTGTACAATGCAGTGGGAATGTGGGTATTTTCAAGTCCTGAAATTAGTAGGAGATTTTCATTCTTATTTATTTTTGAAATCGGTGGGTTGGGAGTTTTTGCTGTTAAGGAGGTGCCCACATTTTCCATATCAAGAAGCAAACCATGAATTCTTAATGCTTAAGGAGCTGGACTCTATTTATGTGAGGACCTTCTCCTCTCTGATTCATGAAGAAACCACTTAGAATTCAGAAAGTCTTCAATCTATTCGGGAGGAGAAAACTGAATTGGACTGTATTCTTTGGGGCTTTTGATGCCACAGTTATGAAAATAAAGCAGTCTTCCAACTTAGAGGGGGACCTTACGACCCAAGGCGTTGCAATAATTATATGCGAACAGAAAAAGACGAAATTCATAAAGCGGATTCAGATTCAAGCCACAAATTCTGTTCAATGGGAGGTACTGTTCTTCTCTCCTTGCGGGAAGGTTGAGCGAAAGTGGATGGTTCCAGACCAAATCAGGAAAGCCTCTCCATTTTTCCCTTCCCACAGCTGGTTGTGCGGTGGAATTACACACTTGTAAGCCAGCTGGGGGAAGAGGGAAACAATACTGCAATTGAAAGAACACGGTGTTTTGCACACATGCTTGCTTTAATGACACGCTTGGTGTTTCTGCCTACATATATGATTTGATCTCTGGTTATAAAATGCCCCCAGCCAATTAGCAAAGCGGCTAATCTCTGCCCCCACCAAAATAGGAAGAAGTGAGAGCCTGACACAGCTCCTTCTTGCAGGGATTCTCATCCTGGATGTACATTGAAATGACCCGAGTCACCTTAAAATAAAGTACCTCCACCCATGTCCATCTGGGCCCTTTGGGAACTTAGTCCCTGGGAGAGCAGCTCCAGGTGTGAGCCAGCCAACAGGTGGCAGGGACTAGACCGCTCTCCATCACCAAGCGAGCTGATCTCCTCAAGGAGGAGGCTGCGGGGCTTGGCGTGAACACCGGGCATCAGAGCAGGACTCGCTCCAACACCAGCCCGACTCTGGTCAGCTGCCTGTCTTCAGGCCTCTTCTGTAAACTGCCTGAACCTCCCCCAGATTTCTGTTCTGTGCATTGAGCAGAAGAACTCAAATCTACTAATGTTTCACTAAGTCATTATTGTGGCTCACAAGAAGTATTTGTTTGAAGACCAGAATCTGATACAGTAAAATATAATTTAAATAAAATATATCACTTGGAGTAAATGGAATCATTTTTTTCCTGGTGTGTGTGTGTGTGCGTGTGTGCACAAGCACACATTTCTAGGAACAGACCTCTAATGAAAAATGTATGTCTTTTTTAAAAAAAGATTTTTTTAATTTTTTATTAATGATAGAGAGAGAGAGAGAGAGAGAGAGGCAGAGACACAGGCAGAGGGAGAAGCAGGCTCCATGCACCGGGAGCCCGACGTGGGATTCAATCCCGGGTCTCCAGGATCGCGCCCTGGGCCAAAGGCAGGCGCCAAACCGCTGCGCCACCCAGGGATCCCAAGATTTTTTTTTTGTAGGGAGAGGGAATGAACTGCGCCACCCAGGTGCCCCGAAAAATGTATATCTTAATTGTCAGCGGCCATCAGGAAAGTTTGAAAGCCTCTGATCTCACCCACAGGGTCTAGGTGAGGGTTAAATAAGATAATCCTGTGGGCTGTGTCACGTACGAAGCACTGCATAAATTAGGTGGGCCGATGGGTCGACAGGTGGACTGATTGAAAGGCAGGCAAGTCTAAAGCACAGCACGTCTAAGTCAGCGTACAGACGACAGAAAGAGCAGGATGAAAGTCTGACCACTGAAGCTGGGGTACCGGGAGCAGTAGAATGGGGAGGTCTGGTTCCTAAGAGAGTACGATTTCCAAAGGGACTCGAACCCTCGATGAATTCCCTAAAGTAATGAATTTGCTTCCTCCTCCTCCCCCCATTTAGATTCAAGAACTGTCACATCCCTTCTTTTCTTCTTTTTCAGATGACTCCAGCTGCAATTCTCCACCAATTGATGACCGAGAAATTCAATCTCAATCCTGATTCTGGAGTCTCTTTCTTTCTTTTTTTTTTTTTTAATAATCATACAATATTAGAAAGCAATAATAATAATACTATGTTAGCTACTATTTATGAACTTTCTTAGATGCCAGGCACTGTGCTAAGTACTTAAACATACTGTATTGTTTAATCCGACCTATAAGATAGATACTATTTTAATCCCTCTTTTATAGGTGGGAAACTGGGGCTTTGGTGTCCCCAAGTATTCACTATGAGGTCACAATCACTGTTTCTGCTAATTGTCTCTCTTCCTGACCTGCTCTTCTTCCATCTACAGAGCTCAGATGCTTCAAGTGGTCTGGAGGATGCTCTTTTTGGCAAATCCTCCCCCTGACCACAGGCTCAGGGTTTAGACCCTCATTGCCACTCTTAGAACCTCTGCTCCAGGGGATTCCACTGGCATCCCAAAGTCACCCCCCAACCGGAACAGGAGAGCAAGGATGGGGCTGGTCTCTGGCACTCACAGAAACAGCAAGCCCTCAAAAGAAGGGTTGTCCTTTTCTTGGTATTGGGCCCCAGGGTAGAAATACTTCCCCCTTCTCAACCACCAGCCCCTGCTTCCCTTCTCTGACCCTCTCTGCACCTCCATCTCCCGAGAAAAACCTAAATGCTGTCCTTTGAATGTTTAGAAACCCTTCTCTCTGATCTTGAGACACAAATGCTTCATCTCAGGAAAGTGCAAACCAACACTAAACACAGATAGTTTGACTAATGTCTTGGGAGACCTCCCATGATTTTAAAACTCGTACATCAAAAATAAATATCTCAATAGTTGGGATCCCTAGGTGGCGCAGCGGTTTGGCGCCTGCCTTCGGCCTAGGGCGCGATCCTGGAGACCCGGGATCGAATCCCACATCGGGCTCCCAGTGCATGGAGCCTGCTTCTCCCTCTGCCTGTGTCTCTGCCTCTCTCTCTCTCTCTCTCTGTGACTATCATAAATAAATAAAAATAAATAAATAAATAAATAAAATAAATAAATAAATATCTCAATAGTTGAGATATGCCATGGTAACAAAAAACTTGCAGCCGGCACTGTTGATTCCTTACTTCTTTGCAAACAGAACCCAGTTTATTTTTGCAGACAATGATGCATCCAACCCTGGGGGATGAGCCACACTTGCCTTGAGCCAATAGCAGCTCCCGGCAACATGTGACAGTCTGCCAGTGATTTGTCTGCAGATGGACAACTGACCCATTTGGCTCAGGTCTGACCAATGAGGGAAGGGAAACCCTGCTAGAGGTTCTTGGAAATATTTTCCTCTCATCCGAGAGAACGCACCAGGAAGACAAGATGTCCCTTCTTGTTTTGGATGTGCCCTGCCAGAGTATGGTATTTAGATCAGTACAACCATGAGATAATAAGCCCAAGGAACAAAAGTCAGTGTTTTGAGGGTAGTTCAATGGAAAGACAGTAAGTTTTTCTTTCCTTGATGACATTAGTAAGCCACAGTATCATCCCTAGGGCTGCAATTCTGTGGGCTTGTTAAGCCATAAATAAGTCTACTTATGGTTTAAACCACTGCTTTGGGGGGCATTCTGCTGCTTGTGGCCAAGTGTATTCCCTGCAGATACATGAATCTTTCAGGCAAAGAGGAGAAATAAGTCATTAGAATGAAAAATCTGTGGGACTTCAGGGTGGCTCAATAGTTGAGCGTCTGCCTTTGGCCCAGGGTGTGATCCCAGAGTTCCAGGATCGAGTCCCGCATCGGGCTCCTGCATGGATCCTGCTTCTCCCTCTACCTGTGTCTCTGCCTCTCTCTGTGTCTCTCATGGATGAATAAATAAATCCTTAAAAAAGAAAAATCTGAACTTATGGTATCAATATCCTTGACCTAACAATATCTTGACCATTTCTGCCTTTGCTTATTTCCTTATTCATATTGGTTGCTAGCCCTGCTTAGCTCCCAAAAGCTCCTTCAGGTTTAAAGAGTTTGCATAACATGTTATTAGGTATAAATACAAAGTCGTTGGGTCCCTTTGTGTCTCAGAAAATACTCTTCAGAAACTTTTCAGATAATTCCACAGACCTCTGTGGATCACTTAGAATGTTCCAGAAGATGCTGGGCAGTGAGGGGACCAAGATACCTGAGACATGGTCCCAGTCCTCGAGAGCTCGCCATCTAGTGGAGAGACAGTGAGGAAGACGATTCCACCTATGCAGCGAGGAGGGACCATCTTACTCAAAACTTTCTCAGGTCCCTTGGAGAATTTTGCTATAAAGCAGTAAGGGTCAAAAAAAAAAAAAAAGCAGTAAGGGTCAGAAGTGAAGAGCATGTCCCATCCCTAGTAATGTCAAAAGACCAATGAGGGAATGTTTCCAGAGGAAGGGGCACGAGAAAAATTTGGGGATAAGGAAAATGATGTCGGAGACTCTAGGAAATTACCAACGTGTTAGCTGAAGTGACTTTAGCAGAAGCTTCACTCTGTTCTTGAAAAATCCTTCCAGGCAAGAATTTTTAAGGCCTGGCTATTGGCTTGAACTGGGGACAAAGGGAAAATATGTGCCTGCCATAAATTATAAATAGGTCTTTCTAGATTCTTATGGTTTCCCTATCATACACTGTTGCCTTGTTCATAGTTGATTTAACAGCAATCGTCTTTTTTTTTAAGTTGGCTTTTGCTAGTTCCCCACACCCCAAGGAACTTAACTAATTTTTTACTGAATCGACAGTTCCCTTTATTTTGATCCTTATCTTTTAGGAATTATAATCATTTACTGAATTATTTACCATTCATTTCACTTATCACTAATAAGTATGACCGGCATAAGCAGGTATAAGTGCAAACACAACTGGATCCTGGTGAGTATACAATCCAACAGGTGGGAACAAAGGGTGCCCAGAGTCCAGCAAAACCAACTCCTGTGTACTGTCAGCTGCTGGAGGCATCCTCAGAGCGTTTTATGGGCTGTGTGTGTGTATGTGCAAACAAAAGAATCACATGTTGGCAGAGGAAGTGGAGAAAAAGTGAGTCCAGAGACAGATAATAAGATCTATTTTACTTCAGTCAAACTTTCTGTTATCTGGGCTTTGCAATATGCTCCCCCAAGAAAGACATGGTATTGGGTTGGGATGCAGCATATTCTTGTTTTCAAAGATTTGCCCAACTTTCATTGGTACCTGGAGTTGCGATCTCAACGGTCAATCAACAATGCCATTGGTCTTACAGGACCAGCTTCCCCAATACCTTCAAATCCACATGGCCCAGGACATCTGGGTGGCTCAGTGGTTGAGCATTTGCCTTTGACTCAGGGTGTGATCCCGGAATCCTGGGATCGAGTCCCATATTGGGCTCGCCGCAGGGAGCCTGCTTCTCCCTCTGCCTGTGTCTCTGCCTCTCTCTGTGTGTCTCTAATGAATAAATAAAATCTTAAAAAAGAAATTCACATGGCCCATTAGCCAGGGGCATTTCTTCTGTTTGCCCCTCTCTGCCTACCTCTGACCCCGCTCCATCTGCTCTCTGCCTCCCAAGGCCAGGCCAATGGACTATGTCAACACACAGTTGATGTAGTGCTGTGCCCTTGGGCTTCCAGTTGGGTTTGGCCAAGGCAGATATTGGGCAGGACATTAGAGGAATAAAAGAGAGCGAGGTGACCCCAGGCTGGCTGTGTCCTTCCATGAAAAGTCACGGCTCCTAAAGCAACCAACTTTATCCCATTCTCTTTCTTGCTAGGTCCGTCAATGTTACCCTGTGGGTTATCATTCTCTTTGTCCTTTGCCAAGCCATGCCCATACCTCGGTAATCCGTCTCTCAGGAGATAAATCTTCCTTGAATTGTTCCCATTTGAGTGTGCCATCTGTTTCCTTTTGACTCTTACTGAGGTACTAGCTGATGGTTCTCTTGGATTCTGGCCACTGACATGATGCCAGAGTCACAGGAGGCGAAAACCAATGGGGGAAGATTCAGTTACTGAAATTCTTTCCCTGTAGAGGAGATATTATCAAGAATGCAAAACTGCTCTTCAGAAAACACACTTGGTGGCAAGGGTGGAGGATTGTTTGAGAAGCTCCTTATAGCACATGCTCTGCCAACAGCTGTTCTCAGCTTTCAAACAAGGCAGTGTCCTTTTGTGAAAGTTTACACACTGTAACTTAGACAAGAGAAAGTATGATTCCCGGGAAATTGGTAGCAATAAATGTGTCATCATGGATATGGCATGATAAGGAGAGGAAGCTGTAGCCCCTTGTTTTCAAAATCTTCTCTCCTTTGGGAGTTCAGAGTTGTGTTAAAAGTGGGCTGATTCATTAGAGTAGTAAAAATTACGGTATATTAGTCATTACAGGCATTGAGCGCTTACTGTGTGTGAATCATTGCATGCATTCTATGCCTTGTCTCACTTGGTTTTCGCCCATGCTTTAAGAGTAGCTGCTTTATTCTTCAGGTTTTACTGATGAAGAATTTGACACAGAAGGAAGTGAAGTGACTCATACTCGGTCACCAAGCTTCAGAATCCACACTGATAAAATTAGGCTAATATCACTTGTGTCCCAGGACTGTCATTAAGACAAATCAAGGTCTTCTCTGCCTCCCACCAGAAGTCCCTGCTGGTGGACACTCGAGGACACGCAGAGAGGCAGGAGGTTGAAATGGCAAGCGCATGGAGTTTGCTTTGCTATTGCACATCTGATCTTATAACTCTTTTTTTTTAAAGATTTTTTAATTTATTTATTCATGAGAGACACACAGAGAGAGGCAGAGACACAGGCAGAGGGAGAAGCAGGCTCCCTGCCGGGGAGCCCGATGTGGGATTTGATCCCGGAACCCCGGGATCACGCCCTGAACCGAAGGCAGACATTCAAACACTGAGCCACCCAGGTGTCCCTGATCTTATTTGGCCAATTTGGCTGGGATTCAAACTGTGGGATAATAATAATACTGAACCAAACAACCACCCTTTATTTTATGTCAGCATTTTACCAAGGGCTTTGTGTGCACCAACTCACATCAACCCTACATAGTCCTAAAAGGAAGAAAGTGCTATTGTGTCCATTTTTGGTAGTGAATAAACTGAGTACCAGGGAGATTCAGTAACTTGCTCAACTAAGGGGTGCCAGAGACTCACATTAGGACCCAAATCTGCCTGGCTCCTGCACCTTTGCTCTTAATCATCACCCAATACTCTATGACTATTTTTTATTGTATTTAACAAACACTTCTGTGCTTCCTCTAGGCTAGAAACTGTTCTGAACACTTCAAATATTAACTTCTGTAAAGTCCTCATAAAAACTTCATGAGGTAGGCACTGTTACCATCTCATTTTTATAAGTGGAGAAAACCAAAGCCCAGAGAGGTCAAGTGACTTGCCCAAGATCATACAGCCTTTAGGATTCCAGGCCCATTTTTTCTCGATCTTCAAATGAAGTCAATGCCAAGCACTATGGTATTTGGGGAGTGATAGATGTGGGTTGTCCACAGATTTATTGATGTGTGCCACTATGCTATAAAGTTGTATCCTTTGCAAAAGACTGAAGGAAACATACTGGTTTTCAACTCTCAACTTTACAGTAGAACAAGTTGGGTGCATCTTGGTCTCGTGGGATGCCAAGAAGAGGAAGAAGCAGACTCTGTACTGGTTTAACCTCAGTTGTCTAAGAGAATCTCCACATTTGTCTACAGACAAAATAATTCTGCAACAAATGTCTACCAACAGGCAGCCTTAGGCCAGGAGAAATGAGCTGGAGAAAAGCCCAGTCTCTTGTTTGACAGGGACATGGTGGATATGCTGGGCCGAACACTAAAGGTCAATTGCTCTGAGTAATACTGTGGCATTTAATCCTGGTGCCAAATGAACTGAGACAATATTGACCAAGATTCAGCCAACATCAGAATGCAAACACAAATGAAAATCCAAGTCCTTAGGCAGAAAGAGTCCAGGCAAGAATCTGAATAACCATGAAGATCAAGCAAAGGGGAGATAGTTTCCTTAAAAGCTCAAGGGCCTTATACACCCCTCATATGCCTGCACTAGAAATGCTATGTGTGCAGGGCCTTTGCATATGCAACTCTGTGCTAAAAACAACTTTCTCTTCCTGACCAGGTCCTTGACTTTCATCTGACCAGTGTCATTTTTAATTCTACTCTCATGGATAAGATGCTTCCTTCAAAGGTTTTCTCCCCCACACTGGGCTGAGATAGGGCATCTCTTCCTCACTTTGTATTCCCCCTTTGCTGACTGCTGTTTGAGCATTTTTTTTCAGACCATACACATATGTTTCTCCCTGTTATTCTGTGGCCCAGAGAGTGACTATATTCATTTATTTTGTGTCCTTTTATAATCTCAACATGTAGTACAGACCCTAGCACATAAGTACTTGATAAATGTTGAAGCAGAAAGGATAGGTGGATGGATGGATGGATGGATGGATGGATGGATGGGCGGATGGATGGAAGAAGAGATGAATGGCAGCCTACCTGGCTGGTTGGAGGGCGGGCTGGCTGGCTAGATGATGACTGAATGGATGAGTGGATGGTTAGATAAATAAACAGTTGAGTACTTGGATGGATGGGTGGGTAGGTGGGTGGATGGATGATTGAGTGGATGGTTGAATGGAAGGATGAATGGATGAGCACATAATGCCTCTTAGAGGCAACTGATGAAGGAGTGACAGGATCTTCCATCTTCTATCTTTTGGAATTCAAAGAAATGAAGTCTCCTCAACTATAATTAATCTAGAAAATTCGGTGAATCCATTCCTGTAGAAGAAGGCACAGGCCATGCTTCCCTTTTCTCAGAATGTAAGTTGTATCATTTTTGGACTTCTATTCTCCTTTGAGATGGTCTAGTTGCTTTTTTTTTAAAGCAGATTCCATTTGGATAAAAATATAGGCCAATGTGGGTCACATCTGTGATTGGTCCCAAGAGTCTGAAACCACACCTGCACTCGTTCCTAAGGAAGAATAACAACTGGAGGGAGTTTCCTACCCTAGCCTCTGGCAGGGGAAAGCTATTGGAACACCACTGGTTACTTAAGTTGTGGGGAGTGGGGGTTTGAGAGGTAAAACCATAGTGATGTTGGTAGCTGGTCTATAGGTGAAAAACATCAACCTATTATAGGTAATATCAGGTCTGCATTTGAATTTCAACTCTATTCTCTTACTGGTTGTGAGAACTTAGCTAAGTTTCTTAACCTCCCTAAGCCTGACTTTGCTTATCTATAAAATGGGAAGTTGGAATGATTGAAGAGGACTATGAAAGAATAGCTCAAAGAATTGTGTCCAGATTTTAAAAAAAAATAGCACAGTGTAGTAATTGTTCAACCAACAATAGGTTGGCATAGTAGCTGGGAGGTGGAAGTAACTGAAGTAGTAATACAAACATTCTCACTTCAATTAACAAATGATTAATAGTTCACTAGAAGAGCATTTCACAAGTTACAGACTATGTGCCAGGGATGATAGAGAAGAAAATCTTACACGGTATATAAAGTGAGCTTTAAGTAACATTAAATCACCAAGAAAGGGAGAACGTTATGCCCTGTGCAACTATCTTGCAGTTATGAATTAGTGCTTCTCATTGTATCAAGGAGAAAGTCTTGATGAAGAGAAGCCAGAGTTTCTTTAACATGTTTTAATGACATGGGTGGGACTCGGGTGCAGATCTTGGGCAGGCAAGAGACTCCAGCTGGAATGTCAGGCCTTTCTTTACTGTTGTTGCATTATCTTTTAACGTTCCTTTTTATTTGTGGGAAATAGTACTGGTTTTCCTCTTGTGGTGGAAAACACACTAAGTAAGATTTGAGTCAGTTTAAAGAAAATATGTACATAACAGTTTAGGTGGCATGGAGTTACGGTAAGAAACCATCAGTTAATAACTCATCTGTGGAAAACCCTGGATAGGACAAAGAAAACGTAATTCTGGTTTTACTGAGAATATCCAAACCCACAGGTGAAACACTTGCTATCTTTTTTTCTAGGTTTCTGTTTAAATCTATCTGAGTAGTGAGTGGTATGGCTCCACAGACATGGTTTCTCATTTTCTAAACTGTAGCTCTCTAGAGAGGCTAAGATAACCCAGATGCCCCCCCCCCCCCCCCCCCCCCCCCCCCCCCCCGCCAATCAGTGAGAGGAGTTGGGAAATCTCATTCCCACAAGGGAATCAAAAAGACTCACAAAGCTCCCCTTAGGACATCTCCACAAGTGCAAAGGGAAGATATATGGACATCACTTGACAGCCTGGTCAGGACTCAGTCTCAAGTGTCAAAAAGACCCAAGGCACACGATACACACTTTGGTATAAACTTTCCAACTACAAAGGCCTTGAGGGACCCTTGGGGTGGCCCAGTGATTGAGCATCTGCCTGGCTCAGGTTGCCATCCTGGGGTTCCAGGATCGAGTCCCACATCAGGCTCCCTGCAGAGAGCCTGCCTCTCCCTCTGCCTGTGTCTCTACCTCTGTCTGTGTGTCTCTCATAAATAAATAAATAAAATCTTTTTTTAAACATTTTTAAAAATAAAAAAGAACTTGATGCCAGGGCATTTTTTTCAGAGTTTATGTAGTTTTTTAAAAATATAAAAAAATAAAAAAATAAAAATAAATAAAAATATAATAATTAGGTGTTAGGTGAAAAAAAAGTCATACTTGTGGTTTTAAATACGGACACACCTTGCATGTTAAGTGTATATAATCATATTTATATACATACGGATATAATGTATTACATATTAGATTACACAACTTGTGGCAGCTCCAGGGCAAGGATAAATGGCAAATGATGCTGGGACTCAGGGCCAGACAGAGAGAGAGAAGGAGTCGTAGAGACCCAAATAAACTGGAGAACACGTGCCCTTTTAGAAAGTACAGTTAACATCCAGTCCTGATCAACTGTGATAAAAGAATATCGCCAAACCCTTGTATTTCTTAATAAGAAGCTAAAACTGTGAATTTTTATATGCAGTTCCCTGCTTCTTAAATGTCGGCAATTAATTTCTTTTAAAATACACTCTTTCTGGGGGCTCTTGGGTGGCAAAGTCAGTTAAGTGTCCGACTCTTGGGTTTCAGTCAGGGTGGTGATCTCAGGGTCATGAGATCCAGCCCCGTGTGAGCTCTACACTCAGCACAGAGTCTTCTTAAGACTCTCTCTCCCTCTCCCCCTTTCTGTCTCTCTCCCTAAAATAAACACATATTTTTTTAAAATAAAAATAAATAAAAATTAAAAAACTTAAAAACACTCTTTCCTCTGCAACATCATGGAGAATGAGTCACTAAGATCATTACCCTCGTGCAATTTGCTCGTACTCTACCTTGGATGAGTAATGAAGCCCGATCGGTGCGGAGCTTGAGTGCTGGCCAAAGAAAGAAGTCGGGTGTCAGGACTCAGTTGTGTGGGCAGCTGACAAAGAATAAAGACAAATGTCCAGTAAGCACATGACAACACATTCAACCTCATGTTGCCAAGGGAAAAACTCACAAGACAATACTGATGAGAGATCATCTTTTTTTTACTAACCAAATACAAAATAATCTTTTAGCTGCTAATGCCCAATTTTAACCTGTACACAAAGAACAGTCCTTCTCACACACTGATGTGTTTGTTTACCCATCCATCTGCCTGTGGAAATACAGGTTTGAGTATAGAGACCCAGCCCCTGGCTCCCAGGAGGTCATTTGGTTGGAGAGTTATTTGGTTTTATATATATGTATACATACATATAGGTACATATATACATACATATATATATAAAACCAAATATATGCCTGATATATAATATATAAATATATATTTACATATATTATTTATATGTATTATATATTATAATATAATAATATATAACATATATTTATATACACATATATATTTGGTTTTATATATACATATATATTATATATATTATTATATATTAATATATTATATATACATATATGCATTTTACATACATATATATTATATTAATATATTATATATGTATATATAATATATATGTATATATAAAGCCAAATATATGTATACATATAAATATTTATATATCAGACACTTTTATAATATATTATATTAATATATATTATATATTATATGTATATATATAAAACCAAATATATGTATACATATAAATATATAATATACATATAAATATATATATACATATATATCAGACACTTTTATTTTTTTTTTTTTTTTATATCAGACACTTTTAAAACATTACTACTCTTGGAATGCCTGAGTGACTCAGTGGTTGAGCATCTGCCTTTAGCTCAGGTTGTGATCCTGGAATCTGGGATCAAGCCCCACATCAGGCTTTGCTGTGAGGCCCCTGCTTCTCCCTCTGCCTGTGTCTCTGCCTCTCTCTATATATGTCTCTCATGAATAAATAAATAAATAAAATCTTTTAAAAAATTACTACTCTTTGATCCAACACTTTAACATCTGAGAAATGCTTCTAAGGGAAAACTCCAGAACATGGTTGCATTAGTATTGCTGCAAGGATGTTCATCTCTGCCGTGTTTATAACAGCAGAACATGTAGTGTGTCAAACATTTAAATGTCCAACATTTAAATAACCCAGGTGGTTAATTTATCTGGAGCACAGCCCCTCAAAGAGACACCTGACCCTATTTTAAACGGCATATTTGGCATTGTATAGAATGGTAAACAAGCAAAGTGTTGGCTTTCATACAGTTTTTCAGAATCATTAGTATACATGTGATATTGATATGGAAAAAGAGAAATGCTAAAAGAGAGAGTATTTCTCAGTGATAGGATTATAGATTATTGTTTCTTTTATATGTTGTTCCCTGTATATTTAATAAGGAACATCTATTCCCTCTGTAATGGGGAGGGGGAGGGAAAGGAGTCATTTTTTAAGTTTTGATCTTCAGAACTCTTCACACTGTTAAAAATTCTTGAGGACTCCAACATGCTTTTATTTATTTCCGTTAGAGCTATCGATGTCAACCATATTAGAAGTTAACACTAAGAATTTTAAAACATTATTTCATTTTAAAATAATAATAACCCATTCCATGTTAACAAAAGTAACATTTTGATGAAAAATAGCTATTTTTCCAATAGTTTCCAACAAAGCTATTTGGTTGGTTCCAAAATAGAGGGGGGGAAAAGGCGAAGAAAATATGGCACGGCTTTACATTGTTGCAAATCTCTTTAATTTCTACCCTAATGGAAAACAGCTGGATTCTCATCTCTGCTTCTGCACTCAGTGTGTTTCCATAAGTGGTTTGGGTTCAAGTACACGAAGAAAATCCAGCCCCATACAGTTCTGTATATGGAAGTGGAAGAAGTATCTTAATAGCCTTTTCAAATAATGAAGTGCTCCATGATCCTACATTTGACAAGTGGTAGTTTCCTAAAGTCAGTTGCGGTGTGAAATCTGAAACCTTATCGATGAACTTTTAGTTCTGTCTACACCTGTAAGGGGATGAGAGCAGAAAAGACAAACAGCCAGTCAGAATCCTAACGAGGACTGTACGACTTCATGGACTCCCTGAGAGGGTCGAGGATATCCACGGATTCCTGGACCCCACTCTGAGAATCCCCGGCTACCTTATACACGAGCAAGTGTGCAGCCCTCAGGGGGTGGCCTGGGCCAGCTAACTCCACTGTTGTTGTTTGTTTGCATTTCTTTAGATGACCTTCCAAATTATTCTAATTTTCTCATGCTCGTTTCAATGTAAAAAATCAACTTTCCGAAGGCCGTCATCACAGAGTGATCCCATGGGCGGTAGATTCTGAGATGGGGGTTGGTCTGCAGGGAGCTCATCCGGATACGCTGTCGTGAACCACCTTGAGAGGGAGAGAAGAAAGTGGGATTGGGCAGCGGGAGAGACACAATGGTCACACCGTGCCCTCAATCAGATGGGGAGCTCCAGGCCGAGTCAACCCTTGACAACTGCGCCCACTGAAGCAGGGTGACCGGGTCTTTACATCTCTATCCCAACGAATCACTGGAAGCCAACTGCCAGAGGAAGGAGCATGGTCTGGGGAGAGGGCTGGTACCCAAGAGAAAGAGCCATCTACAGCCGAACCCTTCCAGAAGCTGGAGAATGAGCAGCTGGCCCTGAGGGGTGGTCTGGGCAGGGCACCACGGCCACATGGTTGTCAGTGACACAGTTGGGATTAGAACCCTGTCCCTCTGTCTGTCCCCTGAGCCTCTGTAGAGAGACCCTTTAGAAACTCGCTTCATCTAGCGTAGGCTCTGTTCACTGCTACGTTGTCGATGACCATGACACCAGGCTGATCTTAAGTCAGCAGGAACTCTTCTTCCCAGGAGGAAGGGATGGGGTCTGCACACCACTCAGCCCTGCATGAAGACAGCTGGCGCTCCGCTCTCTGCTCCCCTCACCCTGAGACTCGGGTCTACGGGTCCCATGCAAATATGAAAATCAGGGTCCTGTGCAATTCGCTCTGGGCTCTCATGGGATGTATTCTGGGCAGAGTGGAGGACGCTTCCTGAAGATGTTCTCACTTTCACTACAGTGATGGGAATAAGCTAATTGATCAGGAAGGGGAGAGAAAAATGTAGAAGCTGTGCCTTGGGAAGATCATCTTGGATCTGAAGCGCTAATATTAAAAAAGTGAAAAAAAAAGCGAAGTAGTTGACATAGAAATCCTTACCCATATTTAAGACTCGGGGTGGGGGGGGTGGGGTCACAGCTCCTAGGGTTACAAATACCCCTTCCGCTCACAGAGCCACAGTGAGCACAGTGGCTGCCTGTGTCTCTCTGGCACAGTAACCTCCTCTCTATTCTGGAAGCATCTCCCGGCAGCTCCCATCATGTAGCTCACGTTTGCTCTAAAATGGAGAGGAGAAGACCAAGGATGTCAACTGACACAGATGCTCAGGAAATCCCACCCACTTTCCTGAAAGCAGGAAGAGAAAACACAACAGACCCTGCCTGCCCTCGTGTCTGTGCTTAGTGCCCCTCGTTTCATCCAGGGCAGGAAGGAAAGCCTCCCGAGAATCCACACGATGAGGGAAAATTATTAGCACCTCATCATACCGTATTTCCAGCTCTATGTGCAGGAGTATTTACAGATGCTTCTAATCTAAAACAGCTTTCTGACCCACGTCTCTTGCCGCAGAGCGCGTCACCAGCATTGCAGTGGCTGCACAGTTTTACTTTATCCCGTGTGCACTGGGGTGAAGCCTTGGAACAAGCTAGAAAAATGGCAGAAAACAGACTCCACTCCTCTTGCCACCCCCAAGAATACAATTTAGCATGGAAGCCATTCATTCTGATGATTGGAAGAGAGAGGCCGATGCCTGAAGTCGTGGGAGGGCTCTAACACAGGCTGATTTCCTTGCCGGTTCATGCCAATCTGTGCACTTTGCCGGTGGCCTCTCCAGGCTGTGCTGTCCCTCCCGTGGCCTTGACCTCCCTGGAGATGGAGTCAAGCACAGGGGTGGGGAAGCCTTGGAGCTGGTGTGGGAGCCCAGTCTCGTCTTGCAAAGTCACACGGGTTAGACTGGGTGACCGCCCAATCGGTTGACACTCAAATCTAGTGCCCAAATCTAGACTAGGACCCGTGAGATCTAGATCTCCTTTCTGGACAGCGCCGTCATAAGGATGCTAACGTGGCCCCTCTCTTTCGGAACGCAGAACCCTAAGTGGCAAGGATTCCGTCTCCACGGAGTGCTGGATCACGTGAAAGTGAGCCACACTTCACAAAATTATCAGCTAACATTTATTGAGACTCTTTCCTAAAAGCCTGAAGATCCTGCTGAACTGGTGAGCCAGCCAAGGAAGCGCCTTCCTCTGGATTTCCTGTTTACGAAGCCAGAAGTGTCCTTGTACCTAAGCCACTGTCAGTTTCCTGCTCCTGGTGGCTAAATGCATCCTCGCTGGGTTGCCAATCATCGTTCCCTCTCCTCGGGTTCCTCCTCGGGAATGGCCCCAAATTATAGTCGCCACTTTTGGCAAATAAAAATATAGGACACTCAGTTAAATTTCAAATACAGATAAACAGCAAATAATCGTCTAGTGTGAGCACACCCCACACGGCGCACGGGACACACTCCCACTACACCCATGCAATGTTTGGGATATACTTTTAAAACTTCTAGACTTCTATCATGATCGTTCATTCATGTTCTTATTTTCTTAGAAATTCAGACTTAACACCCGTTCTGTATTTTCTTATTGTGATAAAATACACGGAACACAAAATTTACCATTTTTACCATTTTTAAGTGTACCGTCCAGTGGTGTTAAGTACAGTCGCATCCCTGTGTGACCCTCACCGTCATCCATCCCCAGGACTGTCTTATCCTCCCAAACTTAACTCTGTCCCCATGAAGCAAAAACCGCCCACCTCTCGTCCCCAAGGGCCAGCCGCCACCATCCGCGGCCTCTGTGAATTGGAGTGTCCTAGGTGCCTCGTGTAAGTGGCATCACACAACGTTTGTCCTTTTGTGGCTGATGTATTCTGCTGAACATAATGTCTTTAGGGTTGTAGCAGGTGTCACAATTTTATTATTTTAATCTGGCCGACACTATCCCAAGTCCCTCTCCAGTTTTTTTTTTTAATTTTTTATTTATTTATTATAGTCACAGAGAGAGAGAGAGAGAGAGAGAGAGAGAGATGCAGAGACATAGGCAGAGGGAGAAGCAGGCTCCATGCACCGGGAGCCCGATGTGGGATTCGATCCCGGGTCTCCAGGATCGTGCCCTGGGGCAAAGGCAGGCGCTAAACCGCTGCGCCATCCAGGGATCGCCCCTCTCCAGTTTAAACACCTCTGGTCGCCCTTGAGAAGAAAGCCCAGACTGTGAGCATGAGGGTCAAGCTCTCCCGGTCTGGGCACGTTCACACCCTTATTCTCTGGTGTGACTTGGGATGCTAACAACCCTAGTCGTCATGTCCTGCGTTCCCCCTGGGTGGCCAGATAACCCCAGAGCCTATATACCTCCCTGCCTCTTGCCCCTCTCCAGAATATCTATCCTCCATCCTCTGGTCTGGTTTCAAGAGATAGTACATACTCTGCAAAGAGGTCACCAAACTCACCCACCCTTCTGCCCAGTGGTTCTCAGCTCAGGCGATTTTGCACCCTGGGGGTCATTTGGGAATGTCCAGGTACATTTTGGCTTGTCACCGCTGGGGAAGAGAGATGCTACTAGCATCTGGTAAGGCCAAAAATGCTGCTAAACATCCCGTATTGCCCAGGAGGCCCCCGCAACGAAGAATGATCTGGTCCCAAATATCACTGAAGCTGAGAGAGCCTGCCCTCCCTCCAGCCACACAGGTGGCTTCTTCCTTTCCGTAGTGCTTGTCCCCAACCTCAGTGATATTGCTAATAATAATACTAGACAGGAGCTGCCCTCTGCTGATAGATGTCACAAGTTCTGTACCAGGCGCTGTGATAACATTTTACATACGCCAGGTGTTCCTCTATCCCATCGGGGAAATAGTCCCAGGGAGTTTAAGAAACTCGTGCACGTTCACATGGCAAATCTGAGGCAGCACAAGGATCCACCCCTGAGTGTGGCCCACACCATATTGTACTCGGCACACCACGATCCGTTGAATAAGGGAGGCGAGCGCTGACTCCTGGCTGGCACTCAGCTAAGCACGAGGCCTACGGGTGTAAGCAAGTAAGAGGCTAATTTTGCAATGAAAGGAGGTGCGCAGCAGTGGGAAGACTAGTTGAGTCTCTGAATATGTGGCTGCGTCGTGGTCTTGTCCATCTTAGTCACCTCTGTGGGCTCGGTGACAGATGGTGACAACAGGTAGCTCTGATGCGGCCGTCGCGGGGGCCAGCCCCAGCTGGTCCACTCCACACGGCCCGGGAGCAGGAGCCGGGAGCCAAGCTGGGCATCTGATGCCAGGGCCCTGCCCCCTTCACCCCCTGCTCATTGCGACCCCCTCCTAGAGGCCAGGAAATAACACTAAATCACGCACGGTAGGTTCTGGATGAGGGGAAATGGCAAAGATGGTCTTTGCAGGTGACATCAGTGTGGCACTGTCACGGGGGACACTGTCACGGGGCCAGAGACGGGCTGAATGAGAAACCTGTGCCTTGAATGGGAATGTTGCCCTGGCCTGTCCTTTACGACGCGTTCTCACGCTCCAGTGGGGATTAGAGACCCCCAGGGGGCTCAGCAGTTTAGCACCTGCCTTTGGCTCAGGGCGTGATCCAGGGGTCCTGGGATGGAGTCCCACATCGGGCTCCCTGCATGGAGCCTGCTTCTCCCTCTGCCTGTGTCTCTGCCTCTCTCTGTGTCTCTCATGAATAAATAAATAAAAATCCTTAAAAAAAAAAAAAAAAAAAAAGGAGTCAAAGCATTAGATAGGAGGATGCATCCGGTGTGGTTCCCCAAATCGCTCACCTTCAAAGTTTGATCCAGACACAGATTTCATAT
This sequence comes from Canis lupus familiaris, assembly GCF_011100685.1. NCBI lineage: Eukaryota > Metazoa > Chordata > Mammalia > Carnivora > Canidae > Canis > Canis lupus. The sequence goes on along the minus strand of NC_049245.1, from coordinate 40,471,822 downwards.
GGTCTCACACATATGCAGCATATGAGAAATAGTGCAAGGGACCATAAGGGAAGGATGGGGAAACCGACGGGGGGGAATCAGAGAGGAAGACAAGCCATGAAAACTCTGGGAAACAAGCTGAGGGTCGCTGGAGGGGAGGTGCGTGGAGGAATGGGGTGACTGGGTGACGGGCATTAAGGAGGGCATAGGATGGGCTGAGCATGGGGTGTTATATGCAACTTGTGAATTATTGAAAACCACATCTGAAACTAATGGCGTAGTATGTGTTGGCAAATTGCATTTAAATGAGACAAAAAAAACAACCAAAAAAACAAAGACAGAGATTTCACACAGACGAGCACAGTCAGGTGATCAACATTCACGGCAGTCTGCATGTGGGTTTTGGATCACGTGTGGGCTTTGTTACTATTTTTCCCTTCCCTTTAATCATATGTGTTCGTGCCTTTTTGTTTCTTTAAGCATGTACGTATATATTTTTCTATATGCATGGTGAAAATCTAGCTGTTAAAGGGCACCTGGGTGCCTCAGTGGTTGAGCATCTGCCTTTGGCTCAGGTCGTGATCCTGGGGTTCTGCGATCGAGTCCCGCATTGGGCTCCCCTCTGGGAGCCTGCCTCTCCTTCTGCCTGTGTCTCTGCCTCTCTCTGTGTCTCTCATGAATAAATAAATAAAATCTTAAAAAAAAATCTAGCTATTAAGAGCACAGGTCCTGAAGTCAGATGCATGAGTTTAAACCATAACCCTACCCTTTAGTGACTATATCATTTTATTAAGCGTACTAGGTACTAGGCATTGTGCCGAGTATTCTCTGTGAATTATCTCATCTAAATCTTACAACATCTCTGTGTCTTGGATGCTGCCAATATCTTCATTCTACAGATGATCAAACTGAAGCACAGAGAGGGTAAGTCACCTGCCCAAAGTCACACAGCTCATCAGCTACTGAAGCCAGGATTCTTTTTTTTTTTTTAAGATTTTATTTATTTACTCATGAGAGACACAGAGAGAGAGACAGAGACACAGGCAGAGGGAGAAGCAGGCTGCATGCAGGGAGCCCCACGTGGGACTCGATCCTGGGTCTCCAGGATTACACCCTAGGCTGAAGGCAGCACTAAACCACTGAGCCACCCAGGCTGCCCCAGAGCCTGGGTTTCTAACCAAGGTTGGGCACTGGGTTTTGCCTTGGGAACTTGACTACAGCCTCATTCCATGGTTTGATTTGGGACAAGACATTATTCTTCTCCGAGCCTGTTTCCTCCTTACCCAAGTAGATAGTCACCATGTCAGGATTATAAGGAGCACAATGGATAATATATGAAAAATACCCATTGATAGGTGGATGCAAAAAAACAAAAACAAAACAAAAAAAAAACAAAAACAAAAGTGCATATTAGATTTCCTGTCTCAGCCGAAGGAGGGTGGGCACTCATGACCACACTGTAGTGTCTGGGCCATGCCTCCGCTCTGGCTCTGTGATCACAGACTTGGCTGAACTTGGCTCGGAGTGTGAAAGGCCTGCACAGAGGAGGGGGTGCTGGCAAGGCTGGAGGGGCAGAGGCCTGGAAAGGGCACTGGACAGGCTCCAGATTCAGATTTCCAGGGGACCCTTTGGGACCCAGCGACCAACTCCAATCCAGATTCTGGGAAAGCAGTTTGATTTCTGACAACCTTATGAGTCTGTCAACATTTGAAGAGGGGTGGAGATTGTAAAGCAAGAAGATTAAGAGGCAAACCGAGTCAGGAGATGTGATGGTGAGCACCCCCTGAAGTATGTCTGGCTGAGGACAACCCTTTTCCAGTGAATGAACTCCTGCGGTGTGGACACTGGAGAGCAAATGCTTTCACCAAAAATTTATACTTCTGAGGACTCGCTGCTACCTCCAGTCAGGACCCCGAGCTTGGCTTCTTGCTCTGTGGTCAGCGTTTTGAACTTCTTAATAACTTTATCTTTGAACTTGTGTCGGGAAAGCCAAATCTGATGGGACACCCTATGAGAACAGCCGGACTCAGCACCCTGACGGGACCACATGCTGGCGAGGGTGACTCTTGCCCGCTGCTAGGGTGAGAGCAAATGGTGCAGACGCTCTGCAAGACGAGCTGGTGATTTCTTATAAAACGAAACACACTCTGACCACAGGGTCCAGCTTCTGTGCTCCTCGGTGTTTGCCCAAAGGAGTTGAAAGTTTACGTCCGCACAAACACCTGCTCGTGGATGTTTATAGCAGCTTTATTCATAATTGCCAAACCTTGAGCATAATCAAGAGGTCCTCAGCAGGTGAATACTACAATGATTATATTTGTCATTTGGCATTAAAAAGAAACGAGCCATCAAAGCCATGAGAGGCATGGAGAAGACTTAAATGCAAATTACTAAGTGAGAGAAGCCAGTCTGGAAAGGCCGCATCTTGTGTGAGCCCAACTATCTGACGCTCTGAAACAGGCAAAAGGATGGGACGTTAAAAAAATAATGATAATAATAGTTTCTGGGGGGGTTTGAGGGGAATGCATAGGCCGAGTACAGAGGATCTTTAGGGCAGTGGCGTTACTCTGCATGGATCAAGAGCAGATCTGTGTCGTTATACATTCGCCCAACCCCACAGGATGTGTAGCATCAAGAGTGAGCTCTGGGAGGCACCTGGCTGGCTCAGTCAGTTAAGCCCTCAGCTCAGATCATGATCCCAAGATCCTGGGATCGAGCCCCACATGGGGGCTCGGTGGGGAGTCTGTGTCTCCTTAACCCTCTGCCTGCTGCTCACCCTGCTTATGCTCTCTCTCTCTTTTTCTCCCAAATAAATAAATTAATTAATTAAATTAAAAAAAAAAAAAAGAGTGAACTCTAATGTAAACTCCGTGCTCTGGGTGATTGTGATGTGTCCAGGTAGGTTCATCGTCTGTAACAGAAGTACCCCTCTGGTGGGGGATGTTGATGGTGGGGGCGGGTGTGCATGTGAGGCCTGTGAGCGCTCAGGATAAAGGGAAAGTCCTTTTAAAAAGCTGATGGTCGGCAGCCCGGGTGGCTCAGCGGTTTGGCGCCGCCTTGGGCCCAGGGCCTGATCCTGGAGACCTGGGATCGAGTCCCGCATCGGGCTCCCTGCGTGGAGCCTGCTTCTCCCTCTGCCTGTGTCTCTGCCTCTCTCTCTGTCTCTGTGTCTCTCATGAATAAATAAATAAAATATTAAAAAAAAAAAAGCCGATGGTCCCTGAGGTGTATCTGTGAGCAGAGAAGTCACGTTGCAATGCACAGGCCCACCGTCCAAGGCCGTCCCACTCGTGACACCCCCGGCAGAGAATCCTAGAGGACCCACGACGGGTGGGTGACCAGCCAGCCTCAGAGTGAGGACGAGATCAGTGTGTCACATCCACAACTGGGTTTGCAGGGCCAGTGACAGCCCTGAGAAGCCGTGCTTTCTATTCCAATCAGAAATCGTCTCAAGGGATCCCTGAGTGGCGCAGCGGTTTAGTGCCTGCCTTTGGCCCAGGGCGCGATCCTGGAGACCCGGGATCAAATCCCACATAGGGCTCCCGGTGCTTGGAGCTTGCTTCTCCCTCTGCCTATGTCTCTGCCTCTCTCTCTCTCTCTGTGACTATCATAAATAAATAAAAAATTTAAAAAAATCGTTTCAAATGCGCAAAGAGGGCAACACATTCTTGAAAAGGTGAACAGCAAAAGAACCCTCGCCCATCTTTTCTTCCTCGTGTCACCTCCCTCCAACAGCCAACGTGCTGAAAAATGCTGCCACCGAAAGGGCAATCCAGGGCTTCTTTCCCCTCTAAGCCTTCCTGTATTCCGCAGCAAACTGAAGGTGGAGCGTGCAGCAGGACGTGTGAGCATCTACAAGTGAGGCAAACACCACCGCATACGTGTGCGTGGCATGTACTTTTTTTTTTCGTGGCATGTACTTTGAGGAAGAACGAAATGCATATGCATATCCGAGCTACAAAATACCAGTTGTGTGATTTCTGGGATTCTGCTCGTGAACGCGTTGCACTTAAAACGCACATTGCACAGAATCCCAAGGAGTCGTAAGATGCATGCTAGTGATTTAACATTTTAATTTTTCCTCAGAACGACTTTGAATGGCAAGGGAAACACGTAGGAAGCCGAGAGACACACAGAGAGAGAAAGACTATGGGAAAAAAAAGAAAATGCTTTCTATTTTAGCACCACCAACGGTACCTTGCCCGCTTATAGAACAAATGGCTTTGCATTTTCCTCTTGTACCGGCTCCTGCAAATCACAGAGCCAGGCCTGCCGCCACCACTCCTGCGTTAACACGGATGACAGGGATGCTATGCCAGACACGCAGCTAAGTGTCCTGCCTGGGTGACGATGATGCTTAATGGCCCCAGTTGCTCACCCCCGTTAAAGACTAAAATGCCATGCACATGGCAGTTATTGTCACAGCTGTTAAGAGTGAGCCAGTCCCAACAAGGAGCACTAGTCAAGCACCTCCTTTGTGGCAGGAAAATGGGCAGGAGATGGGGGCGGGAGGGGTGGGGGGGGTGGGGGGTACAAAGACAAGCACAAGATAAACACAAAGGTGCTCGCAGCCACTGGGGACAACAGAGACTGGGGGGCGGGTGGGGGAGGCAAAGTGGCTGCTCACTGTCACACAGCCGGTCAGTCCGAGTCACTATCTGAGCCCAGGCCTGGAACCCAACCTCCTGAGCCTCGGGCCCAGACCGCCTCTGTGACTCTGTGTGTGTGCGTGCGTGTGTGTGTGTGTGTGTGCGTGTGTGTGACAGATGCTTGATAATTGGATTTATTACATTCCAGATTTAAAGATAGAGCTCTAGAAAATAAATAAATAAATAAATAAATAAAGATAGAGCTCTGAGCTAGAATTGGGTTTACAGCCCTCGCTGTGGGGCATGCGATTGTGAATTCAGTATCTGTTTAAATAGTATGTTTGTCCCTTAAATGTTGCTCTCTGAAAGGGGCTTTCTCTGGCTTTCCCTGTTTCTCTCTCTCAGCAGCCTTGGCTTTGTTTCATGATGAGGATCACACTCTGTAATTCTATGTTTATTTGTAGGACTCTGTGTTCAATTACAATGAGCCCAGGGGGTGAGGGGACAGGGCCTCCCTTCCTCGCCGTTCTAAACCCAGGCCTACATGTAGCCTGGTGCTCAGCAAGTATCCATGATGGGCGCTTGGGTGAGCACATTAGTGAATAAATAATTCACTAATGTGAATTAGTAGCCTGCATTTCTCCTGCGTGTTTTCTCAAGAACACCAAATAGCATTTGCCACGCTTCCCTTTTTGCATTGGCTGTTGGGAAGCTCATCTGCTTCCCACATCTGCGACGCCACCACCGCAAGCCTGTAAGCCAACATGCGTGTTTGTCTCTGAACCGGGTTCCACTGATGTACTCACTCTTACTTCTCTGTTTTCTTTTGCTATTTTTAAGTTACTCTCCCATACCGGATTTCATGTGTCCTTGTGAGACACTTTTCATAAACATCCTTGCGGAAATTAAATAAATTAAGCAGGCTGTCTTGAATTTCCAGCCTTCAGAGAAGAAGAATGCCCTCTCCAATGTCGTGCTCTGTCTTCAGAGCAATAAGCCACCTCTAGGTTACCTGCTTTCCGCTGTCCAAAGCCCTATGGGAGTCATGTTTCTGTGACTGGGACGGTGGGTGACGTGCTAGTTCCTTCCCATCAGGTGGTTAGGCGGTGGTGGAGGTGGTGTTCTAGAAAAAAATGCAGGTGAAAGGCAGACAGGACGTGTTTTCCCTGCTCTGACCATGGCCCGTGGTTACTAGGGAAGGGAGGTGGCGACCCAGGTCAACGTGAGCAGGTGCAGTGGGTGAGGGGACAGGGACAGGATGCCTGGAGTGCCAGGGAGGCATTAGTGCGAGAGGAATCAGGTGTGAGAGGAGTCGGGTGCCGGGTTGTGATTGGAGAGGCGAGAACAGCCCCCGAATCCAGGAAGGGCACCTGCTTCCGTGGGACGATCCTCGGAGAGGGACGCCCCACCCTGCCTGTGTTTGCCTTGCTCTGTGTGTTCAGCCCGCAGGCTCCGGAGGAGGGAGCAGAGGGCGCGGAGCCCGGCTCAGTGGACGGCCCAGCGCGGCGCAGCGGCAGCCGGAGACGAGGCACCCCGAGCAGGAGCAGCCCCAGGGGACACAGGGCACTGCCGACACGCCCGCCAGGGGCCCGACAGGTAACGGCTTCCCGATCAGGCTCGTTGTTTGTGGCACGTGGCGAAATATGGAAGGTGGGCATCAGAGAGGATGGACTGTGACCCCAGCTCTGCCACCGATTCGCGGTGTGGACTTGGGTACGAGTGGGCCTCAGTTTCACCGTCTGTGAAATGGATCCACAGACAGCCTTACCTAAGTGGGTTATAGAAGGAAACATGGCAACGTAGGCCGCGGCGGGTGGAAGCAGCAGAAAGAGCTCCAGTTGGCGTGGACCCGTTGAGAGCCATTACAAGTGTGAGACGTGGGGTAAAACACCAGCAGATGCAGGGGCGCCCCGGTGGCTCAGTGGTTGAGCGCCTGCCTTGGACCAGGGCGTGGCCCCGGGGTCGAGTCCCACGTCGGGCTCCCTGCATGGAGCCTGCTTCTCCCTCTGCCTGTCTCTGTCTCTCTGTCTCTCTCTGTGTCTCTCATGAATAACATTTTTTTCAAAAAATCAGCAGATGCAGGGGTATGCTATGTGGTGTAGGGACCACCGTCAGGACAAGAGTACCCCGTAGCAGAGCTGACTGTGAGTCAGTGCCAAAGGGCATGGTCCAAGGCAGTGGAGGAGACAGGGAGCGAGACTCCTTGCTGAATCTGGCTCTTTCGTCTTGTTTGACGTTCAAAACCATCCTTCGAGGTAGGTGCTGGATTCAAATCCGAGCTGCAGGACTCTAGAGGTTGGCATCGCCCTCTGAGACTCCTTCTGCCTCGAAGAGTCAAGGTGATTAGAGGGTGGGTGCCCTGGGGCCAGATGCCACCGGCTGGCTGGGTGCCCCGGGGCGGGTTGCTTCACCTCTCTGAGCTTCATTTCCTCGTCTGCAAAATGAGCCCGATCGTAGCGTCCAGATCCAAGCATACTTTGTGAGGGTTGAGACTAATGCGTGGGACACCCGTGCGCTTGATCAATACTAGCTCTTATTTCTACTGTCATCATCGTCTCTGTTTTACGATTCTGGAGACGAGGCGGGGCAGGAACTCCTTCTGGGTCTCACAGAATGGAACTGAGAGCCCATCCGTTCAGGATTTGAGTGACGTGAGCGAGGAACGCACAGGAGTGCAGAATTTAAGAGACACCAAGAAACCCAGTCGTCAAGATAAATTATACATATTTACTTGAGGGGGGCAGGTGGGGAGCCGGGGGGAGAGGGAGAGGGAATCTTCAGCAGACTCCACACCCAGCGTGTAGCCCGACATGGGACTCGATCTCACAACCCTGAGATCAGGACCTGAGCCGAAATCAATAGTTGGATGCTTAACCGACTGAGCCGCCCAAGATAAATTAGATTTTAGTCACTAAGTAAAAATTAGCAATATTTAAAAATTGAAAATTAATGCTGAAACATCCACAATGAACAAAATCACATGTTAAGTAAAGATAGGATCAGTAACAGCGTGATTGTGTTTTTTAAGATACTGTGTTAAAGGGCACCTGGGTGTCTCAGTGGTTGAGCATCTGCCTTTGGCTCAGGGCATGATCCCGGGGTCCTGGGATCAAGTCCCCCATCGGGCTCCCCACAGAGAGCCTGCTTCTCCCTCTGCCTGTGTCTCTGCCTCACTCTGTGTGTCTCTCATGAATAAATAAATAAAATCTGTTTTAAAAATCTAAATAAAATGTTGCGTTAAAATATATTATTCATCTTGAAAGCTTGAGCTTTCTGGCGCCCCCACCCCCTTAAATTTTACACGAGGGGCAAGTGCCTGGCTTACCCAGCATCTGTGGGGACCTGCTGGGACACCACTGGCTTCAGGCCTGGGGTACAGATGTCCTGCTTTGCCCCTAAACAAGCCAAGAGAGGGACGCACTAAAGACATTTTCTATTTAAGGGGGATTGAGGGTAACAAGCCAGAGTCCCGAGTCGTGGAGGATTCTGTTTTGCCCCAGATTTCTTAAACTCAGGAATGGCTGGTTGTCTTTCTACCACGAAGGCATGTGCTTCTGCAGAGCGAGCGGCCGGTGAGAGCCCAGCCTGGCTGGTTTCCCAGGACAGCAGATGCTCGCAGAGAGGGATGGGCCCGGCAGGCCCAGGGAGGGTCGGGGATCCGCTCCACACGGGCTCATGCGACCTGCTGGCGTGACACATTTGCTGATTGTCGCACTGTTGGCAGCTTCTCTCACCTCTGCCCCACACTGGGAATAGTTTAGGATGTGCCAGCCTGAGTCCCTGGAACCACATCCGACTCCCATCTCTGCCTCCTTACAGCTCTCTGATCTAGGGGGACGAGAGTTCCTCTTCTTCATGCATTTAACCATCAACGCCAATTAAAGACAAGCAGGACAAGCAAGGCACCTGTCCTCATGGGGTTTGCATTCTGGAGGTGAGGGGACTGCATCACTGAGCCTCAGTTTCTTTATCTGTGCAATAGGAGAATAATGGGGCGCTGTCAGGAAAAATAGGGGCAATGCAACCATAGCTCCTAGCCCCAGGGCCAGGACTACGGTGAAGCAAACAAGGCGCCTGGGGGCAAAATCCAGTGGGGAGGGGATGCTCATTCCCAAGTGCAGATTCTGGACCTGCCCAGACCTGAGAGGAATGCCTCCCCCTCGCATTTTGTACCTGGATGCCTCTCTGGCCTTACCCTAATCCTGACCCCGCCTGGCGCAGAGTCAGCCTTCAGATAGTGCCACCTGCTACCCTATTAGCATAAAGACATTTACTGTAACACTAAGAGCAGGATGGGAAGCTCTAAGCCTTCTAGACACATGACCGTTGGTACAAATGTAGCCGAGCGTTCCAGCAGCAAGACCTCAATGACCAAGCTTTCCTGAAATGCCAACGTGATTTTGATAAAGGCACCTCGTCCCCCCTGGGCCCACCCAGTCCTGTACTAGGGCGTGAGGCTTGGGGAGCACAGTGAAGGGCGGGTTTCAGTCCTCACATGCCCCCTTGTGCAGGAGGCAACCTGTGCCACCACACATGGCGGCCCTCAGAGTATCTTACCACTCCCAGTACCGCGCTGGAGGACGCAGGCAGATGCAGGATCATGGGACCTGGTGGGGCTGGGCTGGTCTCTTTACTCATTTTGACCCTGCCTTTGGAATTGGGGGGCAGAGGGCTTGTCCTGCCGGGTGTGCCAGATGGCTCTGTTGGCTTTGCCCTCAGCTGGGTGGTGAGGAGAAGCCACAGTTTGCCCACATTCCATCGCATCGGTCAAAGGTGTTTCTGCTTACTTGGTGACTAATTCTGTCACCATTCCACGATTCGAGAACCTCCCCCTTCTGTTTGACAGTCATTTAGCTCCTTGCTGGCAAGGCAGCTTCAGAAGTGCTTTCTCCAGGGCAGCTTGCCTCTTGCCTGGTGTTTAATCCATTCCCTGGAGGAGAGCTTGTTGGTAACCGCTAACTGCAAGGAGGCCACATGAACACCAGTCCTTGGTGTAAAAGAGGAGGAGTTCGAGGGCAGCTTCCGGGGTAACTAAGTCACCCACGGATCAGAACACCGAGCTAATGGGGTCATAACATTAATAAGAGAAATAAATAGCTTTGGGAAGGAAAAGGAACGTTTTCTCACCTGACTCCTGCCATGCCCTTGTGCTAAATCTTTGCACAAAGATGATTGCATTCCTCCCAAAGTGTGCATTGACTTTAGATCAGACCACACTCCTTGACAAGTTGTGATTTTAATTTCTTATTGCACAGATCTGCAATATTTTATATTCTAAGTTGTATTACATTATATATAAACAAAAAATAAAATAAAAGCATAAGTTACCTGGCAGAGGACATAGTAAAAGGTAGGAAATAGAAAGTTGAGGGGCGCCTGGGCGGCTCGGTCGGTTACGTGGTGGACTCTTGGTTTCGGCGCAGGTCGGGATCTCAGGGTCGCGAGTTGGAGCCCCACGCTGGGCCCCATGCTCAGCACCGTGTCTGCTTGAGACTCTTTCTCCCTCTCGCTCTGCCCCTCCCCTTGCTTGCTTGCTTTCTCTCTCTAAATAAAATAAGTACATAAAACCTTAAGAAAATGGAAAGTTGGGGATCCCTGGGTGGCTCTGTGGTTTAGCGCCTGCCTTTGGCCCAGGGCATGATCCTGGAGTCCCGGGATCGAGTCCCGCATCGGGCTTTCTGCGTGGAGCCTGCTTCTCCCTCTGCCTGTGTCTCTGCCTCTCTCTCTCTCCGTGTCTCTCATGAATGAATAAATAAAATCTTTAAAAAAAAATAAAAAATAAAAATAAAAATAAAAAAAAAAAAGAAAATGGAAAGTTGAGAGTTTGAACCAAGGTGCCAGGGGCTAAAGCCTGAGTTATGGACTCAGCAGCAGACAATCTGTATTAGTCAGCTCATGCCGCCACAACAAAAATGCCATAGACTGGGTGACTTAACAGATACTTATTTTCTCACAGTTCTGGAGCCTAGAAGTCCGTGATGAAGGTCTTGGCAGACTCTGATTCTGGTGGGACCTCCCTTCCTGGCTTTCCGGCTCTGCTGCCCTCTTGTGTGTCCTCACGTGGTAGAGAATGAGCTCTCCCAGTGACTCCTCCTCCAGAGACACTAATCCTATAAGACCGGGGCCCCACCCCACTAACCTCCTCTAACCTGGATTACTTCCTTAGAGATTTTTATCTCCAAATGCAGACTCAGTAGGAGTTAGGATTCTCTTCACTATGAGAGTTTGGAGGAGGGATCCCTGGGTGGCTCAGCGGTTTGGCGCCTGCCTTTGGCCCAGGGTGTGATCCTGGAGACCCGGGATCGAATCCCACATCAGGCTCCCGGTGCATGGAGCCTGCTTCTCCCTCTGCCTATGTCTCTGCCTCTCTCTCTCTCTGTGACTATCATAAATAAATAAAAAAAATAAAAATTAAAAAAAAAAGAAAAAAAAGAGAGTTTGGAGGAGGAAGTAGTTCAGTAGTTCAGGTAAGGAACATAGGCTCCCTGCATGCAGGCTCTGCATCTGTAAAATGGGATAATATCAATATGTGACTCGTGGAGTTCTTGTGAGGATGTGATATGTCAAAATAAGAAAGCACTCAGAGCAATATCCAGCAATGAGTCAACTCTGTAGAAATACTAGGTATCAGGGACGCCTGGATGGCCAGTGGTTGAGCGTCTGCCTTTGGCTCAGGTCATGATCCTGGGGCCCTGGGATAGCATCAGGCTTATTGCAGGGAGCCTGCTTCTCCCTCTGCCTCTCTCCGTGTGTCTCTTATGAATAAATAAATTTAAAAATCTTAAAAAAAAAGAAATGCTAAGTATTATTATTATGAAGGTACAGCACATTTTATTTGGCCTTTATAACAAGGGCTAATCCTTAGTGCTTGACTGCTGTACACCAGCCACTGGGCTAAGCACCGTGTGGACTGCATTATTTTTATCAGCACATGAGAGCGTTGAGGATGAACCTGTCAGGATCTTTCCTCTACCCTCATCCTTACAGGCCAGGAGCTGAAGCAAATGCAGACGGCTGGTGGGAGCCAGGACGTGAACCCAGGACAGAGTTTACTCTGTGTCACAACCAGGGACTAGTTCCTGCAGCCAGCTCCTCAGAAATGTAGGTCACTAGGGGATGCTACACCGTAAGCATGGGGAGGACACTATGAGTCCGGCCCCTAGAGCAGGGTCCCTCAACCTCCAGACTGGGGGCCGTCCTGTGGAGTGCAGGGTGTTCAGCAGCGTCCCTGGTCTCCACTCGCTGGGTGCCAGGAGCAGCGCCCCTGAGCTGTGACCATCAGGAATGTCTCCTGGAGGGCAATGCAGCCCCCTGCTCTAGAAACACTGCTCTCAAGTTATTGTAAGAAACAAAGAGAAGCATATTTCTAAAGAGAACAGATATTGGCTGGGGGGAGAGATAGAGAGAGAGAGAGAGAGATCGTGAGTGGGGCAGAAGGAGAGGGAGAGAGAGAATCTTAAGCAGACTCCACCGCCCAGTGCACAGCAGGACACGGGACTCGATCTCACAAGCCCGAGATCATGGCCGGAGCCCAAATCAAGAGTTGGACACTTAATTCACTGAGCCACCCAGGCGCCCCAAGAAAACATTTTGCCATAATAATGTAAGTCATCGACAAATACCACAAGATCCAAAATAGTTAATGTATAGTCCTAGAGAATTAGGGTGTACCGCTCTCTCTCCCACCTGTCGGGCGCTGGCTCCATGCCGGGCACACATCTCCCTCATTGAACCTTCCCCGCAGAACAGTGATGAGCAAGGGCTGCTGGGCAAGTGCCACAGCCTCTCTGTCCTCAGGTTCTCATCAGAAAATTGAGCGTCTAACCCAGAGGGCTGTTGCAGGGACCAGGGGAAGTCGAGGCACGCAGATCAGGAGTGCGCGGCCCAGAGACAACCCTCCAAGCCTGTTCGTCGTTGTCATCATTAGGAGCACTGGGGTTTGCCACAAGAAAAATGCAACCCGAGGGCCCAGTGCCTTGCCCAGAGCCTGGAGTGAGGCCTTTTTCTCAGGGGCAGGTGGGGGCGCCCAGACAAGCAGGAGAGAGAGATTGCTCCCAACTCCGGCAACCCTCTCCCTCTTCCCGTGGGGCCTGTGCCGCCTGGGAGGGTGAGCCTGGCTGGAGCACCCACTCCCAGGGAAGGACAGCCGGAGACCCAGGTTCCCCTGCGTTCACAGGCTAGGAGAACAGAGGACCCACAGAGTGCCCTGGCAGGGTTGGGGAGGTCGTCAGATGCCTGGGCTGAGGATGCTTTGTGGGGCCTGAAGGCGGAGGCCCTTCCTCCATCTGAGAATCTCGTGTTCTGTGTGTCGGGGTAGGCAGCATCTGGGGGAGGTCCCTGGCCCTGGGTGGGGGGCTCGTGCACCCCTAAAATATCCACAACAGCCACCCTGGCTGCCACAGAAATCGCTGGAGATCTTGCAAGTGTACGGGTGCCCTGGACCCCACCCTGGAGAATCTAAGGGATCCAGTCCAGCGGGGGCCCAGGCACAGGGATTTTAAATCCACCCCCCATCCCCCTTCTCCTGCGTCCACTGACTGCGGCCTCCGGGACAGGGCCGGAAGTGGAGAAGTCAAAGGACTTTCTATCTGAACCACCCCCTTGCAGAGGCTTGACCCTGTGTTCTCAAAATGCTAAGGCCTCAAACATGAGTCTAATTTCAAAAACAGGACGCCCCGCCATATGGCGTGGCTGGTGTTTAATGTCAGGATAGGTCATTAAAAATAAAACAACTAACACCATTGGTTCGCGAAAGAAAGGGCATCACCTTCAAACTTTGTTGTTGTTTTTCAAAATAAAAACTGGCTCTTTCAGATGAATACTGCTTCCTTGATGAAAATCTGATCCGATTAATTTTTCTCGTTTGTTGGACACCAGAAAAAACTCCATCACAGACAAGAAGTATTGTCTGAACCATCCTGAGATTCAGTTTTGCCATCCGTCAACTAGGGGTGAAGAGGCCCTGCTGCCCAGGGTCCCTGAGCTGGGTCCTAGGGAGATCAGCTCGTCCCCGTGTGCCCGGGGCTTTCCTGGTTTTAGCATGAAAGTCCTGCACCCCAAGCACCTTCTTTCCCAGGACAGCTGGGACAGATGCTCACCATCCCGGGGTCTTCCACATACGCCTGACCATGAGACTCCCCTGTGTATTTACTAAAAACACAGATCCAGGGCTCCACCCCGGCTTTTCGGTGGAAGAATGTTGGGAATCAGAGGTGGTGCCAAGTTCCTCAGCTGCTTCCCACTCTCAGGGAGCTTTGGGGGAAGCTGCTTGAAAATCTGCATGGGAATAAGGATGACACCCCTAATCATGGCTACCACTTGCTTTTTTTGTTTTGTTTTGGTATGGTTTAAAGATTTTTTTTATTTCTTCATGAGAGACACAGAGAGAGAGGCAGAGAGAGACACAGGCAGGGGGAGATGCAGGGCTCGATCCCAGGACCGCGGGATCACGACCTGAGCTAAAGGTAGACACTCCACCATTGAGCCACCCAGGTGCCCCATGGCTATCACCTGTACGGTGCCCACCATGTGCCTGGCCTTCTTCCCGGCACCTTGCACGTAGTAATTCATTTAATTCTTGCAATGACCTCTTAAAGGGGGGGGGGGGTGCTATTGTCATCTCCATTTTACAGAAGAGGAAACTGAGGCCCACTGAGGCTCGGTACCTTGCCCAGGGTCACTCACATCCTTGTCCTAATCGCCACGTGGCTCTCCACCCAGAGTGTTCAGCACTGGGCCCACACATGGCTAGCTCTCCCTCCCCAGCAGATGTGATTATCAGGATTATTTTCTTAGCTGTACCATCACGTGGGCATGGGAGGACTTGCCACGCTCGTGCCCACTTCTAACAGAAGATGTAAATGCTAAATGTGAAATCGCTCCCCTGGATTTCCCCAAACATTCTGACCTCGCCCTGTAGACCCAACGTACTCATTTCTGCTGATACTGACAATGGCCAATAGGTGGCAGGAACCTTTTGTTCTTGTCTCGCCGTAAATCCTGCTCTTCACAAAACCTGAAGGAGGAAGAGCAGGACCGATTTCACAACACCTATGTTACACCTGCTGGCGGGAAGCAATCCTAACTGAATCCAGGTTGTCCCTGCGAACAACGGGCAAATGCAGGGTCCTTCTTTCCATCCACTTGGCCCTGAGTTCGCCAAGAGGCTACGTCAAATGTGCAACATTCAGAAAAACAGAGCCCTGGCCTCACACTTCTTGCAGCCCAAAGATTTTTCATGACCTCAAACTTTTTTTTTAGGTAGCCCCCAAATTTCACTGAATCTGAACTGAATAAGGAGAGCTTGAAAAGTTTGCAGACCCCTTGGTGACTCCTTTTTCATTTTGTAGACAGCTGGATTCAGGTGGTGACGTAATCTCCCATGGGTCTTATCCTGGTGCGTGACCTTGGTCAAGGCATTTAACCTACTAACCTCAGTTTCCTCGTCTGTAACACTGTAAGAAAGATACTCCTGCCTTGCTGATTTGCTGCAAATCAATGAGTTTACTATAAGTAAAACCCTTTGGACAGTTTGTCAACTCACGGTACACCCTCAGCAATTATGTTGTTGTTGTCACGATGTTGTCCATCACTGTGGTTGGTAGAGTTGTCATCATTATTTTTACCTAGAGTATTTGGTAAAAATCCTGGTCAATTGGGGATCCCTGGGTGGCTCAGGGGTTTGGCGCCTGCCTTTGGCCCAGGGCACGATCCTGGAGTCCTGGGATCGAGTCCCACGTCGGGCTCCTGGCATGGAGCCTGCTTCTCCCTCCTCCTGTGTCTCTGCCTCTCTCTCTCTCTCTGTCTATCATAAATAAATAAATCTTTAAAAAAAAAAATCCTGGCCAGTCTTACTATGGCAACACTCTGTGCTGCCTTGATCCCCTTATTGGCAAACTAGGTGTATATTACTCAGGGTGATCTCTTGATAAACTTTCTGGAAAGGGCCAGTTAGTGAATATCTTAGGCTTTTTAGACCATATAGTCTCTGTGGAAACTATGTGGCTCTGCCTTGGTAGCGTGTGAGCAGCCCCATGCAGATAGGACATGAATGAATGGGCCTGGCTATCTTTCATTTTCTTCTACTTACAGGTTACATTTGGATTTCGTGTAATTTTCCTGTGTCACAATCTACGATTCCTCTTCTGATTGTTTCCCCCAACTCTTCATACACGTAAAGCCCGTGCTTAGCTCGCTGGCCACACTAATAGAGGCGACAGGCTGGATTTGTCCTACAGCTGCTGTTTGCACACCCCCGGGCTGTTGATGATTCCATGTTATATTCATAATGCCCCGTTTATAGATGGAAGTGGTGGTCTATAGTAAGCACACATGTCATGGATTTTATAAATAAGAACAATGGCAAAGTAACTAGTGTCTGGTATGTTTTAGGAAGTGCTCGGCTTTATTACCTGGTACGATTAGAAACCATATAAAATCCCCAGATTCTGTTATCTATCAAATTTCCCCCAAAGGAGCCAGGTGGTGAGATCTATGACTCTTTTTTGGCCTCTGAAATTTCTGATGACCCAGGGCATGAAACCTCATACTGTGGGCCAGAAGCCCATGGGAATCCTTGGAGGAGCATTGGCTGCTTTCAACCAGAAATCGAACGTCCTAGGTTTTATTCTGAAAGCTTCCAAAGCTGATGAGCCTGTGGCTCATCAAACATCCATTATGTGTGTGTGTAAAAAAGAAACTTTTAGGTCTCAGGGCAGCAGGTGTCTGGAGTGCCTGAGAGAGCCCTCCTTCTGGGACCAGGCGTCCTCTGGGTCAGCCCCTGACTCTGCCATTTTCTGGCTGTCTCTCCTGGGTGCGTTTTGGGGACTTCATTCTTTCCTTTCAAAGGCGAGGTGAGGGATCCCTGGGTGGCACAGCGGTTTGGCGCCTGCCTTTGGCCCAGGGCGCGATCCTGGAGACCCGGGGTCGAATCCCACGTCGGGCTCCCGGTGCATGGAGCCTGCTTCTCCCTCTGCCTGTGTCTCTGCCTCTCTCTCTCTCTCTCTCTCTCTCTTTCTGTGACTATCATAAATAAAAAGAAATAAAAATTTAAAAAAAAATCAAAGGGGAGGTGATAATATGCAGAACATTCCAGTAGTTAGGAGCCTGGGCAGCCTGTGTTTGAATCTTGCCTCTGCCATCATTAACTGGGTGACCTTTGGAAAGTAATTCAACCTCCGCTTCCTCCTATCCAGAAAGATGGTGAGAACACCCATTCCACGGGGGTGCTGCAGGGATCAGCTGAACAATACAGGGAGCGTGCTTGGGAAACAGTGCTGGGAACTGCGAACGTGCTAGATAATGGTTGACTTTCATCATTATCAATAAAACAAGGCTCTTAAGAGGCTTAGTAATGCCGTGGGCACCTGCCTAGCTCAGGGCCTGCTGGGTGAGGGCTAGTTTTGAATGATTATTTCCTCCCTCCACCCCACAACTAATAATCAGCACCTGATAAATGCAAACAGCACAGTGAGAACAGAAGATACAAAGATAAAGATAGTTCCTGGCCTCATGATGCTTACAATGTACTGGGGAAGGGACACAGAAGCTAAACGTTGTGTTTTGCCTTCCCGGTCTGCATCAATTGTTACTTCGTCCCAGAACCACCCTACCTAGCATGGCTGCCTCCTGCCCCCACTACCCTGGCCCCTGTTACGTTACCAATTTACTTTTGTTCATTGCATTGAACCCTATGTGTGTGGGCTTAATGAGCACCTAGATATTCCTAATAAGGAGCCAGACATTGTTCCTACTGTTTTATAAGCCTTACTCATTGAGTCCCCGTAGCAGGCCTGGGAGGCACAGAGAGCCTAGTTAACTCATGCAAGGACACACAGCAAGGAGAAGCAGAGAGAAGGGTCAAGGTCAGGTTGTCTTGCTCCAAGCTCTGTGTTCCTAACCACTGCACCATGCTGCCTTGAACTATCAGAAATGGCCTGACTTATGGGTTTATTGTCCTTTTATTGTCTACCCACCAGACTTTCAGTCTGTGAAGTCCTGTTGAACACACAGCCGCAACGCTCATGCCTGGCACGGCATGAGGTACAGAGTTGGTACTCAGTACCTATTTGTTGAATCAACAAATGAATGAAAACACAGCCAAATAAATATATAATTACAAGTAGCACTAAGTGCCATGAAAAATAAAAACTAACCAACCAACCAACCAAAAAACCAAAAAAAAAAAAAAAAAAGAAGAAGAAAAGAAAAGAAGGAAGGAAGGGGAAAAAAAAAGCCATTGCTATGAAGGATTTTAACAAGGGATCTAATTTGGTTTGATGATCACAGAATACTAAATATTATAAATATTATATTGATTATCCTCATTCTAAAGTCTCCTTGTTACAATAGCTGGGCAGGAGGGAAGGAAACGTTATCTATACTGAATATACCTTTCATGATGATAAATATTTCCTCTTAGCAGTTTGAAATCTGGGGCTGCATTTGACTTAAATTCTGCTGAATATATGAGTCCCAAATCTTTTTTCATCCCCCAAATATATATTAGCAATTGACCTAACTTGGGCTTGTGGCAATTACACCCACAGTAACTAGTCAGCTCTCTACACTTGACTTCATAAGCGGGAATAAGACTTCTGTTTGTCTTGGGGTTTAATTTCTCTCTCTCTTTTTCTCAATTACAGGAACAATGGGTAACGAAATGAGTGTCCCAAAAAGAGTTGAAGACCAAGAGAATGAATCAGAGACAGACGCTAACAAGGTAGTATAGTTATGGCCACTGGGTCATTAGCTACTAGTAGCTAGATTTGGCGATGACAGCAGGATCAATGGCCTGTTCGGTGCTAATCACACATTCATTACTGATGATGCACTGCTGTTCCCGTGGACTGTTCAGTTGCATTCAAACCTCCAGAATCCATCCAGGAGCTCATTAAAGATGCAAACACTAAGGCCCCCCCTCCCAAGACTTACTGAACCCAAAATTACAAGGCTGGGAGCCTGTGCAACCTATGTCTTTAAGGAACTCCAAGGTGCATCATATAGGGCCAGTTTGGTACCTGCTGTCAGGTGCTTCTCCGCTGTGGGTGATTTTTGCCTGCCTCCACCAGCGGACACTTGGCTAGAGACATTTTTTATTGGTCACAGCTCAGGGCTACCTATCTAGCCAGTGAAGTCCAGAGATGCTACTAATCAGAGCACAGGACAGCCCCCCACAACAGAGGATGGCCTGGCCCCCAATGTCACTAGTGCTGAGGATGGGAAACCCAATTTAGGTCAGTAGCTTGCAGCGTTGGCTACTTTGGGATCATCTGGGGGATTAAAATATTGTTGCCAGAATAGCACCCTAGATTGATTAAATCAGAATCTGAAAAAAAAAAAAAAAATCAGAATCTGTGTGTGGGAGTGAGGGCAGTCATCTGCATTTTCAGTGTAGCCAAGCTGGGGAACTATGAGTTCAGGAACCCTTATTTTAGGAGACTGCTCTGGAGGGCAGAGGCCGAGGACACTCAAACGCTGCTCTTTAGATCTTCTATGACCAAGTGGCAGAAAGCCTACATTTCTACCATCCAATGCTTCTGAAATCGACCCCATTTAAGACTGGGAAGCCCAGTTAAACATGGAAACTTCTGTAGGAGGCAGATAATACCTACGGACCAATATGGATCATATCATCGGAGAATTCCAGCTCAGAAGAGAAGGCTGGAGGTGAAGCAATGGGCTCTAGCGCCTGCATAGTGGGTGCCAAGCCCAACGGCTGAGCCCACCATCAGGCAGCTTTGCAAACTCCCATGGCCTGGCCCCACCTGACAGCAACCGAAACACAGCCTCTAGCTGGGGGCTCAGGCATCAGAGGTCCCTCAAGCTCCCAAGCGCCTTCTCCTAGGCTGGGAAACTTGGGCCTCCAGGGGCTCGGGTGGTGACATAAGTAAAGGAAGCAGGCTGGGTGGGGTCTTCCGGGGACGGGAGACCAAGGGTCCATTTGCAGATGGCTGGCTCTGGCCAACAGGTACCAACCATCCAGATGTTCCCAGTCTTGTTTCTCATTAGCAGCTGGAGAACAATGTTAATGAAATCTCCTGCTTTTCAAATATTGGCAACCGATTCCCAGAGAGACCTGAAAACAAAAACTCTGTGAGCCAAATAAATCCGATTGGCACGCCCAGGATGGCCCCCCAGGGATGGCAGGGGTGAGCTCGGGACCAAATGGTCACATAGGTTCGACGTTTCCTTGTGGTAATTGCTTGGGAGGGTTAATGACAGATTCAAGAATGCAGGCTGATTTTTAAACAATTATCAAAACGTAAAGAAAGGAAAAGTCTTCTGTGCTCCTCCCACCCCCACCCCAGGAGTCCCACCTGCAGGAGCTGCCATTCAGATTTGAGTTTTCTCTCCGTGCCCCTATTAACATATATTACACCACTGATAGGATTAGCAAAATACGATACCCCGCGCAGCGTACTTAGCACATAATCAATATTCAATTAGTGTCAACTATCGGTGATATAATGTAGATGGTCTTATTACTAAAATAGCATTAGGTAACATATGTTCTGGTAACATTTCTCTTTCTGTGTGAGTATATGCATCCGGACGCACACACACACATGAAAGCTTTTTAAATTTCTGCAGCAAATGACAGTTATAGAAGCAATCAGGGCAGGGGCCTAAAATCAGAAAAAGGTCCCAACAGTGAGGATGGAGGGAGAGGGTGTGGAGCAGAAGGAAAGCAACAGTGAACTTCCTGTGTTTGCCAAGTTTGTTGACCAAAGGCCGGGCTGGGGGCAGCGCCGGGTGTGTGGGGACCGGACGGTGGCGGGAGTGGCAGGCGGGGGACCTCACGGGGCTGGGGATCAGCGTGTTGGATTCTCGTTCCCCACGGATTCGAGTGTCCCTGTTAGCCCGGGCGTCCCCCTTTGTGTGATGGGGTCCATTCTGCCTGCACTTGTGGGGCCCCCTGAGATGAATGCCTTAGTTTCTCTAGGGCACAATGGGAAGCTGGGTAGTTTCTAGAAACACAGCCTTTAAGTTTAATTTGGTGATGATGCACCTGCAGCCTCGAGGTCCTTCTTTGAGTTCTGAGTTTCCCGAAACCCTTGGCCGCTGATGCCCCCTGATCTGTTCCAGGTGGCATCTGAGAACAAGTGTGGTCAAAATGGGACGCCGGTGATCCTATCGACCCACGACATTACATTCTATGATGAAGGTCAGTGCCCCGCTGGGAGGTGGGCTGCTCCTGGGGCTGGGGCTGGGGAAGGGTCTGCAGATCCTGCTTACGGGGAAAAGAAAAAATGCAAGGCTTGAAACCACAGGCTCACTTTGGAACCATTAGTATAAGTGTCCTGGGGCTACCGGGCCAGTGTCACAAACCGGTGGGCTAAACAACAGAAATGTGTTGTCTCACAGTGCTGGAGGCTACAAGTCTTTTTCTTTTTCTTTTATTCCGTTTTATTAAAAAAATAAAACCACAGGAAAAAAAATGAATGTACAGGCGATGGGATAGTGGGGAAATGGTGAGGGAGGAGGGGGGAACACGGTGCTGGTGACGGGCAGTCCCGTGCCCCCTGTGATGGCGAGGTGGTCCTCATCACATGGACACTCCTCCGTTCCACGGGGTTAGCACATGGGCAGGGTTGGCGCCTTCTGAGCACCTCAAGGGGGAGTCTGTTCTCTGCCCCTCCTACGAGCCGCAGGTGCTCCCCGTGGCTTCCAGATGGTGTCCTCTCTACGCACGTCTGTCCATGGGTCCACATTTCCCCTTTTATAAGGATGCAGTCACATTGGATTGGTGTCCACCCTAACTGACCTCATCCTCGCTCGGTCATTTGCAAAGACCCTGTTCCTACACGAGGTCATAGGCACCTGGGGGATCCAGTTCAACCCTGGGCACCACCCATTCCTTCTAGAAGCGGCCGAGGATGTGCAGCAGCCAAGACGGAGGCAAAAGAGTGAAAACACTAAGAGGCTGGCATCTGGAGTCATAACCCGAGGCTACAGTCCCCGCTCTGCAAGGACTGGCTCTGTGACCTGGACAAGCCATTTCACTTTCTAAACCTGTGCTTTCTCGACTCTCCCGTGTGGGGATAAGAACCCCTATATCACACAGTTCCCAAGAGAGGTAAAGGAGCCCGTCCATGAAGCATGTCCATATTATTAGGCATTTAGGAACTTTGCAGAAACTGGGAAAGTAGACAAGGCAACAGGATTTTCCCTAACACAAGGCCAGTTTTTAAATGGGACCATATATTTATGTATCTTATTTTGTCCTGCAGTTTAAGACTATAAATTCAGTGCATGAAAGTGGCCAGGTTCTACTATGCGGAGAATATATATATATATACGACGATATAAGAAAGAACAAGTGGTTAAGGGTGAGAAGGCTTAGTGGAGTTCTTACTGGAATCAAACTGCTGGCTTTGCCCCCTACCAGCTGCGTGACCTCAAGCAGATTACTTAACCTCTCTGAACCTCAGGCTCCTCGCCTGTAAAGTGGGATAACAATAGCGCCTACAACATAAGCATCCGATGCACTAAAGCTCGGACATCAACGCCTGCCACCTAGCAAGTGCTCTGTGGATTAGCTGTCCTTATTACCGTGTGGCTCTGGTTGCTGTCATTGCATGTAACCTTCTGGGCTTCAGTCTCTTCTTCTGAGCCATGAGGGAATGAGTCCTCTTATTGGTGCTAGAAGTTTTAGAATTTCCTCGTGTCAGGGGAAAACTCCTTTCTTTCTCGTCTGCTACTCACCCCACATCTGACTCCAAACGTGAGGGGTTTCCATGCCAAGCAATTCTGTGACACCAGCTCGGTGTCCTCCATGTCAGTGCTGTTCTGACTCTGTCTCCCTAACATGAACATCAGCCCCCACAGGCTAAAGCCTCAGCCCCACAAGACTGCCTCTCACTTTCATTTGACAGTTGAAGGTGGTGAGTGGTCAGGTTACCCGCCGCTCCTGGCCTACCTGGCTACAGATCAGAGATGCCCCTGAGCCCCTCCCCAGGTTCAGTTGTCTGCTAGAATGGCTCGCAGAACTCAGGAGAAGAGTGGACCGACTAGATGGCCGACCCATCAGTGTACAACTCAGTAACAGCCAGATGGAAGGGAGGCATAGGGCATAGGGCAAGGTAGGAGGGCGCCTGGGGGTGGTGGGGCTTCCCTGCCCTGTCTGGGCACACCAACCTCCTCGCACCCCCGTGCATCCACCGTCCAGCTCTCTGAACCCCATCCTTTAGGGACTTTTGTGCATGCTTTATTACGCGGGCATGATTGATTAAGTCGTTGGCCATTGGCGATAGAACTCAATATCCAGCCCCAGAGATGGGGGATGGGGCTGAAAGTTCCAACCCTCTAATCACATGGCTGGTTCCCCTGGCAACCAAGTCCCCATCCTTAGGGGCTTTCCAAAGTCACCTCATTAACATAAACTCGGAGGTAGTTAAAAGGGGCTGGCTTGTTATGAATAACAAAAGACGTCTTCATGGCTCTTATCATTTCTATGATAAGCTTTAGGAGTCCTGTGCCAGGAATGGGGGATGAAGACCAAATACTAGTTCTTACCCTAGAACACTATATCATTCCTGAGGAGTTTATTAAAAGCTTAGATGGCAGGTGCCCTCCCATAGCCTCTATCTACGATAAACTAAGGTTGGGATTTTCCTAGAGGACTCTGACGCACCGCCAGGATGGCAACCCCTGGCCGAGAAAAGGTCCCAAGTTTCTTCCTCCCTTTAAGCCCTAGAGCTCAAACTTAACACTTTGACGTACACAACACGGATTGTATTTACAGCAGCAGCCTTTGATGAGAATGGGGTGAAAGCTGGCCCTTGAGACGCACAGGCTTTGAAATGAGAATCACACCGTTGATCTAATTTACAAACTGTAGATGTCTGTCCTCAAGAAGTTGAGAGGCACGGAGGATGTAATGTGTCCTACAGAAATCACTCTCTCTGTCATAATCATATTATCATTCCCCTATTTGTAGCACTGGGCGCAAGGGCGAGGAGTGTGTAGGAAGAACAGAAGAATATAGTGTTGGGGACTGAGAAAGCCTCCCTCCTCTTTTACTCCCTCCCTCAATCCCTGTCTCTTTCCTTTTCTACTTCTTTCCCTCCCTTTCCCTTTTTTCATTCCTTCCTATACATATACATATATATACACACACACATATATACACATATATATATTTCTTCCTATACATATACATATATGCATATATATATGTATATATATATATATATTTCTTCCTAAAAGGAGGAAAACAGGTAACAGAAACCCACAAGGATGGTCTGGAATAGCCTATTGCTGTGTGAATACCGACATGAGCCAAGGGAAACAGAGAATCGCATTTTGGTGAGTCATGGGTTCGTTGCATTTAGCCCTGGTTCCCTGCAGCCTCGCTTTCAAAGTCCCGGGCACCCGCTGGAGAATCTGTAAAGAGTTGTGATTAATCCTCTGAGGTCAGAATTCTGCTGCCATTCATGGACAACTTGAGCCCTGAGCAACTCGCTTTGGAGTGATTATCCCATTTAATGAGGAAGGCAGCCTATTATCACCCTCTTGCTGTTTTCCCCAGGTTATTAACTAAGTTATAATTTTCAATGCAGTTTTTAAGGGGGTATAAAAGTAGGATTCTGGGGGTCTTTTTTTTCATCCATTTGACAGAATTCTCTGACCCTGCCGTTTGACGCACATTTGTATTCATCTCTGGCGATGTATACACATACATCTGCACGTAGAGAAGAGTCACCAGAGAAATAGATAAATGGGATTCTGGGTGACTGGGTTTTTTTTTCTCCTCCTCCTCCTCCTCCTCCTCCTTCTTTTCTTCTTCTTCTTCTTCTTCTTCTTCTTCTTCTTCTTCTTCTTCTTCTTCTTCTTCTTCTTCTTCTTCTTCTTTTTATCTCTATTTTTCCCATTATGATTAAACAGTTCATCACCGTGCAGGACCGTTTTCTGCGAGGGCTTATTAAGACGTGGAGGTAGCAGTGACCGGACACACAGCATAGGAAGCCAGGATGCAGGATTTGAATTGTGGCTCCTGTGTGAGCTCAGGCAAGTTTCTGAGCCTCTGTCCTTTCATCTGCAAAATGGGAATGCTGTTCCTGGAGGAACCAAGTCGCTAAGATCCTTGTGAGGCTGAAATGAGTTGATGTGTGTGAAATACTTAGAAGAGTGCCTCGTCTCTGGTAAACACATGCAGAAAGTTGCTTGTCCTGGGTTGCACTTAATGCTGATGCTCGTCAAGGTTGTCATTGCAGTTTGAAGCTAACTGGAGTATCTCTAGCCTAACTTTTACATCTGGGTGGGCCCAATGTACTCTCAAGGGTCCTTATCAGGAGGATGCAAAGGGGGGGTCAAAGTCAGAGGGGGAGATGAGAGGGATAGATGTCACACAGAGAGAAAGATCTGACGATTCTGCAGGGCTGACCTTGACATGAAGGAAGGAGCCATGAGCCAAGGACTGCAGGAGGCCTCTCAAAGCTGTAAAGAGCAAGGAAGCAGATGCTCCCCTAGAGCTTCCAGAAGCTGCCCCGCTTTCCACTTCTGACCTTCAGAACTGGAAGATAATATATTGGTGTTGTTGTGAGGCACAAAAATTGGGGTGATTTGTTACAGCAACAATAGGAAACTAACGTGAGCACACTCACACTTTGGAGTTAGGGGACCTGGGCTTAGTTAGGTCCCAGCTCTGCTGCTCACTGGCTGTGTACAGCTTTGGCAAGGAATCTGTATTCTAAGAAAGTCATCTATCTGCAAAATGGGAATAATAATAATAATATTAACTTAATAGGAAAGTGTAAAGACAGTGGCTGGCACAGGGTAAATAAGTTGAAATACAGGAGTCCAGAAAAAAACAGAAACAGAGTCTATTGTCATGTGTGTCCTTTATCCCTGTCTTGTCATCTGACGATCTGAGATTTTTCCCACTTGTGCTTTGATGCCTAAAACCTCACTAATCTTTGGGGAAATAAAAATGCCTCATTTTTCTCCTTCTTCCACTCCTTTCTATCAAATTTATAACATTGGTTCCCTCTCTAAAAATTAAACTGTTCAGGGGCACTGGGGTGTCTCAGCGGTTGAGTGTCTGCCTTTGGCTCGGGTCGTGACCCCGGCGGGGTACTGGGATCGAATCCCACATCAGGCCCCCACCTGCTTCTCCCTCTGCCAGTGTCTCTGCCTCTCTCTGTGTGTCTCTCATGAATAAATAAATTTTAAAAATCTTAGGAAAAAAAAAAAACCCAAAACTGTTCAGTCCTCACTGCTACTGGAAGGCAAGGACTAATGCATGATTTATCCACCAGAACACGTCATTTTTCAGAAGCCAGAGGCTGTCTCTGTTTTACCTGGATAAGAAGTTTCAAAATATTAACACCTTTCCTTTTTGTCCCTTGTCAATTGTTCCTCAAAAGAAGAATTGCCTAATTTTGCTTAGAAAACAAAAATAAAAAATATAAATAAATAAATAAATAAATAAATAAATAAATAAATAAATAACAAAAATAAGTGGAATCATTTTATGAGACTGAAAATCCATAGCTGAGCTAAGTGTCCCTGCCTGTGCGGTAACATCATGAGAATAGAAGCATTTGCCAATAGTGACATTCGGGCCCAGTGTAATGGGAGTCCCCAAATGTCCACCCAGCCCAGCCTAGGACAAATCCCTGGGCTACCTGAACATGTACAGATCCCTCTAATTCACCTGGTATGGTCTTTAATTCATTGTCTTTTGACAGCTACAAAATATTTTAAGGTGTGGACTTGCTATCATTCAGCCATGACCCCCGCCCCCCATGGTGGGTGGGCATTCTTTTTTTTTTTTTCTTTCTCTCCACTCCGAACAACGAACAACGCAGCAGTGAATATTCTTGGGCATATTTTTTATCCTTTGCATTTTAGATCATTTCTTCCAGAGGGAGGCTGTACCTTGTATGGCTGGAGCAAGTGCTTCTAGACAAACCACTTGAATCTGTGGCCTCTTTCCGCCTCTTTGCAGCTGTGTGAGCTTAAACACAAACTTCCCTTCTCCACCTCAGGGTGTTAGGAAGAGAAAATAAGGTAATTGCAAATTATCTTGCAAATCCCTTGGAAAAAACTTGCGAATCCCTTCACTTGGTGCCTGAAACGATAAATGATGGCCATCGCAAAGAAGTAGATTCCTGAAAATCGTGGTGCCTAATTTTTAATCCACATTAGAATCCCCAGGAGGATTTCTTTCAAATCTCATGACCAGAATTAAGAAAATCAGAAAATCTGGGGGTAGGGCCCAGGCACAAATCTTTTTTTTTTCAAGTTTCCCTGGCCATAAGTGTTTTTAAAGCTGCTAACGTTCAGCCATGGTTGGAAACCATTTGGAATGCACTCAAATAGGAAATTCCTTACTCACATTTTTCAGAAATAAAACATTGGCATTTCTGTTTTAGATTCTTCCAAGACTTTTTTTGTCCCCACCATGGCTGACACCCTGGGCGCAGCTTTCTGTTCCAGGGTTCATTAAGTCTGATTTCATTAACCTCCATGCAGCTGCTGCTGAGTAACACCTAACTTGTTCTTTGCCTCTCTGGACTGAGAAGCCCGGACGGTGCACCCTGCTCTGAACACAGAGACATGGATGTGGTTTCAGGACCATAGTCATGCCCTAAACTAAAAATTTCTGGAAGTTTAACTATTTAAAGCAGCATATTAGTGGGTGAGGTCTGCTATGTGCAGAGCAGACCTCAAAGACCAAATGTTTCTGATCACAAGAGATGAGAAATAGAAGCAGTCTGGCTCCGTTTGTGGGTTCAAAACTGTGATGTATAGTCAGTCATTGTTTTTTGACAGCTACAAAATATTTTAAGGTGTGGATAGGCTATCATTCATTCAGCCATGACCCCCGCCCCATAATTGGTATAACTGATTCTCAGAGTGGTGCCCAGGCCAGCAGCATCTATCACCTCGAACTGGTCAGACCAGCAGATTCTAGGGCACCAGCCCACACCTCCTAAGTCAGAAATGCTGGTGGTGGGGTCCTGCCGCCCGTTCTCACTGCCCTCCAGGAGCTTATGACACTCCCTCAGGCATGAGGACCTTCGCGTCAGGGACCCAGCGTGGGGCCCCGGGAGATATGGAGGTGTCAGGAATCCAACGCTGCCCCTTGCCTAGACACCTCGACTCAGCTCCAAGCGTGGCTTCCCTGCAGATAATAAGATATTTCAGGAAAAGCCTTATTTTAGGATTTTCAAATGAAATTTCCCAATTCAAAAAACTCTAAACATTCTGCTGGATGAACACCGTGCTGGCCGTATCCGCAGATCTCATTAGTTGGCAACTTCTGATCATGTGAAGTTTCTCTCCCTACTTTTCATCACTCAACAAAAATAACTTAAAAAAAAGAAGATTTTATTTAGTCATGAGAGACACACAGAGAGAGGCAGAGACATAGGCGGAGGGAGAAGCAGGCTCCCTGTGGGGAGCCCGATGTGGGACTCGATCCCAGGACCCTGAGATCATGACCCGAGCCAAAGGCAGATGCTCAACCACTGAGCCACCTGGGTGTCCCCAAAAGTAACTTAAAAAAAATATCATTCATCATCACCATTAGGTTATCCTGGCTTGAAGCAGCTAAACATTTAAATCCTATAGCTAATTCTAAATGTGCTTGCTTGGCTTCTGGACCCACCAGGCCTCTTGCCCTTGATAACGTGCTTCAGTGTTTGTTGCCACCAGGGAGGGACCCCAAAGGCAGGAAGACGTCACTGTCTGTGTCCCCTTTGAAGCCACCTATGTGCTTCATCCACGAGTCCTTTTTATTTACTTATTTTAAACAAATTTTTATTTGGGTACCTGGGTAGCTCCTGGGTAGCTCAGCAGTTGAGCATCTGCCTTCAGCTCGGGTCATGACCCCGGGGTCCTGGGATCGAGTCCCGGACAGGCTCCCTGCATGGAGCCTGCTTCTCCCTCTGCCTGTCTCTCTCTCTGTGCCTCTCATGAATAAATAAATAAGATCTTTTAAAAAATAAAAAGATCTTATTTATTTATTTGCGAGAGCGCATGCACATGTGAGAGAGCACAAGCAGTGGAGAGGGAGAAGCAGGCTGCCCATCCAGCAGGGAGCCCTATGCGGGGCCCCATCCCAGGACCCTGGGATCATGACCTGAGCCGAAGGCAGCCACTTAACCAACTGAGCCACCCATGCGACCCTCATGAGCCCTTTTTAAAATGACCTCTGAGTGGGTACATCAACTCCAGGGGACTTAAAAAGTTGGTTTCTGAGTTTGCTGAGCAGGTCAGACTCTGGAATACGGAGCTGCCCCCGAGGTCATGCCACTTGCTCCAGGATGCAGGACCCACGTGGCCTGGGAGCCCTCGGTCACAGCCACAGGCTCGTTGGTTATGGAGCCCACGTCGCTGCTGGGCCAGCCCCAGGCCAAGCGGAAATAGGCCCAATGTTCCGCAGTTGGCCTTAAAACCCCATTCTAGGCCTCTCCTTTCCCCCGGTTTTTTCTGTTCATTATTTGTACATGTTTAAGTGACATGGGATGGGGAGGCCTTAGTATGTATACATATAAACCTTCCCAACAGTATACATCATAAGGGAAGACAGGAGACACATCCCCCATCCCGCGGGTCTATCCGCTTCCCGCCTCGTCCCCACATTTCCTTCGCTACAGGTGAGCACTTTGTACTGTTTCTTATGCTCACAGGTGTTCCAACTGAGCATATATTAAAATCTGCTGCTCGGACACCTGGGTGGCTCCATTGCTTAAGCATCTGCCTTCAGCTCAGGTCATGATCTCAGGGTCCTGGGATCGAGTCCCATGTCGGGCCCCATGCTCAGCAGGGAGTCTGCTTCTCTCTCTCCTTCTGCCTCTGCCTGCCACTTCCCCAGCTTGTGCTCTCTCTCTCTCTCTCTGTCAAATAAATAAATAAGATCTTTAATAATAAATAAATAAAAATAGGGGATCTCTGGGTGGCTCAGCGGTTTAGCGCCTGCCTTTGGCCCAGGGCGCAACACTGGAGTCCCGGGATCCAGTCCCATGTCGGGCTCCCTGCATGGAGCCTGCTTCTCTCTCCTCCTGTGTCTCTGCCTCTCTCTCTCTCTCTCATCATAAATAAATAAATCTATAAATAATAAATTAATTAATTAATTAATTAATAAAAATCTGCTGCTCTACCTCTCAACATCACTTTTTAAAAATGAATGGGAACATTCCCTCCGTGCAGTTGGACGTGGCTTTTTTCACTTACTACGTGTCTTGGAGAATGTTAGTGTGTGTGGAGGATTTCGCTCTCTGGGCATGGGATAATTTACTTAACCTCTTGGTAAGCGGTTAGGTTGTCTCTAGTCTTTTGTCAGGGGGACAGTGGCCCGGCAAGTCGTGTGTATCCGTTCCCGATGTCTTCATGCCTCGATGCAATTATATTTATAGGGTAATATTCTACAAGTAGAATATGGAGTTCACAGAGTTTGTGAATTTTTAAATATCGATATGTGTTACTAAGTTACCCTCCAAAGAGACACCAAAATACACAGCTACGGGCGATATGTGCGGCTGTTCTTTCTCATATTCCCTCCCTGTTAGGTGATTTTTTTCACTAGTTTGATGGGTGCAAAGCTATGTCTCCTAATTTTGCTCGTATTTAACTATTTATGAAGTTGAGCATCCTTTCAGATGCTTAAAAGCCAGCCGTGTGTCCTTCCTCTGAACTGTGTGCTCACGTTTGGTGCTCCTTTCTCCACCCAGCTCCCCTCTGTTTTGATGTTTGTTTATACAATGTCTTCTTTTTCCAAATTGAGATATAATTCACATGCCATAAAATTCATCCTTTTAAAGTATGCAACTCATGCTTTTGAGTCGATTTACAAGGTAGCACAACCATCCCCGCTATCTAGTTCCAGAACATTTTCATCAGCCCAACCAAGGATTCCAGACCCATTAGTTGTCCATCCCTGTAGCCCCTTGCTCCACCCCCAGCCCCTGGCAGCCACTCATCTGCTTTCTATCTCTATGGACAGAGTTTTGCCTCTTCTGGACATTCATGTAATGAGAATCATACAATATGTGGTATTTTCTATCTGGATTCTCTCAGCGTCATGTTTTCGGGTTCACTTGAGTTGTAGCATGTATCCGTGCTTCATTCTTGTACGTGGCTAAATACGACTCCCCTGTCTGGATAGCCTACATCTTGTGTAGCCATTCATCCGTTGATTGATCAATGTTCGGGCTGCTTCCACTTTTTCAGCTATTGTGAATAGCACTGCTGTGAACATTTGTGTACAAATTCTTGGGTGGACATACGTTCTCATCCTTCGCTTGTGTGCCTAGGAGTGGGATGACTGGGTCATACAGTAACTCTGTGTTTGACTTCTGGAGGAACTACCAAACTGCTTTCCAAAGCAGCTGCACTATTTTACATTCCCGCCGGCAACATAGGAGGGTTCTAATGGTGCCACATGCTCGCCAACACTGGTTGTGATCCGTCTTTCTGATTACGGCCATCCTAGTGGATGTGAAGTGGTACCATTTTGGTTTTGGTTGCCTTTTCCTAATGACTGATGATGTTGGGCATCTTTTCACTGCTCACTGATCATTTATATGTCTACCCTGGAGAATATGTCTTCTTGATTTGGCTGCTTTTCCCCATCCTTCTCCCCTGAGCCTCTTGTCTCCTAGTGTTTCTGGCTGGCTATTCTTAGTCTCCAGAGTCTCAAGCTAATAATTGTCACTCTTCAGCAGTGTTCTATGTGGCATGAATTCCACCTACCCCACCCTCCACGTCCAAGGCTTGCCCTTGGCGTTCTTATCCTTGGAGGGCACTGATAGAATAACACATGACCTTCCCTGGTACGTTTTCTACCATTTAAGATGTGCTTTATGTTGTATATCTGATCAATGTTCTTGCTACTTCACATCCCTGCCACCCTTGGTGATGGAAGAAAGACACTCTATCACATTACTGCTGAAAATGTGAATCACTAGAGCCCTTTCTGAGGAAAAAAAAATATGACTATTTTTTTTAAGTTTTTTTAAAGATATTAAGAAACAGGAGAAATATGAAACTATAATGAATTTTTTTTAATTTTATTTATTTATGATAGTCACACAGAGAGAGAGAGAGAGGCAGAGACATAGGCGGAAGGAGAAGCAGGCTCCATGCACCGGGAGCCCGACATGGGATTCAATCCCGGGTCTCTAGGATCGCGCCCCGGGCTAAAGGCAGGCGCTAAACCGCTGCGCCACCCGGGATCCCTGACTGTCTATTTTTAAAAACTAAATGCACATTGATCTGGGTATAACAGTTCTACATCTGTGCCTGTATTCTATAGAAATAAAGCACTAACTTAGGATTTTTGAACATAGAAGTTAATCCCAGCATCGTTTGTAATAGAAATGGAAACAATTACTTGGAAACTTCCAGAATATTCATTGATTGGGCGATGACTTAAATATCTTTTAGTATATGCATATTAAGGAATATTATGCAGTTATTTAAAAAATAATATAAGGGTGACTAGATGGCTCACTTGGTTAAGCATGTGACTCTTGGTTGGATCTCAGCTTAGGTCTTGATCTCAGGGTCGAGTTCAAACTCCACGCCCAGCATGGAGCCTACTTAAAAAAAAAAAAATAAGATAGATTTGGACATACTGACTGAGAGGAATCACTATAATTGTCAGTTCAGACCTGGGGGGCTTACACACCAACTATTAATGTCTCACAGTTCTGCAGGTTGGGAAGTCCAAGATCAAGGCACTGGCAGATTTGTTGTCTAGCAAAATCTTCTTCTGGTTCTTAGATGGCCACCTTTCTACTATGTCCTCAAGCAGTGGAAGGGGCAAGAGCACTCCCTGGGGCCTGTTATAAGGGCACTCATTCCGTTCCTGAGGGCTCCAAACTCATGACCTGATCTCCTCCCCAAGACCCCACCTCCTAACACCGCCAGAGCAAGGGTTAGGATTTCCACATATGAAGTTTGTAGGGACACGAACATTCAATCCATAACAATGGTATATATAAGAGCAATCAAAAACTATGTCTAACCTGATCCAGTTTTTATAAAAACCAAGAACAGACACAACCCCTGCGTATGTGTATCTGCAATACTTATGCATATTTGTGTGAGTATGTACAAAGCTTGGCAAGCCATGCTGGGCTGCAGATGCTAGTTAGGTCGCCACGAGGGTGGAGGGGCGAGACAGAAAGAAAAAAGTTAAGAGATCAGTTGTTTCGGGTAGTAAACACCTGTTAAATGTGTATTATTATTATATTGAGGGAAAAAAAACAAAATCAGACACTGAATATGTCTTTGAGTGACAATATAGGCTCCCATTGGAGCAAAGGTAGTCTAGCCCTGGAATTACCTTTGTATGTCCCAGACTTCTGCGGCACATAAGTCATAGGAAATCTGTGAGCAGAAAGGAAAATGGAAATGATGAGTTTCATTAGTACAGTCTCGCCCCACAGTGATGGGCAAATCCCTGCTGACTTTTGCGAGAGCACAGGGTGAACCTTTTGCCCCATCACGTTGGAACCCAACATTAAAACCCAGCATTTCAATCACTAGATGTTCAGACACGTTCTATCAAGCTGATAGTCAAGAACCTTCCGCTCTAAGATGCCCCCCCTCACTCATTCCTTTCTTTTATTTATGCTGGAATTTCTTGGCGAAATTTGTGGCTTTTCCCTATTGAGATGAAAAGCATGAAATCTGATCATTCCATGAAATTTTCAAATCTAACATCCTCTTCCAAGCTCTAAGTATCTGCCACATGAATCCTTATTTCAAGACCTATAAAACAACAAATGCATTTGCACGGCACAGAAAGCCACAGTTGTTTGATGTGTCATGTGACTCAAAGTAAGACCGCAAAAAGGTCATTTTTGCAAAATTTTTTGAGGTCTTCATCATCAGTTTTCCCAAGGGCCTACCGTAATCCTTTGATATTCAAATATAATTCTCTTTTGAAGAGTTTAGTGGGTCATCATCTAGTTTCCCTTCTACCTTCCTGTCTTCTTCGGTGAACTCTTTGAACTCGGCCAGATTCTCACCCAACGAGAGCCACGTGTGTGATCTGAGCAGTACTTTCCAATGACTCAGCAAACTCCCACTTCTTCTGTCAGGTGGGCAATTTCCCTTAGCAATTTGTGTGCTTTATATTTCCACCTTACCCTCCTTTCTCCTGACTGATGGGGATGCTGACACACAGGGCGGTGTTGCAGCAGAAGGGATGTTGGAGTGGGAAATAACTCTCGTAAGTGGACACTTTGTGTGTAAATGAAATCATGGTGGTGGTTTCTGCTTCCTTCTTTAACCCCAAGCAGTAGGAGGATTTGGATATGGATTCTTAGGAGAGAACTCCACCTCCGCCACCACTGGTTATTACAAGGGTAGCTACTCTTGCCATTGCTATAGTGACGTTCCCTGACTGCTTGCTACGCCCTGGGCCCTGTGCTGTGGCCTTTCCTGTTCCCTGACCCACTCTTGCTATGGGCCAAGCACTGCCGGAGGCACTAGGGACACGGCTATAATCAAGTCAGACCAGGCCTCTATCTATTTGGGCTTAATTTCTAGTGGGGAAGAAGCACATAAAGGATGGATTAATGAAATCATTTCAGAGACCAAGGAATACTCTGCAGAACCCAAAGAGGGAATGGCGGTGAGTGGAGGGTGACTTTAAGAGGGTGGTCAAGGAAGACCTGACCTGAGGCCTGAATGATAACCAGGTAGCCATGGGAAGATGGGAGGGGAAGCATTTTCCACCTGGGGGTGGAAAGAACAATTAGTGCAGAGGGCTTCGGGTGGGAACGCAGTTGGTGTGTTGTGAGGAGGAACATGAGCTGAGCTGAGTGAAAGTCTAGCAGGGGTTGTCCATGGTAGAGTTTGTGCTTGATTTTAATTGGGGTGAGGCCTTTTTCTGATGATTTTATGTAGAAAAATGACAGAATCGAATTTGTATTTAGAACAAAACAAGACAAAATCACACACCAGTGTTTTCCAGATGTGAGACAACACTGATTCTTGAACACCCACTAATTCCGTGAACCAAACTTTCTCTGCTTTGTTCCCTCCCTCTCTTCTGTTCTTGTTTCTTTCTTTTTCTTTTTTTTTTCTTTTCTTTTTTTTTTTTTTTTTTTTTTTTTTTGAAGCAGGCTCCCTGCAGGAGCCTGATGTGGGACTTTTGTTTTTTTTTTTTTTTAAAGATTTTATTTATTCATTCATGAGAGAGAGAGAGGCAGAGACACAGGCAGAGGGAGAAGCAGGCTCCATGCAGGGAGCCCAACATGGGACTCAACTCTGGGTCTCCAGGATCACGCCCTGGGCTGAAGGCGGCGCTAAACCACTGAGCCACCTGGGCTGCCCTCTGTTCTTGTTTCAACTACAGCATGTCAGGGGTTTAAGCTTTGCAATCAGGCAGATGTGAGTTCAAATCCTGACTCCACCACTTAAGAGCAGGATGAATTTGAAAGGTGACTTTAATTCTCAGAACCTCAATTTTCCCTAATGATGACCCCCAAAACACCACTGGAAATAAGTTCTCAATCACATGTCTGCCTGAGATGACTTTCTTTGAAAAAGCCACACACATAATACAACAAAATTTTCTTCATTAAGATCAAAATTTCCACCTCTTCTAGGTATTTGAGAGCTGCCATATGCTTTCTTACTTGCTTCTTTTTTTATCTCCCTTAAACTCTTACACATTTTTTTTTCATGGAAAGTAAAGTCTCTTTGGTATGTCATCTGTTTGTCTGCTTTACGAGAAAACTTTTTTTATTGAAACCAGATTCAAGATGAGCTTCTCAAGATTTTTTCATGGGAATTAAAAGCTTAGTTCCCATCAGCCTGAAGGAACTTTTTAATTCTTTCCATAATAATGTGAGAAAGACATGTAAAGGACATTCCTCTTTGCAGGAGTGTAAAATTTGCAACTCTGATGGGTTTTCTTCCTATTTATTCATTTACAGATTGTGTGTGTGAGTGTGTGTGTGCGCGCGCATGCACATGTTCATTTAAGTCAATGTTTTAGGACATATTTCATTTCTAGAAATGAAATTACTAAAGATCTCAAAAGGTTGTAGTCTCTTTCCTGAAGTGGATTTTTTTCTTCACTTTCTTGAGAAAACAAAGGGTTGATGGCTTTTCTATTCAGCTCTTTGTGACTTACTTCCTCCAGTTTCATTCCCTTTACACTCCTTCCTTCCTCCCATACTGACTGCCTCCCAGACAGACTTGAAAAGCCTGGAGACAACTTCCCAAGAAGAGGATTGTTTGCTATTACTTGACAAGTAAAATGGGTAGAGAGAGAATTCTGTGAAATTCTCTCCAAGTCACTGAGCATGTACTTAATTTAAACTGGCGTAAGTGAAGAAACAAAAACAGGTCTGATGGCCACGTAATGGTAAATTTCAACTTCAGGCACAGCTGGATCCAGGTATTTATATACTATCACTGGGCATTTGCTCCCTGAGTCTTTTGGCTCTGCTTTCATCTGAGCTTGTTCTCAGACAAGCACTTGTGAATGTGATGATCAAGCCCCCCACTTACAGATGTCCCCCTACTGGTTTGCCAACCCAAGTATAAAGAGTGTAACTCCGTTCTAGTAGGTTCAGCAAAAGCCACAGGATTAGTCTAGCTTAGATCATGTGCCCAGCTAGGAGGTAAGCATTTTAGAAAGGAAAAGGGAAGACCTGGGTGATGGACTTGGGTATGCACTCACCCAAGTTTGGGGGGCAGACCTTCATTATCATGGGATGTCCCATCTAGGAAGTCCTAGTTCTTACCAGTTAAAAATACTTTCCTGGGGTACTAGGGTGGCTCAGTGGTTGAGCATCTGCCTTTGGCTCAGGTAGTGATCTCTGGGTACGAGGATCGAGTCCCACATTAGACTCCCCGCAGGGAGCCTGCTTCTCCCTCTGCCTATGTCTCTGCCCCCTCTCTGTGTCTCTTCGTCTCTCATGAATAAATAAAATAAAATCTTTTAAAAATACTTTCCCCATTCTTTAATATCAAGAGCTATGGTTTGCATCTGCTATAATTTCTAAATGCATTGAGGACTACTCTAGCTACTTGGATGAAAGAAATCTATCCTTTAATAAAGCACTATATTGACATTTTTTAAAAAGTCTATCCAGGGACTGCATCAAATTAAAAAGCTTCTGCACAGCAAAGGAAGCCATCAACACAATGAAAAAATGAAAAACCAACCCACTGAATAGGAGAAAATATTTGTAAATCATTTATTGAATAAGAAGTTAACACCTAAAATGTATAAAGAATTCAACAGCAAAAAAAAAAAATCTGATTTAAAAATGGGCAGAGAATCTAAATAGACATTTTCCAAGGAAGACATACAGATTGGCCAAGAGATACATGAAAAAGTGTTCAACAACACTGATTATTAGGACAATACAAATAAAAACTACGCCAAGATATCACTTCCCACCTGTCAGAATGGCTGCTACTATAAAAAAAAAAAAAAAAAACCCAAGAAATAACAAGTGTTGGTGAAAATATGGAAAAGGGGGAAATCTTGTACACTGTTGGGGGGAATGTACATTGGTGTAGGCACCATGGAAAACAGAATAGTGTTTCCTCGAAAAATTAAAAATAGAACTACCATGTGATCCAGCAACTCCACTTCTGGGTATCTATCCAAGGGAAAGGAAAACACTAATTCAGAAAGATATCTGCACCCCTGTGTTCACTGCGACATTGTTTACAACAGCTAAGATATGGAAACAACCTAAGAGTCTATCAATCCATCAATAGATGAATGGGTAGCTGGGTGACGGGTGCTTGAGGAGGGCACTTGATGGAATGAGCACTGGGTGTTATACTGTGTGTTGGCAAATTGAATTTAAATTTTAAAAAATAGATGAATGGGTAAAGACGCGGTGGTCATGTGTATATGTGGACTACTACTTGGCCATAAAAAAGAAGAAAATCTTGCCATTTGCAAAAATGTAACTGGACGTCGAAGACATCATGCTGAGTGAAATAAGCCAGACAGAGAGAGACAAATGCCATACGATTTCACATATACGCAGAACGTAAAAAACAAAAAAAATGAACAAACAAAACAAGACGTGTAGATACAGAGAACGGAGTGGTGGTTATTGGAGTATCAGAGAGGTCAAGAGGCTGGGGGGTGGGTGAATTGGGTGGAAGGGGCCCAATCGCATGGTGACAGATGGTGGCCAGACTTACCGTGGTGATCACTTCGTAGTGTAGACCAATATTGAATTATTATGATGTCATATGCCTGAAACTCATATTACGATATGTGCCTTTTTTACCTTTTTAAAAAGTCTGTCGTTGGGAAGGTTTTTGTTTTGTTTTGTTTTGTTTTGTTCTTCCAAAGACTTTCTGAGTGTAACACTCTTAACCACTAGCTCTTTCGGTTCCCGGCTGGAGAGCAAGGAAGAGCGGAGAAAGGGAAAGAGATTGGCTGATGCTCTCGGCATTTTGCAAAGCCCTTCCTTGTTTTCAATCTCAGTCTCTGCCTTTTTGTCAACTGTTTCCTCTTCTCCTGGCTTGGACGGTCCCCACGATTCATTTATATTCACTGTGATGCTTCAGCTGCCTGACTGGCTTACTTGGCACCCTGACACATCCATCTATCACTTCCTTAGTCCCACTCTCCCTCCCACCTTCTCTCCCTCTGTACAATGTTTGCCACGATTATGAATTCCTAGAGCACAGGGGGAAAGGGTGAAGAGGAGCTAGAGGGCGTACCCGGTGCTGCAGGGTGACTTCTTTAAGATCTGAGATTGTGAGGAGCCCCGAGTGCTTGTCATTGGCCTCTGTGCTGTCTCTCCTGTGCTCCTCAGAGATGACCATGCCACTTAGGGATCCGGCTCTCCCCTTCTCTCTCTCCTTTCTCTTTGCCCCTGACACTAGACACTGGGAGATACCACAGTTTGGCAAAAACAATTGCTAATAAAAGTGTGTGTGTGTGTGTGTGTGTGTTTGTCACACATATTAACAAGCAATATGAGCAGAACAAAAGATTTTCCTCTTTCTCTTTTTGTCCTTCTTTCTGCCTTCCTGCAAATGTATTTTTTAAGGACTGGCTACAGGGCACCTGGGGGGCTCAGTTGGTTAAAAGTCTGCCTTCAGCTCAGGCCATGATCCCGGGGTCCTGGGATCGAGCCCTGCATTGGGCTCCCTGCTCAGGGGGGGTCTGCTTCTCCCTCTCCCTCTGCTGCTCCCCACCTCTTATTCTCTCTCCCTCAAATAAATAAAAAAAATATTTAAACAAATAAAAAAATATAAAAATATAAATAAATAAATAAATAAATAAATAAATAAATAAATAAGCCTGGCTACCAATGTATAAAACAAAACACCACGCTGGCAAAGGTGTGGGGAGTCCGAAAAATAATCACAGCGTCCAGCAACTATTAAGCAGCTACTACAGAAAAGGCAGCGCATGAGAGTCTTTGCATCTGTTTTCTCCCTTAAACATCACAGCAAAGCTGCAAGGGAGCTATTAGCGTTCCCACTTTACGGGCGAGGAAGTTCAAAGATTTTTTTGTGACTTGACCAAGGTCACACAGTTTATCAGCAGAGAATCCTGATCTTTAACTTTGGTCCCGAAAGTCTAGCTTCCTTCCTGAACATTGCACTGCTTTATAAAAGGCACCTCGGAAAGAAAGCAGTTCAGTGAGACCCACGCAGAGGTCAAGGCAGAGACAGCTGGACCCTGGAAGCGGTGCTCAGTCCCCGGAGGAGGACGCAGAGCCCGCATCCATGCGGCCCTGGACAGCTAACCCTAGGCAGCCCGAGGTCTAGGTTGCCTTCCCACGTGGACGCTTGCTCTTCCAGCCTTCAGAGTGGAGCTCCTCTGAGTGCTACCTTTTAAAATCTTCCATGAGCCTGTGCTGACATAGGCCTGATGGTAAAGACAGAGCACAAACTTCGGAGTCAGGTTTCTGTCCCAAACCAGGCCCTGCTGCTCCACCAGGCGGCCCCGGGGGAGGCGAACCACCTCTGTGGCGGCCTGTTTCCTCCCTTGAGAATAGTGCTAGCAGCTAACATGCATCACACACCATTCTGTCTGCTTTAAACATGTTAACTCATGTAATCTTAGTTGCAAAATTATGAGATAGTTTCTACCATTTGCCTCCTTTTACCAGAAAATTGAAGCACAGAGCGGTTAAGAAACTGAGATTCAAATAGACAATGTAGCTCAGTGGTTCTCAAACGTGAGTGGTTTTTAACCACCCCCACCCGTACCCAACCCTGGGGGACATATGGCAAATGTCCGGAAGCATTTGGGATTGTCACGACTGGGGTGCGGTACTGGCATCTACGGGGTGGAGGCCCAGGATGCTGCTAACCACCCTACAGTGCACATGGGGAACCCCCATAGCAAAGAATCAGCCGACCCCAAAAGTTGGTAGTCCCGAGGCCCAAGCTCCAGAGACCAAGCTCCTAACCTCTGCACAGCCTCCCAGATGAAATCATGACAAAATGCGTCTCACGGGGTCCCTCTGAAGCTGCAACCGGGTAAAGAACACGAGTGTCACTAGTACGGTGCCTGGTGTGCGCTTTCCGCCAACTGGCTCTCCTCCTCCCTGACCCCCCCCCCCACCACCCTCATTCCTCTCTCTCCCCAGAAGAGCAGGGTCAGAGGAGTTCCAGATAAACCAGGTTCTGCTCTGCAGAGGGACCGGACAGCGACAGAGCCCCAGCTTCATGGCCTCTGTGTATAAAAGGTTTGGAGTCCATTATCAATCCTTGGATTTCCTCGCCGGGTTGAATAACCGCTGTTTATGTTTGTGTTTACAGTCGATTTGGGAATAAGTGTCAAGGAGGATAATGTGGCCACTTCTTCCCCCAAGACAATGGAGATAAGCGCTGTTGCAGATGCCAACGGAAAGAATCTTGGGAAAGAGGCCAAACCCGAGGCACCAGCTGCTAAATCTCGTTTTTTCTTGACACTCTCGCGGCCTGTACCAGGACGTACTGGAGACCAAGCCACGGATTCATCCACTGGAGCAGTGAAGCTTGATGTCAGCTCCAATAAAGCTCTAGGGAACAAAGAACCAACTGAGAGCATGGCACTTCCGGTGGCAGCTGCACCGGGCCATGACCCAGATAAAACCCCAGGGCAGAGCCCCGCCGGGGACCAAGGCTCCTCTGCCACTTGGGGACCGGCGCCTGTCTCACCTGAGTCAGGAGGGGCAGCCCCCTCCAAGCCTAAGGACTCCAGCTTTTTGGACAAACTCTTCAAACTGGACAAGGGACGGGAAAAGGCACCAGTCGACAGCCAACAGGAAGCCAAGAGCAGCGAGCGTCGAGACCAGGCCGAGGAAATTTCCGGATTGTCCAGGCCGTCCGACGATGTCCCTGCAGAGAGGGTAAGTGCTGCACAAGAGCCACCCATTTTGTGAACACCGGCTCAGGGTTGGGGGGGGGGGGCTCTGGTGGGGTAAGATGATGGCACATGTATGGCTCTGCAGTCACCAAGGGGCCCTGACAAGGTATCGAGCCGTCGACCCCTCTAGAACAGATGGCACGTTGCAGTGTCCCCCATGTTTCTGGGGGCAGAAACATCTGTTGGAAGAGCAGGAACAGCTGTGACATCTGTTTTCTGTAAAAGAAGGGAGGAGGTGAGGTACATACGGATGAATTCGTCCTTCCATTTATCAAAGGTAGAGGAAGACAGGTTGCATTTATGATCAATGGGGTCTGGAGGCAAAGGCATTAGCAGAATAAAAATGGTCCCTGAAAGACTCCACTAGCCTGCGTGGGCTCAGTAGGTTGTTTCCCGTTTCAGTATGTTTCTAGGCTTTTGTCGGAATACATTTCATTTCTTCCTTTTAATAGCCTGGATTGATCTTTAACTATCTTTTGCACCAAAGTGTGGGTTTAAATAAAGAGCTTTTTACAGCTCTGGGCAGACTCTTTTATGTCCTAATTATTTCCCAACAAGCTGGGGTAATATCTTTGTAAAAACTAGGTATTTTTTAAGGAGGTATCCCGAGTCAGCTGCCTTTTTTTTCTTCCTGCACAAAGAAAGGGAAGTTCTTTTGATCTTAAAAAAAAGGAGGCATTTGCTTTTTATCTTGAAAGAGTTTGTTTGTATTGGGGTCGAGAAAGGAACTCCTTGAATGAAGGAGGAAATAAAAGTTGATACACTGTGTTTTAAGGTACTGGGGTTTTTTTTTGTTTTGTTTTGTCAATGGAAGTTTAAATAACAGTATTTTTCAAAATTTGGGAGTCAAAAAAAATTGGGGAGTGCAGTCAGTACCTCTAGTTGAGGTTAGAACCAGGAAAAAAACTCGATGGGCTCAGGGTTTCATCACAGGGTTCTGCATCATGGCTGTCGATGCATTTGTCTTAATAACAACTAACTGCATTGCCATGTTGCCAACAACACATTTATCGAGCACTTACAGTATACCAGGCTCTGTTTTAAATGCTGTGCATATATTATTCTCCTTAAAAGAAATGATTAACATGTTAGTCTGTGGTTTTAATGCACCCAGGATGGTGTCAAGAACTATCTTCTATTTTAAAAATTTTTGGTAACCATTTTATTTATTTATTCATGAGAGACACACACAGAGAGAGGCAGAGACACAGGCAGAGGGAGAAGCAGGCTCCATGCAGGGAGCCCGATGTGGGACTCAATCCCAGGACCCTGGGATCATGCCCTGAGCTGAAGGCAGGTGCTCAACCACTGAGCCACCCAGGCACCCCAAGAACTATATTTTAAATGTTAGGCACCAGTTAAGGATTCTGGACAGTTACGTCTAGGGAAAGATAATCAGGCTCCTGTGTTCAGGCTCTCATGATCAGTGTTCTTGCCCTTTCTATATATTTCTATTCCAAGAACCGATTTTCAAGTTTTCTTCCAAAAGTTTTAAAAATTGTCCTTCAAATGCCCCCTTCCCCAAATGCACCAGTTCAGGAGCCAACTGAATAGCTTTCTGGATAATTCTTTTTTTTTTAATATTTTATTTATTTATTCATTCTGGATAATTCTTTTTTTTTTTTTAAGATTTTATTTATTTATTCATGAGAGACACAGAGAGAGCAAGAGGCAGAGACACAGGCAGAGGGAGAGGGAGAGGCAGGCTCCATGCAAGAATCCTGATGTGGGACTCGTTCCCAGGTCCTCATGATCTTGCCCTGGGCCAAAGGCAGGCACTAAACCACTGAGCCACCCAGGGATCCCCTTTCTGGATAATTCAAAGTAGGTCTTCAAACGCATCCAGGCATCACATCTTTACTGAGTGTGACACTGCCAGGTACAGGTGAGGCAAGGGTACAGTGGTGGCTGAGACAGAGCCCTGTCCTCAGGGACTTTGCAAGAGAAAAGGTACAAAACCGCTGCAATTCTTATGCAAGACACCAAGTGCTCTCCTTGGAGAGGCTGAGTGTTGGAGAGGATGCTCAGACACAAAGAGAATTGGCCTCACTGGCTCAGAGAACATTCCATCAAATGTGTAAACCCAGAGCTGGAAAGTTACTTGTCTTGGGGCTACAAACTGGTCATCAATATTCATGAATATTTGAGAAACGATTTACTGCTCGACTCTGAGCAGAAACTCTTGAGTCCTCATTATTGGTCATGGCTCCTAAGGCCATTCTGAGGTTACGACTTTGTGAGTCATCACGTGTTTCATTCACTGGGGCATCCAAAGCTAACCCATTGCCCGAGTCAGGAAAGGATGGAGTTATTTATGGGAAAAGGATGAAGGATCAAGCTTTGCCCATCTTGGGACAGGTATCTAGTGACTTATCCAAATCCCCCACCTTATTTAAGAAAACCAGTTTAGCATCTGATACCTGACTCTCGAATGTTTTTAACCATAAAACCCCAGTGCGATCAATCCACTCCTATTCTCAGAAAAGTACAGGAAAGTTTAGAGTTGTATTTTATCAACCCAGTTTTTATATTAAAGACTCTCGGGACCAGCATCTGAATTTGAGTGTAATGAGTTCCAAAATGAGATTTGATCCAGAAGATGGGGTCTTGTGTTGGGAACATGGCAGGTTATCTGATACCGTCAAGCCCGGGGTGATATTTTAAAGTTCTAGGGACCTCTCAGAAGACCTCAAGTTGTAACTTACCTTCCTTTTGGAAAAAGTGAGTTCGCTCCAAACCAATGAAGTTCGCATTTGTTTATGTTACACTACAAATGTCCATGTTTTTATGGGTAATATCACCAGAATCTGAATATTGAGTACCCACTCTGCACTCTATGCATATGAAACGTGGAAAAACCAGGAGATGGCCATTGATTTCTCCTTTGGTCTGTGAACTTGTGGATAATTCAAATACATATATCTGCAAAGGTTTTAAACAAAAACAGCCTTCTGATTATTGAGGTTTCTCAGCTGATCCCTGGCTGCAGAGTCTGTATTGAGCAGGGGAGGGGGAGAAATCAATTGTTCTATGAGTGTAATGAGAGAATCCAGCCCTCAGAAAGTGACACGGATAAAACTTCTCAATCAATGGCTTTCTTGGTGGGAGTACTGCATCGTGCATAAACGGCCGTCAATGTATTGATTCAGAATTCTTAGCGTAGATTATGCATTGGGCTCAGCTGTCCCTCCCCTCCCACCACACAAACCTTCCCCCCCCACCCCCCCAGTTTCACTGCATGCTTCTTCCTGGATTGGAATTCCGACCGCAAACCTGCAGAGCTGTGAATTGGGAGAAAGATGCCACCATTTCATTCTGGGAGAAGCACACAAATCTTCTGTGTTTTCAGAACGACAATCTTATTTTTGTGCTTCATAAAACTACATTCAGAGCATAGCATAATTAAAACAAGGCCAGAATTCATGAACAAATGAAGCATTTACTACATAGGCCAAAGAAAAGATAAATTATATGCCTGAAAGGTTTCACTGAGCTGTGATTCACACAAACCAATGTGTTGGCAGGGATGAGATTTTTTTTCTTCTTCTAATTTTTCTAGCCCTTTAACAATTGAACCAGAGCTATAAGATACACATTTAAGAGATTCGTTGCACAAAAAAAAAAAAAAAAAAAAGTCACATAATGAAAATTAGATCTTTATCAGTTAAAACAACAACAACAACAAACCCTACATGTCTGCGGTCAACCAGTAATTCCAGAAGCGGCTTTGAGTTGGGGGGTAGGGGGAGGGGCTTAACATGTTACCAAGCACAGATTCAGGAGATTTAAACAAGAATATGCATTTCTTTAAAAGTTCAGCTAAATTCTCCAATTGTTATTTAAACACCAACCTTGGCAAAGCATTTGAAAGGTAAATCCCCATCTAGTCCTTCAAAGGTCATATAATCTGGTAAGAGATGTAATCTTTTAAAGGGAAGTTGCCATAAGTGACCCGGATCCTCAAATTCATTCAGTCTACAAATATTAAGAGAAATACTCAGTGTTTTTGCTTCCTCCTGTCCTTTTCGCTCTTGAACACACTCAATTCAGGCTTTTATCCAACACAAAAACTGTTCTTGTCA
This sequence comes from Canis lupus familiaris, assembly GCF_011100685.1. Taxonomy (NCBI): domain Eukaryota; kingdom Metazoa; phylum Chordata; class Mammalia; order Carnivora; family Canidae; genus Canis; species Canis lupus. The sequence goes on along the minus strand of NC_049245.1, from coordinate 40,426,850 downwards.
AAGTGGCCACGATGTGATTACGTCCCCCGGCCCCTACCATGGCCACCAAACCCTATATGTCTCAGTCCTATCCCACTGGCCCTGCTGGTCACATCAGACACCGTTCCTCCCCTGGTTGCCAGGTCCTACACTTCCCTACACCCCACCCCTACCTGAGATTCCTTAACCACCCTTGCTAGATCTTTCCTCTACACTTCAATTCTTAGACATCTTCTCTGACTGCACTTACTTCCTTAGAGACTCTTCTAGTCCCAAGAGTTTAAATATAACTATCTGCTGACAAGTCCCAAATTCATGTCTGTAGCCCAGACCCACCCCTGACGTCAAGCCTTAAGCATCCAGCTGCCTCTTGACATGTGTACTCGAATTTCGACATCTCCATTCGAACGTTCACCCCACCTCAACATGTACAAAACTGAACTCCTCTCCCACACCTAACAGCAAGCAGCAGCATGCCTACCTGTGTCATCCACAGGCTTCCTCATCTCACTTGATGGCAACTCCACCTTGCCACTGCTATTTCATAGTAGAAATGGACTAAAAAAACCAAGATTTCCAGAAAACTACATGATGTAAAGTAGGGAATTAAAACAAAAGCTTTGGAGTCAGGTAGCTTAAAACTTCAACTCGGCCTCTGTCGCCTACTGGCTGTGTGACCTTGGAAGAGTGACTAACCCCCACTGAGGCTTGGTTTCCTCATCTGTAAAATGTGGATATCAATAGTGTCGAGCACATTTTCACAGTATTCACACTTGTGGAAATTAAAGGAGATAAGCCACGTAGAGGATTCAGCACAGAGACTTGGCAATTTTGAGAAAAAAAAAGAAAATTCAGCTATTATTAGAATCATGATTCCCCCCACCCCCCACCATTAATCAACATTTTCATCTTTTTACTCTTCCCTTCCAAAGTCCCCAACCAAAGGTCACGGAGATAGCGCAGGTGAATCTAACTTGAAAGCTACATCGACAAAGACAAAGAGTCCTGATTTGAGTTGAAGAGAAAAAAAAAGGTGCAGGAGTTATGAAATTATTTGAGAAACAGAAGTTCAATGCCCTTGCTTACAGGCTGTGGTTTCTTAGTCTTAGACATTCAAGCGTCTCTATCGGCTTTCCTCTGTTTCCAACTGTATTTTCCACTATTCCCTTAACTGTACCCAGTCAGAATGGCCCACATATGACGTGTGCAGATGCCTCCTGCTTCCCCACATTTTCTCCTCCCGTATCTCTCTTTCTTTATCAAAAATTCACTTCAACACACACACACACACACACACACACACACAACAAATTCACTTCACCTTCCAGTGCCAAGTTGTCCATGAGGCCAACCAGATCTCTCCTCTCCTGGGTGATTTCTGATGACGTAAATCTCCCAATATTTTTTTTTTATGATCTATGTTCAGTCAAATTCAATAATGAAATCCCTTTGATGGGATCGTCTTATTGAAACATCAAAACTTAAGTGGGAATTCCTCTATCTTTACCATTTTACAGAGGAAGAAATCCAGGCTTTAGGGAAACCAAGTCACTGACTCCAAGCTACTATAGTTGAAGAGGATTGCCGGTCCCCCAAGCCCATACTTTTGATGCTCAACATTACATTTTTATCAAATTGTTGAAATTTGTGCAATAGGGTTGTGACTAGGCAAAACTGAATATTTGTTTGAGGAAATGTCTTTTTTTTTTTTTTTTTTTTTTTTTTTTTTACTGTTAGGACATGCAATATTGGGAATGATAAGTTAAAGTTAAAAAATTTAAAAATCACCTAATTCCAATGTTAGAGTACCAAGTGATTTTAAGCTGTGTTTTTATTTTGTTTTGTCTACCTTTTGGCCTCAAGGCCATAAAAGTCCAACAGGTAAAGAGAACTATCCACCCAAATGACTTTGTCAGTACAGAGGGAAAATCTGTCCTAAATTATGCAAATTATGGAGTAACCAAGGTTTTTAGCTATGGTACTATAATTTTTATAAATTATATGGACTTAGCCCTAAAAATCATTTGATATGAACTGTTTTCAGCAGCAGAGGTGATGTGCAAGTGTTAGGAGCTCAAGTGCTCCTGATATAAGTTCAAATTCTAGCACTTATTGGCTATGTGGTAAAGTCAAATAATAATTGCCTCACTTTTTAATAATTCATCACTCATAGGCTGTGTAGTAAGCATTTTACATATTTTGTCTGCTTTGATTCTTATAACAACACAACAAGGTAGGTTTCTTTAATGCCACTTAACAGATGAGGAAGCTAGAGCTCAGAGAAGTTAAGTTACCTGCCCAAGACCACACAGCTAAATTAGCGGCAGAACCCTAATCCAGATCCATGTGGCACTCAGTCCTCTCAAAACCTTGTGTTTTCATCCAGAAAAGGAAAATTCACCCTGAGGGGATAAATTGTAAGGAGAGAGGATGATGCAGATTGTCAGCACTAATGATGCTAAGTGAAACAGTGTATTTTTTAAATTCTCAGGAAGTTAGGAATAAAAAATGACAAAGTAGATCAAACGGGCTTCCAGCATGATGGAGTTTGGGTAGTCTATCATTTAGGGTGCCTTTGGCTACAAGTAAAAAAAAAAAAAAAAAAAACCCATCCAATCACTAGTGGCATAGCTAATGAGGATAATATATTATTTTTTGAGCATAAGAATTCTAGAGGTAGGGGGTTTACGTTCATTCATCTTTATAGACCCGGGGCGAGTCAGACTCCAGGCCCTGCCATGTATTATTGGCTTGGTTCACAGATTTGGCCCCTGTGGTTTCCAGGTGGCTGCCAGAGTTCCAAGCAGTATACACACATGGTCATAGTGTCCTTTCAAAAGGAAGAGGAGTTTCCTAAGATTCACCCATTGTAAATTCAGTCACATATCTGTGTCAAGGTACGAGGAGGCTTGTCAAGTTGCTTCAGTTAGAGAACAGACTCCACCGGCAAAGATAATATGCCATGGATAGAAACCAGATATATTTTTTCTATCCAAGTTTATATCAGGGAATCATCAAGTAAATGGAATTGTAGAGACTGCTCCCGTATCCCCTGCTCCCATGGTAATTTAGTTGAATTGACTCATTGTGCAACTGTCTAATTTGACTATGACCCACAGTAAGAAATAGATTTTACATCTTAACCTGATAGACATGCACATGAATGCAGCAAAGAATTCACAGAACAGTGCTATTTTTTTATTTTTATTTTTTATTTTTTAAAAGATTTTATTTATTTATTCATGAAGGACACAGAGACAGAGAGAGAGGCAGAGACACAGGCAGGGGGGAGAAGCAGGCTCCATGTAGGGAGCCCAACGCAGAACTCAATCTCAGGTCTCCAGGATCACGCCCTGGCCTGAAGGCAGTGCTAAACCACTGAGCCACCGGGGCTGCCCTAAAAAGATTTTATTTATTTATTTGACACAGAGAGAGAGACACACACACACACAAGCCTGGGAGCTGTGGATGGAGAAGGAGAAGCAGGCTCCCCGCTGAGCAGGGAGCCCGATGTGAAGCTCGATCCCAGGACCCTAGGATCATGACCTGAGCTGAAGGTAGATGGTTAACAGACTGAGCCACCCTGGGCGCCCCAGAATAGTGCTATTTTTATACACTAGTATTTTGTGTTCTTTTCTATTCTATTCTGTTTTTTTTTTTCTTAATATTTTATTTATTTGAACAAATAGACACAGAGAGAGAGAGAGAAAGGCAGAGACACAGGCATAGGGAGAAGCAGGCTCCATGCTTCGGGAGCCCGACGTGGGACTCGATCCCTGGTCTCCAGGATCACGCCCTGGGCCGAAGTTGGCACTAAACCACTGAGCCACCCGGGCTGCCCTTCTATTCTGTTTTTTTAATTTTTTAAAAAAATTTTTTAAAGACTTTTTTTTTAAGATGTTATTTATTTATTCATGAGAGACAGAGAGAGATAAAGAGAGGCAGAGACACAGGCAGAGGGAGAAGCAGGCTCCATGCTTTGGGCGCCCAACATGGGACTCGATCCCTGGTCTCCAGGATCAGGCCCTGGGCTGAAGGTGACGCTCAACCACTGAGCCACCCTTGCTGCCCTTCTATTCTGTTTTTATTTTTATTTATTTATTTTTTTAGACTTTTTTTTTTAAAGATTTTATTTATTTATTCTGTTTTTAATGCTGGTTTTGACCCACTAAGTTGTTTTCCAATCTACTAATGGTCACAACACGAAGTTTGATAAAATTGCTTCTGCCATCATCACCCTTCCCGTGTACGGAGACAGTGATGGTGAGGCATGTGACTGTGTCCAATGCAACTAGGTATTCTGAGTGCTTGGCACACAGCCTGGTGCATGTTGGCATGCAGTGATGTTTGTTAGATGAACCTGGCAGGAATAAAGACGGCACACGTCATGTTACCACTTTGCATGCGGATATGTCAACTCATATATCTGCATCATTTATTTATTTTTTAGAAAATTTTATTTATTCAAGAGGGAGAGAGAGAGCGCACAGGGTGAGGAGCAGAGGGAGAGAGACAAGCAGACTTGTGCGGGGATCTATCTCAGGACCCTGAGATCATGACCTGAGCCGAAACCAAGAGTCAGATGTTTAACCGACTGAGTCACCCAGGTGCCCCTCCGTATTTTTAATTCAGTCTTTAACATGTTATGGTGTTAATCATCATGGTTGGCTATCAAGTGAATGGTGTTTTGCAATGAATATGCAAAATAAATTTTGAGTTAACTTTCCCTTTGGTGTTATCCAGTCTGATTCACTCCCTGCAAGGTTATAATAACAGCCCTAATTTATTGAGGTTATAATAACAGCCCTAATTTATTGAGACTTTACTAACTCAGAGAGAGGTGAAGTAACTTGCACAAGGTCCTAGGCTAGAAAGCAAGAGAGCTGGAATTTATCACTAGTGCCCACACACTTAGCCCCTGTGCCCGGAAGTTCAAAAAAGAGAGAATGTTTGGAACCTTTTGAAACATCTTAGATTTTTTTAAAAAATTCTGAAGCTAATACTTTGGGAGGTTAGCTAATTCTGTGGAACATGGGTCCAGTGAGATCCACCTAGAAGCAGGGATCACCATCAAATAGTCTTAGAAAATATGACTTGCCTTCTCCTGGTTCCTGAAGATTCATAATGGACATCAGCCTCCTAAAGCCCTGAGAGGTCCCGCAGCAAGCAGACCTGCTTCGCTTTAACTGAGCATTTCTCAAACTTAATTACCCATAAAACTACTAGCGGTCTAACCGGTTGGACATAGCTTCTGAGGGACTGTTCTTGGAAATGCTGAGCTGGGCGTGTAGATCAACGTTGGAAAATGACCTCTTGCAAGATGCAGCAAACCACAGATAGATTTTATTTGAACTTCACAGTGTTTTAATAGTTTAAGTGACTGTTAATATTTTGAAATGGGCGAATGTGACAATACTTCAAAATTATGGCATTCGGTACAGGTCCAGGTTTCAGATATTTCTGGAGAGTGGAAAGTTTCATCCTACATTCCCAAACAGGATGTGAGTTGTGGCTGCCTCTGGGGATGGGGCATTCACTCTCCAGCTCATCCGGCCCCCACGCCTCTCACATTCCCAACAGCGTGGGGTGGGAGTTGTCCTTCACTACAACACTTGCATTATTATTTTTTTGTGGTAGGGTTCAGAGTAAAGTGAACTCTCTCCATCACACACCACGTTACTTCCTTCCTAGCACTTATCACAGTTTGAAGCTACTTAGATGACCATCTGGTTAATATACTATAAATCCAGCCTGAGAGTCAATCTGTTGGCAGATGTTGAGCAATAAAGAAGAGGCTTGAATGCTCTTGTTTATTCATTCAACAAACAACTGAGTACTTTCTTTGTGCCAGGAATGATTTTAGGGTGGATAGAATGATGTACCTCATGAAAGCTTTCATTCCAATGAAGAGAGCCACAGTAAACAAGAAAACAAACAAAAAGGGGCACCTGGACGGCTCAGTCAGTTAAGCATCTGACTCTTGGTTTCAGCTCAGGTCACGGTCTCAGGGTTCTGAGATCGAGCCCCACATTGGTGGGAGGGGGCAGGTGGCAAGGAGTCCGGTTGAGATTCTCCTTCTCCCTCCCCCTTTGCCCTCCAGCCTCCTCCCTCTCTCCAAAATAAATAAATAAATAAAATCTTTAAAAAGGAAGCAAAAGGAAATAAACAAATAAATATAAAGGGCTGCAAATGAAATCTATAAATGAAATCAACAGCGTTTTGGGATAGGAAGCAGGGTGGAGAGGTAGCAGATAATTAAATGGGTAGGGGACAGGGCCAAGGAGTTTGGTCCTATCTAAAAATTCAGGGAAAAGGATGAGACTTTTTTTTTTCTTTTTCTGCACAAAGCCAAACCATTCTTAGAAGGTCTGCAGCCCAATTTTGGCAGCATGCAAAACAGTTTTCTCACTCCTGAGTTAGTGTTTGTTAAACAGATGACAAACATATTCTAGGCTGTGGGTCACTAGCTTTTATATTTTGAAGTACTTAAAAAAAAAAAAAACCTGGATATTTTCCTTCTAATAAATCTGAAATGCCATGATCACTCTGGATGGAGCTTGTACATGTTGGAACAGAAGAATCTTCCACAGATCCCCTTGTGCCCGACGGGACCTGCCCTGGGAATCACTCTCCACCCTCTCTTTGCCCACGGCAAATGTATTTTTCCATTTTATATCATGCAGAGTGGACCTCAAGAGGATGCCAACTCGTGTGTCCTTAGGCATATCCTCAAAGCAGTGACTGCTGCAAAACCAAACCAAACCAAACCAAACCAAACCAAAAATGAAAAAGCAAGAAAAAAAACATTTCGTTGCTTAATTCTCTATCCACATTTCACTGGCCGTTGGAAATTAAGTCAACAAATTCAACAAATTCACTAACCCCTCAAGTAGAGGAGTTCTGAGAGAGAAAATGGAAAGCCTTATTCATAGGAAGCAAGTGTGAATTGCTTTCTTTGATAGATTCCTTTCCACCTTCCAACTCTGACCACAATGAACAACTGCTTTATTTAATCTTATAAATACAATAGCCCTGCGTCAGTCAACACCGTGGATTAATGAGGCTCTACGTCATATAGGTGCTGTGTTAGGCTTTTGCTGCGAGATGAGTTCTTAATACCCCCAGGTTCGGTCTGCGGAGCATTAAAGCAGGTGGTGATCGTAAGATTTACAATAAGGAGCATCCTGCTGGATAGCTGGTCCAGCCTGGCCTGCTTCAATTAGGATAAGAAGATAAAATGAACAGTATTGCCTCTCTTCTCCCCAAAAGAGGAGGGCAAGCGAGTAAGTGGAATGTTGTCAAGTCTGTGCCACGCAGCTTAGATCCCTCTCTTAGGAAACATGCCAGAAGACAAAGAAGAGATAGTTTTCACGTTTCAATATTTTAATGTTCTTTGCATTGCCGTCTGAAGTCCTTGATAATTTCTTAATCAGCTCTGTGGATCACTGGGCAGCTTGTTTCAACCATGGCAATTTGGCAGTCTCAGACAGCGTGCTTTTTGAATGAGCAATTTGACACATAGGAATTTATTGAGAAAATGGGCAGAATTTTATCCACAAGGATTTTTTTTTTTTTTTTTTAATTCCAGCAACGTCTGTCAGAGAAAACTTGGGAGGCGCCTGGGTGGCTCAGCCAGTTAAGCCTCTGCCTTCAGCTCAGGTCATGACCCCAGGGTCCTGGTATCGAGGCCCACCTCGGGCTCCCTGCTCAACGGGGAGCCTGCTTCTCCCTCTCCCTCTGCCTGTCGCTCCCTTTGCTTGGGCTCTCTCTGTGTCAAATAAATAAATAAAACCTTAAAAAAAAAAAAAGTTGGGAAGATTAAAATGATCCAATAAAGGGAGCTGTTCTGTTGATTCTGGGACACCCTTACCCTGGACATCCTAAGCCAGCATGACACAGAAATGGAATGAGTGACCTGTGAAAACGATGTTAAGTGAGAAGAGCAGGGTCCTAGAAGGAAGGATCCTTCCAGGGTAAAAATCATATCTGCCCACTTACCCACACGTATTCATCCTTTTGGAACCCAAAGGGAGGTGTGGAGTGAGAAATTACACCTTGTTGATAGCAGTCGCTTTCAGGAATGGAATGACGGGTGCAGTGTACATTTTTCCTCTTTCCTCACCCAGATTTTCTCATTTTTGTAAAAGGAGCAAACTCAAGGTGCTCCTGGCTGAGGAAATACTGCAATCCCGGTAATTCCCTGATCGTCCACTAAAGGGCGCTGTGGGGCTGGAGCTCCCTGAGTTGCAGGACAAACTGCAGCCAGGCTGCTAGAAACTACACTTCACACCAGAAGTCCTTTTTAGACAGTAATTCCGGAACCATGCAATTCGCAGCGAGGGTGGCAAGGCCTTGCTCAGAAATAACACTGACTTTTTAAAGACCCTTAGAACTAGTGCGTAGTGGTCTCCAGCAGATGAGAAAGAGGAAGTTGGCTGTGGATGGCCCGTCTTCGGAGCCTTTCGCAATTGGCCATTTCTTAGAAGCCGTGTTCTTTCCCCATTTTTGCTGTGGACTCAAACGGTGTGAGTGCCTTTTTGTCAGCTGATGTAAATTTGGGTGGGAAGGGCGGGGGAAAATAAAAATTAGCTACAATCATAAACTCTCCTTAGGTGGTTTTGAGCTGCATGGTAAAGCAAAGTAAATATATATATAATGTATGTCTATAAATATATTGTTTTTTTAAAAGATTTTATTTATTTATTCATGAGAATACACAGAGAGGAGAGAGAGAGAGACTGAGAGGCAGAGACACAGGCAGAGGGAGAAGCAGGCTCCATGCAGGGAGCCTGATGCAGGATTTGATCTCATGTCCCTAGGATCACACACTGGGCCGAAGGCAGGTGCTAAACCCCTGAGCCACCCAGGGATCCCTGTCTATAAATATTTTATATATATATATGTATATATTTGTTTTCCTCTTCCAAATTATATAATTCCAAAATTATATACATATAATTTTGAAGTTCCACGAAGCATTTTTAGTAGACTTTGGTTTTGGAGTTCCTGCTTGTTTCTTAATTTGCTTTCCCTTCTGAGCAAATGGAGAGATAAATTCTATCTTCAAGAATTAACCAAATTCCATTTTTCACCCTCAATCTGACAATGGCTCCATGCAGGTGACGGTGCTCTCGGAGGAAGACAGTCTGGAGACCATTGTTGCCGAGCACACGATGCCCTTTGTGCTGGGGGGGCATCCAAGTGGGGGAGGAAACAGAGCTTTCCCTTTTATCCCAGGCAGCATGTGGCTCGAATTTCTAACACATGGAAAGGAATGGAGTAATGGGTTTCTGTACCATTCGGGGTCTTTCAGACAAATTTTCTTGTGTTAAACTGTATACTAGGCGCTGATCCTTGGTACAAGGATTCAAACTGAAACCAGGGGCGCACCATCCGTGAAGAAACCTAGGTGGGGGAGACATTTATCACTAATAGGTCCAGACAAGGCTTTCATGGCCTTGACCATTCTGTCTTATGTTTTCACTTTGACAGGGTAGACCTTGCTTAAAGGGGCTGAAATGCAGTTGACAATTCACAGTCGAAGGAAGGTGCCAGAAGTTCCATATGGCTTTTATTATAAACACTCAAATTATGATAACGCGGCATTATTTTTCAACATGACAAATTGTGATCCCGTAACTAGTGTCGCTGCCTATTTGCCCTTTGGAGGCAACAGCAAGGGGAGAGAAATAGGCTTCTTCCACACAGATGAAAAACAAGCTGACACCACGAACACCTGTTTGTATAAAAGAAGTTTCCAGATATTTCCTGAGGAACGTTTGTGCTTCTAAAATTTCTGTTTGCTGAAAATGATCTGGAGGCCTGATGAGAATAGCAAAGACATATTCGTAGTTAGGAACAAAGATCGTTCTACAAATAAGTCAATATGAAAGGCATCATCTTTCTGACTGTGTTTAGTTTCTCCCTCTGGGTGTTTTTTTTTTTTTTTAAATTTGGAATCACTCACCTACATTTTGTTTTAATTTTGATTTTTATACATAATACCTGGCTCAAAATAAAAAAAAAAAACTATGTAATGGTACATCTATCTACCAATGCCACCTCCAATAGATAATCACTGTTTGAATTTTTAAGTGTATCCTTCCGGGGTTTCTTAGCACATACATAAGCAAATACAAGCATACTTTTTCATTCCTTTTTCTTTTTTTTACACAGAAGTTAATATAATACACACTCTGTTCTAGTCCATGCTTTTTTTCCAGTCAGCACAATTTTGATATCTGTACAGCTTTCTCGTTTCCAACACTTGTGTAGTATGCCAGGGTGTGGATGTGCCATGATCTAGTTCACCAAGACCCTAACAATGACATTGGGCTGGTTTCCCAACATTTGCTAGTGCCTCACTGCAATAAATAACTTCATGCATTTGTTTTTTCACACGTGTGTGAATTGGGGTTTAGAGTCAACTCTTAGAAGGGGAATTGCTAGATAAAAGAGTCTGTTCTTTAAAAAAAAAAATGTTGGTGGATAATGCCAAATTGCCCTCAATCAGGACCCAACTAATTTACATTCCAATCAGCAGTGAATAAGAGTGTCTGCTTCCCAAACCAGCCTCCCAACGGAATGTTTCCAAACATTTGGATTTTTTTTCCCCTCTCAATCTTTCCTTTTATGGCATCTGGATTTTGAGTCACAGTTACAAACGTCTTCTCGATCCAAAATCATAGAATATAAATATTTTTCCCATGTTTTCTTCTAGTGTTTTTATCCATTTGGATTTTTTCTTTGCATAGGGTTGAGTTAGGACATCAAGTTAATTTTTCTTTAGATGACCACCTTGCTGTCCCTGTGTCTTTTGTGAAACAGCTCTTCACTTCAAGATAGGTCTGAGGTGTCATCTTTATTATACACTCAATTCCCCTATGTCTCTGGATAAAATGTGTTGCATAGCAGGGGGGAGCAGTAGGGACAAGAGAAAGTAAAATAGGAAAACTCTTGGCAGAAAGATGATATTTGATGAAACACCTGAAGAAGGGAGTTGGGGGAGGCAGGGCAACATGGACTGCACATGCTTTTTGCCTCTGAGATAATATGGGCCTGGAGTCAACATCCAGCTCTACTCTATGACCATACGCAAGTTATTTATCCTTTTCATGCTTCAATTTATTCATCAGTAAAAAGCAAAACAAAACAAAACCTGCATATAATACATATACTTCATGAAATCCTTGTGCAAATGAAATGAGGTCTTCTAAGCTAGTTTAGCAGGGCCTAACACATCAAGGTTGGTCATTATTATTATTATTATAGACCTTTTTTTCTCCTCATTCTACATTCCTCAAAGAATTCATGGCTGCAAAATAATACACCACATGGAATGTGTAAATATTTCTACGCTTGAGTCCCACACCGGACTCCCTGCTTCTCCCTCTGCCTGTGTCTCTGCCTCTCTCTATCTCTCTCTGTGTCTCTCGTGAATAAGTAAATAAAACCTTAAAAAAAATACATATTGTTCCTCTCCTTCCTTTTTTATTGCTGAATACTATTCCGTGCTACGGAGAGACCTCATTTTGTTTAATCAATCCTCCGTTGAGACACATTCAGTTGTTTCCAGTTTGGGGCTATTACAAATGTAATAGTTGCTTATAAACTTTCATGGGTAGGTTTTTGTGTGAATATATGTCTTCATTTCACTGGTGAAAACAGCCCAGGAATGCAATTAATTGCTGGGATGTATTGCGGTTGTGTATTTACTTTGTCAAGAAACTGGTAAATTCTTTTCCAGAGAGGCTGTACCATTTTATGTGCCCATCAGCAAGCAATGTGTGAGTGATCTCGTTTTTCTGTCTCCTTGGCAGCACTTTTTTTGGTCAGTGGCTCCTCTGTTTCCAAGTCGAGGATCGATGAGGCAAACAGACACCCCAGGGCACTCCCCACTGCGTGGTTCCTCCATTCCCTAGCCGGTGTGTCTTCTCCTCTTCACCTTGCAGAGAGAAACCTGGGATTTCCCATTGTGCTCACTGGGAGGATCAGGAAACGTTCCTATTCTCTTTCTGAAAGCAGAAGTCAGGTCCTCTTTAAAAGCCAGTAGAAGAAGAAAAACCATTTCAGGGAAAGGGCTCAAGTTCAAGCTTGAGGATCTCAAGGTGAAAGGCCACTGGGGAAGCTCTCACTGGGGAAGATCCCCAGGCCGACCAACCCCCTCCTTGCACTGAGCAGGGAGGGCTTACCCTCGGCTGCTGTCCAAGACTCGAGAGCCTGCTGCATCTGGGAAATCAGAGGGGCAGAGGTCAGCATCTTCAGAGATGTCAGGAGGAGATGCCGGGGCATGGAGGAGAGGGTTGGAGGGCTCCTCCGTTCCAGGAGCCCTGTTGAACTGTTTCTCCTCCATTCAGAGTGCTTTACCCTGGGGAAAGAGGTACTAATGCTCATCCGCTGCCCTCAGGGGATGGCCGTAGTGGCAGGTTTTCCCTGATGGTCCCCTAAACCCATGGGGACCACCCAACCTCCCTCCAATCCATTCCCCCTTCGATGGACTTCACTGTGTCCCATGGTATCTCCAGGAGGTTCGTAAGTGTTCCCTGGGTGTCGACCTTAGTGGAACTGAGAAACCTAACCCCGAACCTTCCCCAGCCCTGTTCCCTCCTCATCCTCTCTGCATTTTTCATGCTCTTGTCTCTGGCTAAAGTCCACCCCCCCCCACCCCACCCCCACCTCCACCGGTCTACCTGGGACAGGCTCCATGGCCAAGGCAAACACTGCTTCACCCTCAGGCCTTCGCCTCCCTCTTCTCCAGTTGTTCTCAGCCCCGAGGCACATGGCCATCCCCTGGGGTTCTGCAGACCTCCAGAAATCCTCGTTGAATTGGTCTGAATAGGTCTGGGCATTGGCTGAAAAACTGCCCAGAGATCACAGAGAAGAATCAGTGTCTCTTGCTCCCTGCAGGAAACACCAGCCGGGCAGCTGGCAGTGACTGTTTGCAGGCCCTTCCACTCGCTGTGAGGAGCACCGGGGGCCCATGGGCTGTGGGGCCGGAGGGGGGGCAGAGCAGCTGAGCCAGCCTGGGTGCCAGGGGCCTCCCTGAGCAGGTGCCTCCTCGCCCCTCCATGCCTGTTCCCCAGGACTTCACCCACAGTCTCATTCACCCTCTCTTCCCTCATCTTCTCTGTTTGTTCTCTTGCAATCTTGACTGCTGGAGGCCTAAGTTACATTTACTGGTTCATCTGCATTTTTGTTTGGTTTTGCTTTGCTCCCCTGCTGGAATGTCCGCGGTCTGAGGACAGGGCTGGGCGCGTCTCGTTTGCTGCTGTATTCCCACTGACCGTGCCCGTGTGGGGCGCCTGGTAGACATTTGATAAGTAGCTTCTTTCCTGAGTCCTATGCTGTCGTGGGCAGACCCCAAACCTTGATTCAAAAATCCAGTCCAGGGCAGCCGGGGTGGCTCAGCGGTTTAGTGCCGCCTTCAGCCCAGGGCCTGATCCTGGAGACCCGGGATCGAGTCCCACGTTGGGCTCCCTGCGTGGAACCTGCTTCTCCCTCTGCCTGTGTCTCTGCCTCTCCCTCTCTCTCCTCTCTGTGTATTCTCATGAATAAATAAATAAAATCTTAAAAAAAAAAATCCAGTCCAATTTAAAAACTTCAATCTCCTGTCCGTGTTACCATGCCTCCCAGTTTTTCTCAAGAATCAAGCTCTGACTCGAGCTTGGCCTTGCCAGCTGGAAGGGGTTGGACGTGTCCTTTTACTTCTCCTCCTCGACCCTCAGGTGTGTGAGTTCAGGGAGGAGGGATGGAGAGAAGAGGGCTCGCTGGTGCCATCGTCCTCTCTGGACTGTTTGCGTGTTTTGTGTTGTAGGCATCCACAGACGGCTCTCTCTGGGGCAGAAACGGGGAGGGAAGTCTCTACTCTCTGCTGCTATTGGGTCTCCTTGCCCTGCACCTCGTGTGAGGGACAGCAAGGCTGCCCCAGCCCAGAACCCTCTCGTGGCACCTGCTCCATAAGAAGCTGGCACTCAGCACCTCCTCAGTCCAGCTCGTGGTAGTATTTTCCTACCCACTGTGAGGGTCATGGCCTGTCTACCTTAGTGGAACTGAAAAACCTAACCCCGAACCTTCCCCAGCTCTGTTCCCTCCTCATCCTCTCCGCAGTTTTCATGCTCTTGTCTCTGGCTAAAGTCCCCCTCCCACCCCCCCCACCTCCACCGGTCTACCTGGGACAGGCTCCATGGCCAAGGGCAAACACTGCTTCACCCTCAGGCCTTTGCCTCCCTCCTCTCCAGTTGTTCTCAGCCCCGAGGCACATGGCCATCCCCTGGGGTTCTGCAGACCTCCAGAAATCCTCGTTTAATTGGTCTGAATAGGTTTGGGCATTGGCTGAAAAACTGCCCAGGTGGTTGGTTCTACTATGCAGCCCGACTAAGGGTCCGTGAGCCAGAGGGGCACACTTGCCTTTTAATCAGAGGACTGTCCTCTCTCTCAGCCTTTATCCACTACGAGACTGGCAGCAATAGGAAGACCGTGGAATCACTAACATTCGCTGAATGCTTAGCAGGTGCTACCCCTTGTCCTGGGTCCTTTAAGTGGACCATCCCATTTCCTGCCCCCATGACCCTAAGAGGTGGGTGCTGCTCACTATTCTCCTTTTATAGATGAGCACACCGGTGCACAGATGTTAGAGAACATGCCCAGGACTGCACAGGTGTGGATGGAGGAGCAGGGAGTGGAGTCTGGGCCGCCGGCTAACAGGAACCCGGGCTAACACTCTGTGGTCTCTCTGCAACCTGGGCCTAGTCCAAGTTCCCCCATAGTTAGTGAACGAAGATGAGGAAATGAGTGAACGGAAATCACTCTGTCCGAGGCCACACTGTAAGGCAGACCTAGTGGGGTGTTTCTCAGTTACATTTATTCCTTGTACCGCCTTCGTAATGGCTCATCTCCCAAAACACCTGTTTGATTATTTATGTAATAGTTTTTTTTTTTATCTCAAATTGTATTTCAAGTGTTCTTTTTACTCAGCTACACCTAAGCAAAAATATCCATAGTACCAAAGGTTCGATGCTAGGAATATTTTTCGACAGCAGCTGAAACATTAACTTTGTGTGGGCGCGTGCACACGCACCACCTAAAACAAAATCACCGCACCTGTAGGTACACCTGCACTCATCTGCTATAAACAGAATTTTCAGCCATCCTTCTGCCTTAACAGTGTGGATTTGAATTATATCTTGAATTAAAAAAAAGTTCAACTCATTCTAGAACCTGTTTTGTTTTTTGTTTTTTGTTTTTTTTTAAAGAGCATCTCTTCCAAAACAAAAACAGTTTTTGCCTAGAATGAACTAGAAATCCTAACAAGTTTGTTAAGGTCGTGGGTTTTAGCTGCTTTTAGTTTTATGTAGTTCCAGATCCTTATTGAGGCATTTCTCAAGAAGTACCTCTCTGTTTAGAAACAGTGCTGGGGCTGAGGGAACCCTGTGGAATACATGTGTTATTATTACCTTTTCGAATATTCATCAAAATGTGTGTGGGGTTTTATTTTTATTTTTAGGGCCATTTCACAAAAGCCCCCAAAATAGCAGACTATTTTAATGCATAATCTTCTGGCCTGGCCTCTGGCATTAGGCTAGTCTTGTGTACCAAACTTATATGCCAAGTGAGTGCCGAGGGGAACAGGTGTATAGAAACTCAGAGAAGGGAATGCATAGATGCTGTGGATTTCAAGACCCAGAAAGATGTCAGTGAAGAATGGATGGGTTTGAGGTAACCTGCCTTAGCCCAGGGTCATAGGCATAGAGATGGGGAAAGGAATACAGGTTTAGAATGCTTCCTGCCCTCCTGCGTGAGTTAGAGGAGAAAATCAGTCCCTGTATTACATTCCTTGCACCAATAAACTCCCAGATCCCCAAAACAGAGTTATTATTTTAAAACATCAGTACTTTTTAGGGGCATCTGGGTGGCTCAGTCAGTTGAGCATCTGACCCTTGGTTTTGGCTCAAGTCATGATCTCAGTGTGGTGAGATCGAGTCCCACGTTGGGCTCCTCTCGCAGCGTGCAGTCTGCTTGAGATTCTCTCTCTCTCTCTCTTTCCCTTGGCACCTCCCCCTGCTCACGCTCTCTATTTAAAATAGGTAAGTAAATCTTTTAAAAAAATCAGTACTTTTGAAAAGTTGGTATGATTTGCACTGTGGGGCTCGTGGCAAGTCAAACAAAGTCTCTGGGGATAATGTACAGATCATTAGACTAGGTGACCACAAAGTTGGGAAATATTGGCATCACACACAACCTCTTTGTAGAATTGGGAGAAAAGGGGTTTTGTTCAGGATGCAACGTGCACTGCTGTGTTTGTTACCCTCTGGCTCCAAACAATGTCCCTCCAACTAACTGCAAATGCTGAATATGTTAGAAAGCAGAGGAGGGGAAGGAAGAGTGAGTCTCATAAGCTCCTGATTGTTCTGCACACCCGTGGGCAGAAGAAGTATGGCTGGAATTAGGGGGTAAGGGAGAAAGGGGTGCGAAGCCAGAGTATCACTGTGAGAGTCTGCATTCAACAAGTAGGCCACGGTGAAAACTCTGTTTTACACCTAGGACATAGCTGGCAGCAAGGGGAGAGAAGAACAGGAGATCCCCACTGTGAGTGGCTCTGTCCCCGGGAACCCAGAAGAACGGGATCCTGCAAAGGAGGACCTCCAGACAACAAACACAACCGAGAATAATAATTCCATCATGAGCTTCTTTAAAACTCTGGTGAGTGGTTGCCTCCCCTTCTTTCCTTATTCTATTGCTCAAAAAGTTTGTTAATTATATATATTATATAAAATTTCATATATAAATTATATTATATATTTAAATAAATATAATATATTTATATAAACTATACATATTATAAATTATAATATATAAATATAAAATATAATTCATATATAATTTATTATATATAATAATGGGTACAATATATGATATATAAATTGCATTTGTATATAATATAAATATATTATATATTATATATTTATATTAATATGTAATACAATTTATATAATATATAAATATTTATATATTTGGTTTTGGTTTTTTTAAAAAACAAAAACAGAGCAGCTCACTTCTACTTTAAATTGCAGCTCACCTCCTTCTCATTTCCAGTAGCTAATTTGTACTATATTCCTATATTCTCAGATCTCTCCACACACAATTAAAGACTAACATGAAAAAAAACCAAAACCAATAATTCATATATTTTTAATATATGTATTTATATTTATATTTATTATATTATCTATAATATAATTATATTATATATTTATATATTATGTTAAATATAAATATAAGTTATATTTATATATCAGTTATAAATATATATGGGTAATATATACCCATTATTGTATTGAATGGGGTATCATGATGGGGCCGCTGGAACATTGGAGAACGGGGATGAGATGTGCTTTGCAAGGGAATTGTGTCACATTGAGCTCTCAGCGAGGGAGCCCTCAGAGCTGGGAACTTAGGCATAAACAGCGGGTGCCCAAGCTGGGTGACATGGGCTGTGTTGTCATGGAACTCTACTGTGCTTGCATGTCTATGGCCATTGATCATACACATAATTGGAAAATACCTCCTTTGAGTTGTCGACCTATCAAAGCACTTCTGCCACTCGAATGGCAAATAAACTAGAAATCACTTCCTATTCTGTTACAACTGAACCTACCGTTTTAACTGCCCAAGGGCAGGGACCCATGGCTTGGAATGCTTGCTTGTCTCTGACTCCTCAAGGTAGCCACAGCCTGGCACATGTCCGACATGCAAGAGGACTGAATGAATCAATGAATGAATCCATGAATGCAAAATCAAAGGGACAGCTCCAAGTGTGTTTGGGTTCTTTCCAAAGCCCAAGACGAACCTCGGAAGGTAACAACAAGTCAGCAGAATGTGCTGCAAACACCAAAGGGTTGTGCATTTGTTTGGATTAGTGGTAGAAGTGATGGAAAGTCCATGACCTTCTAGGAGACAGTTTTGAATGTGGTCAAGCTCTTAGTGAATGTATAAGGTCTGATGTATTTTATGATAAAACATTAATTTTTTAAAAACTTTTTTGTACCTAGAAAATTCTCTAGAAGTCCATGGCTTTCTACTCAATGGGGTAAAACACTTTTGTACTGAAAAGAACTTCTCACCACATTCTTCACCTGCAGAGTGAACCACACTCCTCGCCCCACCCCCCCACCCCAAAATGGTGTATCTATGCAATCAAATCACCCTAAGGAGCTAGCTATGATTTTTAATATTTCGTTTTCTTAAAATTTTAAGGTTTCACCAAACAAAGCCGAGACAAAAAAAGATCTGGAAGACACGGTAGGTAGTTTGAAGTATGTTCGTGTTTGGATTTGTGTCGGAGGTTGGATTTGGATTTGTGTCTGTTGCTTGGTTTCTTGAATTTTGTGGGGTGGGTGGGTGTGTACATATATATTTATATACATACTTAGCAATTTAATAGTGCTGCTCGATTATCTTTAAAATGTTTCATTTGTGTCAGTGGTATTTTAATGAAAATTTCAGTGGAAAGCCTAAAATATATGCTAAGTCTGGATACATAATGTCACAATAACCAATTTCATATATGAAATAAGAACAGAAGACTAATAACCATATATCATGTTAGTCTCTAATTGTGTGTGGAGAGATCTGAGAATACAGGAATATAGTACAAATTAGCCACTGGAAATGAGAAGGAGGTGAGCCGCAATTTAAAGTAGAAGTGAGCTGCTATGTTTTTGGTTTTTAAAAAATATGTTCTGTGTTTTTCATGTAATTTGGGAAAAATAAATCTCCACCACAAAGGCAATTGTTTGGTGAAATGAAAGAGTCACCATGGGACACTTGCCAAGGGAAGGAATGTTTAGAGTTAGGATGCTCTAGAGAGTCTAAATTTATTCACTGTCATCCTAGAAATCCAACCAATTCCCCTCAAATTGTGTTTGGAACAACTACTTTCTAGAGATGTTTTCCTTTACACTTGACAGAACTGATTATCCCTTAATGGAATACAAGGTTTAACTTTCACGGGAATCGTGAGGAAAGTTTAACTTGGTGACAGATAAGTGTCTTGCGCCCTTCTTTTGATAACTGAAAGTGCTTTGAAAGACACTGGGACCCAATAAATGGCTTGGCCAACCCGGCACATCTGTTACCAATATTTGAAGGGGCCAGGTCGGGAAAAGGATCCTAGAATTTATCTCGAGGCCTAAGTTTGAGCTCTAGTCCAGCCACACAGTGGCTGTGTGATGTGATCCAAATCCATCTGAATCCAAATTTCAACATCTGCAAAACCGGGACAAGAAAAATTCTGTCTCCCCACCCCAGCATTGGATGAAGGTGTGCAATGCCTGGTAAACCATGGAACTCTATTCAAATGTAGGTGATCCCTATTTCCATAATGGCCACAAGATGTATTGGACGCCGTGATTACATTTGCAGTGTCTTGATTGGTTCTTCTACAATGTTCTTCTTCCATTAGAAAAAAAATATACCTCTGAGGTATCTATATGTGTTTTCCTATAAAATTAGTCTTTTGCTACAAGGCAGCTAGGGTCAAGTTCAATGAATAGTTGGGTCCAAATGTTTCTCTTTTGATTCTTGTGTCTTGCATTGTTTGAAGTCAGCACAATAGGCTATAAACAGTGGGGTATGTGGGTGTGTTGTGTGGCTTCCCAAGTGACCTGATGCACTCATTCTCCTCAGCTGCCCATGCACCAAGACTCTTCCCCACCAGAATGTGGCCCCATGTGCACATATCCAGCTGATAAAATCTCACTACCTTGCCCGGAGAGATCAGGGTCACTGCTAGCAGAGCGGAGTCTCAGGGGAGGGTTTGTGAATGTAGGTTGTCTATGACACAAACCACCTCTTTCCACAAACCTGCATTCTTAACATCCTTTATTTGTACAAAACTTCTTAGATTCTTGCTTTTGAAGCATCTACACTGTTCATCTTCACATTTCACATTTGGCCCTGACAATTTTGAGCACACTCCACACCCTGCACAAAATCCCCAGCCATTTGTAACTTGAGTCGACAATTCTGAGTGGTTGTTGCTGGGCTGTCTCAGCTCCAATCTCCCCCGACTTTGGCTCAGTGGACTGGCGCATGGTAGACACTTCTCCTGTCTGGGAGGGAGATCTGCCCATATAGAAGCCAGCTGGAATTTTTGCGGGTAACACTGCTCCCCTGAAGTTCCTAAGATTGGTTGGAGAAAGAAAGCCACTCGAGGCAGGGTTTGCCTTGACTCCAGGATGCAAAAATAAATTCGTTGTTTTCATGTATCTTTTTCTTTCCCATGACAATAGCATTTAGATATTTAAAACTATCAAATAAGAACTGTGCTCTCTCTTTTTCATCTGAAAAAGACGGAGCTTAGATGTCCTGTCATTGTCTTTAGCAAATGGAGCTGTGTTAATCTGGGTCATTTAAATAGGTCACCCTGATGAAAAACAACTGTACTTGAAATGGACTGTGAATATGCTGTGTAGCAAATTGTCTTGGAGAGTCTCAAAAAGAGAAACATCCGCCTGATTGAATGCTGTGGTTGAGAGGTGGGGGTGATATAACAGAGTTAATTGTCAAAGTGCTTCAATGCGCTTCAAAGCAACAGGGGGGGAAATGGATTTTGTTTAAAAACAAAGTTCTAAGGCGTCACTGCTGTTGCCCGAAAGGCATCCAAAGCAGAAAGTGTCTGTGATGGCCAAGCGGGACAGAAGACCTGTGAGAACCAAGCTAAAGGCACCAAGAAAAAGCACCTGCACAGCCCCAGGCTAGGATTCGCATTTAGAAAATTCCTTAGGCATAAGGTCTGTATCTTGTTCAATTAGAAAGAAAAAAAAGAAGAAGAACCCTGGTCTTCATCACATGGTACATGTGGCTGTCCTTTGTCCCCTCAGCTCCACTTCAGGGAAGACAGCCTTGTGTGGGTGGGGTCATGAAAGGGAATTAAAAATGATGTGAATCAAATTTCATTGATTCTTTTAAGTCTCCGTAATTACAAACCAACATCTGACTAGTTTTTTCCTAGTGTGGACCAGGGTTCTGAGATTATGCTTCTAACTCAGTGTTTCCCAAATGTCGAAAGTATGCATACCATCTTCATCATTTTCATCACATATATATTCAGTAGTTGATCTTTTTATATTACAATGGACTCATATCTTATTTAAAGATATCTTTAAAGAAAGCTTTGTATTATAACATACATGGAAAACTGGAGTCATTTTTCATAAAGAGGTAACCATTAATATGGCTAATAAAAGAAATAATTACATTCTAGCTACCTTCTCTGTGTTAAACTCCAAATATAATGCCTTTCTAGCTTTATTAAGATGCAATTTGCCAGCAATAGAAAAATGTTAAAGACGTACCAGCATCAGACTTTTTCCTCCAAATGTTCTTAGAAAGATTAGATGAGAGTTGGGAAGGAAAAAAAAAATGTTTTCTCCATTTTAATGTTTTTTTAACTTGGTATCTCTGCTCGACCTAAAATTATCTGTGATCCCACCAATGGTATGCTTCCTACAATTTGGGAAATACTTTTCTAACCTCAAGAAAATAATTTTATCTTTCTGTGGTCTGTTCCGTCCATTCTCCATCTTAACTAAGCTCATACTGACCCAAAACAAAAGCCCAAGCACAACAAAAACAATGAATGAAGGCAGAGCAATTTCTATCTCCATGTCCTCTCCAAGTGAGGGCAGCACAGAAGTGAGCTTTCGAGGTTTCACTTTTTTAATGTCTAAGAAGATGCCAGTGTTTGCCTGAAACCAGCGGTTAAGATCCCTGAACTGCGCCAGCATGCTTGGACATTTGTTTAAAACATCAACCATTCACCACTAAGTTGAATAAACTTATTAAAAAAAAAAAAAAAAAACTTCCCCAGCTGGATGTTAAAACCCCAGGATTGTGTATGCAAATAAAAACTCCATAGAAAGATCTCCTGGCTGAATCTATATTTGCATAAGCAAACTATGTTATGAAGTTACCCTTTAATTTCCATACAGGCTTATTTTGTTTTCTAAAGACAGAAGGGGTGGAAGGATAGAAATTGCAGTGGGGGTGGGTAGAGATTAAAAAGTGGTACCACTGTACATGGGACACCATTTGGTAACTGCTAGTGAAGTGTGTCGTAGACCTTGTGCAAAGAAACCCAGCTGAATTCCCACTTGGAGCCTCTGTGAGTTGGGGGCCTTGACAGTTTACAAAGTGTGTGACTTTCCCCCTCATATCTGTACCTCAGATGGCATTCATTTCATGCACAGCTTAGTTTCCAGAATCTCTTTCCTCCACAAAGGGGGGACCACCCACGTTCCCTATTCCCAAGGTCCTCCCGGACCACTGGCCTCACCTCCTGCCACTGAGTTGGGTTTTGGGCAAAGATAGGATTCAGGGGAACGCTGGAGCTGGTGGGTGGGGAGGTGATGGTGGTAGGAGCAGCTCCCCTTTCCGGACTTTAAGGTTTTGCCTTTTTTAGGTAAAGTAAGGAGATACTTCCCAAATGTTCCCAGTTCTCATTCACACAGCAGTTTGGTAGAGCTTCTTGGCTTTTACCTCATTTTATAATTCTGTCATCCAAAAAGATAGGAAAATAGGGCCATTAAAACTGAGCACACAGATTGTCGCATGGTTACAGGAGGTGTGCTGCTCATCCTCAATTTCGTTGTAACCTAGTACGGAAAAGAGGAAATCCAAGAAAATTTAAGGATAAAAACATCATCTGCTGGTTTTGCAATTTAAAAAAAAATGCAGTGGTGACTGATTGTGATCAACCCCTAGATTCATTTCTCTGTATTTCACTTTTTCTTCTTGTAAAAGGGATTTTCTTAAAAATGTTCTTTCTTAGCTTAAAAAAGTGGGGAGTCCCAGAATTAATAAGTGAAATAAGCTTATAATTATAAATAATGAAAGTGTCAGCTTTCCTTTGCTGAACTGAGATCTTTTTCTCTTGGCTTAACCACCTGATGCTTCAGAATCAGACTTCTTCACATGTTCTTCAAACATTGAACATGACAGCATGCACACAAGGCAAGGCATTGTTTGAGGATATTAATTTATTTTTTTTTCTTTTTGCCATGCCCAGAAATGCTCCTCTCCCCACTCAGGTTTTCCTGATTCCAGCTTGTCTGCAGGGCAGCTAAAATATTAGTGGCTGGCTCATGTGATTCATAAGCTCTGCCGCACACTCATTGTTTTCCACTTCTTGGTGCAATGTTTACACATCTAACTAACCCCTCCCCTCTCCCACCCCCAAATGTGAAACAAGAAGAAAATGTACTGGGGAAGAAGGTAAGGTCATTTGCTCTGCAATCTCCAAATCTAATACGTTAGAATTTCATGGGTGGCCTTGCCAGATAAAATACAGACGCTCAGTTACATCCAAATTTCAGAAAGACAGCAGATAATTCCTCAGTATGACTATAAAAAGGCCCCTGGCAGTTCTAGGGACATACATTCTTATGCTTCAAAATTATTCTGCACTGATCTGAAATTCGAATTAACTAAGTATCTTATATTCTTATTATTGAGAGTATTGGCTACACATCCGGCAACCCTCTCCATGAGGCTGACTCCCAAAACACAGAGTTTTTGTGATCTCTTCCATAATGCAGACAAAGAGTATTAATTCAGTTGATGCTGGCGGAATGCCTCTTTGGGAAGTGCTTCTTTGGGAAGTGAAGAACTGGGTGGACAGGGAGAAAAGACTACTGGTCGTCTCTGGCTCCATAGCCAGTAAGGAAGGGGAGGGTAGATAGACACATAACATGGCAGGGTCCTGTGTGGGCATTTCTCTCTGGTCCTCTCTTTACAGTTATTTAGTTATTTATTTAGTGCCTATTTTGTGGCAGACACTGGGCCTGATGGGAGCTAGGGAGGTAATGATGTCCAAAGCAATGGCTCTTCCCTTCAAAGCTCGTGGTCTGGCCAACGAGATGCATATTCAACAACTGCACGAATATATTACAGTTGTATTATTCTATATCTAGTAGAGTCATCTCCTTGTAATGTTCTTCAAGAGTCTCTGGGCATTTTCCCAGTGCAGAGAAGAAAAGTGCCCATTTCCCAATGAAACTGATGAGTGTAGATGTGTCTCTCAATCTTTTTGACATTATCACCTTCCCAATGTGAAGCTTTTTAAGCTATTTTCCCCCTGGATGGGTACAATAGCATAGGGAGTGGGGAAGATCTTGGTTTGTTGGAGGGAGTGTAGGACGGAGGAGGTAGTAAGAGCTTGAGTTTGGGTATCAGGTTCCTGGGATTTTTTTTTTTAAGATTTTATTTATTTATTCATTCATGAGAGACACAGAGAGAGAGAGAGAGAGAGAGGCAGAGAGAGAGAGGCAGAGACACAGGCAGAGGGAGAAGCAGGCTCCATGCAGGGAGCCTGACATGGGACTCGATCCCAGGGAACGTGGGACTTGATCCCAGGTCCCCAGGATCATGCCCAGGGCTGAAGGCGGCGCTAAACCGCTGAGCCACCCGGGCTGCCCAGGTTCCTGGGATTTTTATGTCAACTCTGTCCCCTTATTGGTGTAATGGATGGGAAAGCTTTTGAGCCACGTAGGGCCAAAATTTCTCTATCTGTAAAATGAACATAATAATTAGTCCCTTCCTCATAGAACTGTTGTTAGAACATTCAATGGTTTAGAACAGTGCCTGGCACTGGTACCTTTGATTGGGATTATTAAATCAAAGTTAAAAGTTGGAAATTACATCCTTTATATTTATTTTAACCTCCTTTAATTTCACATTTGAATTAATAAAATAGTACACGCTTATAATATAAACAAATATGCATGTATTAGAGGTGTATGTTCAAACTGTTTTTACTGATGGGAACATGATCAAACCTATTTGAAGACCCATGGCCTTGATACAGAGTAATGTCCTCACAGTAAAGTACCTCTTACCAGCACCTTGATTCCTAATGACTTACATGAACATAAAATATTCTTTTGCAAAGGGAAAATATCTTGACTTTTTCCAAAATTTTAACACAAATTGCATTCGCATAGAATCTTTATAAGTAACAGAAAATTTTAAAAAGAAAATTAACATGCGTAACCCTAGCCTATGCTTATAAAAAAGAGATCTTTCACTTCTGAAATCCTGAGATCAGTCTAATTTTTTTTTTTTTTAACTCTGTAGGGTGCTGAAAAGTCGCCTGCTACTTCATCTGACATCAAGTCAGACAAAGCGAACTTTATATCCCAGGAGACCAGAGGAGCAGCCAAGAACCCTACATCCACAGACACTGCAAAGGAAGCTGCCAAGGAAAAGGGAGGTCCCACCTCTCTGCCTCTGGGCAAACTGTTCTGGAAAAAGGTAAGTCCTGTTTTCAAGACCTGCAGAGTAGTTGGGGCTAGGGTGACTGGAGAAATTATTTCAGTTGGGCTAATCCATGTGCTCACAAAGTACAGAGTTTATTTTTTCTTCCCCAAAATGACTCAACTAGCCATTGAGTTGAAGACTTGTCATTTACTCCTGGGAAGCGTGAAGTGCCTATGGTGTTAGAAGCATGTGTTTCATGGGAAAGAAAAGGAAATAAACAAGTAGATTTTTTCATTCTTGGAGTCACTCTGGTTCATGACAGACAGTTGTGGTATTTCATGATTTCATTTTCTTTACAAAATGGCTTAGTACTCTGGCTTCCTCCTGGATTCCTCTGAGACTGTCCACCCCCGCCCCCCACACCGACCCTGGCAAGCTGAACCACCTCTGGGCTCCCTCTCTCTTTTCCCAGCAAGACATAATCAGTCATTATGAACCACGAAAGCTCACTCTCCTTTTGGAAAACCAAGGTGTCCACCATTCACCACCAGGACAAGCACACAATGTGCTCTGTGATAGGAGCATTCAAAATATTGTCCATTTTTTTCCCTTCTGAACTAAGGTGGCATACAAGGGAGTTTGGTGGGTGGGGCTGAGTCAGTCTGAGAGCTAGTCCTCGGTCATCATTGCTGAGCACACCCCAGCTGCCACACATGTTCAGAACTCTTGCCTCTTTTAAATGTGGCCAAAAGATGAGCAAGAAGTTGTGGGTGAGAAAGTGGAACATAATTCATAGAGCTGAAAAAAATATCTAATTAGTAATTTCTTCAAAACATCCATGCCACTTAGCATGCAGCACATGCTGCAAGTCAGGTAATGAACACAGATGCCCCTACAGTGCTTGCTTTATTCTTTGGTCCAGAATCCAGCTGGATTCTAGAACTCTTTTCTTTGGCTTTCCATTGTACAGAAATCTTCCTTCTGGGTTCAGCCCAGAACACAAACTTCAATACTTAATGAAAACTTTGGGTGATGTCATTTGGCATTCTGTTCTAATCCTCCTTCCTTCCCAACCACGAATTACTTATTTTTAAACATCTTTTATCAGCAATATAATGTAGGGAAAAGTTCCCAAGTGAATCATATGTGCATACTGGTGGCCAGGAAGATGACTTAGGCAACCCACATTCAAACATCCTTTATTTTTAAAATTATATATATTTAAAATGCATTAGAAAAACTGAGCTAGCACATTAAACTCAAGATTTAATAGACATTTTGCTCGAGGTGAGACTATATATATACATTTAGGTTAAGAAGTAATCCAATTAAAAGGAAAGTGTCACACAATGGATGTATTGATCTTAAGTACATGATCGTAAATTTGGATCCTCCAAGGAGTGACACAGACGGGATCGATATACAATAGATTTACTGTAGGAAAGCACCGAGAAGGATAAAGGGGAGGGGACAGGAGTAGGGAGAGGGAGACTTCAGACCACAATGAGGGTCTGACATGGCCGAAGGGAGACAGGGAAGGAAGGAGGAGAAGGTTGGAAAAGCCAGGGACTATGGGTGGTGCTGAGCCAATGGCAAATCCCAAGTCCCATGTTGAGCAAGAATGGTTCCGGCATCACCTGGGAACAGGCGGCAAGAACACAGCCTCAGCATTAGCTCTGTAGCGGATGCCAAGGGGTGCAGGCCAGGAGCTGCCCTTCTAGTGGGGAAATCTGAGCAGTAAACACTCCATAGTTGCCATAGATGGTACATGAAATGTGGCCAAAACCATATAGGAGGCTGGCAAATGACTGAAGCTTGAGGAACACTTATGTAAGTTTGGAATTGGACAGATGAGCCCTGATGAGCTGCCTCAGTTTCCTCATTTGTAAAATGTAGATAATAATAGTACCTCATCATAGAAATGAAGATTAGATGAAATTATGCCTGCAAAACCCCCAATTTCATGCCTAGAGTAAAAGTGACCAGTGAATGGCCCTTCGGACCTATGTCATTTTTCTCCCGTGTGCTCAGGAGGCTGGATACACTGACCATGGCCACCTCTCAATCTCTCCATACCCTCTGATTTGGGGAAGTTTCTGAGCTACTAAGCCACAAATACTCCATCTTTCCTTATCTTTGGGGCCTATAAGGCATACATTGATTCCTTTTTGAAATTCAAGCTATCTCCATTGGGGGGGGAAAAAAAAAAAAGAGAACCACTTGACATTCTTTCCCTAATGGTCGGATTTCATGTAGTTCAGTCCCGCTGTTTTTTGATTTTTCACCATTATCTGGCTTTATTTCTTTAGTAGATTATAAAAATAATGAAGAGAAGCTAAAACTCAAATCACCCATAAATCTTACTTTTCCTTCCTCCATCCGACCAGAAAGAACAGCTCTCTATGGAAGTAAAATAGGAACGATTCACTCATGCAAGAGTATTTGAAATCTCCTTTCTGCAGAGATGCTTTTGTGCTAAATGCTTTGTGCTAAGGCATTAAAAAGATACCAGCAAACAGATTGCTGCCCTTTGGTAGCTTACACTAATCTCAAGGGGTGAGGGGACTTACGTTCTAGTCAAAAACAAAAAGAACATGGTGTCTACGAACCATCTGCATATACAACGTCTTCATTTTCTTTTCTTTAAATTAGATAAGCTTTGGTTATAAAATCATTGTTGTAAAAATTCTGAAAAGCAAACAGAGAAATGCTAAAAAATCTTGATCTTTCCACTAACCCAAGCTCTCTTTCTTCTCCTCTTTTAACTGGAAAGAGGAGAAAAAATTTTTTTAATTTATTTGGAAATTTGGAAAATTTGGAAAAATTTTTTTAATTTATTTTTTTATTGGTGTTCAATTTGCCAACATATAGAATAACACCCAGTGCTCATCCCATCAAGTGCCCCTCTCAGTGCCCATCACCCAGTCACCCCCACCCCCCGCCCACCTCCCCTTCCACCACCCCTAGTTCGTTTCCCAGAGTTAGGAGTCTCTCATGTTCTGTCTCCCTCCCTGATAAGCTGACTTTGAACCATATACATCTAGAATGTGAACATCAGGAATAAAAATTTACCCCTAATGTGCTGTGGACAGGAAATTCTAAGTTATTTTGATTTGTAGTCTTGATTGCTGAAGTCATTCTGATTATAAGACAAAAATAACACAAATAGCCTTTGAGAAAATTAGTTTCAAATTAGTTGTATTTGCCAAAAAAATGTTTAAAATTCAATATCCTGGAGGACTTATGTCCCTTATTGTTCTGAGTTCTCTGGGGGTACCATTTGCTCTGTGACCTCACAAAAGTTACTCATCCTGT
Source organism: Canis lupus familiaris (assembly GCF_011100685.1). Taxonomy (NCBI): domain Eukaryota; kingdom Metazoa; phylum Chordata; class Mammalia; order Carnivora; family Canidae; genus Canis; species Canis lupus. The sequence goes on along the minus strand of NC_049245.1, from coordinate 40,398,302 downwards.
AAGCGTTTTCTTTTCTTCATCTGTTGAAGGAAAAGGGTTGGAATAGATGATCTTGAAAATTCTGGTATGTGGCAAATCTCACATTCCAGACAGAACCAGAAAGATTGGACTGCATAGCCTTGGACAAACTGCTTGACCCCTCAAGCCTCTGTTTCCTTTTGTGTAAATAGGGACACGTTTATCTCACTGTGCTGTTATGACACTCCATTAAGTGTACACAGAGAGACCCTCAGACATAGTAAGTGCTCAACGAACAGTTTTATCATTTCTTCAGGTATGAACAGTTGCTGGTTCTGATCTAAATATCCATGTGGGGCATCGGGTGCCAAGAGCGCCCAAGGTACAAAATGAGTCTAAGACTCATGGATTCTGCTATTGAAACACCCGAAGTCCATTTGGAGGAACGAGGTAGATGCACATGCATGCACGTGCAAATGTGTGTGTACCTAGGCATGCACACAATTCGTAAATAATACATTTGGAATGTCTTCAAAACAGTGCTTTTCCTGCTTTCCTTTGGAGGACACAAATGATGTCGTGCAAAATAATGGGGGTTCTGGAGCCAAAGAGACACATCATCCAATCTCAGCTCTTGCTGAGAGTTGCTGGCTGTTTGGATGTCATCGGGTCACTTAAACCCTCCATGCCTTGCTTTCCTCTGCTCTGGAAGCAGGCAGTGACACCTACCTTTTGTGATTATTGGGAAGAGAATGCAGAGTGACTAGCCCTGGTTCCAAAACAATGATGTTAGGATCCAGTGTCAGTGTGTCGTGTGCAGGTTACAAAGTGCTACGCGTGTTTAGAAAAGGCAGCAGTCGGCGTAGGTCCAAACAGACCAAAAGAACTTTAAAAATCCTCTGAATCATCTGAGTTACTTGCTTCAAGTGCAGATTCCTGTATTTGATCCCCAAATCCACAGGAATCCTGGTGAAGAGAGTCTGGCATATGGCTGGACAATTATGGCAGCACTTGAAAGGCGGGCTGAAATGTCTCGGCTTGAGGAAAGGTCTTAGGGCCGCTGTGAAATCAGTGAACTCGGAACAGCTGTCACATGATCAAAATGATGCTTCCAGAAGACCTGCTAGCAACAGGGATGTCTGTTGGCTTAAGTGCTACCATGTGACAATATTTTAAAGAAACATTCTTTCTTCATTGTACTCTTCAAAGGACAGGACCCCTTGCTCTGCAAGTTTATACTGATGCATTCAGGGGCTGTGTTTGGGTCCTTATTCTCCAAAATATAAATGCCCCAACAGGAGCCTTTAGTTTCAAACTAAAGAATTGTTGTTATGGTGAACGAGGCCGGGTAGTTTGTAGGCTCAGCAGGTAACAGCTGGATGTCCAGTTCATTGAAGAAGACCAGAAGTTTCCGTAGGCTCAACAGGTAACAGCTGGATGTCCAGTTCATTGAAGAAGACCAGAAGGTTCCGGGCTTGAGATTTGAATGGGAATCCTGAACTCTGTGCACTTCCCGATTAGCCCCTCACCTTATCATGTTCTGACTGGAGAGCCTGAGCACCCAATAAACACTTTTTACTCTGCACAGGTGGCCCTTGCGCTTAAAAAGTCTCCCTCGTCTACGTTGAAGTGAGCTGCTCCGTCAGCAGCGCCGTGCAATCTCCCCACCTGCACACATTTCCCAGGTGGAAGAATCAAGTCCTCTGCCCTCCAGCCCAGAGCTTATCTATCACACAGGACCCACTGGCAGTGGAGAAAAGCGGGTGGCAATCTGGTGCCTCTGGTTTCTCCACTCATAGGCTTTCTACACATAAGGAGAAAAGGAAGAAGCTTCCTGAGGCTTTCATTTGTCATTGTGTGTTGAGCATGGAAACCATGCTGGGTGCAGATACACATGGCCTGTGAGATCCAGGCTTGGCTCAAAGGCTGGGTTCAATAGAAATACAGTTGTAAATGATCCAAGCTGAAAATCTCATCTAGAGAGAAAGCCAATCTGGTGTTGGAGAAAGAAGCTCACACCATTACTAAAAAAATGTGTTTTTAGTAATGCAAAAAAAAGAAAAAATTAGTAAAAAACTGTTCTGACCCTTGAAATCGTCACGGCAGAGGGAAAACTTGGCTCTTAGAACCATTTCCACCACTTCCTAGCTGGACCACCTTGAACAAATGACTTTACCTCCCTATATCTCTATTTCTCGCTGTGTAGATGAGGATCACCATCCTTACCACTGGGGGCCACTCTCAGGGAGATGGTGTCTACAAAGCACCTGCATATACGATGTCTATACAAGTATACAATCTGTTTGCACAATGCAGAAGACATATTTGTGAATGCTGAGTCCTTTCTCCCCTTCCACTGAATGTTTTAAAGGTAAAAATAAACACAGGACTTGGAACAGAGTGAATATGTGGAAGAGCTCCTTGCCTGGAATCCAAGAAGGTCTATGAACACCCTAAAATTATTTGCAAAATATTCTGTTTGTGTTTATTTTTCTGGGGAGAGAGGCCAGATCTGTCAAGTGAGTCACAAAGTGGTCTGTAAACACCACCACCACCACCACCCCTGACAAATTTAAGAACAACTGCTAAGATGATCTCCAAAGTTGAAGCTTAGCAAACTGATGGCGGCATTGACCTTTGATAGCACTGGGCCAACTGCTCTCCTAATTTGAGGCAAGTCTGCGCATGCCAGATTTCCTCCCAGTAGGGAGGAACAGTGTTTGAAGTTGGATGTGTTGGACGCCAACCCTCTGGGCCTCCATAGGAGGGTTTTAACCAAATTCAACTTTGGCGTGATGACATGATGACATTGGCCCATACTGAGCTGATGTAAGAGGCAACTTCTGACGCTGGCCACCGTGCTGCGGTCAGAATACGGCTGAAGACCCTCAGTGTCTGTTTGCTCTATGAGTACCATGGGATGGATTTCTCTGGACTTTCGGCCAGAATTTTCCTGAGCTGCTCATTTGTTTTTACCTAATGGTGACTGTGTCCTGCATGACCGATCCTTTTCCCTCTTTTCATCAACAACAACCAGAAAATGTTAAGGAAAATGCGCCACTGATCCACAGCCCAGGCTGTGGTTTGTGTTTTCTGTAGCAACCCTTCTTCTCACTCCATTGGTGTCCTGGCTGCAGCTGGGTGTTTATTTGCCCTTCGTTGCATTTTTAAAATACAGACCTATTTATATTATCTTGCTGTACTGTTGACTGTCGTGTAAACCTCCCACAAGTCCATTTTGAAACCACGTATGCATAAGCAATACAACGTCCAAGATGGCACCAGAGGGCTGCGAGCCCAACTAAACTCTCCATTTATGGGCTAACCTCTGACTCTTACTTTTGTTTTTATCTTCCCTTTAGTCAGTTAAAGAGGATTCAGTCCCTGCAGGTGCAGAGGAGAATGTAAGTTATGCATTAATTGGCACAACCATTCCATGCTCATCTTCCGCATACTGGACCATTGGGTATTGGCTGTGGGGCCCCGTGTTCTTGCATGCTCCAACGTCTCCCATCTGCTGTGGACTCTTTCAGCCTTTCACAGGATTAGGGACAAATGGGAAATAATGCTGGGTGAATATCTGTAACGCCTATTGAATCAATGCAAACTAAACACAAAATCAGAGTAATTGTTTTTATAATTTGTTATCATTTAGGGGCTGAAAGAGTCTACCAAACATAAGAACATTCTCACTCTTCCTTGAGGGGCAATGATGCTGCATGCTGTCCTCCTCCACCTTGATTGCTCTTTCATCTTTATTTCCATGGCAACCTAGATTCTCTACTAACTGTGGGCCTTAGCCAGGATGGGTAGTGGCATCCAGCAGGAGAGCTTCTTGCTGCACTTGATGCCGAGACTGTTGATGTTGGGCGGGAGGGCTGACTTCTGGGATCTACACCTGAGAGACACAGGTTGAGCCTCTTTGTCCAAACTTTCAAGACTGTTCATTCACATCTGAAGGGAATGGCTCCATAGAGGCACGTAAGAAATGGAGTTTTCCAAAACATGTTCCAGGGAGATTAATAAATTGTCCTCATGAGTCAGCAGCTTTCTGCTCTGAAGAAAAAAAAGTACAGTCTTTGGAAAATGCTCTAAGTGGGGATAAGTGAGTTCACAGCTCCTTAAGATAGAAACTGATCATTATCATTTTGCCAAAGCAAAATATGTTTGGCTCTTTCTAGGTGTCTCTTATTTGCTAGCCTTGGATAGGGCTTGTGTTTTCATTTTTATTTAATTGTTGGCATTGAATGGATGTTGGAAATCCAAGTATGTTCCAGAAATGTTGCCTGTGATGTGGAATGAAAATTAGAATGACTGTGTTATGGTTCTTGTTAGGAGAAAGATCTTTCAAATCTGCTTTTTTTGTTGTTGCAAGTGTTTTTCTTTTCTTTCTTTCTTTCTTTCTTTCTTTCTTTCTTTCTTTCTTTCTTTCTTTCTTTCTTTCTTCTTTCTTCTTTCTTTCTATCCCCGGCCCCCTCTCTTTTGAGCCAAACGTAGTAGCTCAGGGAAGCTCATATCTCTCATAATTCCAGAAAATTTTCATGACGTGACCAGCTATTTTCTACAGAGACAGAGCAACCTGTGAGGAGAAACTCTGTCCCTTTTCCCCATGAACTTTGGGTTTAAAAGCTGCAGGTCAGGTCTGAAGCATCAGTTAGCTTGGAGGTTCTGAGTTTTTTGAAAAGAAACTCGTTTTGGGATGTTTGTGTGCAGTTGCCTGTCTGAGGAACTCCTTGCAGCTTGCATGTTAAAATGTGGAGTTGACCTCTGACAAAGAGGAAGCATTTCCTTCTCCAATGTGAAGTTCAAAACAGAAAGATAAACGTGAACCAAAGTTAAATTACTGATAGCAAAAGAGAACAAAAAAGCTGATGAAGACATCAAAGAAAGCAAAATATTTTCTCAAGAAAATAAAGCAGCATTATCAAAATGGCTTTAAATTGCTTAGCCCCACAAGTAACATTTCTGTTTGGAAGCTCCAGCATTTCATTGTCTAACAGCCTGTTAGTGGGAGGGAATGAGATTAAAAGTAGTGATCCTGGGCCCATCAGCCCCAGGCTGTGCTACTTCTGGGACCTCAGTTTACTCATCTCTTAAATGGCCACAATAATATCACCTACCCCTTAGGGTTCTTGTGGGATTCAATGAACAAGGCATACGGCATAACGTGCATATGGCAGTGCCTGAAACACAGGAAGAATTTAGTAATTTAGAGGTCAGCAAACTGCAGCTCACAAGCTGGTTCCAGCCCATTGTGTCCATATGACCTATGAGCTAAAAATGGCTTTTACATTTTGAATGATGAGAAAATTGAAAGAAGAATGATATTTCAGGGCATGTAAAAATTACACAAATTTGGATGCTGGGTGGCTCAGTCAGCTGAGCATCTGACTCTTGATTTCAGCTCAGATCTCAGGGTTGTGATCTCAGGGTTGTGAGATCAAGCCCCACATCAGGTTCCACACACCCAGGGTGGAACCTGTTTAGGATTCTCTCTCTCCCTCATCCTCTGCCCCTCCTCACTGCCCTGCTTCTGCCATAAATAAATATGTAAATAAGTAAGTAAATAAATAAATAAGATGAGAGTATCTGTTTTTTAAAAAAATTACACAAATGTCATATTTCACTGTTTATGAATAAAGTTTTATTAGCACACTCATTCATTTGCATGTCATCTATAGCTGCTTTCCTGCTTCAGTGGCAGAGTAGAGTAGTTGGGACAGGGCCCTTGGCAGGAAGAGTTTGCCACCCATGGGGTAACTGTTAGTGCAGAGGAGTTGTAACGTGATGAGTGCTTCCCAGTAATCCCTGGTTATAGTGCCCTGTGAAATTGCACATCTGTCAGCTGACTCAGTGCCCATGTGGAGTGAAGGCATGTGTGAAATAATTACTTTAATTTCCTTCTCCCAAATAAGAGACATAGCATTAACCAAAACAACGCAGAGTACTCTAAACCTCCAAACAGGACCATTAGGTGAGATTAATCATATTATATGAGTCCTTTTAACTAGCAACTTCTGGCTAAAATATGATTTTTTTTAAATTTCTCTGCCACCAGTTTCTTTTTTTTTTTAAAGATTTTATTTATTTATTCATAGAGACAGAGAGAGATAGGCAGAGACACAGGCAGAGGGAGAAGCAGGCATCATACAGAAAGCCTGACGTGGGACTCGATCCAGGGTCTCCAGGATCACGCCCTGGGCTGCAGGTGGCACTAAACTGCTGCACCACTGGGGCTGCCCCTACCACCAGTTTCTATAGCCAATCTATGAACCAATGCAAAGCAAAAGATAGAATGATTTCAACATTTCTCATAGTTTTTCATGAGGAGAAAAATGAGGCTTTTGAAATCCACAGAAGTTGGGTGCTTTTCCTAGAATGTGTTTCTGGTCCTATCAGAAATAAAATCTACTACAGAAACTACTGACTCATTCCACTATAATCTGTAAATATTTTGGCCATTGCTTAATTAAGTTAATGTTCTAACTAATGAGGGGGAAAGAAATCTTTCCTTCCCAATGACCTGTAAGATGAAAGAAACAGGTGCTTCGGTTGTTTACCTCTTAGGAAGTAAGCTCACAGTTACAAGTGAAAGAAAACCCAACCTAACCTAGATTTGTGTTGTTTTTTTCTTTTTTTAAAAGAAATTTATTGGCACTCATCACTGGGAAGTAGAATTGGTTTTAAATAAATCTTGATTCAGGGCTTTCCTGTGGCTCAGCCTTCATGGCCTGGCTACATTTCTAGCTCTCTAACATCATATCACATAGTCCAGAGTTAAGGAGAGATTGGTCCAGTAGAAACCCTGCATGCCCTGGAATCGATTCTCTTTCACAGATTTACATGGGTTCACAGGCTCTATTAGTCAGCTTGGCCAGGTTGTGTTGCAGCAACATCCAAGCCCCACACCGCAGTGGCTTTCAACAGCAAAGATCTTTTTTTCCCCTCACTCATGCTACATGGCAGCCATGGGTTGGCCGTAGCTGATCCATGTGGCTTCTTCCTGCCGAGATCTAGACTGAGAAAAACATTCCCTTCCATAAAGGCGTGCAATTGTAGTGACAAGAGAGAAGACAGTGCTGGGGGTGAACCATGAAATGGTTCTGAGAGCTTCCACTCAGTCTTGCTTTACATCCTATTGGCTCATGTTACATTTGCCAAAGCAAGTCACGCAGCAATGGGCACAGATGTATGATCCCCTCAAAGGACGCCAGAGTGAATAACTGGGAAAGTCACACACTCCGTCACACACTCCTGGCCCTGAATTCTTATGGTCAAGGAGCTGGACCATGTGGGTTGGCTTAGATCTGCTCAAGCAACTTCATCCTGACTATGCAGGCTAAAAGCTAAGGAGGGTTGTTCCCCCAAGATAAAGCTGGGGTTCCATGAAGGGAATGAGGGAGAATAGTTACCAGATTGAAAAATAAAATCTTTCCCAGGTCTTTGTGATTCAAATAATCCCGTTCTAAATCAAATCAGACAGCATCTTTAAAAGATTCTAAAGTAAAAACTGTTAGTAGTGTGTGTGTTATGGGTGAAGTTTAGGTGGAGGGCATCTATTTTGCTATAAATCTGTTTCCCAAACTCACAGTTCCAGTGAAAACTGTATAATCCAAATTTCAAGAGTACATATGGGATAATATTTGAGATCTGAAAAAAAAAAAGGTGAAACCTTTTGCTCTGATGTGTATTGTCCGTGTTAAACATAAGAGCCATCTTCACACAAAGTGTAATAACCCCTCCTGAAATCAAGCAAGGGGGATTTGATTCTAAAATACAGCACAGGTCTGATTTTCATTATATCCATCATGCCCCAAATTAAACTATGTAGATGCAGTCATATATTCTAAATAGGGAGTGACTTTTTCCAAAGCCCTTGCCTAGAAGGATATCAGAAAACTATCCAAATAAAAATCAAATTTTATGTCTATAGATGCAAATCAGCTCCTAACTAAGGTCAAATCCTTCTGGATTTCCACACTGGAAATCAGTGGATTTTCCCTGGCTGCTGAAAGCCAATTTCTTGGCTTCAAAGTTAATGGGAGTCTCTAGAAGTTCCCCCAAAATCAGCTTTTTTTAAATGCCTACCGAAACAGTTGTGTTTTGAACAATGGACTCTGGCCTAGGATTTATGAGTTGACATCACTCAAATGTTTAAAGGCCCAGCAAGAAAACCATTGGCAATCAAAAAAAATGATTGATGAAGTCACTGCCATATAGTCTGATCATTTTTATTATGTAATTTTCCCTCCAGGCTCTTGCATACAAAAAAGAAACATGCTGTTTCAAAGACAGAATAATTCTGAACCCAGATTAAATGAGTCAGACTCTGGTCATTACCCACCTAAGGGCTATTTCCCATTTCTCCACCCTTCTTCCCTTGATGTTGGGCAAGGTTGGCAACTACCACACCCCCGAAGAATTTGATCATGATTAGTCTACAGCAATGATCCCATTTTTTTTTCAACAATGACTTATCTAGGGGTAAGGATGTGACCACATCTGGCCAATAGAATGTATGCTAAGGTAGGAAATCAAAATACAGAAGTTCATTTGGAACAAACATTTTGCTATAGCCTTCCTCCCTTTTTTAAGACATTGGGTTGAGGATATGATGCCTGGAACCGTAGCAGCTATTTCATATCCATGAGGTAACCCAGCATGCCAAGGATGGCAGAGTCAAAGGATAGAAGGAGCCCAGATTCTTAAAGACATTGTGGAGCCATTGAACCAGTCCTAGAACTTCTCACTTGCAAACTTTTTGTTTTATATTTTTTCTAGTAAAGTCACTATTAGACATTCAGTTACTGGTACACAACCCCATCCTCATTGAAATGGCTACTTACCTGGGCTGGGACTTTGGCCAAGTCATTCAATCATTCAGATTCTTCATCTCTAGGATAGCAATAATGTTACTTACTCTGAGCTGTTTAATAATTTAATAACTATTCACCAAGGTAATATATTAAAAGTACCTTGCATGATATCAGCCATAGTAAGAGATAGTTATTAATATCATCTCTAAAAAGTGGGCATGGGCATGGTGGGTGATTCCTCATAATTCGGGCCCATGGAATAAATGGTTCTCATAATAGCACAAGTAACTACTGCTAGTATTAATTGAGTGCTTGTTATGTGTTAGGCACATTTCTAAGAACTTTATGTGCACTGCCTGATTTAATTTTGCAAACAACATTCAGATGTGTATAGAATTAGAAAAACCCAGGTACAGAGATGGGTAGAGACCTCATTTTAGAGCCTCTGTATGGGATAGAGTGGAGACTTAGAGCCAGTTAGGCTGGCGCTATAGGCTGCGAGACCTGCGAGACCACTACATTAGACTACCTGCATTTCAGGCTTACCCCCAGACTCTTGGGGCAGAAGCTTCTTTCTTCAGAATTGCAATTGAATTGAATCAGGCCTAGATGGGGAAATCCATGATCACATCTGACCGCCAATCCCAGTATGTCAGTTGGCTTCGGTCTCAGCTTAGTTTCCCAAGATGGGCCTGTTTGGCCAGTCCAGTGTTTTCATTCTTTCAGTGTCTTTAGATGGGAAACCTTGACTTGTTCATCAGCTCATTTGTGTCTTATGGTCAATCCATATAAATATAACCTGCCTTGCCTCCTTTGGACTTTTGAGTTGATGATTCCCCAACCTAGATCTTTACCTACAACAGAAAGCTGCTAGAAGTTATGACAATGAGTTATAAAATTGAAGGTGGGGAGAGATGGCTGTGATTTAGTTGCCGTATTTTGGGGTGTTCCCTCATGCTGATCTGTTTATGGGCAACTTCCTGCTTTGGTTGATAACACAGAAATTAAGGGGGGGTCCTTCTCAATCTGGATCACTGGGGCTGTGGGGCTGTGTGCAAACTAATGGTGTGTTTGGCATGAAGGAAAGGAAAATAATTTCTCCACAGGCATACAGGTGTTTTTGGAAATACCTAAGTTCCCTCCCCCTACTCCTTGGCCAGAAGAATAAGATTCAGAGGAAGCTGGGGGGTCCAGCACCGGCAAAGACAAATGCAAAGATGCCTTTGGCTCTAGAGCGCCTTTCTGTGAGGCAAGGGATGACAAACTTATGGTGTGAAGGGCCAGGTAGTAAATATTTCAGACTTTACAGGCCACACGTAGTGTCTGTTGCCTGTCTTTCATCTTGTAAAAACATTTTACAACCTTTAAAAAAAAAAAGTAGAATCCATTCTTAGCTCACAGCCATACGAAAACAGTATCTAAGATGGATGTGGTAGTAGTTTGCCTCTCAGCCCCTGCCTGAGGAAACAAAGAAATTATGGAGCCTTCTCCAGGCCAATTCAATCTGTTGCAGGGACCAATGCAAAGCAGCCTCTGTTCCAGATGTGACTGGGGCACAGCACAAATGGAGTGAGGCAATGCAAAAGAACAGAATTTAGAATCAGAATGCAGGTGAATTGGACCTTCCATCCAAACCCCTTGTTGCTGGCCATCTCTTTCCCCCTATAGACATCCTGGGGCACTGAGCTCACTGGGTACTTTGCAGGGGGCTGTCAGGAACTTACCTATGGTTTTCTTACCAAGTTCAGTTTTCTTCTGAAAGCATGAACTTCGGGTAAGAAACAAATACAAATGACTGGCCTGGGGTAGGGTGGGAAGTAAGCTAAAGAGGAGATCCAGTCTGTTAAATCCAGTGTGGCTTTCGTGCTACCTTTTCCACAAAGAGAATGGGTCCTTCCAAGTTGTGGTTATCTTAGGGCAGGTGGTGGAAGATGTCATGGTCACCATCTCTAAGACTGGACCTTTAAGGAAATGCTGACTCCTGATTTTTACCCAGGCCAGGTGTAAGTCACCTTGATGGCAGACCAAAGAGGTGGGCCTACTGGAATGGAAGGGGTACTGAGCATTCTGTAGACAGCAGTCCCCAGGAAGGGCTTCCTACCTAAGCCTGTACCTTATGGAGCAGGATTTTTGCCACTTCCAAGTGGCATATTTGGCATTTTTTCCCCAGAAATTGGCTGTTTGAAAGTACATTATATGACATGTACATTGCTTCTTGAAGATGTGCCTGTGTAGAAATGTTCACTCGTTCAGACCTATAACACTATGTGGACAAGGGGGCAACCAAGACCCCACTTCAGAAAGCTTATTTTGGGGAATGTTTTTTTTTTCACTGTCTTATTACCTGGCAAAATAATCCAGGTGGTGTGTGAATCACCAGTAGAGGTTGTAAAGTCTGAGGAAGTAGAATCAGCCTTACAAACAGTGGATCTCAATGAAGAAGGAGATGCCACACCTGAACCCACAGAAGTAAAACTCAAAAGAGAAGAATACAAACCACCGAGAACATCCCTGATGGCGTTTCTCAGACAAATGGTAAGCCACCTGCTCCCAGCACAGGAAAACTGAAATACCCACATCAGCTTCTGAGAGTCAAGGACCTGTCTCAGGTGGGGTAAGACGTAATTGTACGTGGTGGAGATGGGATATAAATGAAATCTGTCGTGTGCAGGGAGACAATTGCCTTTCATCCTACTGACTCAATCATAGAGCAAGTCTCAGTTTATTTCCAATGTTCCTTAATATTTCCTTAACTCCTGACAACTCCCTTTTTAACAAAGAAAGAGCTGGCCTTGGGTCCTGAGCTTTGGCAGACAGCAGCATCCATCCAGAAGTTAATATTATTGTTCGCTTTCAATTTAAGTTATTTTTAAAGTTTCCTTCTGTTTATGGCAAATGATATTGTTTTTCTCATTATGGTAATGAGATGCAGTTTCCTTTGAAAATACATTTATTTACATAAAGAACATAAGGCATTGTTTAAAGAACTGGGCAAGAAATAGGCCAAGTTATATATTGATGCTGGAAAAATTCTGAAAGTGACGTGTGAGAGACACAAATTTGGACAAAGCTGATTTAGAAATAATTCCAATTATAAAGTGACAGCATAATTTTCTAATAGTGAATGTGTATAAATCAGTTGGTGAATTTGCCAGGCTTTTAACTTGCATAAAATGGAAAGAATGCAGACATGTTTTTTGGTGTCTGTAAAGTGTCATGTACATTAAATAACTAAGCATCCAAGAAATTAAATAATATAATACAACCAAATCCAACTTGGTTGGAAGACAAAAAAGCAAAAACCCATGTAGAAGGTCGTTGGTTTAATTCTCTTTTAATGAGAAACAAGAATTTCATTATTGTGTACCATTATTTTCAGGAGTATTTGGAAGTTTAATCCTCTGAGAAAGCAACCCTCTGGTTTCATAGGCTCTGCCTGTTAAGGAATTCATTCTAGCCCACACCACAACATAACATAACACAAAACCCTTGCCAGTGGGAGCTGAGGCATATTAGAAATAACTCTGTTAGAAATTGTCAACAGGAGTCGTTTTCTTTTATCACTGGACTCTCTGGGAGTAGGAAGCGCAGAGTAAGTATTGAGCAACATGTATGGATGGGAGCCCACCTATATTCCTGGTCATTTCTCTGCAATTTGGCACTGAAAACAGGGATCAAGATCTGAGATTTTTCAACCAATTTTTACACAATGTCAGGAAAGAAAAGAACATTTGGCCTGTTTCTGGCAACCCATCTACATTACAAATGGAATCCTCAAATAGTTCATCATAACACTGAGAGTGATCCAACTTTCCTCTTTCTGGGTGGGGTTGGGGGATTACCCATCCCCCTGCTGCCACCACCAACATAACAAATTATGGTTTTCTCTCCCAAATGACTAACCTGAGACTTCTTAAAGACAAGAAAATGCAAGAGACTCCAAATAAAGTATGAAAGATGACTAAACTTCCCACTACATCCTTAAATTCTAATGAGGTCCCACATTACTTAAATTCACCATCCAGAGCTCTCCCCTCTAGGTTTCTTGAAGATATTTTCTAGCCATAGAAACTGGGTACCTCTGAACTCTTAGAGGAACAAACTAGAAACAAAAGAGTCTTTTATAATTGATTCTCCATAGGATAGGGATAGAGGTAGAAGAGGATACATTTTTCTGGAGCAATCCGCAGTGGATTCATAGTATCAGATCTTATAATGTCCATTATAATAATGTCTTATTATCTACCGGCCATAGGAAGACTTATGCCTGGGATCTTGAACGTTTTTCCTTTCTATTAATGTTGAAATTCCAAAGCTTCTGTAATTTGAAGGGTTTTCCCTAAAGATTCCAGATAACCTAATGATTCTCGTCTTGCAGTCTGTTTTGTCTTCATTATAACAATATATTGCCATTGTAGTAATAATAATAATTCAAATACACAGAAAACATGGGTTTTCCAGTTTGCCATGATCTCATGACTCCCTATTGCCACATCCAGCCCAGCTCACTCATTTATGTCACTGGCCCTATCCCTGTGGGTATTTGGTGAGGTGTCCCTGATATAGTGCCACTCCATTCTTTATAACAACTTCGTTGAATCACATCATCTGGATTTATCATATTCAGATTAACCATTGTTCTCTTGATGGACGTTTGATTTGTTTTCAACTTGTTGCACTTCATTTGGTCATTTATTCAACAAATAATCATTGAGGACCCACTGTATTCCAGCCATTGGGATACAACAGTAAGTGGACGTGGCCCCTGTCCTCCTGGAGAATGAAGCCTAGTGAGGAAAACAAACGTTTAACTCTAGGCCACCTGCAGTGAGCACACACCATGTGTCTCAGGCACATGACCTCAGGTGCTTCACTAACTAACCTGATGAACATCCTTGTGCACCTACCTTCATGCGTATGTGCTAATATCCCACAGCATGCATTCCTGGGCGCTGGCTTCAGAAACTGTTTTCAGGAAACACTTTGAGCTAACATTTCGTGCCTTCCAAATGAATCTAAAGTCTGGATTTACACAGAAGAAACCCAAACCAATCCAAACCCTGCTCCAAGGGCTTGAAAATTGAAACAACCCCTGACTCATCACTGAGCTTTTTATTTTTTTAAGCCAAATAAATGAACATTTCAAACTGATTTTAGATATTGTTGGCAAAATATAGTTCTTTTTAAAATAATTGATTTAATAAATAGAAGAGTGAAGCCAACTGTAAAGGCGTCACCCTTGTTTTGGAATCAACATCAGCATTCATCAGATCATTGCTTTGCCTTTGCCTTCCTTAAATTTCTCTCAGAAAGCATATTTTGCTGTCCCCTGGCAATGTGACTCATGGTTGCATTTTAAAAAATGCATTGCCCAGTTTATTTCTAATGAGATGTTTTTCTTTCCAGAAATTAACCTCTCATAAAAATAGAAATGGAAAGAATATGATTTTTCAAATAATCCTATTTCAGTAGAAAAAAATTATATTTCAGGAAAAATAGAGTCACGTAAATCCTCACACAGCATCTGACACATGTAGATCTATCACTTCACAAAAATCCTATGGGCTCCTACAGATTTTCAAAATAATTGCAAGGAATCTCTAAGACATCTGTCATGCCCTAAATAGAAAAAGATTCTTATATGTATTAATTCAAGTGTATGTCAAGAAATTGGATATTTGAAGTGCCAGTATATTTTTATAAAGTGAGTGGGTGGAGAACTCTATTCATGTGCCCACAAACCAGGTAGGCAGATGAAACCGTAAGGTGCTGGATAGAATTATAGAGATATAGATTTATAGTTTGCCAATATTAATAACACCCTGTACTTGAAAAGTGGTTTCCTCCTCCAAACCATTGTCACCTACTGTTTCATTTAATTCTCTTCCTGTCTCTTTCTTTAGACCATTAGTTTTATAAGAAGCTCTTTGTTGGAACAATGTTCTCAGGCACAGAGAGGGACTGTGAGCTTTAATATTGGGCAAATGTGAGACTGGAATGAGGATACAGCCAGGAAATCATGGTCTTCCGTTGCTTACATTCAATCTATAAATCTAATAAAACCTGTTGAAATTTACCCTCTGGAGGAAAAAAGAGGATGGTTCGTGATGATAATTGTCAAACAAAAAAATTAAAAAACAAAAACAGGAGTCTTCTAGCTCAAGTTCTTGATCTCTGATTCTGCCCCAAGTATTGACTATGAATACAGAGTTGCTCTTCGAGAGAAGGTTTCTGAAAGTAACATTGGTTTGGGTAATTCCTGTCTCCACAGGGGCCTGTGTTCCGTTTTACCCTTAAAGGGGATTCTGTGGTCATTGGCACTCTCAGTTAATAATTAACAGTAATGATGACAATACTATTGGTTATTTATCATGTGCCAATGGCCTGGCCAGCAGTATGCTAGCACAGTGCACACATCATCTCATTTATTAACCTAAAAACCCTGTGCAACACATTCCTGTGCAGAGAAGACCATGAAGACTACGCGTGTTTAAGGGGTCTGGTCGGGGTCACAGAGCTGGTAAATGGCAGCCAGAACTCAAGCTCAGGCTTTCTCTGATTCTGAAGCTCGCCCTTGTACTTACATGTGGTTGTGGCTTTCTGTGCTCCTGGCAGCTGATTTTCTTTGCGAGTACATGAAGGTAGAGCAACCATAGCTTTGTTTTTGTGATTCCCCTGGTAGTATTTTCTGTGCTCATCTAAAATCACCTGAAACTACAACAAAGCAAGAAAGATGAGAATTAATGCATGGCTTACATAAAGCTTGGCTGTACATTTTCTGTATATATTTGTCACTGAAATGAGATTTGCCTTGGCTGCGTAGTTTTGTCTGATGGTCCAGTTCTGTTTCAAGTGAGCATCTTGGTAAAACACAAAGGTTGGACTCATTGCCTTTGTTGATTCTGGAAACTTCAAGCAGGTCCAGTTCCTTGGATTTGTTACGATGAGGCTGATCTAGTAACCTATCTTGCTGATATCCTCACACTAAATTAAAACATCTTCTCAATTCTTCTTTAAAATCTCAACTTCGGTTGGACTGGATGGCCATCAGAAATCCACTTGCACTCCTTTCAAAGAAATGTGAACTGCCCACCAAACATTTCCACTAGAATTTTGAATATCTAAGTGATACATGCTGGAGAGTCTTCAAATGCTCCTCCAAGTACCAAGCTATCAGAATGCATGACACAATGAAAGAAATAAAAATGACTTTACTAATATGCAAAGCTTGGATGTCACAACCAGATTCCATCCCAACACTGCAAGTTGGATGCCCTGAGATGCTTCATCTTTGGCTCTCGAGAATAAAAATAAACCTGTGGAAGAAAGTCGCTCAGTATTGAACTAGAAAATCTCTGAAATTACTTGGTAGTCTTCAAACTGTTCTTTTTAAAGTATTAGATAGCCCCTGAAAAAAATTTGGGTTCTTTAAACAGCAACTCTATTTTTGACAGCTGAAGAAAATGAGCTTCTGTGGTTATGGTCTTTGAATACAAAGCCCAAAATGAACTATTTGAATTGGCCTCTGAAAGAGGACTCAGCAAAGAGGAAAAAAAGAATGATAGAAGGAAAATAAAGAAAAGAAGGGAGAGAAGGATTTAGAAAGACCCTTAGTCTAAACTCAGCATAAAGTCAGTCACCTTTGCAAATATACAGCTTTTTATGCTTAAAAATGAATAACAGAGGAAAATCATAGAAAAGCTTGAGATAGTCTCTCTCTCTCTCTTTTCTTTTCTTTTCTTTTCTTTTCTTTTTTTCTTTTCTTTCTTTCTTTCTTTTTTTTTTTTTTAATTTGAACTTCTTTGCAATGATCTCCCTGACAGCCTGAGGGGCTGTTTTCAGGATGCTAACCTAGATCCACTGCTGCCAAGAAAGCCTTTAGATTCAATCCAAATTTTACTCCAAGGGCTAGCAAAGAAAGAGAGGGGGGGAAAGGCAGATTTAAACCTTAAACTGGCAGAGGACCTAACAGATACCAAATTGAAACCCCTAAAAGGAAGTTAAAAATCTCTCGGGCAGGAAGGTGACACCAGGGGCCATGCATGCCTCTGGATCTCCACTTACATTTTGCTTAAAAAGCCATTTTATTTGTCTGTTTGGCTGATTTTGCCATTCAGCATTCCCCACAGGGCAGCTAGTGAAGATGGACAGCATATTCTAAAGGATACTAGGAAATGTGGGTTGTAAGCCTGAATTTTGGTGGCAAATGAAGTCCCGGAATGACAAATCCTTTGGATGCAATGAGGAGGCTGACAGAGCTGGTTATAGGGAGAGAAATAATAGCCCAGAAAGCCAATTTCTTTTTCTAAATGTTCTCAAGCAAGACTGGCCCTTGTGGAACAAAGCAGAAGACTCCGAGGGAAAACAAAAACAAAAAACAAAAAATAAAACAAAACATTTTCGATCTAAATGCATCTACAATGTATGTAGAGGACAAACAGATCCTTATTTGCCTTTGGGCTGAACACCTTGGGGAAGCCATGACAATGATGCCCCTAAGAAAAGCAGATGCAACTTCCAGACATTAGGGGTTCAGGCTGAAGAAAGATTTCCATTCACAACTGATCAAGAAGCATGTATGAAACTTCCACCCTATGCCAAGCTCTGTAAAGGCTGCTTCTGAGGCAGGAAAAGGCATAAAAATTCCCATCCTCTGTTAAACCATTGACAGTCCTAGTCAAGACTTCTGATTTGGAGCAGCACCAAGTAGAATTTAAAGACGAGTGTGGTTGACCTCTGAGGATGAGCAGGTCCCACAAACCTCCCTGTTTGAGATTTATCGACCTCCATCTTATTCAAGCCCTTATTGTCTTTCCTAATTAGGGAGCGAGCTTCCTAGTAGATGCTCAATAAAAAATGTGTTGGGACAGAACGGGGAGACGGTGAAGAGTATGGAATTCGGAGTCATTGTCTGGTGTCAAATCCTGACTCCCTAATCTGCTGGTTCCATGACCCATGCTAGTTTCTCTGAGCTTCCATTTTCTTGCTTATAAAATGAGGCAGATCCTTCCTCTATCTTAAGGTTCTACATGATGAAAAAATGAACTAGCAGAGGTTACCATCTCATTTAGTGCAGTGCCTGGCTCTTAGCAAGCACTCTACTAAAAGGTAGCCCTCATAACTAATAATCTTCATTATCTTTACTAATATGCACACCATACCTCAGGTTACAGAAACATATAAAATGAATCAGTCAAAAAATTATCTGAGTGCCTTTCATATTTTTAACTGTCCCTGATGTAGGTGTTAGAGATTCTTGCTGTCTGCTGGCAGACCAGCTAAGATAATAACAGTAGGATCTGAAGTCTTCCCGTTTGCCCCCATTGCCTAACCCCTGTTTTGTACACTCCCTCCAGCCCAGGAGGAAGAGCCGATAAGCAATGACAAAATCTGTGGGAATTAAACCCGACTCAAAATTGTTGATAAGAACTGGACAATCCGTTACCAGGTTTCTTGGGTACTTTATCAAGCATCAGGCATAGAGCATTACTTAACCCACAGTTAAAACTGCCAGGCCCCAGTATGGTCTGCACTTTTCTGTTGCCAACTGGCTTTGAAAAGTGATGCTCAAACTCAAGTGTGCTTCAGAATCACCTGGAGAGCCTGCCGAAGCACAGGTGGCTCGGCCCCACCCCTGAGACTTTCTGACTCAGTGGATCTGGCTTGGTTCTCGAGAACTGGTATTTTTCTAACAAACTCCCAAGTGACCCTGAAGCTGTGGTCCTGCGGTCACGCTTTTTGGACTCTTCGTTGAGAGTGTGCTTTAAGGGACCAAAGCTGTGAATTCAACCCATCCAACACTGTCAGTGATGCCACGGGGCACCGGGGTTGCTAAAAGTGGAAAACAGGATGTTCGACAAACCCCATCTCTCTGCAAGGGGAAAAAATGCAAGGAAACATCCACCACCTAAGTGTCACCAAGAGAAGGCTACCAACGGTTTAATTGCTTGTTCATTCGTATGTAATACCACCTCCTGGTTCCAACATTAGCATTTTGATCATTTCTTTATCCCAGAATTAACCTAGTCCCAGGGTTTAAGACTTCTATCGCTGTGGTTATTTTGGGAAACCAACACTTGAATATAATCGGACTCTGGTTACAAGCCACATGGAAGTCATGTATCTCATGAGTAATACATTTCTAGCTGGTCTTCCATGTGTCTTGACCCCGAATCTCAATAATGAATGACTGAGGTCATCCATTTCAGAACCTCCCCTTGCATTCTCCATGTTACTGTGCCGTGGTAGCTGAAAGGCCATTGTCTGTTTGTTATTTTAGTCAGTGAAAGGGGATGGAGGGATCACCCACTCAGAAGAAAAGGGGAAAGACTCCAGCCATCAAGTAAGTGATCTGTCAACCCTGTTCGGTGGTGGGTTTAGCTTGGATGTTTCTCACTTCTGTCTAGCCTAGTTGCCGATGCAACTCTCAACCACAGACAAGTCATTTACCACCTCTAGGTGAAGCACCTGCTGTATACCAGGCACTATCTTGGGCTCTGCGGATTCATGCATGAACGAGCTAGAGTTTCTCAGCTACATCTTATTAACACAGGCTTTTCCCTCTTCTCCACATGGCAGATCCCTTCCTATCCTTCAAGTCTTGGCCTAAATATCACCTCCTCAAAGAGATGTCCTATTTCCTACCATCATCACTGCATCTTGTTTTCTTACTTCATGGGCTTTATCATACATTGTAATAAGTCATTTGTCTATTAGTTTTGTCCCCTCTATTCCTTCCTTTCTGTGTCTGGAGCCTTTTCTGTCACATGGGATAGTGCCTGGCATAGAGTAGGAACTGTTTCTTGAAAAAAAAATGGGTGGAAGGCATGGGACCATGTGGGTTTTTCCCCCATTATTTTATCCATTCTAACGAATCATAGCTATGACATTTTTGTAACTACATGTATCCTTTTTGAAAATGGGATCATCTCATTCTCGACACCCTATTTTATAACCTACACTCTCTTAACTTAAAATTATACCTCCACAAAAAGTGTCTTCAGATATTCTTGACTGATTTTTGCGATACAGAGAACTGGTTAAGAGTGTGAGTTGCAGGCTTAGACCGCCTGGGTTCGAATCCTGGCTCTGCTACTTTTTAGCTGTGTGACTAAAAACAACTTACCAAACCCCTCCGTGCCTCAGTTTACTCATCCATACAGTGGAGCTAGGAAAAGTACTGCCTCGTGATGTTGTCATACTGAGATGAATCAACACGTGTAATGCCCCTGGAACAGTCCTAGTACAGGGGACTCAGTAAATGTTAGCTGCTACGTGAAGCCATGTGGGCTACCATACAAACTACCATAGATTCGGTGCTTTAACAACAGAGATTTATTTTCTCACAGTTTGGGAGACTGGAAAATCCAACACCAGGACGCTAGCATGGTTTCCAGTGAGGAAAGCTCTCTTCCTGGCTTTCCAACAGCTGCTTTCTGCTATGTTCTCACATGGCAGCTCTTACCAGGACACTGATCCTATTGAATGAGAGCCCCATCCTTATGACCTCAATTAACCTTAATTACTTTCTTACTCCATATACTGTCACATTGAGCTTGGGGCTTCAACATATGAAGCCATAGCAGTTATTATTTTGTTACTATTTTGCCACTGATAGGAAATTACCACCCTATAGTATTGTTCATATCACACACACACACACACACACACACACACACAAATGGACAGCAATGACTGTAAAAAATTTATTGTTATTTCTATTTCCATAATAATTGGATTAGCCCATATATTTCAACAGGGAATATATTGTTTTTGCTGCATTCAAATTATTTTAGTTTTTCTTTTTCAAAAAACTATGACTTTTATCACTATGCCTGCCCCAAAATCATTCTCAGGACAGCGTTACAACCAAAAATCCTGAAGTAGATTACCTTGGAAATATGATAAATTTACTTTATTTAATATGAAAGATTTAAATATAATTATATGTTTTGTCTAGGATCCAAATGTGAAATGGTTATGCCAATCATAGCGATTCTAAAATGTAAGTGATGTCAGCAAAAATATGAATGAGCTAGAAATTTATCCCATTTACGCTCACCTAGAAGTGACCTGAGAATCCATTAGAGGGCCCTGGATCCAGACTGGAGGAGACTTGGAGAGATGATAAATGCTTAGGTTAATTTTGGGGGTGGGAATAGACATTCTCTGCTCCTTTCTGACTTGCCTTCTCAGAATTATAAATATCTGGGCTGATGATTCCAGAAGAAGCAGCCTCAGGCACCTCCTGGTCTAGCTGTGCTTCCAGGATGTGAATCAAATGGGATGTTCCCATGATCCTGTCCTCCGACTTCCTGCCAGCATTGCTGGGTTCCAGGGGGAGGATACACTTGGATGATTCGGGTGAGAATAATTTTTGTTCAAAATTCTGAGACAGAAAAAAAAAATTCTGAGACAGGATCAAATCCCAAGCAAAAATTTTTAAATCATCTACATTTAATGACAAAGCAATCCACGCACAGTTTAGATTCTTAGCTTACTCGGGATATAAGGAACCAGCCATCTGTTATTTTTAGAAGTTAGTTTCTAAGCCATTAAGAAGAACATTTAAGCCTAATAGCAATGGCGTAACCATGTGGTAAATGGACCTGATCCATTGAAAGCTCCCCTCCTGGAAAAAAAAAAAAAAAATCAATGCCCTGTGAAAGTTATTGATGTGTAGGCACTTCTCACTCCCTGCGCTGCAATGATTTGCGGAGGGAAAATAGTGTAGAAACATCTGGAAGGCAAGTTGCTGGCCATTCATTCAACCCATCTTGGTGGAGACTTACTATGTGTCAGACTAGGTGCTGGGACTAAAGCCACGGAACACAGAAGAGTGTTGTTCTCTGGAGCTCCCCTTCCAGCAGAGGGAGGCAGGCGGAACAGTCTCAAGGGAGCCAAGAAATCCCCAAGATTAATGCAAACATTAAAAAAAAAAAAAAAACCCAGAGCAGTGTTTTGTCAGAGAAGGGTCGGGCTTCTTTAGACCCTCTCAACAGGGACTGGCTCTCCAAGGAGGAGACATCTGAGCTGAGACTTGACAGGAAAGAAGTGTCAAACCCTGTGAACAAACATCCTGAGCAGAAGTTACAGGGACCGAGAAGCCCCTTCTTGGGAATCAGCTGGTTCAGGAGGAAGAGGAGGCCACGTGGCTGGAACAGAAAGAACAGGGGGAAAGGCCTGAGAGACGAGCCTGGAGGGGCACAGGGACACTGGGGTGACCGAGTGTGCCCTGAGGCCTTCGTCTGCACCAGGCCCTGGGGTCCACACGCAAGGAATCTGTCAGAAAGAATCGCTGCTGGAGTGTTGGGTCAGGATGACTGACTCTTCCCAGTTGGCCTGGGACTCTGTGGTTTTAAAATGAAGCACATGTCCTGGAGCTCCCCCCTCTCCCAGGCAAAAACTTCGGTCCCCCGAAGTTTGGCATTTCCCAAGGGCCAGGCGCCACGTGATGCAGGTTTCCCGTTATTGGCTACTTTAATCCTCAGACCAGGGGGTATGATTTCCTTTGTTTCTCCCACACGGATGAGGAAGTGAGAGAGCCAGCGGTTTATTCCAGGCCGTACAGTGAGGATGCGATGGAACCAGAACCACACTCTGTTCTTTTTTTTTTAAGATCTTATTTATTCACGAGAGACACACAGAGAGAGGCAGAGACACAGGCAGAGGGAGAAGGAGGCCGGGAAGCCCGATGGGGGACTCGATCCCAGGACCCCGGGATGACACCCTGAGCCAAAGGCAGATGCTCAACCAGAGTCACCCAGGCGCCCCTATAGCTCCAGATTCTTATGACACTAGGCGCTTAGTAGGTCTCAAAAAAATTTTTTTTTTGGAATGGATTCATTGAATGGATTGGCCTAAGCCACTCTGAATGCTTAAAGACTAGTTTTGGGTGCATCACGGTGACCATTTTTCTAGGTAAAGTTTTTAACATACTCGAATGCATTGCAATAGGCACAACGCTTTGGACTCCAAACACCAAGCCCTTAGCCAATGACTGGATCTTATCATCTTCTCTGCAACAAAAACAGTTAACAAGATGTTCAAACGGTGCGTGGTCTTTCTGAAGAGCATCACGGGGGAGTGTGAGTCTCTGCTCTCGGCCCCTGCCCCACGCGGGCGTCCGTGCCCTGCTCAGCACTTGCTACCACTTCGCAGCCCGGGCCTGGCGGAGAGATTCAGGGCCTGCGGTGGCAGGTGTCTGATGCCCTCGGTGTCTGATGACGTCTCCTTTCTCCAAGGAGCTCTGCCCTCGGGAGCCTTTCGGGACCAGGGAGTCTTCTGTCCTCCTGCTTAGTTCTAAGGGGTACACGTGACACTGATGCGAAATGACAGTTCCCCGCATGTGGCTTTCTCCTTCAAACTGCAAGTTGGCCGGAGAACATCTTACCTCGGGGACGTCTATCACTCCCACAAGTCAGAGGTTGCAAACGTGCATTCGGTGGGCCAGTTGTGGCCCGCGGGGGACTGGTGTCGTGGCTGTTCTCTGAGAGCCAGGCTTTAAAACTTTTGAAGTCGGCATTTTAAAATTGACATATTTTTCACTCAAAACAACTCCATTTCAAGCTTCGATGGGAAAAATGGAAGATTTGGCAGCACTGGGGTTGTCATCCTACGTAGTATCTCGGCTGGGTCTGAGCACCTGTTGCCCCTTTGGACAGGGCATGTGACAATTCACCACATTCCGCCCCCCCCCACACACACACACACTCCAGTTTCTCCCCAACATCAAAGCCAGCCTTGCTTGAACTGGTGTTTTTCTTACACTCGAGAAATATTCCTTATGCTGTTTTCCCAAATGGGAAAACAAGGCCTCTATTCTTACCCCTGGCCGCTGTCATGTTTTTATTTCATCTGTCTGGCCCCTATAGTAATTTTAGTTCAAGTAAATTATGGAGAAAGGGCTTTTACTTTACAGATATTCTGTTATCTGTCATTTACCCAGCATTTGCTAGAATTTTGGATTTTACAGCTTCATCCCTCTCAACTATAGGAACCAAGTAGGATTGCAAAAATTTCTCTTTAGGACGAAAGATGAATATCCAAAACTAAAAATGAAACCCTCATCTTCTCTCACCACTGTTTTATAAACATAAAAACGTGTCACTCCAGGAACTAAGGTAGACATAATCATGAAGAAAATAATAGGCATCCCTAAGAAAAGAGTCACCTGTGGTTGTTAAGTGGGAGAAACCCTCTCAAAGCTGGCTTACGAAAAAAAAAAAAAAAAAAAAAAGCTGGCTTACGCACAAAAGAGCTTCAGGAACAGCTAGATCCAGGGGCATATGTGACGCCATCAGCACAGGGGCTCTCTGTCTCTGTCTCTCTCTCTCTCTCCATCTCTCAGCTCCACTCTTCTCTCTATTGGCTTCCTTTTCAAGCAGATTTTTCCTGGAAATGGTGCTGGCTCAGAAGCTCCACACTTTCATCTTCATGGTTTCAAATCCAATCAAAAGTGGACAGACCTCCATTGGTTGACTTACCAAATTTCTGAGATTAGCTCAATTTTTATCTGTATTCAGCCATCCTGAACCAGTCACAGTAGCCCTACCGCGTGCAGGGCTCTGATTGGCCAGGCCGAGTCCTATGCCTTTGTCCAAGGGTGGAATTCATTTGCCTGAACCATGATGAATAAATAAAGGTTTTCCTTGGAAAACCCAAGTTCTAGTACCAGGAGAAGGAGGGAAGAATGCTTCTGGGAAAGCGTACATTAATGAATTATCAGATAAACAAATGTCTCCCACTATGACCTTGAACCCTAACAGCTATTTGCACATTATTCTCATTTCTTTTTTTTTTTTTTTTTTTTCCGTTTCACCCAGGACTCATGAAAATGTAGACAGCATCCAACACTTGAACACCTCTCTTTCAATATAATCATTCACCAGCTATGGAGTGTTGTCTTACAGCTACTAAATATGCATTTTCTTTGAACTTGCTGTAGACATCGGACTCAGCGGAGAAGGCTGTCACATGCCCAGAGCCGGAGCCAGCAGGAGCGGGCCAGAAGGGCAAAGAAGGCTCGTCCAAGGACAAGAAGGTGGTGGCTGAAGGGAACAAGCAGAAGAGCACCAAGCAGGAAGCCAAAGAGCCGGTCCAGTGCGTGGAACCAGCCGTGGTGGAGGCGAACTCACTGCAGAATGGGGACAGGTCCCAAAAGAAACAGGAGAAGCGGCGACAGTCCCTCGGGGGCTTCTTTAAGGGCCTGGTAGGTGGATCGTTCACCTCTTCTTTCTAGGCTCTTGGGCCAGGAGTGTGGTTCCTGCCTTCAAGTTGGGACTGGCCTGGGCATTTGTCGACCAAGGATTTCAGGAGCACCTGCTGTGTGCCAGGCGCTGTGCTGGGCACAGAGAACAGGGTGGGCCTCGGCATCGTGGTTCTGGGGGACACTCAGCTGCAGGCGGCTGGGGGCTGGGGAGATCCTGAGTGTGGGGGCGCCAGGATGCAGAAAGCAGGTATGAGGGAGCCTGAGTGTGAGCTTGGGGCCCCACCCTGAGGTTGAAAGGAATGGAAGGCTTCTTGGAGGAGATTACCTCTGAGGTGGGGCCTCAAATTAGCCTGTGGAGGAGGCAAGGGGAGGTCTGAAGGCCCAGTGTGTTCCAGGCAATGGAGAGACAGCAGGGAAGTGAAATTCAGTCTGGCGGGAAGAGAGCACAGGAGGACAGAGGCAAGGCTGGCAGGAACAGGTGTGATGAGGAGCAGCAAAGGGAGCCTTGATGTGTTTAAATCAGGAAACTGCTCTGAACCTGATATTGGTGGTGGCTACACAGAGGTGACTACAAATTAGCTCCTTCCTTCTAGAGAGCCCTAGCCCAGGGTAAGTGGAGGCCAGACATTCAATAATTAACTAACCTTTGTTAGTTAGTTTTTGTGTGTGTGTCTCTTTGGTTCTTCTCTGTCTCCTCCCCTAGACTGTTAGCTTTGGGAGAGCAGAGACCATGCTCTCATGGACAGACATGCTGTCCTCCCCAGCGCGGTGGCTAGAGCTCAGTAGACACCCCGTAAGCGTTCGTCCAAGGAATGAAGGAATGGATGAAGTGAAATAGGGCCCTAGTAAATGTCTTTTATTTGGGATCATAGACATCCTGGCAAATGAGGAGAGTCTGAAGGCCACTAACCAAAAGATAAGCAAGGAGCTCAAGCATCCACCAGGAGGAGAAACAGGTGAAGTCATACCGAGGACCCATGGGAGTGTGGCTTGAGCCCATGGGGCTGGACAAGAAATAACACTGACACTAGCCATGGGGCTGGAGTTAACTGGGGTTAACCTTCAGGCTGTGGTAGAGATGGGGTAGGTACATGAAGCAAACCGCCCTAAACCAATTGATCATTCCCCCATGGTCCTGGTCCCTGCATATCTGGAGGTATTGGTGACCTCTGATACACGGAGGTGGGGGTACGATGGTTACTCCGGGCCCGAGTTTGGTCTCCAGACAGCATCGATGGGAAGCCTGCTAGGAATACAGAGTCTCGGGCCCCATGTTTAAAGTTTTATGATGAATGCCATTGTATCTCCATCTGGTCTCCATGTCCGAGGACGTGTACAGAACCTCAGTGTGAGATAGTGCTAGAAGTCACAGCTGGAGGCTGTTTGAAAATGGGAAGCCCTGGCACAGAGGCCTTCTCCTACTCCCAAGCCTCTGGTAAAAAGCTCTTCTCTATCTTTTTAAGAGGTGATAAAGACAGGAGACCAACTGTCAAAGCAGGGAGCTGCCTAAAAGACAGATTGTGCTTTCAGTGGTTTTGCAGGAAAATTGGTCTCCATTCTCGGCTCTGGTTCCTTGGAGAGGAGTGTAAACCCTTATTAGGCTTTTCTAGACATTTCCAAACTGTCTATGCCTTTTTTTTTCCCTGCCCAAAGTTCTGGCTGAACCACTCCCTGCCAACCTATGGCACATGGGAGCGGGGGGACGCATACAGCATGGGGAAGGCGCTGTTCTGGAAAGAGTCTGCACTCACACCCCAGTCAGTTCCTCACTTGCTTGATAGTGTTGGTTGTCTGCGGGTTTTATTTTATTTTATGTTTGGTCAGAGGCTCGTGGAGTGCTCTCTGCATATCTCCTTACCCACAAAATCCTTGCACCTGACAGGATCTCATCCAATAGTTCTGAACCAGTGATTTTATTCGCAGGAGACATTTAGCAATGCCCAGGGGCCATTTTGATGGTCACCACTGGGAGCAGGTGCTATTGGGTCATTGTGGGTAGAGACCAGGGATGTTGCTAAATGTTCCATAGAGCACAGAACAACCTTGAGGTTGGAGTTAGCCTTCAGGCTGTGATTGAGATGGGGTAGATACATGAAGCAAACTGCTCTAAACTGATGGTTACCCAATTATCCAGGTTCATGAATATCTGTAGGTATTGGTGACCTCTGATAAATAGAGGTAAGGGAGCCCAAAGTGTCAGTGGTTCCAGAGTGGAGAAGCCCAGAGATGACCAAACAGCATGTAGAACAGTGGAAAGAACAGAGCAATGCCAAAGAGCCTATGCTGTGAGTCAGGCAGCTTCCCCGGAGTCCTAGACCTACCATTTCCTAGCTACGTGACCCTGGGTTGATCACGTAACCCCTCTGCGCCTCCTGTGGGAATCAAATGAGCATGTGCTCTATAGGGTCCGGCACCTGACACAAAGGAGGAGTTCCAGAGTGGATGCTATCATTTCCCTGACAAATATTCTGGGACCTTGTGTATGGACTAGAGCCTGAACCCAGCCAAGTTGGGACATCAGCCCACATTGTTCTTACCCTGAACTCACCATGGCGCTCCTTCCCGGCAATTCATTCTCCCTCCCTCCACGTGCCACCCCTCTCTCTCCTTGCCCAAGACCAGTTGCCCCAGTCAGTTCCCAAAGTCACTGCCCGCCGACCCCTGCTTGATCTTCGCCCTCCAGGTGAGGTCCTCTCTGCTCAGCTCCTCTCTTCCTCCTCCCCATCATGCTGCTTGGATTCTAACAGGGAGCGGGATCCTTGGCTTTCCATGCAAAGTCTGAAAAGAACTGGAAGGAAGCCTTTAGAATTCACCAAGTGCAACTATTTGCAAGCACTTGGGGTTTGAGCAGAGGGACTCAGTCTACAAAGAAGATGTCAGAATCTTCGCGCATGCGTATGTACATGTGCGTGTGTGTGGACACACACGTACATGTGTATATAGAAACAGGTCTGTTTGATCAACATGGAGCTCTGATTGGAGGAACAGTAGGTTCCCCACCCCAGCTTGCCAAGAACCACCCACCTGATGGCCCCTTCGTCTCTCCCACTGTCATGAGTCCCAGAGACACCTTTATATAGTGCTAGGATTCTGTGGAGCCCCATCCAGATTCCAACTCAGGGTGGCCCATCCATCGCTCGGTAAGCTGGTCCTGACTTATCTTAGAGCCTATTTCTACATCCGTAAAACTGGGTGAATAGTCACCACGTGCCTCACCGGGCTGGCAAGAGGACCAGATGAGAGCGGATTTGGCTTGGCTGGCATAAACTGTGAAGTGCAGTCCTGACCCAGCAGGGAAGACAAAGGTGACATTAATGCCTCTTATCCCCAAAGTCCATGCCTCGTGGGGCCAAAGGGGAACTACTTCACCTTGGAGCAACCCTTTGAGATAAATTGTATCTCTTCCATTTTAAAGATAAAGAAACTGAGTTTATTTTTTTATTTTTTAAAAAGATAAAAATAAATAGATAGATAAATAAATAAAATAAAAATAAAAAGATTTTATTTATTTATTCATGAGAGACACAGAGAGAGAGAGAGGGGGGCAGAGACCCAGGCAGAGGGAGAAGCAGGCTCCCTACTGGGAGCCCCGTGGGGGACTCGATCCGGGGACCCCAGGATCACGCCCTGAACTGAAGGCAGATGCTCACCCACTGAGCCACCCAGGCACCCCAAGAAACTGAGTTTAAAGAGTTAAGTAATTTCTCCAAGACTTCACAAAGCTAGAAATTGGTATAACTGGGCATTGCACTCCAACATCTGGTTGGAGACCATTCTTTTATCCCGCAAATTTATTTAGCACAACACCTGGCATGGAGTAAGTGCTACATAAATGGCAGTGGTTGCTCTTGATATTTCAGACTTTCCTTAGGGTACAACTTCTTTATATTTTTCTCCAGGGACCAAAGCGGATGTTGGACGCTCAAGTGCAAACAGACCCTGTATCCATCGGACCAGTTGGCAAATCCAAGTAAACAAATCACTACAGTTCCCACCAAGTTGTCCTGCCAGCAAGATGCCTTCTCCCTGCCCCTTCTCCTGCCCGAACCCACTCTATGTACATAGTTTTCTCCTAATGGCCATCCAATGAAATTCTGCCTACAAATTAAGCCTGAGCTGTTGTATATTGAGGTGTATTATTTACGTCTCTGGTCCAATCTTTTCCGGTAAATAACTGTAAAGATGGGTCTAAGCAGGTTAACGAGTCAGGTCAGAAGACTGGATGGGGTGGCGGGGGCAACAGGGGGTGGAGGGGCAGAGGAATGCATTCAGGGTAAGTCATGGAAAATGACAGTGGCAAGTAAGCAGCAGAGGAAAAATGCCTGCTGGACGGAATTCAGCTTTGTAGTAAAAACGTGCTCATCCTCTCAGCTCTAAGAGGAGGGACAAAAATCCGTCTAAGTTCACCTTTCGAGGAGGGACAACATGGGCTCAGTGGGTTGGGGGGGGAGGTTGCCAATATCCTGGGATGGAAAGTGTGGGGAGTGGAAAGGGAATGAATAGGAATTGCTTTTCGAATAGGGTCCTTGGGAGTTATCGATGAGAGGGAAAAGATTGACCGCAGAGGGTTTGAAATGATTTGGGGAAAACAATTGCTTTTTGAAGCTCAGCGACAAGGGCAAGGATTACAACTTAAAAAAAAAAAAAAAAAAAAAAAAAAAAGCAGAATAAATGAAGTTGCAAGTTTACTTTGCAACACAAGGGGGCACTGAGGTCTCCGTTTTAATCCCACATCCTGTAGCCCTAACAAAGATTTGGTCTCTGCAATCTTACATTATTAATGCTTCTCAGATGGCTGAGGGGCTTGCTTCATCTGTTCTGTCTGACACTTATCTCAAGTCTGTCTGTAATTTCCTAATGTTCTCAGGATGTTTTCTGATCAAACCCGCCCCGTAACCCCCGTTAATAAAAATTTTCAGAAGATTATTCAAATACTCGAGGTTTTTTTTTTAATACGTGTACAGAGGAGTAAACAAGACCGTGAATCTATTAAAATGTAATTCAAAGTAGCATATGATTGATATCATGTATACTGTATCTTTCTTTTTCTAATTTAATAAAAAAAAATACATTTATATCTAAAGCATCTTTTAATTTCCAACTGTTAAAGCAGGTGTCTGGTTCTCTCCGAGGCACTTGTTTCCTCCACAGTATAAAATCAGTCTTCTCCCTCCCCCTTGTCTTCCCTCCTGGATGCTCCTAGATCTCCTTGTATGTGGGCACATGCGCATACAAATGTGTGCACACGTATATTTGCATATATACATGTGCACTTATATAAAATTACTGCTTTTGCCCAGGAGGCCTAGAGCAGAGCCTGAGACAGGGATTCAGAAGCATGTGATACACCAGGGGAGGACTGGGGGGGGGGGGGGGCGGGGAGAGGAAGTGAGCAACAGGGCGGGGAGGGAGCTGGGCAAGGACTGGTCTCAGCTGGAGTTGTTTCATCCTGACCCCCCTAGTGGGCGCTGGAGTGTGAATTACACTTTACAGCAGGTTCTACCTGGGGTTGGGGGGCGGTGGCTGGGAGGTGAACCTTTGAATCCTTGTTGATGAGTCCTGCCCCCCCCCCCCAGGTGGTGGCCTGGGCCACGTGCTCCCAGTGAGCTGGGAGCAGCTAGAGGATGTGTGCCTGGGCAGTGTCCACGTTAGATACGCACGTGATATTCAGATAGGTGTCTGTGCCCACGTAGGAACACAGCCTACATCGTATCAAAGTACTTTACACACAGACATGGAGAATTGCACGAGCACACTCATACTTACATATTACATACAAGAATAAACGCTTGCACGCGCAGATCCGCACCTACACCATCGCACAATGATCCGAAGTGAACACTGAATATACTCCCCTGACAAATCTGCGCGTGAGGTAAATGAAACCATGGCTTTGGCACAAAAAAAAAAAAAAAAAAAAAAAAAGGCATTTAGAAAATGTCTTTAGGAAAAATATGGTATCCCTGAAAAACCAGATTTGGGGGGCCCCGTTGCAGCTGAGGCCTGCCCGCTCCCAGCTCGGATCTTGGATGGCCGCAGGCTAGGTTTCAAATAAAGATCAGAGGTCCCTTCCTTGCAGCTAGCTTAGCTTCATCAGACCTGTGCCTCAAACCAGGAGATCAGGGTCTGTAACTCACCCTGTTGACAATGACCTCATGACACTCCCTGTCTGCATGCTTTACTTGGCACAAATGAGGAAAAAGTCCTTTGGGGAAGCCCTCGCTGCCAGGGTGTCTTTCCTCCACCAACACCATCCTAGAACATGGGCTGATTCAAGGAAACCAGGCAGCTGCTTATTCCTTTGTCCCCGAACACCAGGGGGGGTCACCCTGTGTGACCTTTGGTGAGCTCGGGGGCCCTACACGTCCATTGAGAAAGGTGACAGTTTCATTTGCAAGTTTCACCTCACTGGGCACGGGGGCTTTTGGCCCTGATGAGAAATGCCCCCAAGCAGCCCTGAGTCACAAGGGACGGAAGGGGCCCACCCCTCCCCCACCTCCCGGAAAAGAAATTTTCAAAAAAAATTTTAAGTGACGTTCTTTGCTGAGAACCTCTCTGCACAGCCAACACTTTCTGTTAACAGTTTCATATCGCCCTGGCCAAAAAAAAAAGAGAGAGAGAGAGAGAGAGAGCTTTGCATGAAATTGCTTGGGTTTGTTGTTGTTGTTAAAGGCAAGAAAACTTAAGCCAGAGCAGACTCAGAAAAGAACTTGCTGGGGGATTTGAAATCTAGTTGTCGCCCCCAGAAACCCGATAAAGCCCCATCTCTGAGTTTTGAGGGTTTGTGTTTTGTTTGTTTTATTTTGTTGTGTTATTTTTAGCTGGGAGCTCATTCCTGATGCATTTGCAGCCAATACTAATTTCCATGCCTGCACGCCCATAAAAAAAAAAAAAAAAAAAAAAAGGAGCAAAAACTCCCCAAGTGAGCTCAGGAAGACTCTTGAGTCTCAAAAGCCTACAGGGACTGAAGTTCCTCAAAATATGGAGCCCAGAAACACCGCTTGGCCTGCCGAGCTGTGCACAGCCAAACTCCAAACGAAAGGGAATCCTGGCCTGGGGGGGGGGGGGGGGGTGTCGTTCAAAATTTGCAAACTCACTTATTTATTTACTTTTTATTTTTAGGTGCATGGGGAAGTGTGTCTTCAGTGGCAGGAAGAAGTGGCCCTTCCAAGAATTGAGCTTTTGAGCTGAAACGGCCGCCAGTGGGGGAAAAACAAAAGCAAAAAGACTCTGCTTTCCAGTTCCAGCTGACGGTGACTTTTTGACTGATATCCATAAAAGAATTCATTCAAAAGCGCGCTTGTTCTCAGCGGCCCGTGAGGTCCCTGGTGAATTCATCATCTAGGGAAGGGGAGGCATACCTAAAGAAATGCCAAAAAGGGAGGGAAAAAGGGAAAGAAAATGAAGTTATTGGGGTTTGATTGCATCCCCCTGCTCTTTAAGCAAATTATCCGGGATTTCAACACACACACACACACACACACACACACACACACACACACACACGCACTGGGGCTGGGCTGCCCTGGGCTGCTTGCAAGCAGTCCAGATAGCAATGGGGCCCCATTAAATCAGACTCCAAGAGACTGGAATCTGTGTCCTGCTGGCTCCTTCTCGCACCCAGACCCGACAAATGTCATTTCTTGTGTCAAACAGTCCCCACGTGGATCTTAGAACATAAAAAAGAAAAGCAGCTAGCTTTTCCTACCTTAGAGAAAATTTTGCAGAGGAAAAATGACTTCAATTAATATAACTCACCCAAGTTGCAGACACAGGGCAAGCGCTCTGCAGAGTCGCAGGGAAGCTCAGCACTGGTTTTAACCATCCTCCCAATGTCCCTGTTTAAGCCTTCTTAAAAGGCGGTTCGCACGGTGGGTAGAAATTGGGCTCCTCTGCAGTCTGGATCTTCCTCACTTGATCAGTGAACACACAGTGGGCACTGGCCCACTGGAAATTATGGGCTCCATTAGGGAGAAAAGAAATTACTTACCGAGCAGCAAATTCTGTAAATTTGTAATTCAGATCTTAGCGCTGGCCTGAAAGCCGGTTGGGATCCAGCCCTTTGCATAAATTGGTGTTCTGGAGGGCTTAACCCTTGCGGCTCTGCTTCTGTCCCCCAGAAAGTGACTCACTTTATCTTCTGCATCCCCTGGTCCTTTAACTTGTCATAGCAGACAGAGCAACCCGGGCAATTCCAGAAAAGTAAGGATAACAATAATAATGCCTCACATTCTGGCGCTTGGCAGTTTATAGAGTGCTTTCTGAATACATTGTCTAATTTCAAGCTGTATACCTCTAACTGAACTTAATTGCCACCTTTGTTATACTTTATTATGAGGGCACTGGCATGCACCTGTATGCCTTCTCTCTCTCTCTCTCTCTCTCTCTCTCTCCAAAAGAGCACTTCTTGACAAAATGGCCCCCAGCTGCACTTCTGGCAATGGTTGCCATCCGAGGAGCTCACTGCTTCCGTGATTGACTCTCACAGAAGGATGTTTTTGTTGAAATCTGGCCACATGGGGGAGTTCGAGGACTTAGGGTGCTACCGTCTCCAGCCAAGCCCTTTTCCCTGATTCCCTAACCAGGAGGCTCAGCCAAAAAAAGGTCTTAAGAATGTGTTTGTTGACCAGCTTCTAGAAAGCAGTCAAGTTTAGTGAAGAGAACTAGAACAAGAGAGCCAACCTGGGCAAATCAACTGCTCTCCATGATTCCCAGTCCAACAGACAAAGATAAAGTGGGTTGGTTGGGTTTTCCATTCTTATCAGTTAGAAGAAGCTTAAGGCAGCACAGTGTGACTGTGAAGCGTGTAGGCTGGTTTCACTGCAAAGCATTTGAGTTCCCCTCGCCAGCATTTTATGCTCCATAACACAGCCTTACCTCTCACGTCTCTGCACCCACCTGGCGGGCAAGTGACTTAACCTCTCAGTTTTGTCCCTCAACAATGGGACAGTACTGGTGCCTACGCTGGGCAGCTGGTGGCTGGCACATCATGAGCACTTAGTAAAGGAGAGCTATTACATCATAGGGAACTTTCAGCACCAATAGCAAAAAACTCCTACTCAAATTGGCTAGTGATAATCATAATAATAATAATAAGGATACGTATCATATCATTTAACGGATGTTATATCACAGCCTGGCTCTGATTCTCTGGACTCTGCTCTGCCATGTTTCATGGGCTGACTTCACCCTAAGACCAGTGCCAATTGATGGCTACAGTTCCAGACAAGGGGATTATAGGATTACCATAATCAGTTTTGATTTATCATTTTGGCAAAATCGGTTATTTAGAGGCAATCACGATGATGCAATCAACAGGAAGGCAATTACTGACATCGGTATCCTTAAAGTTAGCCGTTCCTCAGACCAACCGTGCCCCTAGAATTGGGACTGATGGGACACATACATTTATGATGCCCTGCCCTCCAAAACAGGGCCATTATACTATGAACTCATCAACATCGGAGACCTTCGTGTCTGTGTCCTTCACCGCTCTGTCGCCAAGGTCTAGCACAACGCCTGGACACAGTAGATTCTCAACAAATATTGGCTGAATGGATGGATGTATTAACAGATAGATACACCATGTCCACATCCGCTGGAGAGGGAAGTGCCTTATGCTCTAGTATGAGTTTATTTTAGCACCAAGTATTCAATCACTTTCATCAGACATCCACCCTCCCCAGCTGCCCAGCCTACTGGTTCTCAGTGTGTGGTCCCACAACAATCAGCAATGGCACCACCTGAGAACCAATTAGACATGCAAATTCTGCAGCTCCATTCCAGACCCACTGGATCAAAAACTCATGGTGGAGCCCAGCAATGTGTGTTTTAGCAAGCCCTCCAGGTAGTTCTGAGGCAGAGAGAAACGTGAAAACCACTGGTCTAGGCAGAGCTACCACTCCACTGATCATCAATTTAAAAGGATCAGCTCTGAAGATGCATAGCTAACGTTGGACTTACTACATGCCAGGCATTGTGTGCCACAGAAATTACCTCTCTTACTGCCCATTTTACAGATGAGGAGATTAAGGTTCAGAGAGGAGAAGCAATGTTTTTCAAGGACACACATGTC
The DNA here is from genome assembly GCF_011100685.1 of Canis lupus familiaris. Taxonomy (NCBI): domain Eukaryota; kingdom Metazoa; phylum Chordata; class Mammalia; order Carnivora; family Canidae; genus Canis; species Canis lupus. The sequence continues at coordinate 40,363,243 of NC_049245.1, read as the reverse complement.
AGAGCCAAGGATGAAACCCACCCTAAGCTCTTAACAGCATGTTCTCATGCCTACGGGAAAGACGGGCAGGCAAAAGGACAATGATAATACAACGTATGATAAGTAAATGTAGGATGTTGTGGAACTCAGAGGAAGACACTGCTACAAGACTACAGGGGGCGGGGGTTGGCCATTTGAAGTGGTGACAGTTGAGCTAACTCACAAAGAGTGATTAAGAGTTGGCCAAAGGGGTTCCCAGCAGAATAGGAAGTGCAAAAGCCCAGGATCTATAGAGAGAATGGCAAGTAGTTCAGCATGGCTGGAGTGAGGCCATGGGGAGGACAGATAAGATGGTGGAGGCTGGAGAGGAGGCCCAGGCAAGATCATCAAGGACGTGAAGTAAGGAGCCCATAATAAGAGTTCAAACTTCTGAGAAATAGGGGGGAAAAAAGATCTGAACTGAAGGGTGGCAGAGTCAGTTCTTTGGTTGCAAGTAGGAACTAACATAAACTCAATTCAGCTAATACTCTTTGAGTGAGCTGAACTATCTAGTAGGTATTACAAAGCATAATCATTTCCTTCTTAAGCCTCTTTTAAAAGTATAAGAAATACTCATTTAGATAAAACCTCTAAATGGCATTGATCCCTATGAGAACTTTTAAATGCTCATTTCCAAGTGTCATAAGTGTGGGTTTGGAATTTGGCCCATGGAACGCCTGGGTGGCTCAGCGGTTGAGCACCCACCTTCAACCCAGGGTGTGATCCTGGGGTCCCGGGATCGAGTCCTGCATTGGGCTCCCTGCATCGGGCTCCCTGCATCGGGCCTGCTTCCCCCCCTGCCTGTGTCCTACCTCTCTCTTTCTCTGTGTGTCTCTCATGAATAAATAAATAAAATCTTAAAAAAAAAAAAAAAAAAGGAATTTGGCCCCTGATCCACCCAGATGACCCGCACCTATGACCCAAGGCAGGGAAATTATGAGCACGTTATTTCACATAATAAAGCCTTAATTTGTTCCTCTGTAGAACGGGAATAGTAATAGTACTTAACCCAGCAAGTTGCTGAGAAGAGTAAAAGAGACAACACATTTATAGCTTGTAAATATAGTGTCTGGCGAGTAGTGAGTGCCCAGTGAGCATTATTGATGAGGACACAGACAACATTTGCCTAAAGTAGATCATCTTCACTTTCATGGCCACCCAATCTTAAGGATTAAAGTGAGTGCCAGGCCCTCTCCATTCTGGTAACCAGTTGGCTCGCTGGCTCATCCAAGAAAAAAAGAAAAGAGGAGAGAAGAAAAGAGAAATGTTGTTTTCCCCTGATGTCCAGCTCATTTTAAAGTAAAGTAGAATTTCTGGGGAGTGGACTAAAGTCTGCCTTTGGTTTTCCTTGATTGTATCTTCTTATAATTATTAGCCCGTTTGCCATGGTAACAGATGCTATGGATGCTCCACCTCATTTCTCTTCAGCCCACTTCAGAGTTTACTTGTAGTACAGATAGCTCCCCACCTCAAAGATCCCCCCAAGACTGGCTTTTCTTCTTGGTGGTTTTCTTCTTGGTGAGACATTCAGCTCACACACAGAGCATTCTGGAAATGCCTAAAATCTTACCCCCTTAGGGACAACTTTCAACCAATGAGGGATTGGAGATGGTGGATAAATATCTCAGCTTCCCCATCTCTCAGAGGGACAATGTTGAGGTGTCTTCTAAATGCTCCCACAAGGTCCCCAGCAAAACTGAATCCCTAGCTGCCCACAGCAATAACCTACTCATGAACACACGCTCCCTCGTTTGTGCTTCCCGGGATCACTTCCCAAATAAACTACCTGCATCCAAGTTCTTGTCTCAGGGTCTGAGTCTAAGGCACAAACAACTGTATCTCACAGTATCTTGGTCCTTGTGCCAAGTAGTTTAGCAGAAGGGAATTAATAGGTGCTGGAAGAGGTGAAAAAGCAAGCCCATGATGAGAAGACCACCCAGAGATTAGATACAGAAGGAAACTGCAATACCACTGGGGCCAGACAGACAAAAGGAAGAGGTCATGTTCTCAGAGCTGGGGAGGCTGGACACCCTGTGGGAAGCAGAGGAGCACATGGGAACGGGGGAGGCTGCCTGAGGGTAGCTGGGACCAGAGAGTGCTTTCGGGAAGCACTGCCTTTCCGCTGACAGGAGGACATAGGAAAAATAGCTTGATGGCAATGCCTCCCGCACTGTCTGAACCTAACCAGAAGCCAGTTGGCAATGGAACCTAGGAAATGAGATTTGAAGGGAAATATGGAAAAAGGAACTTAGAACCAGTGGGCAAATGCCCAGCACAACGTAAAGCCCTGCTTTGAGAGGGAAACTAAAATCAGAAGGTAACATTGTTTAGAGCTCCACACCCTCCCTGGATCCAAATCAATGAACATGTACATTAAGGGCCCACTTAATTTCTTAAACTTCACTTTGATATTCATAAAATGGAGATGGCAATGGAATCTACCACGTGGAGTTGCTTGGTGGATTTAATGACATATTCCGTGCAAAGTAGTTAGCACTGTGCCTGGCACCTGAGTGCCTAAGAAATGCTTGTGCTGATTGGAACATTTTGAGATTCAACTGCTTTTTGAGTACCTGGCAACCCATTAAGATTCGTGCTCAAACTTGCTTCTTCCCCTCTTTACCACTCAAAGCTTCAACTTCAATGTCGAGAATCTGCCTCTAGTCTCTAGTTCATTGCCTTTAAAAAAAAAAATAGAAAAAAAAAAGATCTTTCCACTTTCACTGAAGTTTTGCCAGAGCTGAAGGAGGAACGGCTCTCTCCTCCCCTCTTGGCTCCAACCCTCTCCCCACAACCCCCACCCCCTCCCTATCTTTGCTGGCCAGTTGTTCACAAGGAGCTTAGCAGTTTTGAGGATACAAAAACAGGAAATTATGCACCAGTCCTGACTAAGGCTAAAAACTCATGTGCAAACCCTTCATCATACAGATTTCTTCAGCTCTCAAAAACCGGGGCCTTGAAAAATCAGGTCCGTGGCCAACATCTTTGGATTTGCTTAATCATTTCCTTTGCAAATTTATAACCTCTTTAGCCATGAAGAAGAAATGGTGAGAAAGAGGGAGGTGGGAGTTGAAATACTTTAAGTCAACCACAAGACAGGACAGGAAATTCTGGAATGGAGGTGGGGAGGGGGGGTGACAATTTTTCTTTAATTCGCCAGTGCCACAGCCCACTAAGACAGCAAGTTTGGGGAAGTGACCTTTCTAGGAGATTCTTTTACTGTTGACTCTGACCCGGAGTGAAATGTCATAGCCCTCTTCATTCAGGGCTGAATAGAGAACATTAGAGCAGAGAAAACTCTGAGCTGCATCCCCCAAGTGACCCTTTATTTGACTCAGGCAGCAAACATTTACTGAGTGCCTACTCTGCCCCTGTGCTGTATAGAGAAGACTAAGATGGGCTTCCAAACAGGCAAGAGACATCCTCGTTTGCTCAATGCCAGTTAAAAGTTAACACACCTATTGGAGGTACCTATTGGAGGTCTCTGCCTACCAGAGAATCTGAAGTAGGTGACACCCAAAGCCCTATTCTGTTGTTAAAATCTCTGAATGACAACATAATATGTGGCTTCTCTGTGCTTCCATCTTGCTTTTGGAAGTTTCCCCAGCAAATCAGAGCTGTGTACTTTATCAATCCTTAAGGAAGGTCATTGTCTTTAGCAGAGATTTTTATCTGAAATGGGAACCAACCCATTAATGTTAATCCAGCAAATAGAATGGGATGGGATGAAATGAAACGCCATGAAGTGGAGTGGAATGGAAATGGAATGGAATGGAATGGAATGGAATGGAATGGAATGGAATGGAATGGCATGGCATAGCATAGCATAGCATAGCGTAGCGTAGCATAGCATAGAATAGAATAGAATAGAATATTCCATGATGTATTATAGGTAATAGGAATAACATTGATTAGTGAAAGATTAGTTTTGAGTATGAATATGTACATATAGATTCATGATATATTTTTTACTATGATTTATAATCAGAAAAGTTTAGAAGTGTCTGGTCTTTAGTGTAGTTTAGTGGTTAAATGTGTGGGCTCTGGAGTCTCCTGGCATGGGTTCAAATCTTAGTGGGTATACTAGCTGTCTGAGATTAGACATGTCAGTTAAACTCTCTGAATCTCAGTTACTTTAGGGAAGTACAACATAATAGGGAGGAATGTAAGATGGAATATTGGATATGATAGTCTCACAGGTTCTAGGGCCATTTGTTTTCAGAAAGTGCCATTCTCTCTGCTCTTTCTTTCCTTTGCTCCTAGGCTGCTGCTAATCTTCTGGGGTCCACTCCTCTTAAGTAAAGTTACTCCTTCTATCATCACCTCTCTCTCCTTCTGATCACCTCTCATCTCCTGAACCTCCTAGCTGCTCTCTCCAACACTATCTGGGGGAAAACAAAGTCATTTAACATGCAAAGCTTTTCTCTGGAAAAATGTCCAGATAACTAGTTGCAGACCCTCTCACCTCCTAGAACAACTACAAAAGCTAGACAAAAAAACTGGCATGAAGACATCCTAAAACAGAGACACAGTGCTCCACTTCAATGGAAAACAATAAGGGGGACGGCTTTTGACTTTTCAGCAGAACTGATGGAAGCCAAAAGATAAAAATCCTTTAAAAAAAATTAAGAGCTGAAAGAAAATAACTGCCAACCTATAATTCTACACCCAGTAAAAATATCTAACAAAATTTAAGATGAAATAAATATATTTTCAGACAAACAAAAAGTGAGTGAATACATTACCAGCAGATTTTAACTAAAAGAAAGACAAAGCAAAGCCCTTTAAGAAAAAAGAAAATAATCCCAGAAGGAAGACTAGAATTTTAGGAAGAAATGAAGAGCAGCAGAAGAATAAATGTGTTGGCAAATCTAAATGAATATTGACTATATTAAAAGATAATAATCATATCTTGTGGGGTTTAAAATATATGTAGAATTTAAATTGACAGCAGCAGTAATGTAAAGGCAAGTAAGAAGAAAAGGGAATCAAGTGTGTCCTAAGCTCCTTGCATTGCCAGAGAAGTAGTAAAAGCACAGATTTTATTAGACTATAATAAGACAAGGATCATCCTTGTAATCTGCAAGATAACAACAAAAGAAAATATGGAAATAACAAGCTGATAGAGAGGAGAATGATCTAAAAAAGATGTCATTAATGTAAAAGTCCATAATAAAGGAAAAAAATGGACAACTGATGGAACTCATTAAAACAGTATTATGTTATATAATGTGTTAATAATTACATTAAATGTAAATCTACTAAATGAAAAGACATTATCATACTAAATGAGAAAAAGCAAAAACCCAACTATTTTCTGCTTGCAAGAGATAAGTCTATATGAGCATACAGATAGGATGAAAATAAAGGATAGGTAAAGACAGTGCATACATACACTAATCAAAAGAAAGTTGATTAGTTACTCTACTATCAGATCAACTTGATTTTAAGGTAAGAAGCAATAGGATAGGATAAAGAGAGTGAGTTTTATAATAACAAAAAGGGCCAGTCCCACTGAAAGAAAGAACAATCCTAAGTCTAGAAACATTTACTAATGTAGCTTTGATATGTATAAGGCAGAAACCACCAGATCTAACAGGAGAAATAGAGAAATCCACAATCATAGTGGTGGGCTTTAACATTCCTATATCACTAACTAATGAACAAACCAACATCAATAAATCAGAAGGATTAGAAAAAATTGGCCAGGGACGCCTGGGTGGCTCAGCAGTTGAGCGTCTGCCTTTGGCTCAGGGCATGATCCTGGGGTCCTGGGATTGAGTCCCACATCGGGCTCCCCGCAGGGAACCTGCTTCTCCCTCTGCCTGTATCTCTGCCTCTCTCTGTGTCTCTCGTGAATAAATAAAATCTTTTAAAAAAAGAAAGAAAAATTGGCCAATACCATTTTACACACTTCACCTAACTGACATCTACAGAACAAAGCAACTGATAACTACAGAATATGTATTCTTTCTCAAGTGCACTTGGAGCATTTACCCAAACTGACATGTGTGGGCCTGTAGAGCAGGTCTCAGATTAGAAGGTGGGTGGCAGGGGCAGGGTTTGCTGCTTGATTGGCTGTGAAGATGACAAAGAGACAAGTCAAGGTTGATGATGAAAGACCCAGTGCTCTAAAGTCCAGAGTGACTGATTCATATTGCACAGTTAGCATTTTGGAAAGATAAGGGTGTGTGTGTGTGTGTGTGTGTGTGTGTGTGTGTGTGTGTGTGTTTAACAGTCATAAGATACTCAGGAGTATTTACATGTGTGAGTCAACGAGGGAGTGAACCTGTGTCCAACTGAACATGAAGTGATTATTCAAACTTGGTTTCTGGAATAGTCCCAGGGTGAAGTTATTTCCTGTTTTTATCACCATCTTCTCAGTTCAAGTGTTTGCTTCTCTTAGAAACTGGGTTGCCATCATCTGTTTCAGTTTGGAATAGTAGGCATTCAGAAAAAACTCCATAAAAATCCCATAGAGTTGACAGACCCTTCTGAGAAATGAAGAGGACAACCCAAGTCCCTGGCCGCTCTTATCAATGAAGGATTGGTTTATTCATCTGCTGATTGAGTATCACCTGTGAGTCTGGGTCTGAGAAAGTGATAAACAAGAAAAGCAGAGAACACTCCAGGACAGGTGAGAAGGTACCCACTCCAAAAGCCAAGTATCAAGGATATACATCAGGAAATCCCACACATAATTGCATTAGGTACCTTTGTGTGATATGTTTGAAGTAGTAGTTAAGAACGTTCCGGAACTCAGTTCTCCTTTGCACTAGCTCCAAGACGTTGCGCTGGATACGAAACGTTGTCTTTTATTTTCTTCCCTGTAAAGTGGGAGTGATGTTATTGATGCCACCATCATTACAGAGGTAAATCAGGTAATACTCAGAGGCTGCTCAGAGCAGTGCTTGGGATTCAATTCACAGAATTAGCATTTGCAACATTCATCATTCTGGTGTTTCAAATACTTCTTTCCTTTTTTTAAAATTAGGAAACCATAACATTTTTTTGAATGTTAGGAGAGAATAAAGGTAAAAGACTCCATCATAATCCCATCTCCCAGACTCAGTCTTATGTTTACATAGTACCTTCAGATATTTTTTTATATTAATTATGTCATTGTTTTGAAAGTGCCTAGCATATAGCAGGTGATCAGTATATGCATACTGATGGCCTGACTGTCCAAGTCAATGCCAACTACTTTGTTTTATGCTTTGCATACCTAATTTAGTACATAAGATTATGATTATAATTATATCACATATATTCTTTTATGTTTTTCATAAGCTGCATAATTGTAATCTTTATGGCTCCTGGAAATCTCATTGGATCAATGGGCAAGCCCCAGATAAGCCATTTCTCTTTTGCTGTACTGTTGTACGGAGAATTGCTACAGACCACATTTCTGCAGACACCACCATAGTGCACAGCTCTCTATGTAGCATTTTGCCTTTTCTTATAAAATTTCTTAAGAGAATCATAGAGTCATGAGTCGAATGTTCCAAGCTAAACCATTAAGTTAGCTGAGAAAGGAGCCGCCAAAGATTAAACCAAAATGGGATTCCTTCCAAAAGGTTAGGTTGTAATAAAATGAATTCCATGAGATGATGAAATCTTGTGGTGATCCTATTACCATTTTGAAGCATTGCTTTCCACTCTTTCAAAACAACAACAACAACAACAAAAACCCCCACAACTCCCCCAGCACAGATCAATAGAAGATACGAAGATTTCAGTGTATTCGTTGAACAACAATAACAAACTCACCCTTCGTGGATATAAGCAAGGAAAAATCTCCTCAGACCTCTGGTTAATTCAAAGGTTGGCTTTAAAAAGTTGCAGAGAAAGATTTTCAGCTATGCACATGTGTCTTGAAGCAGCAACCCCAACATCTGATGGTATGTTGGGTGATGAATGTCTCCCCCTTCGTGCTGGGGAAGCACAGGAGGGCAGGTGAATCATAACACTTGATTTGAGTGAGAGACACTTACCTCATCAGACAGAGACACCCACTGTGCTCAATTCTCCGAGTAATGAGGGGTGACTGCAAGCCTGGTGGTCCTCCTGGGGGTCTCTGGAGCCAGGCAGCCATGGGCGTGAACAGCAGCTTTCGCTACCTTGTGCCGGTAGGTAAGTTGATAACTGACCGAGGCAGGGAGCAGGCCCAGCTCTCCCCGGCACCAGACCCTCTGGTTCTTCTCTTATTTTGGTTGATCCCAAAGTTCACTGGAAATGGGAAGAGTGACTATGGAGAGCCGTGAAGAAGGCCATCGCCACTGCTTCTTGATAGAAGCATGGTTGCTGAAGAGGAGGTGAGAAGTGGCTGTTTTCAGGACTTACTTGAATAAAACATGACAGGATAATATCATCTCTGTGATGCCTAGTCACGCACCTGAGAGGGGACAGAGGCACACTTGCCCGAAGGCAATAGAGCTCAACACACGTGCTCATTGGCTCCACGTGGAGACCAGCCTCGAATGCGGAGGCTTTATTTTCACAGAAAAACCTGAGGTGAAAAAGAGTATCTTTCTCCCCAGACTGTCCTTTTTTATTTCCATCTCCTGAATGATGGCCGTAAGGTAGCACGAGAAGAAGAGAAAATCAGATGACCCTGAGAGTAAAACCGGGACTCAGTGATGGCCACATGGCCTCTCCGGGTTCCAGCTCGTCTTCAAAGGAACCCAGTGAGCTGGGGATGCTCCATCCCCCTCCCACACAGGAGACAACCCAAGTAGAAGGAAGTTGCAGGATTTGCTGGAAGCCACAGAGCCGTCCGGTAGGAGCCGGGATTCCACAGGGCTGTGTCTGATTGCAGAGTGTGCAGGCTTCCTGGTGAGGCCGCACAGCTTCCCGCCATGTTGGGGGGCAGGCGGGGGTTCAGCCTGAGGGAGAGGAGCGGCCTTCCTCTCTCCCCCCATCACAGAGCTGGTTCAGGGTCAGCCCTGGGCTGCCAGCCCACTGAGCTCAGGGTTAAGAACACACCACAGGCCTCTGGTTGGGAGTGGGAGGAGTTGACATTTGTTGCCCAGCGTTGGGGAAGTTGATCGTTTTAGGTCCTCTCACACTGCGGGGAAGCCTGACATCTGACATTTGGGTAAAATGGGAAAAAAGTCTCCAAAAGGCTGCTTAGGGCCTGCTTGCCTGATTCCTTGCCAAACAGGAATCCTTCCTTGGCTGTCTTCCTTTATAAATGATTTTCAAACTATAGGGTTTTTTTTTTTTTTTAAGATTTTATTTATTTATTCATGAGAAACACAGAGCAAGAGACAGAGAGACAGAGAGACAGAGACACAGGCAGAGGGAGAAACAGGCTCCAGGCAGGGAGTCCGACATGGGACTCAATCCCAGGATCCCAGGACCATACCCTGAGCCGAAGGCAGATGCTCAACCACTGAGCCACCCAGGTGTCCCTTGAGGCCATTTTTTTTCTTTCTTTTTTTTTTTTTTTAAATCAAACATTGTGTGACCAGGATTTCCTTATGTTTTAAAATGTAAAAACATGACAAAAACAAAAAACATGGAAAACATGATTTTTAATGACTACCCAGTAGTCTACCCCACTGATTACTATGACATTTAATCAAATGGACATTCTTTTGTGTCCTACTTCAAGCCACTTTGTCCTCATATGAATATTTCGCCTTTCTACAGCTCCTGTGCCAGCAACGAAACAAGTTTAGTTTTCCATCAAAATCCTTCTAGACTTTTCTATATCAGAAGATTCAGGATGCAAATCATAGGTGTGATCTTGGCTCAGAAGCGAACACCGTGCTGTACTACAGCAGTCACGCCTTGGAAGGATGAAGCCAGAATGTCTTTTTATCGAGCTGCTTTGGTCACCCCCATTAAAAGCGACCCCACAAAGAACCTTCCCTTGCTCCTGTCCCCGATCTGAGCCCTTCTGTAGCCTTCTGTTCCTCTTTCCCTTAGCCTCGGTTTCTGTGCCTTGACCTCCCGTTTACTCCTCACGATATTGTAACCTTTTCCACTTCTACTGCGCTGCTGAGACAGTCCTTGAAAAATGCCATGTGTGTTGTCCTATGCTGTCAATTAATTTTTAACTGTGTGAGTGATGCAGACACGTGTTTTCCTGGTTAAAATAATTAACAACTTAAAGACAAAGGTGGATTCCCTTCAAGCATTTATCCCCAATCTTGGAAGCTTTCTCCTTCGACAAAGATACCTGGTAGTGTCAGTGTGGCCAGAGGCTTCAGATCCTACTTCCACGCACAGACGCAGACACAGACACGGAGGGAGATACACACTATGTGGTGTTTGTTCTGTTTGGAAGTCTTTCAGGGCATCTTCTCTGTTTAACTGTTCCTCGGGTCACCAAGGCCCAGGTATACCATGAACCATGACTTATTGACCTGGAAATGAACTGATGGACGTTGAGGTTGTTTCCAGTTCTTCACTATGACAAACAATGATGCAACCAGGAGGATGCTACCCTCTCTGTGCACCTGTGCAGGAGTTTCATGTCTCTGGGGCAGTCACAGGGAATGAGCCCCCCCAGGCACTCCTGTGCTCTAGAGTCCTAGGCCCCTTCTGTTTCTTATCCCACCTCTCCTTCCCTGTGCATCCTCGTCCTCCGGTCTATGTTTTCTAAATCCCCTTTGTGATATTCCCTATGCTGCCCTGAAATGTTCTTGTGGCCTGGAATGCTTCATTTCTTGCTTGGCCTGAGTGACCTCATATGTTCCTGCAGCTTGCACAACTCGCTCCCTCAGGGGCACAGACTCAAACATATAGAGGAGCCAGGGGGTAAAAAAAAAAAAAAAAAAAATACAGGGGAGTCCAGGCCCAGCCCTCACCCAGTGCCAGCTGTTGTTGCTTTATTGGAATCTACATCAAATATTCTCAGATATTTTTTCAACAGGAATCCGAAATCTAGATTTGTATGTAAATGCTCACATTTCTTTTTAAGAGCTAGAAATTAATGTAAAATAAATTTTAAGGGTACCTGGGTGGCTCAGTGGGTTAAGTGTCTGCCTTGGGCTCAAGTCATGATCTCAGGGTCCTGGAATCGAGTCCCACAGTGGGCTCCTGTCTCAGTGGGGAGTCTGCTTCTCCCTCTCCTTCTGCCCCTCCCCCAGCTTGTGCACTTGCTCTCTCTCTCTCTTTCTCAAATAAATAAATAAAATCTTTTTAAGAAAAAAGAAATTTCAAGCCTGTGCAGCCCACACAACATATCTGCAGGGCACATTCTGCCACCAGAATGCCAGATTGCAGCTTCTGCCTCAAACAAAATCACTCCATTCCTCAAATCCCCCCTTTCCTACCCGGGGCCTGTCCCATAGCCACTCCGTCACTAAATGTGCTGATGCTGCCTGAGAAATTGTTCCAGAATTTTATCTACCTCTCTGTCCTCACTGCCATTGCCCAAATTCCAACACTTGCCAAGTCATATCCTGACTGTGACTAGAGCATCCTATCTAGTTCTCCTGCTTTCAGCTAATACCTCCCTGCCCCTGCCTTTGCACTACCCTCCCCTGCATTCTAGAACATTCTCCCCATGGCCAATGGAGAGAGAAGGAAAAGGAGAGGGAAGTATCCATGCCTCTTCTCTGCTCAGGCAATCCTACTGGGGCCGTATCGCCCATAAAGCCATGTTGCCCACTGCGGCCACATTTGGTCCACACTTGCCCCATGACCAAGAGTATCAAATCTGATTGCATATAAATATTCAGATATTGAGCTTTTCCTTAAAGATCTGGCCAGCAGCACTGGGTCTGCCAACAGAACCGATTGTCTGGAGCCCAGTAGTGACTGTCACTGTGGGGACAGCTTTGGTCCTTCCCTGTTTCCCGCAGCCAGCCTCGTGCAGCCATGCTACTGTCTGGCCCTGGAGGATTTTGCAACCCCTGAGTCATAGGCTAAAATTCAACTGTTAACGGGCTCACCAGACCCAGCACGTCTGGCCCCTCTGCCCACCCCCAGCCTCACTGCCCAGCCCCTCCCTTCACCCCCTTTCTTTTTCCCGCCACTAAGAATGGCTGACTCACAAATTGTTTCAGACCTGAACCTAACCACCACTCAATGGCATGACTGCTTTAGTTACTTAAATCAAGACAGACACACTCTGTTCAGAGAGGGCTTCCCTTTAGCTCAATAAATCTCTCTTCAAATCACTAATGAAGTTGAACTTGCCCTAGACAGTGTGTTTCAGGTTTAAGAAACTCCTACTGAAGCTCTTTATAGTTCTCAGGAGTATCCTCACTCAGCCTTGGATTCTAATAGAAGGAGACTGAGCTGCTGATGGACAAAGTCACACCTAATTCATTTACCTCCCAGGAGAACAGGGCTGAAGATCATGCAGTCAGAAAGCTATTCGCCCTCACAGAGAACATGCACAGACACACATACACACACACCTGAACTCTCTTCCTTTCCTGATATACATATTTAATAATACGCATGCTCATTATTTTGCTACCTGGTAATTAGTTATAAGCAAGAATCTTTCAGAAAGAGCATTGAGTTAGGATTACTTTTGCAAAACTAGATAAAAATTTTTTTTAATTTATTCATTTTGTTTTAAGATTCTTGGAAGTGGTCAAAGTCTACTGGATGCCTACCCCACATGCACTCTCCCTTCTTTGTTACTATTGACTTTAATGGGGGTGGTGGGAGAAGGGCTTTAAGTACATCAGCTCCAATAACTACATTTCCCAGCGTCTTTTGCACCTCGACTTGGCGGTTTAACATGGCTCTGACCCATGAGATGCCATAAGCCATCAGGTGGCCTTCCCCAAAAGCTCCTAAAGGTGGTTGGGGAGGTGAAGGGTGGAAGGCAAAGACTCAGGGGATCCCTTTTCTGGTACCTGAAAAGCCATATGACTATGAGAAGAAGACCCAAATAATTTGGCCTTAAAATCCATAGCACGCCAACACCAGCAGCCACCTACAGGATGGGAAAAAATAAATCCTATTTAAGCTTCTGGTATTAGGTTTGCTCTTCTAGGCAGATATACTATATTCTATTGAAACCTATTTTGAACAAGGTGGGGGCAATTTCTCCCACTGGCTAGCCCACCAAAAATCACGGGAGGGGTCCGGTTCGGAGATAACTGTAAATAAAACTACTTTATTCCTAGCACCTCGAAACTTTTCCTGTGCTTTTACCATTTTCTATCTTGTGGCCCAAATGCAGTACAATGTGAAATCTATCAACTGTGCATATAATAAACAGTGATTGTGGATTTGCAGACCATCTGAAAGATTTAAACCCAAACGTAGATTTCCATTTTGGCTGAAAGCAAGATGTTCCTTTCGGTAGTGGGAGGCCCTCAATTTCCCACTTCACTCTGGGTGACTCAACTTGAACGCACTCCCATCGACATTCTGGATTTTTCTGTAATCTCCTTTCCTTAATAAATTCAAGATAGCTCCGCAAGTCGCAAACAGCTTATAATAGTGTTACTGTTTCCGGGCAAAATCAGGGACGCAGCCCCGGCCAGTAGCTGTGTCTGTGGATATCTGAATAATTGCTTCAATTCCCCACTTGTTTCTGAGTGAGTGTAGGCCTGACCTCCGGGCATGGCTGAGCATTACTCAGTCAAACCGAGAGTCTCAACACTAAATGTGACAGTGTGTGCTATATCTGTTTTCTCTCTGGCAGATTATTCAAATACCATCGAGCTGAAGTCAAGTTGTCCCAGAGCCCGCTGAAGCTTAGCCCCAACGGTCCGAGGAGGAGCCCTTCCTTGAAGAGCTTCCTTTGCTGTACTGTAATCTGTTTCTCAGTGAATATGTGATGATTGGATGTTTTCAGCCTGATTCTTTTCTCCTGCCTCATGTCCCCTGGAGATCCCGCTGCCTCCTTATAAAAGCCATGTGTATCTTATCTTTTCCAGTGCAGTTGCTAAAACCAGAAAGCAGGCTGGAAAACATTTCCCCAAACTGTACTGTTTTTCATCATTTCTTTCTGACACCTCCAGATAACTTGTTAGCATATTGTCTCTCTCTATTCAGCATAGGCCCGCTGGGTGTTTGGGGACCGAATGACATCACTCAGGCATTTATAATTAGAAACCAAAATGCCTCTTTCCAAATCCATAGCACCAGGAGACAACTGGAGAAATTTCTTAAGTTGCCGGTGAAACCTCAAATGAAAGAGGTCTTTTGGGACCACGCAGACCTGGCTTTCAGGACGCTCCCGGGAAAGCACTGGAAGCAAGTGGCAAATAATCTTTCCAACTGCTGATCCCAATGCCACATGCCAAGGTGACACTCAAGAGCTGGGGTTGGCTTTGGAAATGTGACAGGAGAATTGTCACTGGGCTCCTGGCTCTCCCTAGAGGAGCTGTGTTTTTTAAAGTTCCTGGAAATCTCCAAGCAGTGGTCTGAATTTTCACCACCATGGAGACAGAGCTCAGTGGCTTTTGATTACGGAGCTTTTTATTTGTTGAACAAATTCTTATTGACTCGACATGAATGCACTCCATGGACATTCTGGATTTTTCCGTAATATTTTTTCCTTAATAAATTTAAGATAACTCCACAAATCACGAATGACCTGATGACTGAGTTCTAATTTATTCAAGAAATTCTTATTGAGAACCCCTCTCAGCAAGTCCTGTGCCTTGAGGGCCTTCTCTGCTGTCATCCAGGTCTCTGCCTCTGAATAATATGACCAGGGCTCTACTATCCCATACCCTAACCACTAGACACATGCAACTATTTAAACTTAAATTTAGATTAGGAAAAGTTGAGGAAAGGCAGCCCAGGTGGCTCTGTGGTTTAGCACCGCCTTCAACTCAGCGCGTGATTCTGGAGACCTGGGATTGAGTCCCAAGTTGGGCTCCCTGCATGGAGTCTGCTTCTCCCTCTGCCTGTGTCTCTGCCTCTCACTGTTTCTCTCATGAATAAATAAATAAAATATTTTTTTAAAAAAAGGAAAAGTTGAGGAAGCTGCAAATTCATCTCTTCGGTTGCACTGGCCCCAACTCAATAGCCCCATGTGGCTAGTGGCTACCGTATGGCGGACAGCACAGATCTAGAGCATTTTTGTCATTGTGCAAAGTTCCTTTTGGACCATGCTGGGCTGATCATCTGACTTGCCTTCAACACTCCTGGATCACACCTATTGACCCCGCAGGAGCATTGGCAGCACCTCCTTTCACGCCCAAAGTGTCCCGGTTGGGCAAAGACCCCTGAACAAGGACAGCGCACCTGGCCACGGAGCTCGCCAGGACTTCCCGGGGACCCAGACCGCTGGGTCTTGATGCAAACCTTGGCCCAGTCAGCAATCCCCCTGCTTTTTCAGCAAGATTCCCTGGCACCTGGCAAACCCACCAGTAGTGGGAACAGGGGGTAAAACCCGCAGGAGAAGAAGCACTGGGCAGTTCTGGGCTAGTGAGCGGCTCGCTTGCAGGCAGGTCCAGGGCGGTTCCGGCGGGCGCGGCCTGAAGGGGCCCGGAGGGGTCAGGGGGTGGGGGCAGGTGCCCTGGAGGATGCCCGTCCCGGCAGGAGGGGCCCCTGGGGCTTCCCGGGAGCCCCGCCCCCCCGCGCCCCGCCCCCCCCCGCCTCGCCCGGCAGAGGGCGCCCGAGCCCAACGCTCCGGGCGGGGAGCTTTGCACGCTCCCGGGCACCTCTTTTTTGCTTCCAGTGATACGTGTGTGTGTGTGTGTGTGTGTGTGTGTGTGCAGCAATCGGAGGTGCAGCTGATACAGGTCACCTTAGGGCTACGTCGTCAAAGCTGGGAGGTGGACCCCGCGCCCCGGGACAGTCGGCGGCGGCCCGCGTCCACACGGGCAGGCACCATTTTGCAGAAGTCTCCAGAAGTGGAGGGGGGGGGGGTGTCTACACCGTGTGGGATCCGATCCGATCCGTGCCGCCCGGAGGGTCGGGCCTGCCCTGCCGGAGGGGCCGCCCCGGGAAGCGCCGCGATCGTGGCCTTGCTCCGTGCGCGGCTCTGGACACCGGCTTGCAGCTCAGACACCTGCCCCGCAGCCGCAGGGTGGTGGCCGCCAAGGGGTGTCTGCGGGGACCAGAGGTGACCTCGCACCCCGGGCTCAGCTGCCCGCGCCTCCCACCAGGCAACACCCCATGCCTAACCCCCTTCTCTCTCTGTCTCTCGCCCCTTCCTCCCCATCCTCCTCCCCCTCCCCTCTTATTTCCCCTCCTCCTCCCCCTCCTCCTCTTCCTCCTCCTCCCCTCCTCCTCCCCCTCCCCTCCCCTCCTATTTCCCCTCCTCCCCCTCTTCCTCCTCCTCTTCCTCCTCCCTCTCCCCTCCTCCTCCTCCCCCTCCCCTCCTCCTCCTGCCACAGTCCCTGCCCCTACGGAAGGGGGCTGAAGTCCCAGCTGATTGGATTCCCCGCTCTTGGCTCCTCAACGCCGCTAATTCATTACTGAGCATAGTTTTTTATTTGTTTTTATGTATCCAAGGGGCGAGGTGCTGAGGCACTGTTAGCAGCTTGGGTTATTTCCTTTGCCTGTTGGGGTGCACTGAACACTGTTTACGAGATCCAAAAGCCCATTTCTAAATGGGTGTTCATGGCTCTTCTTAAGATGTTCAAGAAACCTTATGAATGGGGTGTCTAATGGCAAACACCTAGTATCACTCCACTCTATGTTTTGGGAAAGAGACCAGCATGTGCTGCCGTCTGGGCTCTGGTGGCGGTGACGCAGTGGGGGGGATTTGTCTCGGGCACCTTCATTGTCCTTTTCTGTGTAATAACCACACTTTCTTTAATGGATAAATAAGACAAGGCGTGTCGTGTAGAAGGCTTAGCGAAGGCACACGGCACAGGTTCAGTGAACACCAGCTGTACTATTTTATCCTCTCTTTGCCACAAGCTCCCTCGAGGAGGCCTGGAGCTCAGCCTCTCCTTATCAGTGCTTGCTGGAGGGAGCTTTGTATTTCCTGAGCCAGGGAATCCTGTGGAAGAGGGTTGGCCTCACCTCACCTGTGACTTCCTCTCTGTGATTTTTGTAAGTCGTTGTTTTGTAACTCGGTGTCTCTCTGAATGGAACACGCCCTTTTCCTTACCACCTCTTGTGAATCTGTTGATGAAATACACTCAATGTGCCTTTATGGAGCCCTTGTGATGAGCCAAGGACTGGGGAGAAACACTTGGCAACCTCCACCCCACCCCACACACATCCCAGGGTGCCTAGGCAGCAGCGTGTGCCTAAGTACCAGCCATACCCATCCCACCCCACACACTCCTCAGAGTGTCCTGATGGATGACAAATAAGGTCACTCTACAGAAAACATAGCAGACTTGAATAAGTTCAAAGCCAGGGGTAAGAGGTAAAGATACATAAATAGATGATAGATGAACAGATGATAGATAAATACATGGATGGATGAGCAGACGGTTAGACAGATGGATGGCTGGGTGGATGGATGGGTAGATGGGTAGATCGATGAGTGGATGGATGGATGGATGGATGGATGGATGGATGGATGGATGGGTAGATGGGTGGATGGATGAGTGGATGGATGGATGGATGGATACAGTTAGAAAAACAGAAGATGAAGAGAATCTTCCCTTCTTCATCTGGAAAACAAGGGTCACCAAGTAATCCCTTCCTCCGGGGCTGCGGAGCTGACTATGTGGCAGGTGTGTTAGCCCTGCTGCGTGGACAAGTCAGCATAAGGTTTCTCCACAGGTGACTACTAGTCTCACGGTTGAGGTGAGGCACTAGCAAAGAAGGGCTTTACCTCCCCAAGAAAGAAAGAAAACATCTCCAAAGAAAATAACTTAATCGTAGCATATAATGTTGTGTGTCATTTCAAAAGCTATAGTTTCATTTTATGGTTTAATACTTTTTTTTTCTTGTGAACATCATTGCGGCTAGAGAGGGGACCCCACCGGGACATTAGGGCCTCTCAGATGGTCTTGCAGGTTGTTCCCATCAGGTAGGTATTAGAATACGTGTCACCTAATGTGCTAAGCTTCACACAGCAGGCCAGGTGGTGAGGGCTGGGATGGAGGGTATACACCATGGGACAGGGACAAAGATGATGGAGCATGGACTTCTGCCTAAATTGGGGGACAGGGGGTGGAGGAGACAGAGCACAGGAAGTGGCCCTGCCAGGAAGGGCCCAAACATCCTGCCCATGTCCTGCTCACACACGACCCAAACAGAGCAGATGTGGCAGTGGCCAAAGGAGGCAGTTGTTATTTGAGAAACATCCATATCTCCTGCTCCAACAGCTTCCCAAATGTCTTCTCAAATTTGACACAGGCTTCTAAAAATGGCATCAATGACCCCCCACTGCAGAGGGCTATGGCAGGCTAGGCAGTTGAGTCCTGAGGCAACACGGCAGGGCCGGCCCCCCTGTCCCACTCGTGCCCCACTGAGGAGGAAGCTGGAGCCTGGGGACACAGTGATTATGACATCTCATAGTCCCAGGCCAGAGCTCCAGAGTTTGAGCTCTCCCTCTGTAAGGCTTTCCTGCCTTTGATAACTTTCAATCACAGGTCAACTTACCAGGTCTTTATAGCTGAGATTTGTCTTACCTGCTTCTTTTTTTGTTTTTTTTAAGATTATTTATTTGTTTATTCATGAGAGACACAGAGAGAGAGAGAGAGAGACAGAGAGAGAGAGAGAGGCAGAGACACAGGCAGAGGGAGAAGCAGCGTCCATGCAGGGAGCCCGATGTGAGACTCGATCCCGGGTCTCCAGGATCAGGCCCTGGGCTGAAGGCAGCACTAAACCGCTGAGCCACCTGGGCTCCCCATGTCTTACCTGCTTTTTAAACCTTAAACAAATAGGAATTAGTTGGCTCATAGAACTTAAAGAGCTAGGATCGATAGCATCAGGCATGGCTTGATCCAGACTGTGGGTTCCAAGCCACATATCCACCGAGGTGGTCTCTTTTCCTGCTTTCTTCTCTGTTGGCTTCACTTTGGGTAGGTTCTCTTTCTGTAGCAGTCCTTGGTGACTTCACTTTTACATTCTCTCACTTTCAAGCCCCAGCAGAACTAAAACACTTCTTTGCCATTGATTCCAGTAAAAGTCTCAGCTCAAGTCTCATCAGACCAACTTAGACCTTTTGTGAATCCATCAGTTTGCCAAGCTTAGAAACCAGTGGCCATTTCCGAAGTCAAGCTTTGGGGTCAGCCCCCAAAACCACATGAGCTGTAAGTGGGGATGGTAGTTTAGCCAAAGGAAAGCCAGGGAGCTTGTCACCTATAGAAGAGAAAGTGGGTGAAATCTGTGAATGTCTGTGACATAGGGAGGTGCCCAACATACTTTAGCTATTTAAAGGAGCCCTTGACCAAAAGTTCAAGCCTGAAAAAAAAAAAAAAGTTCAAGTCTGGGGGTCCCTGAAGCTCTGGAATCATACGTTGAAGCTGGTAGTTTTTCACCTTGACAGGATGATAAAAATGCCTACAGATCTTTAAACATTCTTCTATCCCTTCCCCTGACCTTTGTAGATTCTGATTCAGTTGATCTAGGGCAGGGTCGGAGCAGCAGTGGGTTGCTAAAAGCACCCAGGAGAATTTAATGTACTGCCAGGGCTGGAAACCACTGCTCCAAACTAATGCATATGCTTGACTGGCACCCACAAACATCCTAACCATAGCACCAAATCCTCTAAGGCCCAGAGAATTAAGAAAGAATAATTATATGTGAAGCCTTAATTCAGAATTTAAAAAATGTGCTAACCCAGAACTTTGTTGGTCTGCTGAGAAAAATTGCAAAGTGGGAACTTAGTTGAGGTGTGTGTGTGTGTGCATGCATGTGTATGTGTGTTTGCATGTGTGTGCATGCGTGTGCTCACCCTTGTGATTATACAAAATCTTGCTCTGGGTGGTTCAACCAGCAACACCGATAACTCAGGATCCTAACTAATGCTGAGTCATAAGCCTCCTTTTTCAACTTTCTTCTTCCCTCCCACTCCATGTCGCTTACAAACATCAGATAAAAGACTGGGGGCTATTCAACATCACCGGTGACAGACAGAGAGACATCGTGTGCCTCTGGAGGTGATAAAGTAAGAAGCAGACGACATCCATTATGCCCCACATTGCAGCCAAGAATGCACAGCCTATACCTAATCACGAGGAACCATTAGACAAACACAAAATGAGGAACATTCTGTTATAATGGGGCAAGGGACAGAGGAGGGGCCCTATTCTTCAAAAATGCTAATATCACAAGAGACAAAGAAAAGCTGTGGAAATGTTCCCAGTTAAAGAAGGCTAAAAAAAAATAAAATAAAATAGAAAATAAAAGCAAATCCTGCCTCTGAATGTACCTATACTGGAGGGGACGAAACCATTAAAAATAGCATAAGGTTAATAGATGAAATTGGAATATGGATGATAAATGCAATCAAAGATCAATTATACATCAGAATAAATGTATGAAGTTAATTGTCCTGGGGTGGGGAAGAGCCTATCTCCTTTCTTAGCAAATAGGAACTGGAAGTACTTGGGAGTCAAGGACTACAATGCATATAACAACCACAGTGGTTCAGAAAGATAATTATTCATGTGTGCGTGCATGTGCGTGTGTGTGTGTGTGTGTGTGGAGACAGACAATCCAGCAAATGGGGTAAAAAATTAATAGACAAATCTGACGAAGGGTATGCAAATATTTGTTATATGGTTCTATATTGCAAATTTGGGGGCAAATTTGAAATTATTTTCAAATAAAAAATGCTTCAAAAGCTGGGGATGGAGAAAGACTGGAAACAGTAAACAGGAACCAAATGTGGAAATATGCTTCATGACTCATCAAGATTAATAATTCCAAGCACACACACACACATACACGCCACATAGCAAAATGCACTCCTCATTCTAACAAAATGAGGAGCTCCTGTAGGCACCCAAGACCATTCAGCAGTCGAAATGTGAAGTACATCTATTCTTGAATTTTCATCAACTCTCCCAGATGAGGGGGTTTCCAGGAAGCTGCCAGATGGCACAGCCACACCCCGGCGGGTTCCCAGGACTTGAAAAATGTACGAGACACAGGCCACCAAGTTTCACCGAAGCACACACAACCTTTTACAAGCAGAAATCAGTCTGGTCACTCCCCTCCTTAATGCTTCCCCATGGTGTCCAACCTTCTTTAGAACAGAATCCAAACTTTTACCCTGTAGGCACCGAGCTCTGTCTATCTGATGGCCTGCATCTGGAAGACTCACTCCTATGAGTGTGCTTTCTGGTTCCTGGACACGCCAAACCCTTTCTTAGTTTTAGGGCTTTGAACTTGCTCTTCTCTCTCCTGGAAAGCTCTTGTCCTGTGCTTTGAGTAACTGCTGGCACCTCCTCGTTTAAATCTCAACTCCACTGTCATCCAGCTCATTTCTATTTGTTCTGCTCACAGAAATGACCACAAAGTGGATTTTTTTTAAAAACTTAGATTGTTTCAGGGCACCTGGGAGGCTCAGTCGGTTAAGTGTCTGCCTTTGGCTCAGGTCATGATCTCAGGGTCCTGGGATAGAGACTCACATCAGGCTCCCTGGTCAGCGGGGGACCTGCTTCCCCCTCTCCCTCTCCCTGCTTTTGCTCTCTCTCTCTCTCTCTCTCTCTCATTCTCTCTCTCTCTCTCTCTCTCTCATTCTCTCTCTCTGCCAAATAAAGAAATAAAATCTTTAAAAAAATTAAAAACTTAGATTGTTCCTTCTATACAAATAGAGTGCAGAAACCTGTGTGACTATTTCCCACTCTGTCCGGGCTCTGGACACTTCTTTACTCTTCTGCCCTGAGGAGCATGTGTCGTGTGGTGCAAGATTCTGCTTCTGTGGAGTTATGTTCAGCTCTTGTCCTCAGAGAGCCTCTCCCTCGCTGTTCCCCTCGTTCCTTTGCTTTGCCAAGTGTTCATGGCACTTGTTATTGTCTAATCGCATGCACACACACACATACTATGTATCTGACTTATATATATATATATATATATATATGTATGAATATGTGAATTTGACAAATGAAATGTATATATATTTCTGATTATCATTCCAACTTCCCCACCTTCAACCCCAATGGACTGTAAACTCCTTGAGAGCAAGGAATTTATATATTTTTATCACCACTGTGCCCCAGCACCTAAAGCCAAGCTTGGCGCATAACAAATGCTCTAGAAATATTTGTGGAATGAATCAGTGAATAAATGAGCATGACTGGACACGTAGCTGGCACTCTATAAGTGAATGTTGGAAAAAAAAAAAAAAACAAAAGTGGAAGACTTCAGCTGCCAGAGTTCAAGACTACCTACAGAGCTATATTAACCAGGATAGTGTGTATTGCTGTCAGGATCAATATATAGATCAATGGAACATCCAGAAATATCCTCACACAAATATGATCAGTTGATTTTATAAACAGCCACCAAGTTAATTTAATGGGAAAATGGTAGTCTTTTTCCACAAATGATCTGGAACAACTGGATATCCATATGCAAAAATAATAAACCTTGGCCATTTCCTTACAACATACCTAAAATATTCATTTGAAATGGGCCATAGAGCTAACAGACCTAGAGGTAAGAGATAAACCTGTAAAACTCCCAGAGGAACATAGGCAAAAACTCTTGGCGACTTTGGGTTAGGCAAATATTTCTTAAGATACAAGATCATCCACATAAAAGAAAAAAAATGGATAAATGAGTTCTCATAAAATTAAAAACTTTTGATTTTTAAAAGACACTATTAAGAAATTGAAGAAAATGAACAAGCAAGTAAAAAATGGGGGAAATATTTGCAAAGCATGTATCTGATAAAAAAAAAAAAAAAAACTTGTGTCCAGAATATATAAAGAGCTCCTTACAACTCAATAAGAAGAAGACAAACATTTTTTTTAAGTGGGCAAAATATTTAAATAAACCAGTTCACAAAGAAGATATAAGAATATTACATAAGATGGGCAGCCTGGGTGGCTCAGCAGTTTAGCGCCGCCTTCAGCCCAGGGCATGATACTGGAGACCCGGAATCGAGTCCCACATCGGGCTCCCTGCATGGAGCCTGCTTCTCCCTCTGCCTGTGTCTTGGCCTCTCTCTGTCTCTCTCTGTGTCTCTCATGAATAAATAATTAAAATCTTTGAAAAAAAAAAAAGAATATCACATAGGTGCTCAGTATCGTCAGCCACTGGGGAAATGCCCATTAAAACCACGATAAAAAAAAAAAAAAAAAAAAAAAAAGATGAGATATTACCATACACCCACTAGGATGGCATTGATAAGACCAGCTGTTGGCAAGGATCTGGAGCAATTGGAACTTTCTTACGATGCTGGTGGAAACACAAAATGGTGCAGCCACTTTGTCAAACAATTCCATGTCTCTTACCAAGTGACACACGTAGCGTACAACCTAGCAATCGCACTCAGAGGGGTTACCCAGGAGAATTAAAACACAAGTCTACACCAAAAACTTGTGCTCAATCATTCATGGCAGCTGTATTCATAAAAGCCCAAAACTAGAAGTAACTCGCGTGTTTATCAACTGGTAAATGAATAAACAAATTGCGGTGCATCCCAACGATGGCATATTACTCAGCGCTATTAGGAAAGGGATTACTAAGACGCTCAAGAACGTGGGTGAATCTCAAAACCATGGTCAGCAAAAGAAGTGTGCAATTCCGTTCATGCGAAATTCTGGGAAAAGTAGAACTAAAGGGAGAGAAAGCGAATCAGTAACGGTCATGGTTGTAGTAGCCAAGCTTGGTGCATAATAAATGCTCTAGAAATATTTCTTAAGTGAATCAGTGAATAAATGAGCAGGACTGGATACATAGTTGGCACTCCATAAGTGCGTGGCTGCGTGTATTTGTCGGAATTCAAAACAAGACACCATTGGCCAGTTGTGCGTAAATACGCTTCAATCAAATACACTGCATGTTGGGTGAACCAAATGTACTTTTGTCAGAGATGGTATTTCCTCTCTTTCCACCACCAAAAAAGTGCCAGGTTCAGTAACTGTTGCCTGTTGTGGCCGACATTCCTATTATGCTGCTGGGTCACCCTAACCTTCTCTGGTCTTGCCAAGGGACAAATAACGATGAATAACGTTCATGCCTTGGCTTGATGCCTTATCTCAGCCTCCTCCTCCATCAAATAGGATCACAAGAGCTCCTGCCTCCTAGGCTTGTCTGGAGGAGGTGAGAGGAAGGAACACAGAGTAAGCACGACTTGGTTGGTGCTCAGGAAATCTTAGCAAGTGCTGTGCTAATTAGCAGGTAGGCATTTAGTAATGTGGCCGGTTCTGTGCCGAGCTTTTCGGAGGCATGATTCCATTTCACTCCCCAGGGCAGAGCTTCTTACTCTCCCTGCCCTGCCCTTATGGAAGAGTAGGCTAAAGATCACCCTGGTGGGAGGACAGAAGGTCACCACCGGTAAATGGCTGGAGTCAGGATTCCAACCCAGACCTGCCTGACAGAGCGCTTGGAAGGGCTACACCAGTTCTGATCATCAATGCTCTCTCCTTCCTCTTCTCTCCCTTCTCTTCTTGACCGGCCAGGGAGTCATTTCCTGTTTCCACTGGGTCCTTTGATCGCCCTCCTGCCCACTGAGCCCTCCACCCACCTCTGTGCGTATCCCATAGTGGTGTCCGGAGGGGCCTTCCCTGACCTCTCTCTCTCTCTCTCTCCTTTCATTTCTCTCTTGTTCTTCAGAGCTTTCACCCTGGCATTGTGTAGTTGTCCTTTTTGCAGATCGTCAACACAAACACACACACATACACACACACACACACGCGCTTCCCACATCCCTATCCCCATCCACCATCCCAACCCCACATGTATGTAAACTCCCTTTAAGCAGGGACTTAGATGTGGGTGGAGTAGATTTTGCTTTTTTCCTGCCCCTACCACTATATATTGCTAGGACCTAGACCGTTCACTTGGAACTGGTATAATCATGAAGTTTCAGAAGGAACTTGCAAGGTCATCCTCCAACACTTGCATTTTTATAGATGGGGAAATCCAGAGAGGTTAAGTGACTTCCCCAAGGTCATACAGCTGGTTCAGGCAAAGCCACAGAGCAAGCATTGAATTCTTTTGGGTCCCCGTCAAGTAATGGTTCTGCTATCCCACAGGGCCCTTCACTCCCAGGTCTAAGGAGACAGGAGACACAAGACACTGAATCATTTTTAAATTAATTTTAATGTCATGTACTAGGGCTGGGCTAGGGCTGGGAGTGAGGAGTCCAGAGGGCAGTTGGCCTCGTGTTGGCATTCTGTTGCCATCTCTAAGAAGATTGTGGGCCTTTAGAGGAAGCAGTTCCCTACATAGATCATGCTGCCTGTAGCTCATTTTAAGGAAATATGCCTTATAAATCTCATAATCCTGTAAAAAAGCATGATCATTACAGTGACTAGCAGTTTATGTGTATGTTCATGGTCTTATTTCATTCAGTGTAAATGCTGAAAAAAATCCCATAATTTTTGGTAACCCTTGTTTTGGCAATTCTTTTTTTTATTTCTTTAAAGAAAAATTCTTTTAAAATCTATTTGAGAGAGAGAGAGAGAGCACAAGCAGCAGGAGCTACAGGCAGAGCTACTGAGCAGGGAGCCTGATGTGGGGCTCAATCCCAGGACCTGAGATCATGACCTGATCCAAATGCAGACACTCAAACGACTGAGCCACCCACGTGCCTTTCATTTTTATTTCTTGAGATGCCAGGAGCCTCATCGACTTGGCACGACCTGGGCCTCTCCCAGCTTCTGTGTGGCCCTGGACCTTGTCCCTGTTTTGTGTGCACATTCTTCGGGCTAGATCCCCATCATACTCACTCCCTGGGGGTGCACAGCTCTCTGGAAAACTGAGAGAGGGAGACAGTCTTGTCAGGCACAAGCTCTAGCAGGAGGAAAGGGTTATGCAACCAGCTTACAAAAGTTTCCTTTTGCATCTCTAGGCAGCTCAGCCCTGTCCCTGGTTGCATGCTGTTCTGTGGATGACTTGGCATGAAGCATTATCTCTACAAGAAAAACAAGTCAAAGGCTTACGGCCCTGATGGTGAAATCCCCACTCACTCAGTGGGCAGCCATGGGAAATGGGTACCTGGTGATACCCAAGCCCCGGGATTCCGGCGCGACAGCCCACATGCCAGAGCATTACAGAGGCCCATTAAGGACAGATATCTGGGAATAAGTGCTTGTCAAAAACTTAAAATGTAAGTGAGTAACCATCTCAGAGGGAGGGGGGAAGAGCTATTATCCAACCAGTGACTCAGAGGGTGAGTTTACACTTCTGTATAAAAACTAATTATTACAGAAATGCTGTGAACTCATCACAGATACCAACACTGGATAGCATTGCCTGATCCCGGGTTATGCCATAAATGCCTATTCAGTAGCAATTAGAGCCACTTTTTGTATCCCCATGGAAAAGTCGTCTGTAATGGAAGCAGATCAATTCCTCAATATCAAAGTCTGACCTTGAACATAGATGAGAGTGGTCACGTGATTCTTGGGTTAGTGGATTTTCTCTCTTGCAAAGTTTGGTCATGAACCAAGAGGAGTATTTACCTACCTATTTAGAGTTCACATCAGAAGAAGGATAATGACATGCCCAAGGTCACTTTAGTTGCAAGTGACCCAACCTAACTCAATCTGGTTTAACAATCAAAAGGAAATGATCATCTTATGTAACTGAAGCATCCAAATTTACTGTTGACTTCAGGCATAACTGGATCCAGGTTGTAAATGCAGTTAGCAGGAACATGTCATTCTCTATTTCTTAGCTTCTTTTTCCTTTATGTTGGCATCATTTTCAGGTACACTCTCTCCATGTGGCTGCGGCAAAGCGATCATGTGTAGCTTCAGGCTGAGACGATCCTCATGAATTTTGAGTCGAAAGGAAACACACACACAGAGTTTTCCCAATAGCCCTAACAAAAGTCCCAGGGAGGAACCCCACTGACTATATATACTAGGGGTATATACCCAACCCAGTTCTCTCTTAGCTGGCCATTTTGTGTGCACTCCATTGTTTCAGTAGGATACAACTCTTACATACCAGGCTGCCATGACAATTCTCCATGTTTCCCTAGGCATTCATGTCAGGTTACTCTGGAATGCAGAAAAGACTATTACTTTGAATATCAGGTGCAATAGTTGGTTCAAGGTAAAAAAAAAAAAAAAATGAATTTGTAAACCCTGTTTCCACACTAAGGAGCAAGAGGGTTCTCCCTCCATGAGGAAGGCATAGGCATGTCCTCCCAGCTCGAGCTCTTTGGAGAATTAGCAGGCACCAACCATTGCCAGCATCATGAACATCACTGTTTCTCTCTCTCTCTCCTGTTACTACCTCTGCCCAAGCTTCGGACTGCAGAGTTGGGGGGTCATGTGAATTCAATGTGCACAATGATGCACTGGTGAGAAAAATGTGAGAGGAGAAGCAAAAAAGAGAAAAGACTTGAGTGAGCTCCAAAGTCCCCCTGTCACTGGGCTTCATTTGGCGGAAGGAAGGAATCCACATTCTGAGGCCCCACCCGCACCCCACCCCACCCCGCCCAGCCCATGGAAGGGAGACCTTCCCTGAGTTGCATGGAGCGTGTCAACTGATAGAGACCTCAGCCAGGAACAGAGAGTCAAAATGACCTTTACTCTCTGCCTCGTTCTTCCTTTAGTAGGAAATCTTCCCTGACATGGGTGCTCCATCTTCATAAATCATAGGCCAGGAGTTCAGGCCTTGAAAAAAATCTTAACACTGGCTAACATGACCAGCAATAACAAAATTTCTTGGAACCTAAAAAAAAAGTTTATTTATGGCTTCTCATTTTTATTCCTGTCCCCCTTCCCTATTAGCCTTAAATGAATTTTTGTTAAGTGATAACAAATCAAACTTAAAAAAAAAAACAAAAAACAAAAAACAAAAAAAACAGGGAATGAAGCATTTCTCGAGATCCTGCCCAGTCTTTTTTGTTTTTGTTTTTGTTTTTTTGTTTTTTTGTTTAAGTCTATAAGAGTCAGACTAGTATTTCAGAGTTAGGATATTCATCCAAACCGAATCCCACATCTTTTCATCCTGAGTCAGATGCAGGCTGGACACCTGCCCTCATTCTAGTTACGGGCTTTCTGACCCAACTCAAGACATGGGATTAAAAATTGCTGTGGAATTTGAACTCACAGACATTCGTCCTGACTCAGCCACTCTGGACTCTGCTCTGCCATAAGGACCTGGGCATTTCCTTCTCTCATTTCCCCAGAATCTGCCCGGGAGTGTCCAGGGGAAGGTTATCATGAACAGACTTGCAATAAAAGTAATTGAATAAATAGAGAGCATGTCTATTTCTGGAATTAGATTTTTGTGATCGTAAAGAAATCAAATGGGATAAAGGGCAAGGAGAAGGCGGGTGAATCCAATATTACCATGTCCACCTACTTAAATTTCACTCCTCCGGGACCCATCGTTGCTAACAATGGCCCTTTTAGCTATGGAACACCGAATGACTAACCTTTTTCTAGCCTGTCAGTGAGAACTACCACCATAGATTGGTAAGTATTTCCGTACCAAATCCACTTGGAAAGGATATTGTTTCAAGCCTGGACAAAGCTCATATTGTCGTGTTCCAGTTCCAGTTATTTTAGGCAAGGAAGGGGGATTTCCACGGCTCCCTGTAATCAATCGTGAGCACTCGGCTCTGAGTAACCACTTCCTTGTAATCTGTCAGAGCCCAAGATATTTAAAAGGAAAAAAAAAATCCCCTGATATTATGCATAAAATTCCTAGCCGAACACACCACTATAAGAACACATCAATGAGCTCATGCGGGAGCAAAGATGTGACCTCATTCAGTGGAGGGAATGCCAAAGAGTTGATTCTAAAAGGAAGGAATGAAATGGGTCAATGCAAGTTCTCAGCTAGAACACAGAACTAGCAGCCATCCAGCATCAGTGGCAAAGTGATAATAGGTCTCATTTACAGCAAACTTGCCATATGCCGGGCACTAGTTCACCTGAACCATTATTGCACTGCTCTTATTTGCAAGTCTATAGCATTTAAAGGGGTTTTCATAGAGTCAATTAATGTATATGAAATACATAATAGTCCAGGAGGTAGCAGATATGGCAAAAATCCCCACTGAGAGGCACCACACCAGACCATACTGCTTCTCAAAAAAACCAAAAACAAACAAAACCCAATAAACCAGAAATGAAAACAAAACAAACAAAACACACCACCACAGTAAAGTGAAAAAGGAAAAAAAATTACCACGAGTTAAACATTAATTAGAAGCCCGACACTGCGCTAAGTATTTTATAAACATTAACTCTAAACCTCACACAAACCCTACGAATTAGGAGGAAATATTGTCATTTTATAGATGGGGAAACTAAAGGTTAGTGATGCTAAGTAATTGGCTCAGGGTCGCATGGCTCAAGGGGCAGAGCTAGAACTTGACCCCACTCTCACTAGATGCCAAAACCGCCGGCAGGTGTCAACTGTGACGTCAGCGCCACCGTGCCAAGCACAGTGTTGGATCATCTGCATGATGCCACTCACTCCTCCAGGCAAAGGAAATGCCACGGGTCCCTGGGAAGGAAGCCATTTCCTGTTCCTGCAGAACGAGAACATCACCATGAAGGTCCTCACCACTCCTGGGTTCAGCCTCTAAGCTAAACAATTTATCTCTGGAGTGACAGATGATGACTTAGTCACCCTGGCTCTGCCCTCCTCTCTTTTTTCTAGAAGCCAGTGATGTTTCATGGGTGGCTTAGAGCATGACCTCAGAACACATAGGTTTTTACGTAACCTGCGACAATAGTGCACAGCATGGAAGGCTGTCAGCATCCCTCCCAGATCCCCCTTCTGGGCAAAACACTTTTTGGGGCTGTTTTGTCTCTGCAGCTAACAGCTCCCAGCCAAGTTCACTCTCAGAGTTGCCCTCAGCACCCCAGGAGCCATTCCTCTGGGAGATTGTTCCTCACCCTTAAGGTGGGCAGGCCACAGCCAGGGACCAGCCGTCCCAGAGTGCCAGAGGCCAGGCCCATTGTCTCCAGGTGAGGCTAATGCTGTGGTGCAGTACACCTCCCAGGCTCCCTGTGGGGTCAGGCTGAAGCTGGACTCTACTGGAGAAAAAAAATCTCTGCTTAGCTTCTCCCCTGCCCTATCCTGCTTCCCTCACTCTCCATCTCCTGGCTGCCTTCCCTTGGCTAAACCATGGGCACCCGATCCTCATCCCCACTCCTGCTCTTAGAGAACCTCCGAGACAGTCACCTACTAGGTGCTAAGGCACAGGCCCTGGGATCCTACAAGACAAGTCACCCGCCACGTGCATAGGACACGTAATAAATAAGATGAACCTCAGGAGATCGCGCTTGGGGAGGAAACATTTACACAATCTTAAACACCAATGGGATAAAGACTTTAACAAAACCTGCATTCTTTTTTCTTCCCCTGCTCTCATCCCAACACTTCTGTGTGCTGAGCCCTATGCTAAACATTATCTAGACGTTGTTCTGTTTGATTCTGAGACCAAATTCATAAGGTAGATACTCCAATGAACCGTTTTTTAGGGTCAGGAAAAGTAATGTTCAAAAAAATCAGTTAACTTGCCTGGGATTCCACTGCCTGTAGGGGGTAGAAACAGCATTTGAATCTCCATCTCCCGATTTTTTTTCACTGCCTCTTGCCAGTTTCTCTAGCTCAGGGGTCCGCAAGCCACACTCCCTGAGCACTGTCTGTGTCTGTGAATAAAGTTTTATTGAAACACAGTCGTGCGTTTTGTGTACAGCTGCTTTGAGCCAACTGAGGCGGAGGTCAGCAGCTGACACAGAGCCTGGAGGGCCACACTGCCAAAAACATTTATGATCCATCTCTTTACAGAAAAAATTATGAGCTTTTTGTTGGTCCTGGTGCTTGTATTCAGCCTCAGATAAAATGTGAATTCTCTCCCCTTCAAATCAAAGTTTTCCCACAACTTGGATTTATAGCAGATGCTGTGTACATTGGTTCACCTCCTGAGGAAAGGAGAATCTTACCCCTTCTACTAAGTTCTCATGCAACACCCTCTGGAGAACAAAAATCCCGTTATCTGATTGGCCTGCATAGCTGGTTTACCTACTAACTCTTTTGAAGGAACTCTATCATTTCCTTGCCGGATTATTCTTATAGAGAATCACAGGGAAGTTTCCTCTTGAGATTTCTCTCTGGAATTCTCATTGTTCAAGTAGATCCCATTACCTTGTGAACCCCTGCCCCTCACCAGAAAGAAGTTCCTCTCCTCCTTTTTTAGTTCCTGAATTTCCATGCTTGGAAATGGTGATCACCTCCTTCCAGGGGTTTCTACAGCCTGGCTTTTGGACTTTGAGTTCTTTTCACCTTTTCCCATAAGCCAGGCACTTCTTAATTGTTTTGCAGCCCAGTCTTTGAACTGTATCCAATGTGTTTGCATTCTGGGATGTTTAAAATACAATGAGATCTGTGGGACCGATTGAGAGGAAATACATTCAATCCATTCAGGTTCAAATGGCAAGTAGAATTTGAACCCAACATGCTATATTCCCCTCTTTTGAAAGGCCTCTTCCAGTTACCAGAATTTTCTAGATGTGTTATTGCTAGCTTGAACTAGCTCTGTTTGTTATTTAAAATCATAAGACTCCTGATTTTTAAATGTAAGCTCTTACACCAAGTAAAATTGGAACAGGGCAGCCCAAGTGGCTCAGCAGTTTAGCGCTGCCTTCAGCCCAGGGCCTGATCCTGGAGTCCCGGGATCCAGTCCCACGTCAGGCTCCCTGCATGGAGCCTGCTTCTCCCTCTGCCTGTGTCTCTGCCTCTCTCTCTCTCTCTCTCTCTGTGTGTGTGTGTCTCTCATGAATAAATAAATAAAATTTTTTTAAAAAGTACAAAACAATTCCATCATGTACACTGAGGATGATTTTTAAGTGTATACCCTGTGGCTCAATCTCCTTGCCTCTAGAATGAACCTCAGGCCTTAGAATTTAATGGAATAATCAGAGATGCAGTTGTAAGGATATCCATCATGGCATTTTTTTTTAAATAACAGGGAAAAAATGGAGGAAAATCCATTTTAATATAAAGGAATGACTAAAAAATTTTTACGTCTTTCTGAAGAAATGTATTATGGGCATAAAAATCATGAGTTTGAAGAATTTTTGATAATATTGTAAAATGTTTATGAAGCCATGTTAAGTAAAAAACTATATGTTAAATAATAACAATATTTTAAAACACATATATCTGTGTGTATATATATATTACATGTATTTTATAAATGCAAAGCAAACATTGATTTTTTTATTGTTTTGTTTATTGCTATATGCCCAGAATCTAGACCAAGGTTTCTCAATTGTGGCCCTATTGACATTTGGGGCTGGATCATTCTCTGTTGCAGGGTTGTCCTGTGCATTGGAGGATGCACAACAGCATCCCTGACCTCTCCTCATTAGATGCCAGTGGTACCTCCCCACTGTGATAACAAAAATGTCTCCAAATATTGCCAAATGTCCTGTGGGTGACAAAATCACCTTTGATTGAGAACTATTAGCCTGGAGCATCTAACAGGTGTTTGATAATATTGTTGAATAATTCAATGAATTAGAGAAGATACGTGGAGAAGATACATGAAGATAGTGTGGACATGGGCCCTGGCTGTCTCAGTAGGTTGAGCATCACACTCTTGATTTCAGTTCAAGTCATGATCTTAGGGTTTTGAGATCCAGGCATGGTCAGGCTCTGTGCTCAGCAGGGAGTCTGCTTCTCTTCCCTCTGCCTTTTCTTCCACCCCTACCCCCACACTCACTTGCACTCTCTCTCTCTTTCTAAAATAAATCAGTAAATTAAAAAAAAAAAAAAGAAAGATACATGGAAATTTCAGTAGTTATATCTTACAAATATAAATATGATCATTTTCTGTTTAGTACTTCATGTGTTTTTCTAAATTTTCTGTTCTAACATGTGCAGGTCCCGTTCATAATCCCTCACTCATGATTCCAAAATGCACAAAGCTTATTTGATGGCAAATCTGGACTCTTCTGAGTGTGAGGACTTTTGATGATCTCAGGTGGTGTGAATATTCCATTTCTCTGAAGAAGTATTAAGCTGTTAATTTGATATTCAATATCAATAAAACACTTCTAAAATCTGAAAAAAATCTGGCTCACAAAATGCATCTGGCCCTTACTTCTTGAGACGTGGGATCATGGGCCTATGTTAGTTTGACAATCAGCTAACAAACAAACAGAAACACAAACACAATCATGATAGTCTTCTATTCCACTGAATGAAACGGATTAAGATATTATTAAGTAAACCCTTACACACAAAAAAAATTCTCTCCAAAAAGTAAATTACGGGAGGAAAAAGTTATAGGTAGTTGTACTCATCTTATTTTACAGATGAGGAAACAGGTGAGCGGAAGATTTTAAACTGAAAGTCCCACGGCTGGAGCACACTGGTGCTGGACCTAGGTCTCCGACCTGTGACAGCAGTTCTCTGATCTGAGCATCACACACGACTGCCTTCTTCTTTCTGGACTCATGGCCCAGCTCCTGGCAGAGAGTGGGCATCTACGATGCATCTATAATGCCGGCTGGTTAGAGGACCGAATGAATGAGCACCTTCCTAGCATGAGGTTCATTTCATAGAAGGCCACGGTCATCTGAATTCCATCTTAAACAGGAAGTAAAGCAAGGTGTGGCTTGGCAGGGGCTAGATAAGACCTGGGGCCAACTGATAAATATTCAGTTGCAGCGTGGAAACTGTCACAGGTGGTGACATAAACCACCAGGCGATCTGCACGATGCCTTTATTGGTTGTGTGGACATGGGCCCTGGAGCCAGACCTGTTGAGTTCCATTTTTCTTTTTATTTTATTTATTTATTCATGAGAGACACAGGGAGAGAGGCAGAGACACAGGCAGAGAGAGAAGCAGGCTCCATGCAGGAAGCCCAATGTGGGACTCAATCCCCAGACCCCAGATCACAACCTGAGTCAAAGGCAGACACTCAACCGCTGAGCCATCCAGGCGCCCTGACCTGTTGGGTTGCAGTTCAGGTTGACCATGTACGAGTTGCAAGTTCATTAAAGGTTCTGGGCCTCAACATTCTTATTTGTAAAATGGGAATCATAAGATCTCCACTGAAGGTCAGCTATGAAGACGAGATGAATTGATACAGCAAAATAGGACACCTGGGTGGTTCAGTGGTTGAACATCAACCACTGGGATCCTGGGATCAAGTCTCACATTGGGGTCCCCACAGGGAGCCTGCTTCTCCCTCTGCCTGTCTCTGCCTCTCTCTCTCTCTGTGTCTCTCATGAATAAATAAATAAAATCCTAAAAAGAAATACAGCAAGATATTTAGAAGGGTGTCTGGTCCATGCTAAGTGCCCATTAGATATCCTCCCCTCCTTTCCCCCAGTGCATTTTCTTAAGAATTTGCTACTTTGATTGTTCTCGGCCCATGTGAGGCAGTGCTGAGCCCCAGGCAAGGGTCTGTATTCCGATGGGCTCAGGCTCACATTCCTGCTCTTCCAGGCAGGAGCCGTGAGACTGGGCAAAGTCACTCCCCCTCTCACAGTTACAACCTCAATAACAACCCGTCATTATGGGGACTTTGTGGGAAAGGGATGAGCAGCTGGGTGTACCCTGCTCATCTCAGGCATTGCTCAATAATGGTGACTATTTGTATGAACATCCCATTTCAGTGGCAGGAACCTGAGAAGCAGAAAGTTTAGGCATGAGGTATCTAAAGGTGCAGAATCATCCATTCCTTCCATGAGAATGGTGTCTCCCAAGGTCTATAATGCCAACCACAGGAGGGATACAGAAAAACATGAAGAGCTGGATGGACAAAGTATGTATGACTTTTTATAGCCAAGGTATTCATTTTCAGTTTCTTTCTATCCCTGGCAAGCAAATCAGGCTCCCATTCATACAGTGACATAAAGTTTCCTTTTTTACATAAATGTAGTCAAGTATGAGTAGTGGATTGATTTAAAGAGAAGTATTAACTGAATACTAGACAAGCCGGGGCCAGATACGGTGCAAATCATAAAGTTCATGTGTCCACAGCTGTGTGGGAGACGTGCTCTGCTCGACCACATCTGGTGACTAAAATAGCCCAGCAAGACGGTCAAGGGCCCCTTCAAGGACTCCAGGCAGCGATGGGCTGTGTGATTCATCCTGCGTTCTCTATTAGTGAGCCCTTCCTCTCTCTGAGTACACGCTGACCTCGTCCTTCACAGATTTCCCAAAGATGAATTAGACCATGTTATCCTGGAGTCTCAGACTCCAGTTTGTGGTCCTGCCTAATTTCCTATTTTACATCATTAACTGGGGTGTATGTACGTATGTGTGAGAGAGAGAGAGAGAAAGAGAGAGAGAGAGATCCTTGTGAACAAGGGTCATACTTTCCCCACTCACACTACCAGCTTCAGTAATGGACACATGGGAGGGGCTCCTTCGTGATAGTTTAACATGTCTCGTGTGCATGCAGGATTGTTGAACGCTCCCAACAGCTTGGTACAGTAGGTAAAATTCCATGCCAATTTTTATCAATAGAAAGGAATTTGAGGCTTATAGAGGTGACATGGGACACGTGTAAGCAGCTAAAATTACAGGTTGAACCCAGGTAGCCTGAATGTCAAGTCTAGATCTTAACTATTACACCATGTTGTATCCTCTTTAAAAGATACCTTGGATGGGTGGGTGGGTGGGTGGATGGATGGATGGATAGATGGATAGGTGGGTGGATGGATGG
The DNA here is from genome assembly GCF_011100685.1 of Canis lupus familiaris. Classification (NCBI taxonomy): domain Eukaryota; kingdom Metazoa; phylum Chordata; class Mammalia; order Carnivora; family Canidae; genus Canis; species Canis lupus. The sequence goes on along the minus strand of NC_049245.1, from coordinate 40,327,595 downwards.
ATGGATGGATGGATGGATGGATGGATGGATAGGTGGATGGATGGATGGATGGATGGATGGATGGATGGATGGATGGCAGAAGGAAGGAAGGAAAGAACAGGAGAGCCATAAAGAGACAATAAGACTATCTTTGAGCTACCTATGAAGTTCCATAGTCAGAGTTCTATTATGGGCTCTGCCTTGGACAGATGTTATCTTTAATCCTTACATAAAATTTCTGCTCAGAAAAAAAAAATGATCTGCAGACATAATAGAGATTTGCTCTGAAGGCATTTGCTGTTTAGACCAAAGACTGTAAAGGCAGACCAACTGGGGTTCCAACCTTGGATCTGCCATTAAAAGCTGAGCAATCTTGGGCTGCTAATTTATACAGTCTAGGCCTCAGTTTCCCCATCTATAATGGGGATGATGATATCTACTCCCTGGGGTCCTAGAAGGATCGAATGAGACCCTGTGTCTCCTGTGCCACATTCTCCATGTGTGGTCAGCGTCCTTATCGCTTTGCTGTGTAGGTGCTCTCACCACCGTACAACTTGTACATCTCAGAACCAAACTACCAACCCAAGTCCATTTTAAGAGAATGAGGAGGCTGTGAGTTAACATTGGGCTAGAACATCAAGGAGAGTAGATGGCAGAAAAATGACTCCCCGGGAAAGTCCATCTCCTAACCCGAGAGCCTGGGAATCAGGGACCTTGAATAGCCACCAGTTCGAGCTTGAGGATGGAACTAAGCTTGTTTGCCCCTCGATTTTAAAGCAGGGAGATGATCCTGGATTATCCAGGTGGCCTCAAGGTCATCATGAGGGTCTTAGAATTGGGAGGGAGGGCAGGAGAGCAGGCAGGGGAGCCGGCCTTAGAAGACAGGCCCAGAAAGCTCCGAGGCCACCTGCTTGGAAGATGGGGAAGGGGCCACGAGCCAATGAACGGAAGCAGCCTCCACAACCAGAGATGGATTCTCCCCTAGAACTTCCAGAAAGAAGACAACCCTCGACACCTTGATTTTGGCCCCGACATGGCCTGTGCCGGACGCCCGACCTCCAGAACTGCAAGATCAGCTTTTGTTGTTCCAGGCACTCATTTTGAGATAATGTGTTGCAGCAGCACAAGGAAACTCCAGCAGCGAGGAAAGGTTCTGACTCTGGTCTTGGATTCAGCAGGAAGTCAAGGGTCTTCACAGTCTGCCTCAGGGAGGCAGCTGGGCCTCACTTGCCCTCTACAGAGAATAAAACCAGAGACACCTCTGCCTCTGCTTCTCCACATGTCCCTGGTGTGGGAAGCTGTGTGCTCACTCGGGGGGGTCTACAGGTTGGTCACAAAGGCTGGGTGGTGGGCCCTTGAGTGCAGGGCGCCATCATTTTGCGCAGCCAGGAAACGGCTTTCTAGACTCCAAGTTTCAGGGCTCAGAGGAGGAGTGATTGCTGTTATTTCCTTCAGGGGAGAGCTCTGGTTAAAACAGGAAATGAGTCGTCGGGCCATTTGCAGCCCACAGACATCGGGGCACCAGGTTTCTCCTTTTCCCTTGCAAGTGGGCCTGGGCTCCTGGAGGCCAGGGGAGGCCGACACTCAGAGGCCATCCATCTGTGAAGGGGCCTTTTCCCACCTTGCAAAGTCCACTCTTCCATTCTCACTGTTTATTTTTTATTTTTAAAGATTTTTATTTATTCGTAATAGACAGACAGAGAGGCAGAGACACAGGCAGAGGGAGAAGCAGGCTCCATGCAGAGACCCCGACGCGGGACTCGATCCTGGGTCTCCAGGATCACACCCTGGGCTGAAGGCGGCGCTAAACCACTGAGCCACCCGGGCTGCCCCCAGTCTCACTGTTTAAATGGGCAGCATAACCCACATTCAGTACAACGATCTTAAGTGTTGAGTTCCGAGTTCTGGCAATTAGATGCACCCCGGCAATTACCATCCACCCAAAACAAATCACGGAATATTTCCATTATCCCAGAAAGCTCCCCCTGCCCTGATCCTAGGCAATCCCAGGCACCACCACCAGCCCCTGAGGCAACTACTGATCCTGTCGTTATAGATTCGATTCATTTTTTTCCTAGAACTTCATCTCCACGGCCCCATACAGCGTGTACTCCTTTGGGCCTGCTGTCTTCCACTCTGCATAATTCTGAGATTCACCCACGTTGGGTCCATCAGTAGTTCATTTCGTTTTATTCCTGAATGGTATTCCATCGTATGGATTTACCTCATTACCAAAAAAAAAAAAAAAAAAAATCTGGTTTTGTTGTTAATGGCATTTGGGTTGTTTCCAGTGCGTGGCTGTTATGAATAAAGGTGCTGTATACGTTCATGTGTAAGTCTTTGTATGGACATTTGTTTTCATTTCTCCCAGGGAATACCTGGGGTAAAATTCTCCCCTTTGGGACTTAACATAACAGAACCAAGGTAAAGGCTTGAGTTGTCCTCCCCTACCCCTCGCCCACAACAACATTGGCAGCCTTTTTTCTTTTTCTTTTTGTCTATTCCAATGTGTGTGAAATTGTTTTTTGTGGTTTTACATTGCGTTTCCCTGTTGACTAGTGATGTCAAACACCTTTTCATGTCCTCATGGGCCATCCCTACATCTTGTGTGAACTGAATCTTTTGCCTATGTTTTTCTTAAATCTGTGTGTTTGTGTTTTTTTTTTTATTATTTGAGGGGTTCTTCGTATATTCTACATACAACCCCTTCATCACATCAATGGATGGCAAAAGTTTTTCCCAATCTGTGGTTTGTCCATTTTCTTAATAGTATCTCCAGATGAGCAGAACTTTAAAATGTTAGTGCGACCCAATTTACTTATCTTATGATCGGTACTTTTTGTGCCCTGAGAAATCTTTGTCTAACCTGAGTTTACGAAGACAGTCCTCCATGTTTTCTAGAAGATTTCTTGTTCTGGCTTTTCCAGTCAGTTCTCTGAGCCATCTCAAATTTGGTTTTGTGTCTGGAGTTAATGTGGGAGAATGGACCAACACATCCCAGGGCCAGTGTTGTAGAGACAACAGGATGAGTGTTCCTAAGCTCAGGATCTGGTGTGGGATTTGGCAAATCTTTTCTTCACATAGGAACGGGCCAGATAGTGAATATTTTCAGCTTTACCAGCTATATAGTCCCTGATGTAACTTCTTAACTTTGCCTTTATGGTGCAAAAGCAGCCACAGACAATATGTAAACACAAGGGCATGGCTGTGCGCCAACGGAAGTATTCATGCACGGTGCAACTTGAATTTCAGAGAGTTTTTACATGTCGCGGAATAGTATTCTTTTTTTAAATTTTTTAAACCGGTTAAAAACGTAAGACTCATTTTTAGCTTGTGGGCTATACAAAAACAGCCAGCTGCCAGATTTGACCTACAGCCTCGAGCCACAGTTTGCCAAATCCTGGGCCACTCAGCAAGGCAAACATTCAACAAACAGAAGGACACGCTGTGATAACAGCATGAAAATAAAGATCGGTGTTCTGTGGGAGAGAGAATGATAGGCAGTGGATAATCTACTTTGGATGAGATCAAAAGGAATTATAGCTAAACCACAATGGAATACCACTTCACACCCATTAGGATGGCTATTATTAAAAAAAAAAAAAAAAGGAAGAAGAAGAAGAAGAAAAGAAAGAAAGAAAAGGAAATAACAAGTGTTGGTGAAGATGTTGAGAAATTGAAAGGTCTGTGCATTGCTGGTACAAATGTAAGATGGTGCAGCCAGCGTGGGAAAGAGTAAAAAATTGGACATAAAATTAACATATGATTCGGCAATTCCTCCCTAGGTATAGACTCAAGGAATTGAAAAGAGGGACTTAAACAGATGCTGGTACACAAATGCCCGTAGCAGCACTATTCTCAAAAGCCCAAAGGTAGAAGCAAACCAAATGTCCATCAACAGATGAATATTCGTACATGGAATATTATTCAGGCATAAAAGGGGGGGGAATGAAATCTGATTTCATTCGTACAATGGAATATTATTCAGGCATAAAAGGGGGGGAAATGAAATCTGATTCATACGACGTGGATGAACCTTGAAAACATTATGCTAAGTGAAATAGGCCAGATATGAAAGGACAAATACTGTATGATTCCACTTATAGGAAGTACCTAGAATGGGCAAATTCACAGAGACAGTATAAGAGAGGTTACCAGAGGCTCAGAGGATGAAAGAATGGGGAGTTTTCTAAAGGATACAGGTATTTGGGATGATAAAGTTTTGGAAACAATTGATAGTCCCAATGGACACCATTGGAAATGTACTGAATGCCACTGAATGGTACACTTCATACTGGTTTAAACAGTAACTTTTATATTATTTTACCAAAATAAAAATATCTTTTTTATTTTTTTTAAGATTTTATTTATTTATTCATGAGAGGCAGAGAGAGAGAGAGAGAGAGGCAGAGACATAGGCAGAGGGAGAAGCAGGCTCCGTGCAGGAAGCCTGACGTAGGACTCGATCCCAGGACCCCAGGATCAGGCACTGGGCTGAAGGCGGTGCTAAACCACTGAGCCACCCGGGCTGCCCCAAAATATCTTTTTTAAAAGCTTAGAAAGGAATTTTAACTAAAGGTCTCACTACGAGTCTGTGGGGCACTGGACTCAGGGTATCACATACTAATTCATTTAATCTTTATAACACTGCGAGGTAGGTTTTGTTATTATCATCATACCCATATTATAGATGAGAAAACCGAGGCCCTAAGTTTTGACAACTTGCCCAAAGTCACCAGGATCCAAACCCCAGCAGCCTGGCTGTAGGGTCTGTACGTGGAGCCACCGAGCTACACCACCTCAAAAAAGCAGTGATTCTCAACGTTGGCTGAACACTGGCGTTTCCTGGGGAGGGTTTTTGAATCCCCACGACCAGAACCCCTGAGGACAAGACATCAGTAGCTGTAAGAGCTGCCCAACTGCTCCCACCATGCAGCCAAGGGGGAGAAGAACTGTTTTATTAAAGAGCAGGCTTCTCTCAGGAGATATTCCAGCCAGAATGAGCAGGAGTAGCCATGGAGGGGGGTGGGCAGAAGGAACGTTTCAGGCCATATATTTTACTAGTCACGTATTTTTATCGAACCATGTTGGTCTTTTTCCTCTGTAAGGACGATGACAATACACCCTAAGAGGAATCACAGCTAATATTTATTGAGCAATTATGCCTCCAAGCATGACACTAAACGCTTCTCGTACATCATCTCCATCAACGTTCATGACAATCATAGGAAATAAGCCCCATCATCCCCATTTCACAGATGAGGCAAAATGAAGACCTGACAAGAATTAGTTGCTTGCCCAAGTTCTCACTAACCAAGTGGCAGTAGGTGGCACTAAGTGGCAGTTTGGCAGTGTCCAGACACACATTGTTCACGCTCGGTGCCGCAGGCTCCTTCACCATGAAGCTTTCCAAGGGTGTTCCAGACAGAGACAGTGAGAGAGGACACAGCCTAGTCACTTGTGGCTGGTCTTGTTTCATTTTCTGCACAAATCTACCCGTGGCAAGTCCCCTCTGTCATTACCGCCCCATAGTAGGTGCAGACCCGTGACGCTCCTCTGACACCACCATCGTCTGGACAGAGCTCCGAGAAAGGGACTTGCGAATGCCTCTGCATAATCTCACACTAGGGTGAAGAGGAAGCCTGAGGCCAGGAGGATTGTGTTGGAGAAATTCAATGTATTATCAGCTAGAATCCAACAGGTAGATTTACAAGGCCCACAGTCTAGGGAGAAAGTGTGTGTGTGTGTGTGTGTGTGTGTGTGCGCGCGCGCCTAGGTGTGGATTGTGTGGATTATTCTACAACCAAGAGCAGACCCGAATGGGAAGAGCAGGTGTCCTGGGCAAACACAATACAGAGAAGAGAGTCCCATGACTTTTCCCCCATTCCTGAAAGCCCGAGACCATGTTTTGCTGACTCATCACTCTAACTCTAGAGATGTGTCTGGCAGACAGGGACGTTGCCCATTAAAATTTGTGAAGCAAATAGATACGTGCAGTGGGGTCGGGGGTGCCTCCCTGCAAGGGCAGCAGATGAACCGAGATCCCTGGCTGGACTTGTTAATAGACGAAGGGAAGAAGGAAGGAATGTTTCAAGAAGAAGGAAAAGAAAAATTCACATTCCAAGTTCAAATTAAGCTTTTTTTTTCTTTTTTTTTTTTAGATTTTACTTATTTATTCATGAGAGACACAGAGAGGTAGAGACTCAGGCAGAGGGAGAAGCAGACTCCATGCAGGGAGCCCGATGCAGGACTCGATCCCAGGACCCTGGGATCACGCCCTGGGCCAAAGGCAGATGCTCAACCTCTGAGCCACCCAGGTGTCCCTCAAATTAAGCTTTTCTATCATTCTTTATCACCCATAACTGAGAGGGAAACTGAGGTTCAAAGGTTAGTGATTTTTATCAATTATGCAGCTAGAAAGTACCTGAACCTGGATTTGAACTTGGGTCTCCAGTCTTCTCTCCCAGGGCTCTTTCTCCCACCCGTGAGCAAACAGACAACCGGGGCAAGAGATAGATCTCTGCTTCACTGCAGCACAAGGACCCTAACCATCACCACCAACGACAAAAAAATCATAATAAGGACGTTAAGGAACATTTATTAAGAGCCTGCTATGTGCCAGGTACTGATCTGTACATTTGAAATGCATTATCTGAAGAGCTCTTCACCAAGAAACCTATGGAATGGAATCTGTTATCATACTTATTCTATAGTTGCAGAAACAAGGTCCAGAAGCATGAACAAGCCTCAGTTTCCACAGCCACTAAGGTGCAGAGCAGAGAAGTTCAACCTCAGCAGTATTGGACTCCATGGTGGAGCCACTGTTCCTCTGGCCTGGTGGTCAGTTTGGTCCCAGCATCAGGCAACTGGCTTTTGACTATCACCAGGTCGATGATAATAGTAATTATGACCCTTTGAGGACTTTTAACATTTCTATTTTAAGATAACTTTCAGAGTCTTTATTTTTTTTTAAGATTTAATTCATTTATTCTGACAGAGACAGAGAACACAGCAGGGGCAGCAGCCAGCAAAGGGAGAGAGAGAGAAGCAGACTCCCCGCTGAGCAGAAAGCCTGATGTGGGGCTCGATCCCGGGACCCTGAGATCATGACCTGAGCCGAAGGCAGCCGCTTAATCGACGGACCCACCCAGGTACCCCGAACTTTCATAGTCTTTTGACAAAATTTTCTCTTTTTCAAAACCAGGTGTCCTGATGTTAGGTCTCTGCGTGGGGAGAGCTCAGCTCCTGAAACTCCTCGCCATTCTCTGCCCTTTATCCTTTCCACGCCAGGGGAAGAGGAGGATTTGGGAAGAACAGAGCTGTCCTCTGCTCCTTATGGAGGACAGAGTTGTCCTTGAAGCTCACGTTCTCCGGCGCTGGGACTATAGGGTCCATTAATCCTGGGATCAGTGTTGGGAAGCCCCTGGCCTCTGTATGGCTGGACCTGGTAACAATAAAAGTGACATCTGAGTTCCCATCTGAGCTATTGACTATATCCTCCCCCACCCCAAATTCATATGTTGAAGCCTAGCCCCATTCTGATGTATTAGGAGGTGGGGCCTTTGGGAAGTAATGAAGTCACAAAGATGGAATTAAGGTCCTTATGAAAGGGACCCAAAGAGCTCCCCTGCCACCCCCCATGCACCCACCAGGTGAGTGAGGACACTCTGAGAAGTCAGCAGCCCTCTCCTAACAGTACTGGCACCCGATCTCCCACTACCAGTCTCCAGAACCTAGTGAAGGAAATTTCTGTGGTTATAAGCCACTTAGTCTACAGGGTTTTTGTTAGAGCAGCCCCAACGAACTAAGACAACTTGCTTATCCTTTTGCCTTATTTCTCAATTGGTTGAGAACTCTGGCAGGGAAGGGGCCATCTTTTGGACCTTCCCAAAAAGCCCAACACAGGGAGGCTTCTTTGAACAAGGTATAATGTCCGGTTAATAAGCGAGAGCAATAATTCAGCACTGGGGACGTGTTTTCTCTCTTCCATTCACTTATTCATCCCACATTGACGTGTTAAGCACCCACTACATGCCTGGCACTTCGCTAGGTACCCATCAAGTAAGGATGAGCCATTGACAGTGGGAGCAAAGGGCCTGATCAAAACTGAACGGAGTTCTCACGTCCGACCTTCCTCCAGGAGACTGAACAAGAAGGAGGCAGAGTAAGTGTCAACTGTTTTTGGAGAGCTTGACAGCCATCTCCCATTGCTTGGGTGGCAGCACCCTGGTTTTCCTCTAGGGGATGAGCTGCTTCATTGTAAGCCACTCTGGTGGGACCGTCGGTCAAGGCACCTGCCCTCCCCTGGCTGAGGGACAAGTCCATGGTCAAGGTTATCATCAAACTCTAGATGCGGGGATGGGGAATCTTCCCCAGAGCGGTGTGGGGCAAAAAACACGCCACAGCTCCCCCATTCCAGAAGAAAGTCCTTGAAGAAGTCTTGCTCCCTAGACACATGGGACTGCTCGAGTTCTTCCTCCTTCTCTCCCTCTCTGCTTCTCTCTTCCACACAGAGTTCCCGATCCCCCAGCCGTGCTCAACATCAGCCCGTTGCATGTTTTTCAACAAAAATCAGCCAGAGTTGGTTGCCTTTGCGAGAGAAAATACCATCACGACTGGCAACACATGGACTGTAAGAATCAGAACTTTGTGTTCAGGGTCGTGGGGAAATTGAGGTTAGGAGGAGACTTTCAAATTTTGGGTCAGGGAGGCTTGGAGGCCTGCTGATGAAGAGCACGGGTTCTTGAGTCAACCTGTCCTGGATATAAAACCTGGCTCTGGGTTTGTTAGTTATGGACTGATGTGGGACACCTAACCTAACATCCCGAGCCTCAGGTCCTCAGGTCCTCAGGTCCTCAGTTGGGAACAGAGGATAACACCAGCACCTAGCTCCCAGGGCTGGTAGCACGGTGAAGTGCACAATAACCTTTGGCTGTTATTTTAGTGATCGTTTTCCAAGATTTCTTCTCAGAAGTCGTACAAAGCAGGAATGTACATTGCAAAAAAGATGCTGAGCAGGAAGGCCCTAAAGAAAGCCTTTCTCCAAAGAGGATGTTTATTTCAGAGACACACAGGGGGACACTCAACCAGCTGTCTTCCAGGAAATCGTCCACAACCCAGGGCGAGTTCTAAATTTTAAGTGACCAGCCAATGTCAAAGGGTTGGAAAGAGAAGAAAACAAACAAGGATGATGTAAAAATCCAACCACAAACTACATAAACTCTTAAGGTCTCCAAGATTTCATGAGAATCCTGACTTTGGAGGTGTTTCCCATCTCCATTAGAAGAAGAATCAAAATTATCATCCAGCTTCTATCGGCAGCAGACTGTGAACTTAATAGGAAATATCAGAAACCAAATCCTGAGGCTCTCTGGGATCTTGGAAACCGTAAGATATAAATGATTAATTCACACTCAGGGTCTCAAGGCCTTTGCACTGAAAGTTTTTTCTGTTGCAAATGTTCCCCCCACCCACCCCGCAGCACCCCTGTCTCCCCTTGCTCCCTGTTCACCTCCACCTTATTTCAGGTCAAATGTCACCTCCTCCGGGAAGCCTTCCCCATTCTCTCTAATGGAGCTGGACACTCTGAGTGTTCTCTGTGTTTCCTTCCCACCACGTTTGTGATGAGATGTCTCTGTGATCGTTGGATGGGTGGCTTTTCCCAAGCAGACCCCAGGTTCCAGGTGGGCAGAGGTCTTGTCTGTTCACGTCTGAAGGTCAGGGTAGAGTGGTTCCAGACCCCCAACAGAAACTCTATCTTTTTCCATTTAATGACTTTAGTAAATTTCTGTTAATTATTATTCACTCAACAAGGACTTAAATCCTTAGCACGTGCTATTGAATGATGACCATCATCACTGGTTCATTCAATCAGTTATTGATTAATTAATAATCTATAAATGGTTACAATTATTTTCAAAATATCCCGCTCTGGAGACTAAATGGAAGAGGGCACGGGGCCATGTGGGGGGCTCAGGCTGGGCCATGGCAGAGAAAGGATGAGTCACTTCAATCTACAGGCACGGCCACCAGAAGATGCTGGTGGCTTTAATGTGGAACGTGAGGGAGAAAGAGGGCGCCAGGGGTGACTGCAGCAGTTTTGGCCTGAGCTACCGAAGGTACGGGGTCACCCTGAGCAGAGGAGGGAAGACTATGACAAAGCAGGTTGTCCCCAGCACCCCTTCCCCCCTTTCCCCATAAGCCTCAACCTTCTTACTTCAACTCGAATGTCACCTCCTCCGTGAAGCCTTCCAGGTTCCCTGCAATTAGCCTTCAAATCTCCTTCCCATGCTCATCCCCTCTCAAGTCCTCTCACCCATGTAGCAATCCCTGCATAGCTGCCAGTCACGTACCTCTTCCCCCAGCCCCCCTGGGTGGGGTGCCGGGCAGGGGGAAGTTCGGGAACCGAGCTTTGGACATGGGCCCTCTGAAGTGTTTCTATACATCTAAGGAGAGATGTTGACAAGACAGACACAGTTCTTGACGCCTGTGTCCCGGGTAGGGAGAAACCAGCGAGCTAACAACGCAGAGGGATGACGTGACGTATCAAAGAGTCGCAGGTGCCAGGAAGGTAAAGGGATGGTGAGCGGCACCTGGTCATAGGTGGGATCCCGGGGGGCCTTTGTGAGAAGATGATATGAGACCCACGGGGGCAGCAAAGCCAAGTCCCCGAGGAAGGAATGGGCTTAGACAGTTTGGGGAACAGAAAGAAGACCAGGGTGGCTGGGGCTTTACCTGTGGGGCTCCAGTGGGGCTCCAGAAGGCATCTGGAGGAGGAATCACCACCCGCGTCTCACTCTACCTGCATGTCGGCACCTGATTTCCATTTTTAAAAGAGTAACTTTGACGAGCAGATTGGCCAGAGAGAGAGAGAGACAGGTGTAGAAGCAGGAAAGCCAGTTGTCCAGACAAACTGTAGCTTTAGCTTGGAAAGTTCGGTGGAAGGGGAGCAAATCCGAGAGACCTGGGACGTGTCGTGGCTGTGGAGTCAACAAGGTGTGCAGACTGGGCGAGGGGCTCAGAGCAAGGAGAATCCAGGATGACGCCCCCGTGGGCGCCAGTAGCTGGCCTGAGGTCACGACGGCTCAGGATGGGAGGGAAGGAGGCCAGAGAAGAGTCCAAGGCCTCTTGGGTCCCTTGGAGTATGAAATTACTAAGCAAGTAGCAACAGGGACACACATACTGGCTTTAGGTTTAAATGCACGTAAAATATTACATACATGCAAAACAGCAGGCCCAGGGGAAGTATCCAGCCTGATGGATTTCCCCTAGTGATGGGTGATCGGCACCCCGAAGTCACCATTCCCTCCCACGGTAACCAGGGTCCTAGCCTCGTGCGATGGATGCGCTTTATTGATATTTTTAAAAACTTGTGATTAAGAGATAATCATCAGAGCCACGCGTGGGGCACTGGCTCATGGATTGCTCAGAAAAACTTCTCATCGGTTTTTTTCTTTTCGACTGAATAAGACTTTTTTTGTCTCGTTTTGCTTCCTCTAGTTGTTTGTGATTTTGAGGTTTGCTTGTTTGTCTTTCTCTCCCTCTTCCCAGGGTGAGGGGCTAATGTGGAGTGTGGGTGACGTCGCGGCGGCCTGCAGTCACCTCTCGCCCGGACCGTCCTTACCTCTGCGAGTCAGGCCCACAAACCACAGCACAGGGTCCGGATGCAAACCCCACTCCCTTCCACCCAGCCCCATCGCCATCCCCCGTGGGGTTCATTTTCCCCATCCAACCCGGCAGGTGGGTCTTCCCAAGGCATCGCTGTCACTGTATATTCTTTGCAGTGTTCATTTTCATGTTTTCAGGAAAATATAGCCAACTTCATTCAAATTTTCTCTCTCTCTGTCTCTCTCCATCTCACTATTCCAGTGATTATTTCTTTTGGAAATAATTCCCCTGCCGCTCTGCCTCCGCAGACCTCCAAATCCTGGCAGAAGGAACGAGGCTCCCGAGGAGTGCACAGCCTGGACAGACGAACCAGGGCTGCAGAGTCACCTCTGGCAAGACACGGTCACACCTGCAGAGCAAAAGCCTCGTCTTTCTCATCTATTTTTACTTCTCAGGAGACCCTGGTCCCTCGAGAACTGTTTTCACCTCCTCGGCTCTGCATACGTGTTTTGCACATGATATTAAATAGTAACCTTTTGAGTTTCCCACATCCTGATATGCTCTGGACCCACTGGCCACATTTTTACACACACACACACACACCCCACACCCCAGTCTATGCTAGCTGACTGGCTGGCAAAAGATAATAACGTTTAGTGGAGCTCTCTCTCCTTTTTTTTTTTTTTCCAAACAGCTTAATTAAGATATAATTTACACGCCCTAAAACTCACCGGTTTGAAGTATGCCACTCAATGGCTCTCAGTTTATTTACTGAGTTGGGCTTTAACTGTTTTTCCTTGAAAAATAGGACACGGCTGGGTGGCCTTTTGACTCCACATGCTCCCTCCCCACTTTGAAAGGTGACAACATCTAAGTAGCAGGGAGCAGATGCTGTCCACAACCCCCCCCCAACACACCCACCAAAGTTGTTTTATTCATGGTGCCATTTACAGCCTGCTTCCTGTGCTGAGTCTGAGCGGCTCAGGCCTGCTTCGTAGGAGCCCTGGTGGCGGGTTTCTGCCCTATGGAGGAGTTTCTTTCCTGTTGGAGGGTTTTTCTGTTTGTTTTTTGTTGTTGTTGTTATTATTCAGCGTCTTCTGCTCTTTATATATTTTTTTAAGATTTTATTTATTTATCCATGAGAGTCACAGAAAGAGAGAGAGAGGCAGAGACACAGGCAGAGGGAGAAGCAGGCTCCATGCTGGGAGCCTGATGTGGGTGGGACTCGATCCCGGGACTCCAGGATCACACCCTGGGCCAAAGGCTGACGCTAAACCGCTGAGCCACCCAGGGATCCCCTCTTCTGCTCCTTCCCTTATCTGCTGGGCTAAAGAGACCTGAACAAAGGGGATCCGCGCGGCCTGGCGAACTATGCAGAAAGATGTGGTATTTAGAGCCAAACGCAAATGTTCATAGCATCCTGACTTTGGGGATGGGTCCAAAGGAAGCCAGTTAGGAAGATGAATAGAGAACAGAGGCCTTAAATTTGCTCCTGGTATCAAAATGTTAATCTGTAGTTTGGCTCTGACCTCTCTGACTCTCTGTTTCCTCATTTGAAGAATGCGAATTCAAATAACCACTTCAGAGAGGAAAAAATAAAACAAGACGAAAGCAGAGAGGGAGAGAAACCATATGAGATGCTTTATTTTTTTTTTAAAGATTTTATTTATGAGAGAGAGAGAGAGAGAGAAGTAGACTCCTCGCCAAGTGGGGAGCCCCACCTGGGGCTCGATCCTGGGACTTGAAATCATGACCTGAGCTGAAGGCAAATGCTTAACCAACTGAGCCACCCAGGCACCCCAAGATACTCTTAATCATAGGAAACAAACTGAGGGTCCCTGGAGGGAAGGGAGTAGGGGGATGGGGTAAGTGGGGTATGGGCATTAAGGAGGGCATGTGATGTAATGAGCACCGGATATTATAGAAGACTGATGAGGGGTGCCTGGGTGGCTCAGTTGGTTAAGCATCTGCCTTCAATGAAGTCAGGATCAGGATCCTGGGATCGAGCCCCACATTGGGCTCCCTGCTCAGCGGGGAGTCTGCTTCTCCCTCTCCCTCCTCCCCTCCCCACCCACTTGTGCTGTCTCTCTCTTTCTCTCTCTCTGAAATACATAAATAAAATCTTTAAAAATAAAAAAGACTGATGAATCACTGAACTCTACCTCTGAAACTAATAATACATCATATGTTAATTAATTGATTTTAAATTAAAAAAATAAAGAGGTAAAACAAAATTAAATTAGAATTAAAAAATAAAATAACCACTTCAGGAGATTTGCCTGAGGGTCGCATGAGATCATTTATGTGGAACACAATCAATTCTTTTTTAAAAAAATCTATAAATATTCATTGAATATGCATCTTAAAGAGCTTTACTAATGGTATAAGAATTCTGCTTCTGTCAAAGTACATTAATAAAAATGCAGTGGCTGCTGTCAGAAAAGTGTGTCCCAGTTCAACCATTCAGGCAGCGAATAAGTACTGAGGCCTGCTGGGTGCCAGGCATTGGGGATTGTAATGGTGGACGGGCAGTGGAGTCAGATGGAAGAGAGACAGATGCTCAACATATAGCCAAACAAGTGAATATCTAAGTACAAACTGTACCAGGGCTGTCGGAGAAATTCCGCTAGTGTGTGTGTACTTGTATGTGTTCAAAAAAATTTTAAAGGAATGTATATTTTGCTAGCAAATTAATGCCTACAGGTATGGAAAAATTTTCTGGAACAACCCATGAGAAATAGGTTACAAGTGTTTCTTTTGAGGACGCCTGGGTTGCTCAGTGGTTGAGCGTCTGCCTTCAGCTCAGGGCATGATCTCAGGTTCAAGGATCAAGTCCTGCATCAGGCTCCCTGCAGGGAGCCTGCTTCTCCCTCTGCCTGTGTCTCTGTCTCTCTCTCTGTGTCTCTCCTGAATAAATAAATAAATAAAATCTTAAAAAAAAACAAAAAAATAAAAAAACAAGTATTTCTTTTTGTGGTAGGAACCAGAAAAGTAGATTGAGGAATATCATCTACTTTTTAATCTATACATGTCTATAAAAGTTGAAGTCTCTCACTATACGCATGTATTTTTATATTTATTTGCCTGTCTAACTGCCAGTGGGCCTTCTCTTATCAATAGACTGAGAGTCCATTTTTATTTTCTTCATTAGACTTTTCTCCATTCAAAAATGAAACCTGTTATTTAAAATGAACAAATGATTAACTGCTTAGAATATTTCACTGGCCGTGCCAAAGCAATTAAATATTAAATATAATATTACCATATTATATTATATTACCATACTTAAAAAGACAAAGGTCATTTACAAGAGTGCAAGAAATCGTCAACCCGCACAAGTTGTTACCAGCCCACTCACACCCACAAAGCTTGCCCAGACAATAGCACTTTTATTCAGCAGATATTTATTGAGCACCTACTGGGTACCCGGTATTGTTCTGGGCACTAGACAAAACAAAGCACTCCAAACAAGGGAGTCACAGGCCTGCCTTCCAGTTGGAGGAAACAGATAAGAAATAAGCAAATTAAGTATTTAATATAATATATATAGGAGTGTTCTAAAAAAAAAAAAAAAAAGTAAAGCAGGGCTGGGTGGCAAGGGACCAAGGGAGATGGACAGTGCTTTCTGATTTTTATGTAGAATACATTTTGTGGTTGTATCCACCACAGAGGAGGGCCAGGAGGCATGTTGGAGGGGATGCCCTGTCAGCAGTGACCTGAATGAGATGAAGGAGGGACGAGCCACACAGGCCAAGGAGGGAAGAATGTTCTCTGCCCGGGCGGGTCAGTAAAAGCCCTAAATAGGAGTCCTGGAGACCAGGGACATTTAGCAGCGAGCACACAACACGTATATTATCCTGTCCGCTTGTCTATATTGTCGCAAACATTTCATAATTTAAAACTTATTTTTGGGGTCGCCTGGGTGGCTCAGTCGGTTAAGCATCTGCCTTCGGCTCAGCTCATGATCCCCAGGTCCTGACATTGAGCCCCGTGTGTCCAGCTCCTTGCTCAGCGGGGAGTCTGCTTCTTCTCCCTCTGCTCTGTCCCCTGCTTGTGTGCTCTCTCTCGCTCTCTCTCGCTCTGTCAAAGAAATAAATAAAAATTTAAAAAATAATAAACTCTGATAGCTTCAAGTTATCTTTGTTTATATAGAACTCAATATGCCATTCTGGGCATTGCTTTTCTTTTTGAGATGTTTCATAAAAAGGATCAATATGAAGTGTAAATACCAGAGAAACAGAGATATATCTCTTTTTTAAATATATCTTTATATTTCAAGGAGATCCCTGGTGGGGTTAGTCAGAAGAACATGCAGGCTCTTGATCTCGGGGTCATGAATTCGAGCCCTGTGTCGGATGCAGTGATCACCTGAAAATATGATAGTAAAATCTTAAAATAAAATCTTAAGGGATCCCTGGGTGGCTCAGCAGTTTAGCACCTGCCTTCTGCCCAGGGTGTGATCCTGGAGACCCGGGATCAAGTCCCATGTTGGGCTCCCTGCGTGGAGCCTGCTTCTCCCTCTGCCTGTGTCCATGCCTCTCTCTCTGTGTCTCTCATGAATAAATAAATAAAATCTTATAAATAAATAAATAAATAAATAAATAAATAAATAAATAAATAAATAAAATCTTAATAAAATCTTAAAAATAAAATCTTTAAAACGTAATAAAAATAAATACAGATATATCTTTATATTTCAATACATTTTAAAACTTCCTATAGCCATATCCGTTCACAGTTATAATACATTTTTTTAATCTATTGTCTTAACAGTATCTCATGAAATTCACATGTGTTTTATGGTACATGTCCATGTTTATCCACTGAAATTAAATGAATAACTGTTACTCCCGGGCCATAAAGACACGGATCCTGAGACAGGCTGTTGGCAGGTTGCTCTAAGATGTTTGCTCGTAGGAGGGGACCTGAAACCAGGTACTAAAAGTAAAATAACAAAACGTAATAATAGTGAGGCTGGCCGTGACAAGCCTCATCTGATGGAGCACCTTGGGATGCTCTTCCCACTTGGTCCTCACCTGTCAGATGAGGGGCTGGCTATTAAATTCTGAGTCATTTGATTTATTCTCTTTCCCCTTTCTTGCTCAGATTTCCAGTTCCAACTCTGTGAATTCTGATGAAAATAACCGCTCTGTAACCAGTCATTGTTACTATAACAGGCTGAGCATGAAGTTAATCTCTTTCTTCAAACAGGGTTTCTGCGGGTAGACTGTTCTAGAACACTGGTTCTCAACCACTGGTGAGAACCACCCACCCCCCTTCCAGGGGGCACTTGGTGGCATGGGGAGACACTTGTCACTTGTCGTGACGGTGCTGCTGGCATCTAGCAAGTGGAGCCCAGGGATGCTGGTAAACACCCTGCAGGGCCCAGGGCAGCTCCCTCGCGACAAAGAACAACGCAGCCCCCAAATGTCAATGGTGCTGAAGATGAGAACCTTGGATCTCCAGAAATTGGAAAAAACGAAGAAGCAGGACAGTGAACGAAGAGGGGGCGGGGTGGGGGGACCCTGCTGCCTTTCTATGCCTCTGTGGCATTTCCCATTTCCCACCTAAGAAAGGAAACAGCAACTTTTATCATAGCTGATGCAGAACCTCTACCATTGATGGATTATTCTCGAGAATCCCTGAAGACCTGGGTATGGGACTCAACCCCACGTGAGAGCCAAGCACAGGACGACAAAGTGAAAAGTGGAGGCAAATTCAAACATGTACCATAACTACTAGGGGACTCTTTCTGCTCTAAGCCTCTCGGAAAGTCTTCAGATCCTGGGTTTCATTCAATCGACAATGCGTTCATCTGCATATGGCATTCAGCAGCAAAGTAAACTTTTTTTTCTGAGTCTTTTGTTTCCAAATCAAAGGGCAACAAAGAATATCCCAGCTCCATTCAAGCACTTTCAATGACTCTCAAATAAACGTGGGAGCAATAGTGGAGCCATTTAAAATGTACAGTGATGAGAAAGCATACTTATTAACCTTGTAAACATTCTATAAAAGTACAAGGGAAACTTCCCAAAGAATATCCAAGTGTCCTTTGAATATAATAGCCCTTTGTGAGTTGAAATGTTCATGTGTCTACCAAGTGGGATGGAGCACAGCAGACTGGAAGAAGGCAATCTTCGAGTCTTCTAGAAAGGGTGCCATGAACACATTATCGTGCAGCATCTTAAAGCTCAGAAGATTAAGGTTTCTCGCCCCCAGATCAGCTCCACTTACAAAAAAGCACTTTGGACTCATATTTAACCAACCATCAGAGGAGCTCCCAAAGCAGGCTAATTGAACACGGGGTTTTTGACACTCTATAATGATAACCTGGGATTTTTTTCTTGAAAACACCAACAGTGGCAAGCTTGGCAGGAAGCAGGAATTAGACGAGAGAATTGGTTGAAACCTGCCCTCCAAATTGGAAAACAAAACAAAACAAAACAAAACCAAAAAATCAAAATTTTTTGGTTTTCCAAAAGTTTGAAATCACTGCATGCTCCATCCTCATTCACATCGCCTCCAGCCTCAGGGCAGGGCATCTTCGGGGGCTTCGGAGCCACCACCTTCTTCACCAAGGCCTGCGCTTTGCTGAGAAGGGTCCCCCTTTGGGAAAAAAGGGGACCCACCCTCTCTGTTCCTCCTGTCCCCCTAGTCTGTGTCAGGCCTGTGTCCTGGTTCCATCTGCATGTTTTGCAGTCGCCTTCACGGCTCCAGAGGCCAACGAAGTCCGTCTCCAGGACGGGTACCCAGCCAAAAGCGGTCACCACTGAACCGTCCTTTTTATCCCTTTCTTAGCCTTTTACCCGCTGGCTTCAAACTTCTCCATGACGGGCCAGCTGTGGCCGACCTCAACCGAATATAAAGTCCTGAAGGGGCAGGCTGGAGAGCCCCACTGGGGGGAGCCCATGGGGAGCCCCGGGGGATGGTCTCTGCCTAAATCACTGGGCCCCACTCCAGCCTCCCAAGGCAAGTGGCAGGAAATTAGCAGCCAGAATCAAATGAGCTCAGCCAGCCTTGAGCCTTTTTTTTTTTTTTTTTTTTTTTTTTTTTTGTGATTGAGGGCAATCCAGGCATTCCGCCCAGGATAACCTAGAGAGAGAGAGAGAGAGAGAGAGAGAAAGAGAGAGAACTCTTTCTTCAAATCTCTGCAGTTCGTTGCCAGTGAGTCAGTACATACCTGACCCCAAAAAAAAGAAAAAAGAAAAAGAAAAAAGTTGTCTAACTGGTTGGGCTGTTTCAGCCAGCTACTACTGGGAGAAGTAAACAGAACCTGACCGTTTCAGTTGCATCTGACTCGCACATTATTTTCCAGTAAATATTTGTCATTTCAGGCCTGGTCCTTTCGCGGGCCCTGCCTGGGGGAGGCGGCCGCGGGGTGTCCACCAGGAGGGGTTGGGGGAAGACCTGGGTGACACGGAGCCAGGACTTCGCAGTGCTCCCGTGGGGCTGCAGCGGAATTGAGAAACCCTTCTTCCTTGGCCCTCGGGGGCTCCTCCAGGCAGCCGGCCGGGATTTCTGCCGGTCGCAGCACAATGGAGTGAACGCGA
Organism: Canis lupus familiaris; assembly: GCF_011100685.1. Lineage (NCBI taxonomy): Eukaryota > Metazoa > Chordata > Mammalia > Carnivora > Canidae > Canis > Canis lupus. Next base: position 40,308,459 of record NC_049245.1, on the reverse strand, counting down.
CACACGCGGGCGTGCCCTCTGTCTTCATTCAGGAAGTGGCCAGCCAAGCCCGAGACTCTTTCTGCTCCGATGATATAAACAAATTGCAGAGGAAGTCAAGTCAAACTTTCCCTTGCTGCTTTTGTTCTCGGGCTAGCAATTCAGAAAGCAGAGCCAACTTTTTCTTTTCTGGATGCCTTTGAGACATTGCTCTTAACTGGCAAGGCATAAACCCTCATGGGTTTTGTTTTGTTTTTGTTTTAAACAAAGATCCCCCTAAACTTATTTTGTCAAAAAAAAAAAAAAAAATCAGAGATTTCCTAGAAGTTTCTTTTAAGGCTGGGTTGTTTTTTGTTGTTTTTTTCTTCTCTCTTTTTTTTTTTTTTTTGTTTTTGAGCCTTTCCAACCCAGTTGCTCCCTTAACATGACACGGCTCCCTAATTATTCTTCCCTTCAAATTTCAACCAGGAGAGCAATAATGAGCTTTGCGTGGACAATGGCTAAACCTGAATGAGGCTTCTGGTGCCCTAATTCAGGGCCAAGGAGAGCTAACAGTCATGATTCAATAAAGGTGCCAGGCCAAGGCACTCAGCAGACAGAAAGGAGACATCTTATCTGTCAAATCTACAGATACTGCTTGAAAAATCACACATAATTAATCCCTTCTCTTAGTGGAGGCTATTTGAAGCTTTATCACCAGCTTGGAAGATTTCATCTCTGGGTTTCACTGATGGCTCCGAGAGGGAACATTTTCAAACCAGAGGCACCTGATAATCCAGACATGCTTACCACGCCCCTACTAGTTATCTAATAAAAGAAGCTTTGCACTAAGTAACTGAAGGAAAACCGAATAGAGATATATAACAACTATTGGCAGCCTGACCCTGAGGTGGCTTCCCAGATGGGATGTTCTGTTACGCTAATCCTGGCGCAAGAAATAAAGATGTGACAGGCCCACGGGTATCAGAATGCCTGCCTTGATTGTCCTCAGATGGCCCTCTCTGTGCAGAGGTGGGTAGTCAACTTTCAACACAACCCTATTTTCTGGTAAAGCATAGTAGAGCAAAAATGCAGGCTCAAGATATTTACTGAGTCTCTGTGTTCCCTTCTGTAAAATGAGGGTTCCTTTTACCATGGCGGTATTTTTTAGGGTAGAAAAAATATATACAGAGAGAGAGAGAGAGAGAGAGCGATAGACACATATCTCACCTAACTCAATGTGTGGTGCATGTTAGGGTCTCAATGAAAGGTAGTTATGTTGATTAAAATTCATAACCCTATGTGAATTCTCCCGGGGTTGGGAAAAACTAGCATTGGTGGAAGCTGAACTTTATAGGTATTTGCAAAGTTACTCTTATGTCAGAACATGTTTGCTCAATTATGATCGTGTCCTCCCTCGTTATCTAGAAATACATATACACTGTAGATATTTATAGAGTCATAGGTATATAAAATCATTTGTGCAAGTTGTAATTGACTGTGTAATTATTAAATCAACAGTGGATGAAAGGAAAATGTGAGGTTTTGAAAGCTGGCTTTAATTCACATTTTATCTTCTATTCATTACACTGTTTATTTACCTGTCTACATTCTCCTCTCCGTTGATTATTTTCGAAGCATGCATTTTCCCTTGAGTGACATCAGATGAGAACATCATTTTGTTTGCATTGCTGGGGAGACAGAGGCAAACAGAAAACCAGAGATAGCAACCGGCTTGGAGACCTCCAAGGTATGTGGGTCATTGTTAGAAGCTGAGTGCGTCTTCACACCCCGTAACTCTCTTTGAAGTTTTGATGCAGAAACATGTAATACTTACAATGTACCTGAAGCTGTGTAAAGCTAATAGAGCCATCATGTATCGATGCAATGACTATACATTTATAGAATTCAATAATTGCTTTCAACAGGTTTTATCAAATACCTCTGCATGCCAGGCGCTAGGATACAAGGAGGAATTATCATCAGACTAGACACACACTTTAAAGTCCAGAAAAGCAAGGACACCACCACCATCCCTCCTTGCCTGCCAGAGGAGACAACCAGATAATTCAGAAAAGCTATTTTCAATTTCAACAAACACAGACTTTTATCTCTTTGAAAAACGCAACTTTATTTTTTATTCCAGTTTGGCTTTTTCTGTTTCAATTTTCACTTGGGTGCAGATCCTGAGATGATATGGATTATTTTTCAGAACATACTCCTCCACCGCTCCTGCTTTGGGTGGAATATACTTCCCTGCACTACTGGACTTGTAGTCCAACTACAAGTTGGACTTGGCTCCTGTGACTTTGTTAACCAAAAGGCCCTTAGTAAGCACGATTCCCACCAAGCCTTGAAGTGATTTGCATGGTGGATCATGCTCTTTTGGGCTTCCAACACTGACATGAGGAGCAAAAGTCTGCTCATCCGAGGAGGATGAAAAATGCCTGGTTGTGACCCAAGACTGGAAGCCCAGCTCAGTGGGGTCTAGATCATCTGAACATCAACTAGCTTGCAGATGTTTTTGTGAGATTAAATAATTACTGTTTTAAGCCACTGAGTTTGGGAATGATTTGTTACGTGGCATAATTGTGGCAATAGTTGACTGATGTTGGCCCCATAATACTTACAGGTCTTCATCTGGCCATGGGCATACCAATACAGTTACTAAATTGCAGGGGGTGGGGGGGCGGGGCGCAAATTTAATTTTAAAAGATCCTTCAAACACTTGCCGTCCTGATTTGACTTTGTTATGTAAATTAAGGTCAATTATAGCCTTTGATGCACCAAATGAAATTTGAGGCCCATAATGTTTAAATGAAGCAGCATATGGTTGAGGAATAAAAGAGGTAGAAGGCACTCATTTATTTATTCAGCACTAGATAAAGCCTTCATTCCACAAATGCATCGTCCAAAAAAAAAAAAAAAATGGTTCACTCGTTAAAGAGATGCTCTTGGAGTTCTTTTGTACTAGACTTTGTAGATGCGGATTTGAGTCAAGGGCTTACCGTAAGCCAAGCACTATTCTTAGTGCTTTACCTACATCAGTTTATTTAAAACCCTCAAAAGTTAATGTCACAGTCACTGTGGTTCTTCTTTCCAACTGACAGGTAAGAAAAATGAGGAAGCAGGAGCATAAATGACTTACCCAAGCTTCCATGATTGGTAAGTGACAAATTCGGGATTCAAACCCGGGCTTTCTGATTTCAGAGCCCACACTCTTACCCCCCTACCCATGGTAAGACATCTAGTTTTTACTGACAGTTTGTTTTATGGAGTAAAAGGGGCAGCTGCTTCTAACAAGAAGGCAAATCAATCATACAAACCACAGGCTGGACCAGGATGGAAAAGAACAGGAAACTAGGTTAAGAACAGTAGGGAGGGGGTACCTGGGTGGCTCAGTGGTTGAGCATCTGCCTTTGGATCAGCGCACAATCCGGGGTCCTAGGATCAAGTCCTTCTCCCTCTGCCTGTGTCTCTGCCTCTCTCTCTCTCTCTCATGAATAAATAAATAAAATTAAAAAAAAAAAAAAGAACAGTAGTGAAGACCTGTTTTGGACAGGAGGCCAGAGAAGTCTCTAGTTAGGTGAAGCTGTCTGAAGGATGAAAATGATCACACAAAAAAATGGCTGGGAGAAAGAAGAATGTTCTGGGCAGAAAGAATAGCAGGGAGTTGTCTCCAGTCAGGACACAGCTTGGTGTGCGTTAGGGACTGAAAAATGGCCAATGCTTCAGTGACATTGAAAAGACAGTTGTCTCTTACTCTTTGTCATAGGACAGGGGTCAGTCAATAGAGTTTTTTGTAAGGTGCCTAATAGTAACCATTTTAGACTTTATAGGCCACAATTAGTCAACTGTGACATTATAGTGCAAAAAAACCCCCCAAAAATAGAAAAACCATACACAGTAAGTAAACAGATGAGAGTGGCTGTAGTCCAATAAAACTGTATATATGGACATTGACATTTGGATTTCATTGTGACAGTTGTACAAATAGTAAATAGGTGTGAAGACACACGGGACATTCATATCTGGTGCATTTCCAGCATTTCCAGCATATCAGGTGCATTTTCAGCATATTGGAATTATTATGAAATATTATGGGAATATTATGATACGTGATACACCTTGACTGTGGAACTCTGGTGAGTTCTCTGTCAAAATGGAATATAGGTCATACTGGTAAGAACACGAGGCAGTTTTGAATTAAAGAAATGACAAGCTATTGGGTTATTTAATCGTTGCGTTAGGATTCTTCCGCAAAACAGTAACAATTGAATATAAGTGTATAGGAAGAGATTTCTTATAAGGAACTGGCTCACACAATTAGGCTGAGAAGTCTCATGATTTGCCATCTGCGGGCTGGAGATCCAGGAGAGCTGGTCTGATCCAGCCTAAGCTGAAAGGCCCCAGTACCAGGATCACTGGGAGCAGGAATAGATGTCCCAGCCCACACAATCAGGCAGGAAGGGCCAACTTCTGCTTTCCTCTGCTTTTCTGTTCGATTCAGACCCTCCAGGGATTAGATGATGCCCAATCACCCTGGGCAGGGCAACGTGCTTTACTGAATCTACCCATCCAAATGCTAATTTCATCTGGAAGCACCCTCCCACACACAACCAGAAATAAAGTTTAACCAAATATCTGGGTACCCCGTGATCCAGTCGACATATAAAATTAACCTAAAAGAGTCAATGATCTATGATCACCCAGAAAAAAAAAAAAAATCACGTGCTTCCTAAAATACTGCCCTGACAAAAATAACATAAAATGCACGGTCCATCTTTACCCAGGAGAACAACAAACTGATTAATGGGTGTCACCATTTGAGGAGAATCTGAGATTCCTCACTGCCCAAGAAAACTTGAATTGCCCTGAAATCTTAAAGAGGTCATATGTGAGAAGAAAACTGAGAGATGTTTTCCCAAATTTGACCTAAGAACTCCAAAAATTTACATCACCTAAGTAGCAATGAGCCGAGAAGCCAAAAGAAACTTTCTAAACTGACTGTAATAAAAAATGTTATTTTTCAGGTTAACAAATTTTGTAGTTTGCAGTATTGTCTCCTTTTATTCAAATTAAATATTAACTTTTATGACTAACCTGTGCTCTTTTTATTAAGGAAAGCCCCCAAACTGTAAGATCTTCAAGGCCTACAGACTGGAACCAACTCTAATTAAGCACCTACTGCATGAGCCAAGCACATCTTGATGCTAGAAATAGAGCATTGAACAGAACAGACAGTGGTTAAAAAAAAAAAAAAAAAAAAGAACAGACAGTGGTGGTTTTAAAATATGCCCATGAATTCCATGAATCCATTGATACTCCCCTCCTTCAAAAGGCAGAGGCTGTTTGCTTTCCCTTTGAGTGTAGGCTGGACCTGGGACTTGTTTCTGGGGAGTAGAATATTCTGCAAGTGACATTGGGTGGCATTTAAGACTAGTCATAAAATACAATGCTGTTCGCCTCTTGTTCCTTGTGTCTGGAAGCCAGCTGCCTTGTTGTGAGAACGCTCCCGCAGAATTAGGGGAAGGCCCACACAGTGAGGAATGAAGGCCTCCGGCTCATAACCATGCAAGGACGCCGTCTTAGAAGAAGAGTCTCCAACTGCATGTACTCAAGCCTGGAGATTCAGCCAACATCTTGGCTGCTCGTAAGGCCCTGAGCCAGAACCATCCATTCAAACCCGCTATCCACGATTTCCCAACCTCAGTAACCAGATGAGGTAAGAAATATGTGTTAAGTCGTTACATTTTGGGGCAATTTGTTACACAGCGAGCAATCACTAACACACCGACAAAAGTCTTGGCTTTAGGACTCTGACGTTCTGATGTTTATTTAATAGGCATTGAATAAATGTTTTTTGAGAGAATGATGAATGATGGTAAGCTAGGGAAATGCATCCAATTATCATTAACTGTTCATTCACTTATCAAATATTTACTGAGCAGCCTCCTACGTTCATCCATGTTCTAGGCAGCAAGCTAGGATAATAAGAAAGATGTAACAACCCTCCCCTTGTGGAGCTTCCAGTCTGGTAGAAAAAGCAAGTTTTTGCCATGTGTCTGACACTCCCTGCAGGACCCTGAAATCAAGTTTCCCTGTCCCAGATGTGTGCATCACCTCATTCATTCCTCACGCTGGCCCCTCCCTCTCGCCCACATCCATGCTACAGCCTTCCCCAGGCTCCCTTGCCACTTGGCAATATGACACAATTCAAGCCAGTGCAGCACAGGCAGGAGATTGGTGGGCAGGGTTTGGTGTCTTAGGAAAGAAAAGATGTCCCTAGGTCCTGTGTCAGGAGGGTGCTGTGGGCGACACATCCTACAAGCATCAAGAAGAGTTGAGAGAAGGGCTCCTGGGTGGCTCAGTCAGTGCAGCACCTGCTTTTGGCTCAGGTCGTGCCCTTCGGATCCTGTGATCCAGGCCTGCCTCAGGCTCCCTGCTCAGGGGGAAGTCTGCTCCTTCCTCTCCCTCTGCCCCTCCTCCTACTTCGTGCTTTCTCTCTGGCGCCCTCTCTCTGTCTCAAATAAATAAAATCTTAAAAAAGAAAAAAGAGGAAGAAGGGCTGAGAGAGAGCTGCAAAGCTCTGACATTCTTAAGCCACCGAAACATTATAGTAACTGCCTGCCTCTGGATTTCCTTTTAAGCGAGAGAAAAAAATAATAACCTGTTCGTTGAAGTCTCTGTTGGGTTATTGTTGTTGCTACTTACAGCTAGGAGCATTCCCGAGTGACTTGATGGAATTGAAGTGGAGAACCAAGGTCACAAAGGCGATGAACGGAGCAATCAGAAATCAAAACCAGATCTTATGAAGCCCCGAATCTCTATCTAATCATGATGCTATATTGTCATTGTGGTTTCCACAAGCGAGAAGGAAAAAATAAAATAAAATAAAACCACTACAGCAGATGTATTTATCTCATTTCCCTGATTTTATCCGGAGTAACAAGGCTTTCTGATGTCATCTCAAACCATAGGACATTAAATCTGCATTCCAGGTTTAACAAATACTTAATTGCAAATTTAGGGGAGGTCATGGAAAGTACTAAGGACTTCCTTAATATTGATGATGTTGTTGGAAATGTGCTAACCATGGATCCAGCGTTGAGAAGAGTTGGTAAAGACAGATCCCGTTCCTTGAGGGTCCCTTCAGTAAAATATTCATGGGGCACTTACAATGTGCCCCGTGATTTAGTCCCATGATCTCACCGGGTGTCTCTGTCACCCAGCAAGTTGAGCCCATGCACCCCACTTTACAGTTCAGAGGGGGTCAGCAGCTTGTGCAGGGTGATCTGGTGTGTGAGCAGCTCAGGATTGAGCCCTGCCCCGGTCCGGAGCCTGGGCCGTCGACTGTCGGGACGGAGGGTAATACCATGTGTCTGTATGTGAGAGTAGAATAAGTGAGCCTGGGTTTGGCAGCAGTTGTGACAGTTTATACATGAAGGAATAAAGTTTGGGAAATGCTCTGGCAGAGGATATTGGAGTGAAAATAAACATGGGTCAGTTCCTGCTCCAGCCCCATCTGGCTGTGCTGTTAGGCAAGTCTCACGATCTCCGGGAGCCTCAGTTTCTTCTCTGTGAAATGGATATCCACTGACACCCACCTCACAGTTGTTCTGAGGACTCAGGGGGGCAGAGCCGCGGGACCGGAGGCAGGCTGTGCAGCCAGTCCTCAAAAAACATTAATGGCAACCATTTTAGTTATTGTTGCGCGCTTCCTGTACGCAAGGGAGACAGCTTCATTGTTTTGATCCGGGTATTTCTCAACCATTCTGTACATGCTTTGTGTTGAAAGGAGAAATATGTAGTCATCCAGAGAGCAAATAACCTCTGCAAAAGCCATGTCCCGAATTTTGCTAAAAAACAATCCATCAGTCTTCCCTGCCTGTGGCATGGCACAGATGCAAAGAGCACAGTGAGGGCCGCAGGGAGGGGCAATGGAGGGTCTTGCCTCCCTGGCTTGCAGCTTCCTCTTGCCCCCCAACACCCTACCCCTGCCACTTCTTTCCTTCTTATTCCCATTAACCCGGTTCTCCCTTCACAACTTTTTTTCCCCAGTTACACCAGCACTTATTTTTGTTTTGAGATAAAGCCCTGACCTCTCCCCTCAAAAGTAGTTTCCTGGCTTAGAGGAGAAAAGCAAGCACAATTGGGGAGTTCCCATTTTCCAAGAAGGATGTTGGAACATGAGACAAGCAGTGGCTCCCCAGTGGTCCCCACCTCCTGGTATCCATATCTCTGGGTGATGCCTTCCCTCAAGTGTGGGCTGGCCTACTGACTTTTTAACACATGGAATACTCACAGATGATGGGATGTCACTTCCATGGTTGGGTTACAAAGGACGGGACCTCCATCTTGCTTGCTGACTCTCTCTCTACTGCCTTCTCAGCTCTCACGCTCTGATGAAGCCAGTTGCCATGGGGGGAAGCCTAGTGGCAAGGAAATGCCCCTGGTCTTTGACCAACAGCAGAAGACCTGAAATCCTCAGCCCCCCACCTCTGGAGGAGTCGAAACTTACCGAGAGCCACATGAGCTTGGAAGCTCCAGTTGAGCTTTCAGATGAGACCCCAGCCTAGGCTCATACCTTGAATGCAGACTTGCAAAAGACCCAGCTAAGCAGGATCCTGATTCTGACCCACGGAAACTGAGCGCCTTGTTACGAGTTGCTGTATTTTGTGTGCGTGGATAATTTGTTACACAGTCATAGAGAACTAATCAGACCCACAGCCTCAATCAATAATGAACAGAAAGGAAGAAAAGGAAAGAGCTGGATGAAGATCTGGCATCTCTGGATGCTGGCCACCTTCTGCCATCCAATACGTACTCGCCCTGAGTGACGAAAGGCACCTCTCTTTCCTGCCTTGATTTCTTCTTCTGCCAAATGAGAGGATTGAATTGGGGATTGTAACTTTTCTGTAGTTTCTCTCTCTCTCTCTCTCTCTCTCCCTCTCTCTCTCAAAATCGAATGATGTTCACCCTGGGCTCACATTCCAACTTGGCCACAGTCAAAGCCAGATAGAAGCTGTCCTCATGAAACGGGGCCTGGGGTTTCTATTCACCTCAGTCCTCACCTGAACTGCTGTCCTCATTTATATCACCTGCCAGGCATGGCAGGTGAGGTGGTGGATTCCTGAAGCAAGTGATCCCCTGTATTGGATTGCTTCTTTTGATGAGCAGACTAGCAGACGCCAGGTTGGGAAAAGGCATGCAAGACGCCTGGTGGGGGGCGCGGGGGGCGGGAGGGCCTCATAGGACGGGATTATGGGGAAGAAGCCAGAGGAGGCTGGGAGACAGGCAGACCACGCACTGGTCCCATCTCTGCAGAGGAGAAAAAAGGAAGAAAGAACGGGTGGGTAAGAAAGATCTGAGACTGTAAGCCATCCTCAGAAAGTTTTGCCAAAGCCCCATGTCTCCCAGAAATGAGCCTGCTTTAATACCCCTGTGGCATGCAGTCGCAGGTAAGGAACAACCTGAGAGGAACCTGGAGTTAGGACAAATGCAGATCCCAGAGCGCAGCTCCCAGGGCCCTCGATCAATTATGGTCCCCGCTGTGGGACACCCAAGGGGCAGGTTTTCACAACTTTCACAGCCCGTGAGCTTCCTTCTAGTCTAAAAATCCTACCTGAATGTGGGCCTGAGGGATCAATGTGGCCCTCACATGCATTTTGGTTGGCTCATGGCATTTCAAAACGTCAGCTACAACACTAAAACCTCCATCTACAGAAGAAAAATGGAATAAATTGGACGTTAAAACCGATTTAAAACCTGCGCTGTGCGAAAGACACTGTGAACAGGACAGAAAGTCAAGCCACAGAGTAAAAGAAATTAGTTGCAAATCATCTATCTGACAAATCACATATTTGTATCCAGAATACAAGTTTTAAAACCTCCAAAATTCAGGAATAAGGAAACAAATCACCCAATATTTTTTAAGTATTCTCTACGCCCAGGGTGGGGCTGGAACTCACAACCCCAAGATTTGCATGCTCTGCCAACTGAGCCAGCCGGGCCCCGCACCCCAAACCACCCAATACTTTTAAATGGGCATAAGATTAGAACAGACACCAATAAAAGTATAGATACTTGTGACGAATAAACAAATGAGAAGATGTCCAACATCTTCAATCTCCACAAGATCCCCTGCACACCTGTTAAAATGGCTAAAACTTTTTTAAAAAACTGATGAATATCAATTGCAAGCCTTCACAGGGCTGCTGTCAGGATTAAATAAAATAACGTGCGTGCAATGCTGGGCACAGAAGGCATCCTCAGGACGTGTATTATCAGAAACTTCAGAAGAAAATTAAGAGCCAGAGTTTCGGAAGAAAAGCCTAGAAGGAAGAGAGAAGGACCAAAATTTGAACGAAATGTCTATGTATAGAAGTTCCTCTCGGGGGACCCCTGGGTAACTCAGCGGTTTAGCGCCACCTTCGGCCCGGGGCGTGATCCTGGAGACCCGGGATCGAGTCCCACATCAGGCTCCCTGCATGGAGCCTGCTTCTCCCTCTGCCTGGGTCCCTGCCTCTGTGTGTGTGTGTGTGTGTGTGTGTCTCATGAATAAATAAAATCTTAAAAAAAAAAAAAAAAGAAGAAGTTCCTCTCAAAGGAATTCATCTGTCTTGCAGAAAATTTCAGCCACTACTAGCTCACCTGCCCCCTGTTCAGCCAGGAGGACAATGTGAAAATGGCATTGCATTTACCGAACACCTGCTGTTCCCCAGTACCGGGCACAGCCTGTCACTTTGCTAGCCTGCGGTGCTGGACAAGGCTCAGAGAGGTCAGCAGCCGGCCCAAGGCCACACAGCGAGTGAAGGGCGGAGCCAGAATTCCCAACAAGTTGGTTCTCTTCTCCCTGTGCAATGCAGCCTCCCAACCCGGGCAGGGGAAGAAGCGGGCAGAGTGATGTTCCTTGTGCAGGGGAGGTTTCTACTTTATTTATCAGGCTTGCTGCACCCACAAAGTCTCCTCCCACCCCCGGCCACCTTCGGAGGTGCCAACAGTTTTAGCCTCCTATGGGGTATCCCTCTCCCACGTTCCTCCCACCCTGTTATGTCAGTGTCAGCCGGTGCCACCCAGCATGCTTTTCACTTGCACCCCCCTAAGGAAGCTTTGTAGACTTTTTTTGTTTCCCTAACTGCCCCCCAGGAGATGTTAACACCACCGATCTACTGCATATCTGTGTATGTACTGGGACACACGTGCGTGCTTAATAACCGGAGTGGGATCTTGCGCCCCCTTCCCCCGAGAGCCAGTGTGACCCCCCTGAGGGCAGCTCTGCACCCCTTGGGGTCGGGGTGATGACCGAGGCAGGGACAGCCACGCAGTGAGAGCCAGGGCTTGGTGGGTGCCTGCGGCTGCTGTAAGAGCCTCACCTGCCCCGACACAGCCTGGAAGCAGCAGAGCTCCACCGGCTTCTCCTGGAGGTTGGAACCCGTTTCCCCTTCGATTTGGCTCTTCCTCAATCTCTTTCCATCTTTGTCCGCTTAAAACCTAGATGCAGAAGTGATTCTAGGAACGCGAAAACCACAGGAGGGTGTTGGCTTCTCTTCCAGGTGACCAGATCACTCTTGATCATCCCAAATTCCCTATTTTCCCAGCTTTTTAGACGTGTTCTGGGCCGTCTCTTTAATTCCACCGCGGTCTTTCTCAGTCACTGTGTCCGGGGAAGCATGTAGGCTTTGGAAACGTACCCAACCCCCTCTTTTCTAGAACTTATGACAGCTAAACTCCCTCAGGTGCCGAGCAAGAGTCTCTTCGGGGATTATCAACATCCCATTTTTGCAACACCTGCCGTTTCACACACGAGGTGACGGAGGCCCAGGGATGTCAGCGAATTCAGCCCAGGTCACACGGGGATAAGTGGTGGCCAGGCCAGGCTGCACAGCCAGGACAGGCGGGCTCCAAGTGCATGGGACTAACCACGATGAGAAGCCACGGCTTAATTTTAGCGTATCACTTCCCTCAAAGGGGGGTGGGGGGACAGAAGATGGAAGTTTTCAAAGGGGGAGGGGGCCTCATTGTGCTCTGCATACGGTTACTCTCCCAGCCACCAAAGGATACCCTGGTGATGAGCAGTACATAGACTTTTTTAGTGGTGCACATGACAACGGGTTAAGATTTGCTACCCACCTCCAAAAAAAGAGGGCCCCACCTCCCTCAGCTGGGTCAGTCAGTAGAGCATGTGACTCTTTTTTTTTTTTTTTTGAGCATGTGACTCTTGATCTCAAGGTTGTGAGTTCAAGCCTCTTGTTGGGCATAGAGTTTACTTAAAAAAAAAAAAAAAAGTTTGCTACCCAACCATTTACTGCTTTTAGTAAGATGCTTCCTTCTTACTTCTCGATTACTATATTATAAAATGATTCTCTCAAGGGAGAAATCTCCCAGGGGCGACAAGGCTCCAAGGAGAAATGCTCACCCTCTTACACTTTGCCAGATGCGTCCAGAATCTTCGGACAGATTTGAGTAATGAATCATGTTTCCTATGTTGCCCAGGTTTTGCTTCCCACCTAATGTTCTGCAGCCCGGTTTACACTGTGTGACTTTGAATAGCTTCCTGTATTCTTCTAGAATTCAGCCAACATTCTTTCAGTTTCTCTTCCTAGTTTAAGGAAGGAAAACATGTACTTCTATAATGATCTAAAATGTTACTTCTCTATTATGTACACAATGTGCCTTCTGTACACACTTCATACAAATCACCACTTTCTCCCCCCCACCCACCCACCACAGCTTCCGGTAGGTGCCCAATAGCCAGTTTCTGGGTAAGAAAGGGAGTCTTACAGAAATGAAGTGACTGGTCCAGACACACAACCGGGTATTGTGCAAGCAGAATTTGGTTTGCCTTTTGCTGGCCCACGGGCTTTTCAGCAACACCATTCTCCCACATGTGGCCAGTACATCAGTCAAAACTTTCTCTTTCGGGCACCTTTGAAACTTCCAGCAAAAGCCTGAATTTTCCATTTCTAACCCCCCAAAATTCTTTTTTCTACTTGACATTTTCAGCCAATCACTTTTTTTTTTTTTTTTTTTTTTTTTTTTGGTTCTTAAAAACTGGCAGGCAGGGGCACCTGGGTGGCTCAGTGGGTGAGCATCTGCCTTCAGCTCAGGGCATAATCCTGGGGTCCTGAGATCAAGTCCCGCATCGGGTTCCCCGCAGGGAGCCTGCTTCTCCCTCTGCCTGGGTCTCTGCCTCTCTGTCTCTCATGAATACATAGATAAATAAATCTTTTTAAAAAAGAAAAAGAAAGAAACAAAAAAGATCAAGCATCAAAACCAAACTCAGACACAGTAGGGATGTTGGGATGATCAGAGCAGGAGTTTAAAACCATGATAATTAAGATGCTAAGAGCTCTAATGAATAAAGTAGACAGCAAATAAGAACAGACAGGCAACGTGAGCAGAGATGAGAATTCCAAAGAAGGAAAAAGAAATGCTAGAGATAAAACACTGTCACAGAAAGAAGAATGCCTTTGACGGGCTTACTGGGAGCCTGGATCCAGCAGAGGACAGAATCTGTGAACTTGACGGTATTTCCACAGAAACTATGAAAACTGAAAGGCATAGAGAACAGAGACAAGAAAAGAAAAGAAAAGAAAAGAAAAGAAAAGAAAAGAAAAGAAAAGAAAAGAAAAGAAAGAAAAGAAAAGAAAGAAGAAAAGAAAAGAAAAGAAAAGAAAAGAAAAGAAAAGAAAAGAAAAGAAAAGAAAAGAAAAGAAAAGAAAAGAAAAGAAAGAAAAGAATATCCAAGGACTGAGTGGCTCCATCAGCTAAGCATCTGCCTTCAGTTCAGGTCATGATCTCGGGGTCCTGGGATCAAGCCCCACATTGGGCTCCCTGCTCAGGGGGGAGTCTGCTTCTCCCTCTGCCTCTGCCCCTCTTCCCTACTCATGCTTTATCTGTTTCTCAAATAAATGATTTCTTTTAAAAAAGGGAATATTCAAGGACTGTGGGACAATTACAAAAGGTATAACACACAGAGTAGGAATATCAGAGAAGAAAGAAAGGCACAGAGGGGACATTTGAAGCAAAAATGACCCTGAATTTCATCTCAGCTAATTCCAGACACTAAACCACAGATCCCAGAAGCTCAGGGACACAAAGCAGAAATAAATGCCCCCCAAGAGCTACAGCTAGGCATATCCTATTTAAATTGTAGGAAATCAAATATGAAGAGAAAATCCTGAAAGAAGTCAGAGGGAAAACCCCTTACCTGGAGGGGAATAAAGATGCTAATCACATCTGAGTCCTCAGAAGCCAACCAAGCCCAGAGGAGAGGAGAGTGAAATAAATTTCCTTCCAAAGGGAAGGAGAAATGAAGACTTTCTCAGACAAACAAAAACTGAGAGGATTTGTTGCCAGTGGATTTGCCTTGCCAGAAATACTAACAGGTGTATTTCAGCTCTGGATGAAGGTAATCAAAAAGCACGAACTTATGATTATATGATGAATAAGTACGAAGGATGTAGTGTACAGGAGGATGTCTATAGTGAACTCCTGTATGGTATATTTGAACCTTGTTAAGAGAATAGGTACACAGAGTTCTCATCAGAAGAAAAAATAATTGGGGGTGCCTGGGTGGCTCAGTGGTTGAGCATCTGCCTTTAGCTCAGGTTATGATCCTGGGGTCCTGGGATGGAGCCCTGCATCAGGCTCCCTGCTCAGTGGGGAGTCTACTTCTCCCTCCCCCTCTGCTGCTTGCTCCCCTTGCTTGTTGCCCACTCTCTCTCTCTCTCTCTCTCCATCAAATAAATAAATAAGAGGGGCAGCCCTCTTATTTAGCTCAGGTGGCTAAATAAGCGGTTTAGCACCGCCTTTGGCCCAGGCCATGATCCTGGAGACCTGGGATCGAGTCCCACATTGGGCTCCCTGCATGGAGCCTGCTTCTCCCTCGGCCTGTGTCCCTGCCTCTCTCTGTTTCTCTCATGAATAAATAAATAAAATCTTTTAAAAAGTAAATAAAATCTTTAAAAAATTTTTTTCTTCTTCCCTTTGTGTTATATGAAATGATGGATATTAACAAAACTTATTGTAATCATTCCACAATATGTGAAAGTCAGACCATTAGTGTGTACGTCTTAAACTTACACATTGCTGTATGTCAATTATATCTCAATAAAGCTAAAAAAAATGTTCTTTAGAGAGAAGGAAAATAATATAGGTGAGAAGCTTGGATCTGCATCAAGAAAAGCAGAACATCAGAGAAGGGAAAAGTGAAGGTAAAATAAAAAATTATATTTTCCTTATTCTTAAGTGCTCTAACAGATAACAGGATATTCAGAATAATCACTGCAACAATGTATTCAATCACGTATTCTCCGGTGTGTGTATGTATGTGAGCTTATGTAGAAGGGAAAGGGCAGCGATGATACAAGGGATGAGGATCTGGCTAGCACAGTTGACCCCCGAACAATCTGAGGGTCAGGACCGCTGACACCCCATGAAGTGAAACTTCTGATCCCCCCAAAACTTAACCACTCACAGACTAAACGAGGCCTTACTAATGACATAAACAGACAATTAACACATATTTTGTAGGTTCTATGCATTACACACTGCTGTCTTCCAGTAAAGCGTCTAGAGCAAAGCAATGCTGTTAAGAAAATCATAAGGAGGGCACCTGGGTGGCTCAGTGGTTGAGCGTCTGCCTTTGGCTCAGATCGTGATCCCAGGGCCCAGGATCGAGTCCCACCACGAGGCTCCCTCTGCCTGTGTCTCTGACTCTCTCTCTGTCTCTCATGAATAAATAAATAAAATCTTTTAAAAAAATAAAATAAAATCATGAGGAAAATACATTTACAGTACTGTATTTATCAAAAAACACAATAAAATATATATGAGTGGACCCACACTCTTCAAACCTGTGTCGTCCAGAGGTCAACTTGCACTACCTGCGACGTGGCGTAGTGTTCTTTGAAAGTAGACTTGTATTCATTGTAAAGGTGTAGGTGTATGTACCTAAGCCTATATTGCAAATTCTAGGCCAATTGCTAAAAAAAAAAAGTAGCACAGCCCCACAGCCAAGCGGACACACAGTCGGAGAGTGTGTTCCCCTCCTGGGGATGAGCAAGAAACGGGGCTCCAGACACAGGCTGTGTGTGGGGCTGGGGGCAGCTGCACTCGCTGGGCCTCTCAGCCGGAAAGAACTGGTACTCTTACTTCCCCAAGCGGCTGCACCTGGCACCCCTGGGCTTCCCTTCAGCTGCAGAGAGGGGGGCATCCAGCAGGCCTGACCTCGGCAGCTCTCCCCACTCCGGGACCTTTTGCAGTATGATTGCAGCTTGCTGCCTACTTACCTGTTGACGTCAATGCCCATGGCATCTTCAAGCTAGATTTCGAAGACGAAGGCCCCAGGTGTGTGTCTTCTCACATCTACCTCCCCATGCCTGAAACCCCGGCCTGGCTCAGTTTAACAAGAGTGAGAAACAGGTGCGTGAGAGATGAGGGCAAGGAAAGAAGAGAGGGAGGATGGAAGAAAGCAAGGAAGGGTGGAAGGGAGGCAGGGAGGAGGGAGGGGGAGGGAAGAGACGAGGGGAGAGGGAGGGAAGAAAAGTTTGCCATAAAGTGCTAGAATAAGGATCAAAGTTCTGCCTTTTAACTGCTTCAGGGCCAATGAAAAGGGGCTGGGGGGGTGCAGGACAACATAGGGGTCCAAGGTAGAACCTCCTTAGTCTAACAGACCTCAATTCCAATCTCAGATCCCCCACTTACCAGCTCTGTGTTCTAGGCAAATTCCTTCTGCAGACCTCCGTTTCCCCATCCATAAAATGGGAGTAATAATAGCATCCGTGTTATAAAAGCTTCATGAGATCACGCATGTCAAGCTCATGTCAAGCTCTCACTGTAGATCTCTCCCACAGAGTAAGCTCTCAGGGAATGTTGCTGTTGTACCACGGTTAGTTATTCTTAGCAGTTGATGTGAGCCTCCAGATTTGGTAAGGCAGCCGGAGGAGGCCAGAGAATAGTTAAGGGGTGCATTTGAGGGATAAGACTTATAAAAAAAAAGAAAAAAGCATTTCTTGTTCCCCATCTTTGGGCCCTAGCAGGAAGTTGTTGACTTGAGAAAAAAACGCAAGCGTTGTGGCGCCTCAGACAGAACCCAGGGCAGCGTGTACCTGGAATGTTCTCTGCAGTCACCACGCCCTATCATGGAGCTGAGGAACAGCCAGGAGAGCACCACGGATCAGAGGAAGGGGAGCACAGAGAGGCTGAAGGGGAGGGAGTGGAGGCCACTGCTAAGAAATAAATTGGAAGCACTTGGGTCTGCAAAGATGAAGTCGGGGCAGGGAGGCCATAAAATCAAATTGTGCTCACTCACGAAAGCTCTAAGAGGTGCACTCATTTGGCCAAAACATTGAACACTGTACCTGCCGGCCAAAGGATGCGGAGAAAGGGGAGCCCTCGTGCACTGTTGGTGGGCATGCAAACTGGCGCAGCTGCTCTGTGCAATCTCTTGATGGAGGTTCCTCAGAAAGTTAAAAATAGAGCTACCCTACAACTCAGCAGTTGCACTACTGGGTATTTACCCCAAAGAATACAAAAATGCAGATTCAAAACACATGCACCCCAATGTTTATAGCAGCATTATTAACAATAGCCAAACTATGGAGAGAGCCCAAATGTCCATCAACTGATTTTATATATATATATATAAATTAATATAGGCAAATTAATTAATATAAATTAATTAAAATTTAAATTAAAAAAATTTAAAAATGAAAAGCCTGAAAGAAGAATCTGTAGGACAAATAGGATCGAGGAGCAAGCAGTGCCCTTCGTCAATGGGATAGGTAAAATCATTCATTCACTTGATAAATGTTGGCTGATGGCTCCGAGTCAGGCGCTAATGTGGCCCTGGGGTTCCAGCAGTAAATACACAGGATTTCCTCTTAAGAAGTTTGCATCCCAGGGCACTTGTCCTGATGAGCACCGGGTGATGGATGGAGGTGTTGAATCACTATATTGTACACCTGAAGGAAATATAGCACTGTATGTTCACTCTACTGGAACTAAACTAAAAATTAAAATAAAATAAAATAATAAAGTCCGCATCTCTTATATGGAGACAGTCCATAAGGAAGCAAAGAAATCAGTGGCATAGTGTCAGGTTATGACAAGGACCAAGGGAAAAACGAAGCTAGATTATAAATGGGAGTGACAGAGGGGAGAGTAGCTTGGGATGGGGTGCAAAGCGAAAACCTCCAAACAGAAAACCAATTAACAGGAGATCCCTGGGTGGCTCAGCGGTTTGGCACCTACCTTTGGCCCAGGGCGCGATCCTAGAGTCCTGGGATCGCGTCCCACGTCGGGCTCCTGGCATGGAGCCTGAATCTCCCTCTGCATATATCTCTGCCTCTCTCTCTCTCTCTGTCTATCGTGAATAAATAAATAAAATCTTGAAAGAAGAAAGAAAGAAAGAAGAAAGAAAGAAAGAAAGAAAGAAAGAAAGAAAGAAAGAAAGAAAGAAAGAAAGAAAGAAAACCAATGAACGTGGCCGCCCCATGTCCGAGGCCCCTTGGAAGGCCTGGGTGTCATCAGGTCCTAATTGCTGCCCGGAAACTTGGATTTCAGGAGGCCCCCCACCATTTCCTGATGAGAATCCCTCACTGTGTCTAAATATGCTAAATATGCTTCGTGCTGAATGCCTGTTTTTCTCTTGGGCCATCCGGAATGTGGGCACGTGTGGCAGAGGGTGCCTACATAACCAGCCCTCAGTAGAGACCCTGGACACTGGTTCCCTAGTTAAGCAAAGTCTGTGTAGCTCCCCTGGGAGAGGCCAGGGGAGAGCTTGCAGCAGTTCTCCCCTAGACAGCACCCCTGCAGCTTTCCCCTTTGCTGACTTGTCCTGTTCCCTTCCACCGCAATAAATCCCAGCCACAAGTGCAACTATATGCCGAGTGAGCCCTGGGAGCCCTCACAAGTCCTCAAATCGGGGAGTGGTTCTGGAGACCTCCAGCACAGCCTCCCTGAGATGACATGGGAGGTCTGAATGAGGAGCCAGCCTTGTGATGACCCAAGAGGCAAGTATTTATTTCAAGCAGGCAAGACTAGCTGGTGCAAAGGCCCTGAGGCAAAAAAAAAGGAGCTTGGTGGGGAGGGGCGTCTGGCTGACTCAGTCAGTGGAGAATATGACTCAGTCTCAGGGATGTGAGTTCGAGCCCCACCGCTGCCAGCTGCGGGTATAGAGATTACCATAAATAAATAAATAAATAAATAAATAAATAAATAAATAAATAAACAAACAAATAGCTTGATGAGTGTAGTTGCAGTGGGAGGGGGGCAGAGTGGGAGGGGAAGGTGGGGAAGGAAGGTGGACGAAGCGGGAGGGAGGGGAAGGCAGGGAGGTGAGGAGCCGAGGAGGTTCAGCAGTGCCCAGGGCAGATCAGATGCAATCTTATTAACTGCCCTGATGACTTTGAATGTGACTGGGGGGCTTTGGAAAGGAACAACTTTGTTTTTTTAGAGATTTTATGTTTAAGGAGTCTCTACACCCAATGTGAGGCTCAAACTCTCTCACCTGGGAGGATCCAGAATCACGTGCTCTACCAGAGCCAGACGCCCGCGAAGGGGGCAACTTTGAATGATGGTGGCCAACAGGTGGAGAAAGAAAAAGTGAGAAAAACATTCAATAAAGAGCTCCTGAAAAAAAAGTCCTTGGACTCAGAAGTCCAGCCTCATTCCCACCCACCCCTGATGTGTAAACTCACTTTCACTCAACAATTGCTGTGCTCCTTGCTATGCCTCCCTTCTCCAAAACTGAGCTAATTTTAAAATCAAAAGACAACCTGCAAGAGTACACTGTTTGGGCTTTTCTTTAAAAAAGGTATCACTTGGGGATCCCTGGGTGGCTCAGCGGTTTAGCACCTTCCTTTGGCTCAGGGCGTGATCCTGGAGTCCCGGGATCGAGTCCAACATCAGGGTCCCTGCATGGAGCCTGCTTCTCCCTCTGCCTGTGTCTCTGCCTCTCTCTCTCTCTCTGTCTCTCTCTCTGTGTCTCTCATGAATAAATAAATAAAATCTTAAAAAATAAAATAATAAAAAATAAAAAAGGCATCACACTGGGACACCTGGGTGTCCCAGGTCATGATCTCAGGGCCCTGGGATCGAGCCCCACACTGAGCTCCCTGCTCAACACTGAGTCTGTTTCTTCCTCTCTGTCCGCCTCTCGGCCTGCTTGCTCTGTCTCTCTCTCAAATAAATAAATAATTATTTTAAAACAACAACAACAACAAAGGGGGGCCTGGGTGGCTCAGTTGGTTAAAGCACCTGACTCTTGGTTTCAGGTTGGGTCATGATCTCGGGGTCATGAGGTCAGACCTCATGTCGGGCTCTATGTTCAGCACAGTCTGCTTCAGATTCTCCCTCTGCCCCCTCACTCCTTCTCTCTCTCTCTCTCTCTCCCTAAAATAAATAAATAAATAAATCTTAAAAAAAAAAAAAAGAAAAAGAACAATGGCATCACTGAATATTTGGAACCCAAGGGGCACCTGCACCAGCAGTGCACAGAGCCCAACCCTCTGCCTGGGTGCTCTCTCCTCCCCAAGTGCTGCCAGCTGCGGGGGGGGGGCGGGGAGGAGGGGAACAGGCATCCCAGTGGGAGCCAGTCTTCCTGCCAAACCATTTCATTAAGGAGCTTACTGTTGTTCGGGTTTATGTTTTTCTTTTTACACACAGCACACATCAGCCGTAATAGTAGGCTAACCCACAGACAGTTGCCATTTCTTATAGTTTGAAAATAGCTGAATACCAACAATTTCATGTGGTTCACTCTAATATGGTCTCCTGGGTCCCCTGAAGCCTCTGGGCTCGTGCTTTAGCCAGCCTCAACTTACCTCAGTTCCTCAAACTGCCACAAGAGCTCTGGCTTCCAGGTCATTACACATGCTGTTCCCCCACTTGAACTCTCCATCTGGCCAACTGGGACTTATCATCAGGTTTCACCAGAGATGGTGCTTCCTCTGGGAAATGTCACTTGAGCTTTCAATGTCCGGGCTGGCATGCCCTCTGAATTCTCCTAAAGGTCTATCTTCTCCCAATAACAATAATAATAATAATAATAATAATAATAATAATAGCTAATACTATGAATTTACTATATGTCAACGTGAGATGCTCTTCTCCTATGTCCAATATATTAGAAATAGATGTTTCTTAACTACAGCTGGCAATGATCCAAGGCTGCCCCTTTACATAGGGTGTGGTGGTATAATGGGCATATCCCTCTTCCCCCTCACAGCAACACTGTGCTATACACACTATGGTTCCCTCCATTTTACAGATGAGAAAACTGAGGCATACAGATGTTTTGTGACCAGCGCAAGCCCATACAGTCACTTAGTAGCAGTGATGGGATTTGAACCCCCTCCGTCTCCGGAGCCTATGACTTTGCCACCACACGCTCCTGTGTCATCACTGTAATTATTGTTCATTCCTCTTCCTCCCCTATTGGGCCAAAGGTTCTTCAAAGTCAAGGCCAGTGTCTGTGCTGACCTGAGGTGTATCTGCAGTACCTAATCAATGGTATCTGGTGCCAGATGCTTTTTTTTTGTTTACTGGACTTGATAGAAGGAAGAGAAAGTAAGAACACATTGCCAAGATACCAAGGGATGTGTGATCTTTTTTATTTATTTAATTCATTATTATTTTATTTGGGGGAAGGGGCAGAAGGAAGGAGAGAGAAAGAATCTTAAGCAGGCTCCATGCCTAAAGCAGAGCCAACCTGGGGCTTGATCTCACAACACTGAGATCACAACTTGAACCCAAATCCAGAGTCAGACACTTAACCGACTGAACCCCCCCGGGTGACCCAAGGAATATGTGATCTTTTAAAAAATGTTATGAACCATTGCTTATTAGGCAGCTCAAGAACTGATGTGAAAAGAGAGGACATAGAGCTGAGAGGGATAACACCAAATAGAGATGGGATTTCAGTGAGGCCACGCCTTCGATGAGGGGCCTGTGGTCAGAGTCACCATGGTATATGGTATCGACTTGTTCCAGCAACATTAGTTCAGTGGTGGATGAAATGTTCAAAGTTACCTTTATTGCCTTTTGATATTCTCAGAATAGTAGGCAAAAGGGAATTATTTATTCCTATGTTAGGAAAAAGAGAAAACCAAAGACATTGTAGTGTGCTAGAAAACATCTGATTTACAGACCTGTGGGTAAGTCATGCCAGTCCTTATAATTTTAATATTCATTTGAATTCATTGAACTTTAACTCATGGGACTAATCACTGCACACTAAGTATGTGCTTAGAAAATAAAATAAAATTAGTGACTTTGTTAAGTCACTAATCACCTGGAGATTATATCCTAAAGCTACCCCTTCCAATACGGCGGCCACAAGATGCGTGTGGCCCCTGAGCCCTTGCAATGTGGCTCATCAGATTGGCGTGTGCTGTGAGTGTAAAAGGGACACTCAATTTTGAAGACTCGATTCAAAAAATAAATAAAAATATCTCATTGACAATCATTTCATGGTGAGTTGACGTTGAAATGATGAGACGTTGAGTTTAATAAAGCATGCTGTTAGAATTAACTTCATTTGTTTCTATTTACCTTTAAAAAAAGTTTTAATTTCATATGTAGCTAGCATTGTATTTCTGTTGGGTAGTGCTGTTCTAGAGGTTTATAAGCTAGTAGATAAATACTTCTGTATTAATATAATACCTTATCTTGATGAATGCTTTGAAGGAAAACAAGCAGGGCAAGAAAATGGGGAGAGATGGGAGGTGGGGCCCCAGCAGCGTTTCATGGAGGTTGTTCATGGGAGGTCTTCCTGAGGAAGTAGAATTTAATTATCCTAAGAAGTAGATGAATCCCGATTTCTAGAAAAACTGCTTAGAGCCTGTTCCTTCATTGCATTGTCAGGCAACATATTGCCTGAACACTCATAAAAATGGTTGAAATATGTTGTACTTTCCTGTGTGATCATCCTCTGGACTTAAGAGCCAGGAATAATGGTTTTCTCCTATAACCGGTCAGCAAATGATCAGGGAACAATCTTATTTAGGCACATGTAATAAAGATCTTGCAAATAGATTTTCTCTTCCCTGTAGCTATTTGCAACCATATCATCCATTTTTATTTAATTCTGATAAAACCCATGTCCCATGATGTGGAGGCGGGGAGGAACTAAACAGAGTTTCATATCCCTCCGGGTCTAGTTCAATTCCAAACAATAATTGTGTTTCCTGTTTCTCCAGAATAAATGTACAGTAGTGTTAACACTGTTTAAAGTGAGCAGAGACACTCTACAAATCTCTCATAGTCAGAGCATTGCTATTGCTGGTTCAGGGTAACTTAGAGCATCTCTCAAAAGTATAGTATAAAAATTTAAGCCCAGATTAGAGAGTTCTGCCCAGGGGAAATGAAAGTAAACAAAAATTGAAGCAGTGGAGCTGTTGAAACGATAAAATGTGGTTGAACTTTGATCATCAGGAAGCCCTTAAAATGTCAGGTGTGCACAATCAGAAAGCTGTTTATTAGGTGGCGGATTCCATCATAGACAGTGGCCACCGGGTGACTGCATTTTAATTACGCATGACAATGGACACTATGTTTGATATTAGAACAATGCGATTTTGTACGATTCTAGGGCTGTATTTAGTGGATTCAAATCCAATAAAATAAATCATTTCGGTCCTTTTGCTTTCATATTTAGGGAACCCTAGGAACACCACAGATCATACTGTATTGTTGACACAAAGCCCACACACTAAAACCTTGATAGAGACCAGATCCCTCAGTTGTGGGAAATAGGGCTGTGTCTACCACTTAGGAAAGAATTCTACTGTATTTGTTTTATTCCTAGATCTTGGCTGTGCTTGAATCGAAGACTCTGTCTCTTCTCATCCCCCGAAAGAGAAGAAAAGAAAAGCAAGGACAAAGAGCATTTCCTTTATTTTCTAAAACTATTTCCAGTTATTCCCAGTGATTCTTTAAAAAGACGAGTGTGGCCAGTGGCTTAATGGTCAGCTCCTGAGACTGACTCATGCACATGAGACATTATTTAGGGAGGCATTACCTAAGGGAGCCCTGGGAAAGAATTTTGTTCTAGTTACTAACATGTTTTGCTTTTAAAAATAAGGTTGTGGCCAGAGTTCTCAGATATCCTTGAATAAGGGGAATGGATTTGGGTTATTATTTCTGTCTGTTATCATCTCAAAACCGAAAGGCCGTTGGAATAACCAATTCTACACCCCGTGTGTGGACAATGGACAGCTAGTGATGCGTGTTCGAGGACCTGGTTGGAAAAGCAGAAATGACTCCTTCCTTCCTCCCAGTGCCTACACTGACTCCCAATTCTTGCTTCTGCAGAAGTCCAGAGACAGAGGATTAGCAATCCGGTCAAAATGACAATACCAGTAAAGGAAACCTCCAGAGGACCCAGAAACAAACATTCAAGCAAAAAGGTTGTACCCAAATTTATTAGGAAGGAAATAGGTCCTTAGGACAAAACAAAACAGAAACTGTTGGAAGAGGTAGAGAGGACACCACAAATGTGCTTAGCTCTAAAGCGATTAATCAGCTTCCTTGCTTCCTTAATTTCCAGCTGTAGAAATATGCCGAGAGGAAAAAAAAAAAAAAAAAACTAGTAAGTGTAGGAAGAGTGTTATTTTGACTCCAAGGCTGTAGTTGGGGGTGGGGGGTGGGACGGGAATGTGGGCCCTCCTTAACAACAGCAGAAAGACTTTTGCTGTATCCGTTCCCAGACTATAAACATTCAGAGACTCCTCGCCAAGCACATAATAAAATTTTCCTCTCTCTCTCCCCCACCCCTCAATCTCTCTCTCTCTCAACCTCTCTCTCTGATTTCCTGTAGTTTGTACTATTCACATGTAAATCATGATGAGTATCAGTGTGGTCTCCAACTCAAAAAATGCTGAATTTTTCCAAAAGTATCCAAAGCTGCCTGCTGAGAAGAAAGCACCTTTGAGGAGCTATTTCACTGGCCCAGAAATGTATGTGCTCATTTCAGCGACTGAAAAGATTCGAAACAAGAATATGTAAAAAAAAAAAAAAAAAAACGATCCGTTGATAGCGATCACAAGAGATGTCACCCAGGAAAAGCCTGTTTCTACAACAGACGAGGAACAAACACAGCATTCTTAACCGAAAACTCTAAGGAGGGTCTTGCATAATAAATCACGAATCCGATCCAAAAGTCAAACAATGTTGGCTCCGAAAGGTGACACTCTGAAATTTTTCTACAACTGGTTTAGATCAAGAAGCAAATTTTCTCTCTTTCACTTGAGAAGTAAACACTGACTATAAGTGTCCTTTAAGAGATGAATCATTGAGCCCCTGCCTCTGACATGGGATTAGGTCATTTGTTTGTTTCTGGGATATAGTCTACCCTTGACTACAACTGGGCTCCACGATTTGTTCAAACGTTTTCTGGCAATTTCTGATTTGTTCAGACAAAGACCAGAAGCTTAAATCCCACGGAATTAACCGGTTGGGTTATTACCAAGGTGGAACAGAGCCAGAAAGCTGAGAACATACACACCATGCAGCGTTGGGACATAATGTCTGCCTTCATAAGGATAGTATCATTTCTAGGACTCTCACCCACAGTTAGCTCAATGGACTGGAAATGTTTTTCTTTTCTTTTCTTGTTTTTTTTTTTTTTTTCTTTTAACAGCAGGAACAGAAAAGATTAGTCATTACTCAGGTGAGCAAGTTGTTTGCCTCTTGGAAAATACTAGAAAATAAAAATATCCTCTCTCTTATAACATCGACATCTCTACGTTAACCAACAAACCGAAAAGGGAGAGACAGAAAGAAAACAAGGGTGAGAAAGAGGGGGAGAGATGGAAGAAAGGGAGGAAAGAAGGAAATGAAATAACATTATGATGCTTGACAGCTGTTGGAGTCCTACCTGCCGTTCGTGTGACACTGGCAGTGTACCCAGGGCTCTCAATTACGTTATCGATCGGTTTTTCTGAAATCATTAATCATCTTTTATATTGGAGGAAGCCAAAGGTGAAAAAGATTGAGTAATTTAAGGAAGACCCCACACCAAGCTCAAGAACGAGCCAAAATAAACCTTGCTCTTTAAGTCTTAGTTTACAGTGCTTATCATGGCACTGGAGGGTTTCCATCGCTTCTGGCTCTGCCCCGACATCAGTGTACATCTCGTAGTGTCACAGGTGTCCCCCCCCCCCCCCCCCCCGTCTTTATGAGCCCCTTCCCAAAATTGCTCTGTGAAAGTTAAGGCACTGTGATGCATTGTAACCACGGCGGGGGTCCACGGAAGAGTCAGGTCCCCACTGTAGGACCTCCTCCTGCTGCTCGCAGAAAACACACTGGGATGGGTGGTAGGCCAGTCTGCATGGCCACCATCTCTTCTATAGAAAACCACGCTCTTGCCATAGCAGTGGTTTTTTGGCAGGGCTGATTTTGCCCTCTGGAGGACATTTGGTAACCTCTGGAGACATTTTGGGTCATCACAATGGGTGGAGGGGGGAGGTAGTACCCTCACCTAGTGGATGGAGGCTAGAGATACTGCTAAACCTCTACCGTGCACAGGACGGCCCCCACAACAGACACTTGCAAAGCCCGGAATATCAGCGCTGCCAAGGATGAGAAGCTTTGCTCCATGGGAGTCTTGCTCGAGTCACACGCCCTACGGGCCTGACCTCTTGACCCAGCACCAAGGGTGGGCAAAGATATCAGAAAAAGTGTTCTCTATTCCTTTACAAAATTCAAACCTTAAGGCCAACAAAAACTTGGTCTTGCCAGGCTGATAATAAAGACAGGGAGACATAGCAGAATTAAGATGGGGGTGGGGAAGAGGAATCTGAAGACTTTACTTGAAATAAGTCCTACCTCCCTACCTCTGAAACTTTTGAGCTAAGTCCATCAATTATTTCCATTTTTGGAGGGGGATTTGTTTAAAGAGTTTTGCTTAAGCTAGTGTGAATTGGACTTCCAGTTTCCAAGCAAGGGTCTTGGCTAATACAGAAACGGGTGAGCAAGAGAGCTATCATTGCAAGAATACCTGAAACACATTCTAATATTCCTAAAAGCATATCATTCGCCCAATCCACTACTTCAGCTCCTAATAGTAATGAACAGCACTGCGGCCCCTTAGCCAAAAGTAAAATCTCTTCCATGTATTTTTAAAATAAGAGATTACCAGGATCACCAATCTACTGTTTTCCATTAGCCGGACAAGGAAGAGACAAAGCTCATCGACAAAATCGAAGACCTAGTACTCGAAATCAGGAGTTCCAGATGCCCGTTTAATCCCAATGTCAGATCCCAAGTGTCCAGGGAATCGCGCAGCAGACAACATCACATTCCCCAGAGACCTCTCTGAGGCTTTGACTCATCTGGAACATTAGAGGTGTGAGTTATAAGGAGCCTCTTCCGGACAGCATCTCTTGGAACCTCCCCTGGGATGGTAAAGAGACGTGTGTCCCACGCAGCCTGCGTGGACTGGGGAAACCCAGCCAGAGCAGGACCAACTCTCTTGAGTTGAAGAGATGAGACTGAGAGGCCTGGAGCCTGGAGCCGCTAGAGTCCAGCCACCAGGGTAGGGGAGAGAATGCCCGGAGAGGACTCCAGGGATCCCCAGACGGCCCACCTGAGGTCTTCAGCGGAGTGTTCATCTCGTGCCCACACCAGAAGAAACTTCCTGAGGCTGCAGAAAGAACCACCGCTGGGCTACAGCCCACAGCATCAGAGCTCACACAGCCAGACTGGATAACCTCAAGCCCGCCCAGCCCTGTGAAGGGCCCACCGAGGGGGCTTGCCTCAGTGGTGGGGGGTAATGACTCCCAGGTGCTAAGTGCAGCTCTGGTCCCGTCTAACAAACCTTCAAAGCAAGACCTGAGAAGATCAAACTGTTTCTGCGTAACTGAACTCACGGCCCCCGTGGGGCCATGTGACTTTAGCAGGATGCCAGTGGAGAAGGGCTTCTCATCCTTAGCAGCACTGAACAAAGCTTGCGAATATTAAGAACAAAGCTCAAGAATATTCACAGAAACATAAAAACATCCTGCAGTGGAGTAAAATGCACGTCTGGCAAACAATAAAAAAAAATTACTAAGCATGCAAAAACAGAGGAAAATATGAGCCAGCCGATGCTTGTGAAGCAGGAGAACTGCCCAGGAGGCCCCCAGAACCACGAGAAATAAGAAACTATTGATGTTTGAAGCCACAAGTTTGGGAATGGTGTTTTAAACAATAAGGAACTGAAAAAAAGCATCTTCTCTCACCTGGATGGTTATTCTGGCCTCCAGACTGGTTTTCCTGATTCTGTGCTTCCCTCCCATAAATACCTCAATAGCACTCAGAGTGGTTCTGTGATCCACAGCAGGTCGTGTAAATCTTGGGCTCCCAGCCCTCCCCTGGCTCACCATTTCCCTCAGAGTAGATGCAAAATTCCTGCAACAACCTAGAAGGCCCTCCAGGGCCTGCCTCTCCACCTGCCCCCTCTGCCCCCCTCCACACACACACATCTGCCACCCGTTAAACCCCATCCCTAGACTCCCCTTCTGGCTTCTCTGGACCCTCTGGCTCCAACCACCGAGTCTTATTCCCATTTTTCAAATATGCCCCTGGGATGCTCTTCACAGGTGGTTACACGCTAAAGGTCTCCCTCTATGGAAACTTCTCTGACAGCCTGTAGGAAATCGGGGCCTCTCACCCATGCCCGCTGGCAGCCCCTGTCCCCTTCAACACTTCAGGTAACACCACCCACCTAACATGCAGTATGTTTTTCTTATTCATTTGTTTGTCCCTGAGGGCAGGGGCTTTACCAATTTTGATATATATGTTACATATAACATATAATCAGGAATATATATATATATTTATAATATATATAATATATAATCAGGGGATATATTAGCATATATTATATATAATATATTCCCAGCACTCATAATAGTCTCTGAAATGTAGTAAGAAATCAATCAAAATAAAATATTGGTAGATGGAAGGAATGAAGAAGGAAGATGAAATGAATGTTCGATTGATGACTACACACAGGGCAAGATAAGGCCAGGTGGAAATTTTCTCGTGGAAGTCCCTACTAAGAGATTAGACGGATGACCTTCTTGGGGATGTCCCGAGCCTCCAACTGCATCTCATCAGCTGCTCTAAATGGCCTAATTTTTGTTAGATCTTTGTCTTCTTCCATTTGCCTCAGCAGCCCTCCTTATCGGCTCACAGCAACTTTTTTTTTAAGATCTTATTTATTTATTGATGACAGACATAGAGAGAGAGAGACAGAGACACAGGGAGAGGGAGAAGCAGGCTCCATGCAGGGAGCCCGATGTGGGACTTGATCCCGGACCCCGATTGGCAGGTGCTCAACCACTGAGCCCCCCAGGTGCCCGCAACTTTTACCAGTAACTGACAAGTAGGAGAGCTTGTTCTCCCAAAGCTGAAGGCAAGATTCCATTTGCAAAGGCAGAATTTGAAAAAGAAAGGAAGGAAAAGGAAATGCACCTACAATGTCCACAAAACAAAACCAAATAGGGGGATCCCTGGGTGGCTCAGTGGTTTAGTACCTGCCTTTGGCCCAGGGTGATCCTGGAGTCCCAGGATCGAGTCCCACTCTCCCTGTGTCTCTGCCTCTCTCTCCCTTTGTGTCTCTCATGAATAAATAAGTAAAATCTAAGAAAAAAACAAAATGAAACAGAAAACACCTGACTTTCTGGGTTGCTTGACTTTTTAGGTCTATATCTGGTAGTTGGTAACTCAGGCTTGTTCAGTGCATGAAAATCCATGGAGCTGTACACTTATATATACACATTTCCAAATGTATTTATGCATAATAAAAAAATTAAATGAGGTGCACATAGTTGTCTTAATAATCTACTTTTTTTAATGACTTTATCTTTTTTTCTGTTTTCTTTATTTTATTTTTAAGATTTTATTTATTTATCCATGAGAGACACAGAGAGAGAGAGAGGCAGAGACACAGGCAGAGGGAGAAGCAGGCTCCATGTAGGGTCTCCAGGATCAGGCCCCGGGCTGAAGGCGGTGCTAAACCGCTGAGCCACCCGGGCTGCCCTGTTTTCTTTATCTATTTTAAATACTCTACACCCAAAGTGAGGCTCAAACTCACAACCCAGAGATCAAGAGTCACATGCTCCACCGACTGAGCCAGCCAGGCACCCCAGCAAGAAGGTGTTTTTAAAAGCCACACTGGTGACAAATGGAAAACAACCTAAATATTTCACGTTGGAGGGATAATGCATTATAGTCCCACCATAAAATAGAACACGAGCGAGCCCTAAGAATGGGGATAGCAGAAGTATATTTTACAACACAAGAAGATGTTCAGAATGTATTTGGCTAGAATATGGGGCAAATCGTGTGTACAACATGATGCCACACACACACACACACACACACACACACAGAATAATTCTAAACACAATGCATTGCCACGTTGTCCACAATTATTGCTGGGTGGTGAGCACAGTATGGATTTTCTTTCTAGAGCTGAGTTCTCACATCTGCTGCTTCTTTACCCCACTCCGGTCCCTCTGGAGTAGGATTTACTCCCCAGCACATTTGCTCATTCACACATACGAAGATGGAAACACCATTGACACCCACGGAAGATGCTGAGGATCCTCCGAAGCCAGGAAAGTCCTTGGATCTCCGTCCCCTCTTTCGTGGATGAGCACACATCCGTTCAGATGCCTTTGCTCATTCTCGCCCCCACACTTTCACACACACTGCGTGAGCCCTCCTCCACTTCCCCAAGGCTTTCTTGATGTCTGCCTGTGAGACCCATGGCACCAGTTTGAATGTCCCACAGCACATCAAATATCTGACAGCAAGATACCTGTTGGCACACCTTACAAAATGAAGCGCTGGTGAGAACATCAGAAAAAAATCTGGATGCAGAACAACATAATTGAAACTTTGGTTTCTGTGTGCCAGCAACTGGGGTAAAGCCTTCTAGGATCTGGGCACCATATGGTGGAGGCAGGCGCAATATTAATCAGTAATGTTATTCCTGTTGCCCTAGATCTTTTTTGGCAAGAACTCCAGGGGTAGGGCCAGCACTCATGGTGCTGAGTGTAATAATAATGTTGGACATTTGCACAACTCCTGGGGGAAAGTCTACAAAGCATGTGGTCTAAGACACTCCAGGAAAGGAACATAAGCCCAGTTCAGTCCCTTACTCGCCCACCCCAACCTTCTCATGGAAGGCGGAGGCTGCACATATGCTACCTTTGGGTGCTGCCTTCAGGGAAAGCCACACGGGTCTGCCCCTGACTTCAGCAAGTGCAAGTGGAGCTTATCTGTGTCAAGCACCTACCTTTAGCTGTGAAGGATATACTTTGATTCACAAAACGTGGCTGGCTGCTTTTGTGAGGTTCACAGATCGAGGTGGGGATAGATGACCAGGCAGGACGTGGGGACCTAGTCTTGGGATAGATGACCAGGCAGGACGTGGGGACCTAGTCTTTCGGGGAAGGAGCAGAGGGAAGGGGGGCAACGAGAGGCACCAAGAGGCTTTAACCCAAGGCACAGTGTGAAGAACGGACTAGGGGCAGGCGGTACCAGTTAGCCGGTGTGTGCATTGTCATAGAATATTCGGGGTCTTTCTCAAGTATATAGATATAAATGTCTGTCAACATGAGTGCCAAATGTTAACTGTAGGCTGCATTCCATCAATGTTTATTTTTGTCTTTTTAAAATGTAATCACATTTTCCTTTTTTAAACAAGAATTTTTTTATAGAATTGGCAAAAAATGTTTGGAGGCTTTTTAGCATGATTGGGATCTGGAATAGGGCATTGTTGGGAGGAATGATAGGCCCTTGTAGGACAGTCTGCCTACACGCTTATGGTTTTATGACATCATGTTCTCGGAAGTGTAAAGGGGCTCTTGGAATTGCACGCAGACCTAAGAACACCCGCGAGTCGGTCTGCTGGGCCACAGGCATTTCCTATGTGCCACCTTCACTCTGTTCAATAGTTCTGCTGGGTTGAATTATTGTTCCCATATACTGGCTGAGAACCTGAGGCTCAGGAAGGCTCAAGTCCACATCACCAGTTGTTAGAAGTGTCCTTCATTATTGCACAAATTCCGTTGAAAGTGACTGACATTTTATCTCATTTTTTTGTCTTTTTGCCGTCCTGGGCTCATCCCACCTTCTCACCTCCATCTACCGCAGAGTGCGTGCATGCACGGGGGAACTGTGAACTCGCTTTCATCCTTTCACGCCCCATTGGGATTTAGAAAGTCTATAGGGTAGCAGCTGCTGGGCACAGTGGGAACAGTTTTGGATCCCAGCCCCACCTTGGAGTCTCAGTTTCCCCTAAAAGTACTTGCCCTGTAGCATGTTGGGGAGGATTGCACATTGTGTGAGATTTAGAAAGCACCTAGCTGACACTTAGCTCTCATAAATGTCATTTATTATTATTATTATCATTATTATTCCCCGCCAAAGAAAAGGCTCCAAGGAAAAATTTGATAATAGACCAGTGGAAATGAAAAGAGTTTATACCATTTGACCCAGGAAATCCAGGATTAGAGATCTGTGGATATAAAAAAATAAATAAAATTAATTTAAAAAGAAATAAATAAATCAGAAATCCATGGATATAAAAAATAAATTAAAATAAATTTTTAAAAATTAAAAAAAAAGAAATCTGTATACATACTCAAATAGGACCAACATTCTACAGGGATGACCAGAAAGATCATAATGGTGGTTAAGATGTAGGAAGATTTCCGCACCAGTTGGCCAACAGCTGCTTCCCCAAACTGGACACTCCTTAACCACCACCCAGGTTGCCTTGGCCTCTTCCCAGAACCTTCTGGAGTGTCCCAGGATCCAGCTCCTAAAGGGTTAACTTGGACTTCATTAGGGACCTCTAGGACATTGCTCCCACTCCCCAGGTGACTGCCAGCTGCCATCTGATTGGTGAAAGCCAGAATGGGCCCCTACCTAGAAGCTGCCTCCTCACAAATCCAAGCCAAGTTTTCATGTTCCTTTTGCTTCTTTGCATATTGTTTGCTCTATGGCACAAATCTGGAAGTAACCTAAATGCTTCATTAAATAAATTATGACATGTACCTCCTAACCCAATATGACGCAACCTTATAAAAAGGAATGAGTCGGCTCTAATATGTAGAAAGTGCGGACAGCCAGGAGGTGTGTTCAGCAACCACGGCAGGTCACCTGTGTGTATACACTGTGTAATTCCATTTGAGCAAAATAAATTGAACAGACATTTATGGATGAATATATCTACATAAAACATGCAACGTGCTTAAAATAACTGCATCTCACATTCAACTCCCATCATTCATTATTATTCAGAAAACCTAAGTATCAACAAAATGAAGACTGTATCTTCCAGTTGGGTGCTATACATTCAAAAATGTAAATATGTCCCCAATATGCACGCATGCTTACAGACTTTCTATTTATATCAATTGTTTGTAGAACACTTCTGTGTTTAGGAGAAACTGTGAACAATTGTGACTTCTAGGGAGGGAAGCTGGGATGCAGGTGGTAAGTGTTCAGACAATTGTTAGGTCTCGCTTTACACTTTGTCCTATTTAACACTTTGGGTCCTGAGTACCTATTGCCATTATTATTATTACATTATTGTAGTTGTTGTTGTCGTTGTTTTGTGAAGGGCAGACTCCGAACAAACTAGTTTGTTTTGGCCACTGCAAGGGAACAATGCGGCAGACCACATGGGGCCCTGGGAGCCTGGGATGTGCCGGGAAGGACAGGGTTAATACCCCTTCCCCGGGTAGCCTGCTGCCACTGCTTGCAATCCTGCAATTAGGCTAATTAAGCAGTAGTTTCACAAGTAGGATGGAAACGTAATTGGCAGCCGACACCTGAGCTCTCAAAGGTAGATGCTAGAAGGCTTCTGGATGGGTGGAGGCTCCGGCTGGGGAGAGGCACTCATTGCAGGGGCTTATCTAAAAGTATTCTCTTTCCAGACTTCAGAGAAGATTTGGAGCAAACTGGCCCCCCTTGTGCATTCAAAGGCTTGCAGTCATGGGTGAATCAGTACAGAAAAGGAGTAAAAAAGAAAGTGGGAGCTCTCCATTCATTTAATTTTCTAAAGGGGGGGTTTCTCTACACATTGAATAAAAAGGGGGGGGTCTCTATTCAATGAATAAATATTATTGGGTTCTTTCAGGAAGAGAAGATCCGCAGCAAGGCTTGGGGAGAGCCTGCTTCGCCCTCTGCCTGGGTCTCTGCCTCTCTCTCTGTGTCTCTCATGAATAAATAAATAAAATCTTTAAAAAAAAAAAAAAGGATGTCTCAGTTTTTTTTTTTTTTTTACCTGGCCACTCTACTTATACCATTTCTAAAGCCCATATAACTCTTAGAATCAATGGGCTATTTATGATTGGTCAGAACTTTTTCTTCCTTACTTAGTGGTTCCTAAAATCATGCGGCATTTCAGGGGCTTCTTGGATTGGTTAAAGTGTGATATTATCCCCATTTGTCAGAGGGGCAGACTGAGGCTCACAGAAATTAATTAACTCCTCCAATGGCACAAACTCCCCAAAGCCAATGGCACAGTCAGGATTGGAACTCAGGCTCTAGGAGCGGCACCCCACTGCTGTGCTTCTAATGAAGGAGCCACAGGAGCCGAATGTTAAGTCAACACTGGACCATTAGGTGCCAATTGGCTACGTTTCTGATTTCCCCCTTTTTGCTCAAAATTCTGTAAAGCAGTTTTTGGTCTATAGCTTCTTGGCCATGAAGAGTTGAGATTCAAGCTCAAGTCAGAGGTTACAGTCTTGACTTCAGGAGCTTCTCTGTCATTAGAACGTGAACTCGTGAGGAGTGCTCACAGCCTTCTAGGGGATTCAGGTGGGGCTAGAACCTGCACGTCTGTCTGGAGCTTGTAAGCCACGCGGGCCACGCTGCCCCTACTACAGTCAGCAAGGGAGGTTGGTTCTGGAAACAGATTTTTAAATCTTCAATCAACACCTAACAAGTGCTCAAACCCCAGCGTGCACTCATCCAACAAACATTTCCTGAGGCATCCTCCAAGGAGGCCCGGTTCTAGTGCTAGAGACATGCAAAGGGGGAAAGAGATGAAAAAAATCTTTGCCCCCATAGTGTTTAATCTTACAGGGATAAGGGCAGAAAATGAAAAATCAAATTATGTAGCATCTTAGAAGATGATAAAAAAAAAAAACTGTGGAGAGAAGTAAAACAAGCAGGAGAGAGAAATAGGAAATGATGGGAAGTTGCAGTTTGAAGGGGGCTGGAGGGCCAGGAGCTATCTCAGGGTGAAGCCGTATGAAGCTCTTAGAGGAGAGCGTTCCATTCAGAGTTGATGCAAAGGCCCTGAGGCCTGTACATGTGTGTGATATCTGATGATGCCAGTGACACTGCCCTAGGGTGAGTGAGAGGAGCTTTGGTGAGAAGGGCAAGAGGGAAGGGAAGGGGCACCTGTAGGGTCCTCACACAGACCTTGGCTTCTGCCCTGAGAGAGAAGGGACGCTTGCCAACCATATGTAGGGCATTAGACAGGTGACTTGATTTCTTGAAGCTTCACAGATGTTTCTTCCTTTAAAAAATGGAGCCACTAATAGGAACCTATGTCTTGGCGCACTTGCATGACCTAAGTGAGAATTACAATGACCCGCACCAGGGGACGCCCCATGCCATGTTGCTGAGCTGTTGTACAAATAAGTACCCAGCATCTTAGTCCCTTGGCAAGTACCTAGCTTCATTAACGTGCCCAAAGGAAAGCCAATAGACTGAGATGGCAGGTATAGGTGGGAAAGAATTTTAATATCCTGATGGATCCATTCATTCGTTGAGTCATTCAGCAAACATTTCCCAGGTGCCTCCTTGTGCCAAATCTAGATTTCCAGTTCTCTTAAAAAATCAGGAGCTTCAGCTACACTGGGCCCCAGTCCCACTTGGCAACCAACAGGCCAGCCTGAGAGGCACCCTGGGACCTGGGAGTTCATACCCAGTCTACTTGCCTCACTTAAAAAAATTTTTTTCACCATCTGTGGACACCGCCCACCTTGGACATCTATGTGTTGACCTCCAGGAGTCATGCCACAGTGGAGGGGACGATGACCCTGGCTGGCTTCATGGCAGCTGGGACTTGTCAGATACTGAGCACGGCTTCAGGGCAGAGAGGGTTCATCCACGGCCCCACAAGGAGGCCACAGGCAGGTGACTTCCAAGGCCGTACCTTCCAGGAGTGCTGGGCTAAGTGGCCGTCCATTTGCAAATAAAAGCACAAAAAGGAAGATGGTAGGCACTCGAGTCACATGGCAAAATGTGCTCAGGCGACATTGCGTGAGTTCCGATTGAGCAAGGGAAGTGGGGGAGAGAGAAGATTTAATGCAGCAGGCAGCTTGGGTCAGGGTTATTTCAGCAGGGGGGTAAGCTCAGGAATGGGCCCGGGTTTCCTCGCCAGGTCCTGGTTCCTTCCTACCTCTGGTGATGGGAACGTCTCACCTCACCTAGTGTGATGCTAGGGTTAGTGGTAAGGACCATTCGGCTGAGGTGGCCCTGAGATACAAGCCACTAGCGGATTCATCTAGTACTGGCCAGAAGAAACAGTGAAGTTGAACAGAATCAGGGATCACATGGCCACGGTCAGACATTGTGATCTTATCTCCAGGGTTGTGTGCTCTAAAAGCATTTGATCATAAACAGGGTGGAGTAGGAAGGGGTGTATGTAGGTTGCCTTGAATTTGCACCCAGGATGAGTTAGTATTTGAAGGACCCTAATCAGGATCTCACCTGCCAGGGGTGGGTGCTTAAGCATTTCTAGTGTTGCTGCAGGATTCTAAGCCAGAGGGTTTGCTAGAAAGGGCTGCTACTACCGATAGGGTTTCCAATGGGTGAAGGAGTCGTGCTTCTAGTATTCAAGCAACAGTTGGTTAGAAACACCACACAGGTACTGCTATCCTTGCGTGGCGTAAGAACACAGCAGGCCCCCTCTGTTCCAACTTCCAGAGCACGGCCAGAGGTATTCACTTCCTTTGTTTTTTATACAATTTAATTGTAAGCTTGTATAACTTGATTTTTAATAATGGCTGTGTTTAACAACGGGCTGACAAAGTTCCTGAAAATTGGGCAGTCGGTCCTCACGAGGCTGAGCCTGGATTCTCTACCTCTCCATTGCCTACTTAGCGCCTACCCAGCCTTCCTTCGGATCTCAGCCAGGCAGTATTTGGTCAGGGAATTCTCCATGCATTCTCCCCACAGGCCCCATCACACTTGTGTGAGCTAATTATACACATGATTATCATTCTGTGGTTCATGACCCATTACAACGTCAGCTCCATAAAAACAGAGTTCTGGTCTACCCTGTTTCCCATACCACTTGCAGGGCCTGGTACACAGTAGGTGCCCAAATATTGCTTAAGGAATGAATGAATGAGTGAATGAGATATTTCCATGAAGGCTTTCTCGATCTTTCATACATACAAGTTTTGTTGACAGTGTAGAGAAATTATGTAAAATTTTGTGTTCAAAGAGTGAATCATTTATTAAACAAATGGCCTGCTTCTCAGCTCTTTGCAAGAGCTTAATCTTTTTATGCACCACAAACCCTGTCGGGAGTCTGGGGATGCCTGTGACCCCCTTCTCAGGACTGTTTTTAAATGTATAAAGAATGTATAGGCTTGCAAAGAAAACCAATTATATTAAAATGTAGTTATCAAAAAAAAAATTTAACAAATGCAAACATGGTAATATATGTGCTTTTTTATTAACACACAAAATGACAAGATCCAGTAGGAAGCCTAATGACTGTAATTTAGAAATAGCAATAACTATAAATGAGATTCCGAATTATCTGTAACACTGATGTGATACGAAATTATCTGGCTTCCATTGGTGGCAAAATTTTGAGCACTGCTAACACTACCGCGCTTTGCCTACATTTCAAATGAGAAAAACGACACCGTTCAGGTTAGCGCCTATGTGTGTGCATATCTGTTTATCCTGAATTCTATCCAAGAATGGCTGGGAGGGTCCACAGACCCCAGCTTAAGGACTCCTGTGGAGAGACCAATCAGCTCAAGGGCTCGAGGAGAAACAGATCAAAGATCTCCACACCAGAAAGAGTCTGTGCAGATGAAGAGCCAGGATTTGGTGTCAGACATTCCCCAGATTCCGATTTCTGTATCTGCCTCTCACAGGCTGTGTGACCATAGACAAGTTACCTAACTCCTCAGAGCCGGAGTGTCCTCATCTGTGAAATGGGGCTAATAACCCCACCTCCAAGGAACTTTCTTTAAAATTAAATATAGTTGACACACAATGATGTTACATTAGTTTCAGGTGTCGAGCAGAGTGATTCAACTGCTCTCCATGTTACTCTGCGCTCACCACCGGGGTAGCTGCCATGGGGCACCATGCAACACCATCACAATCACAATCCCATGGACTATATTCCCTATGTTGTGCCTTTTGTTTCTGTGACTTATTCATTTCCAAGGAATAAGTTTGGATGCTTAAATAACGTAGAGCCATGCGTGGCATGTAACTGACACTCAGAAAACAACAGCTACTATTTCCATAGTACTGTGCCGAGACTTTTTGGCCCAGGAAGCCCCAGAGCTTTTAACAGAATCAAAGTGGTTCATTGGTGACTGGAGGAGATCCTATTCCAGTGACTACTGAGGCTTGAAAACCATAACATGGACACAGAACAGAGGAGCCATTTATCTCGACTGGATTCCTCTAAGAGGACTTTGACTTTCTGAGCAGAAAAGTGCTTTGATTGGAGTTCGTGGAGCTGAACAGCCCAAGAGAAACACACACTGGTGCTGGAGCCTTGCTGACGACAGCCACCCTCCATATTCTGCAACCAGACACAGGGGGGTATGCTCCAGCACAGGGGGCTCAGGACTTCCCTGCTTAGTGCTCCAAGCCCCCACGGGATGACTAGTAGCTTCCTCTCCACTCAGAAAAGCATCCCCTTTCGGATGATCTGATGGATGGTCACTAGAGGTAATTTGCAGACCGCTCTTCTCTCTTAGCTCCTGAGACCCCAATGCGATTCTTTAGAGGGGGCAGGTAAGAGGACACCTGCTTTGTCCTGGGCAAAATCCAGAAAGAAAGTTTAGAGCCCATGGAAGTCTGGTCTTTTTCTTCCAGGGCTCTGGACTCATTACTACACTGTCTTTGGAGGTAAAATAAAATAATAAAATAAAATAAAATAAAATAAAATAAAATAAAATAAAATAAAATAAAATAAAATAAAATAAAATAAAATAAAATAAAATAAAATAAAATAAAATAAAATAAAATAAAATAAAATAAAATAATTTTCTGGAGTTCAAATGAACAAGTGTCCCATTTGCCTAGGAATGAGAGGTTTTCTTAGATGCAAGGTTTTTGGTGTGGAATCAGGGCGAGTTCAGGGCAGATCACTGCAGTTGGTCTGCAATCGAATCCTGATTCTTCCATGTACCATTTGTGTGGCCCTGGGAGAGCTGTTTTTTCACTCCGATCCTTACTGTCCT
This sequence comes from Canis lupus familiaris, assembly GCF_011100685.1. Classification (NCBI taxonomy): domain Eukaryota; kingdom Metazoa; phylum Chordata; class Mammalia; order Carnivora; family Canidae; genus Canis; species Canis lupus. The sequence continues at coordinate 40,269,028 of NC_049245.1, read as the reverse complement.
CATGTCCCAGTGGGGATGTGTACTGCCACAGTATTATCATAAGGACTAAGTCAGATAATATTTTACTATAAGGATTAAGGGAAGTAACATGTAATCACCCCTCCATTGACTTCCATCCCACTCAAAATAAAACCCAAAGTCCTTGTCATAGCCTATGATGTCCTACCCAGTCTGGGTTTGCTCCAGCTCAATCCTCTCTGCCTCCTGCCCCGCTCTGTGCCCTTTGCTGTGGCCAGTGGCCTTCGCGCTGTGCCTTGCGTGCCCCGCGTCCTCCTCCTCTTCTGGCCTTTGCACTTGCTGTTCCCTCTGCCTAGGATGCTCTTCCCCAGACATCCTCATCACGCCCAGCGTCTACACCAATGGCATCTCCTCAAAAGACCTTCGCTTATCACACTACCTGAAAGAGCCTCTCCCTCCTACCAAGGTCTATTCCTCTGCCGTACTTTTCCCACATGGCATTTATCACTACTTGACATTATATTATATATTAACACACTTAGTTGTTTATTGCTTGATTTCTGCATTCATTTGTAAAGGAATCGGGTATTTGATTTTAATCACCAACCCCATGCCCCCAACCCCCTTGCCCTGAATAGTGCCCGGCACAGGACATGGGCTAGTCGGTACCTTTTGGAAGAAATGAAAACATCACATACAGCTACAAGGCCTTCTGAGCACAGGAAATGCCATCTACTTGTGGCCACTCCCCTGCCACCAGTTTCATGAGAGGTGACTGTTAAATTTTGGGGAATTTCTCAAGTTGGTTGTTAAACACAGCCTTGAAAGAATGAAATTCCACAAACTTACAGTTAAATAAATGATATGAAACACAAAAGGTATGCTAGGTGAAATAAGCCAAAACAAAAGATCAAATATTGTGGGATGCAATTTTTATGAAGTACCTAGAATAGGCAAATTCATAGAAACAGAAAGAATCAAGGTTCCGAGGGACTGGGGGGCAGGGGGAATGGGTGCTACTGTCTGATGGGCACAGAATTTCTTTTTTGGCATGATGAAGAAATTCTGGAAATAGCGGCAATGGCTACGTAATATTGTAAATGTACTTAATGCCACTGAATTGAATATTTTTAAATGGCTACAATAATAATTTTTATGTATATTTATCACAATTTCATATATTATATATATAATTTTATATATATATATATATATATATATATAACTTAAGGGAAATAAATACTCAAAACTCATCCCTTCCTAATGATTTTCCTATATTGTGCTATTGGCCTTGAGAGGACTCACATGTGTGGTGGAAATACTATGTAACGATGTTGTTGTACATCTCCTCCCAGTGTCATGTTCAGTGGCTGAAGCCCAGCTGGCATGACATGGAGCAGAACCGCCCAGTTGAGCCCAGTCCACCCTCAGAATTATGACGGAAATAAGTTATTCTTTTAAGTCACTAAATTTGATAACGTTTTTACCCAATGATACCTAGAACAACTGCTTACCTTTAAGCTTCTTTATGAAAGAAAAATAATTTTCTACCACATTTAATGAAAATTGGTGTTCTTGCATGCAAACTGAAACCTTACCAATTCAGGTTGGATGAGACAGGGTGAGGGCAAGAACAAGCACTACCCAGTAATTTAGAAACCTAGACGTTAATCCCTAACAGACTCTGTGACTTTGGCTGTGTTCTTTCTCTCTGGACATTAGGACCCTCATCTGTAGAATAAGATTCATTCGCTAAAATAAAATACACTAAATGCCACTGTGTTGGGCATTGCTCAGAGCTTGCCTTTTCTAATGAGCCTGACAGCGTAGTAGGTAAAACAGTTAAGACAAAGACCAAGAAATGAGCCACCAAGGGGCACCTAGCTGGCTAAGTCAGTGCAGTATGCAACTCTTAATCTCAGGGTCATGAATTCAAGCTCTGCATTGGGTGATGGGGCATAGAGCTTACAAAAAAAAAAAAGATAATGTTATAATACTGGAAAAGTGCATGAAGAGAACACAACCAGAGGAAATAAAGAGTGTGGTGGAGAAGAAGGAAGGCCGAAGATGGCCTGTTGAAGGAAGTAATATTCCAGCATCAATCTGAATGGAAAGATGAGGTGGCTACATAAAGACCCAAGAAACGAGCTTTCCAGGCACAGGCAACAGCAAAAGAGCAAAGAACTACTGTTGCACGGTTAAGAAACAGCCAGAAGGCTAGCATGATGGAGCAAGATGAGTAAGAGAGTGGTAGTAGATGAATTTAGAGGCATAAGAGCGAAAATCAAGCAAGCTGGAGGAAAGGCTGGCTAGTCCATGCAGGACCTTGCCTTATAAGCCACTGTTGACCTTGATCAATGGTTTCCAAACTTTGAGCCATAGTCCCCGGCGATGGTAGAAGTTGGTGCCTTTGAAAAGAGAGGAGATTATTACAAAGATCCCATGATTTGGTATGCATGCAAAATAGTATCTGTCAACTAAATAAATGCATCTCATATTTTGTATACCGCCTGCTTTTAAATGCATTGACAATGCTATTGTAATTTCCGAAAATACAAATCCACTGCAAAAGTACTTGAGAATTTATAATTCTGCATTTGCCACTACGTTTTTCTCCGTCAATGAAAATGAATAGCTAAAAAAAAAAAAAAAGAAAGAAAATCAATAGCTTAACTCTGTCATGTGACTATGAACTGCCTGGTGGGGGAAAAAATGCACTCATATTCCCACTTAGAAGGACAAATCCTGGGAATGTCCAAAATCATAGATGATTCTGCTACAAGAAAATGTGCTGAGGCAAAAAGAGCAAGAATTTATTGAGTATTTACTATCAGCTAGGCACTGTCGTGTTAGGTATGTCTGTGCGATATGTCTCCCTGAAACTCAATGACTCAAAACAATAAATCTTTAGTATTGTTTATAGATCTATGGGCTTAGCCAAGGGGTTCTTCTCTTTAAAGTTGGACTCACTCATGGTTCTGTAGTCAGCTGAGGGTTGAGTAGGTGGATCAGTGAAGAATGGGCTTTCTCACCGGCTAGGATGTTTCTGGCTGTATAGTAGGGGGTCCACGATGACTTCAGCTGGGACGGCTGAGCCCTGCTGCATGCGGTCCCCTCATCCTCCAGTTGGTTGTGCCAGCCTCGTGCATATGGCGGAAGCAGGCTTCCAAAATATGCACAGGATAGATGAGGCCTCCTAAGGCATAGACTGTTTATTCCCACTGCATTTTATTGGTTCAAGTAAGGCATGAATCCGACTGATATTCAAGGGGTAGGAGCTAGACTCCACCTCTTGAAGAAAGGCATTACCAAAATGATATTGCAAAGGATATGGATATAGGGAAGGGTAAAAAGATACAGCTTTTTTTTTTTTTTTTTTTTTTTTTTGCAATTAATCTGTCCAGACAAATGGGGAGGAAAAAAAAAAAAAAAGCAAGTTATGTGTTATTAAAGAACAGATAAGGGCAGCCCAGGTGCCTCAGCAGTTTAGCGCCTGCCTTCAGTCCAGGGTATGATCCTGGAGACCCAGGATTGAGTCCCACGTCAGGCTCCCTGCATGGAGCCTGCTTCTCCCTCTGCCTGTGTCTCTGCCTCACTTTCTCTCTCTCTCTCTCTCTGTCTCTCATGAGTAAATAAATAAAATTCTTAAAAAAGTAAATTTAAAAAAAAGAAAGAAAGAACAGATAATGAGGTACACAGTTTGATCAGGAATCTCAAAACCAAGTCAGTTCCCACTTTGGAGAACAGGTGGCAGTTCCTTATACATACATTGAACTCACACCTGCCCTATGACCCAGCAATTCATTCTAGGTATTTCCCCAAGGAAAATTAATATACACACCGTCCAGAAAGAGTCACATGGATACATCCACCGCAGCTTTATTCGCAGTTGCCAAAAACTGGAACAGAAATTATAAATGCCTTTCACCACTGAATGGATAAACAGAGTGCTGTACATCCGTGGCCCAGGGAAAATTTAAAAATGAACTCAGGTACACACCACAGAAAGAATGAATCTCAAAAACATTATAATATTGAAAGGAGGGATCCCTGGATGGCTCAGCGGTTTAGTGCCTGCCTTCAGCCCAGGGAGTGATCCTGGAGACCCAGGATCGAGTCTCACATCGGGCTCCCTGCATGGAGCCTGCTTCTCCCTCTGCCTATGTCTTTCATGAATAAATAAATAAAATCTTTAAAAATATATATATTGAAAGGAGCCAGATGCCAAAGAGGCCACATTTTGTCTAATCCCATTTCTATGAAGTTCTAGAATTGGCACACCTGAGGTCTGGGGATAGAAATCAAAACCACAGAGGTGAGCAGGTTATTGCTGGGAAAAGGCGTGAAGGAGGGTACAGGAGCGATGGAAGGTTCTACACCAGTTATAGCGGATGTTCCAAGGTTGTAGACATTTGTTGAAACTCATAAAGCTGTATTTAAGATCCTTGAAATTCATTGTATGCAAATTGAACCCCAATTAATAGTAGTAGTAGTAGTAGTAGTAGTAGTAGTAGTAATAAAACCAGGCTCCCAAAGGTTTTCTTTTTTTTTCTCTTTTTTTTTTTTTTTTTTTTCCCAAAGGTTTTCAAAGAAAGGTTTGGAAGACCTTGGCAGAGTTTCACCTTAAGCACGAAGCTCCAGCAGTCACACCATTATTTTTTTTATAATTTTTTTAAAGATTTTATTTATTTATTCATGAGAGACACAGAGACAGAGGCAGAGACACAGGCAGAAGGAGATGTAGGCTCCATGCAGGGAGCCCGATGTGGGACTTGATCCCAGATCCCGGGATCAGGCCCTGAGCCAAAGGCAGACACTCCACCACTGAGCCACCCAGGTCTAACACCATTAGAGAAGCATTCTGATGGGGAGGGGGGAGGCTGGGGGCACCCAGAAGCATCAATGTTCCCCACCAGATCCTGCTACCACAAAAAGAAGGATAACTCATTTGCATTTTCAAGAGACACCTCAACAAAATGTGGGTGCAATTTCATTGCAGCTAACTGGGGTTATGCGGATCCGCCTTGAGTGAGGCCCGCTCTATTTGACCAGGCCTGCTGGTAAGCGGAGACTCCGATGCCATCCTGGAGTCCTGGAGTCAGCCGGCAGGAAGAGGAGGAAAGATCCGCAGGGAGCCTTCCGTAGGAGTCGGCAGAAAGTTGTAAATCTGGTTCCTGGTATTTATGCTGCATAGGAGCCAGTAATTCCCTTGCTTTGAGAATCACTCAGAATGCATCCAACTATTTGATGAGGGAGACCAAGAAGGTTTCTGCACTCAGATTGAATGGGATCAACGAAAATGAAACAAATCCTAGTGGAGAACTCTCAAGCCGCCCCTAGGCCAAAGTGGGGATCCCAGATCAGATCGGGGATCTTTGCCTTGGAGGCTTTTTTTTTTTTCATTTATAACTCATCATCCTGTTTTAGAATGCAACATTTTTTTCTGTAAAGATAACATAGCCTAAGTTATTTTAAAATCCCTTAGAAACCAATTGAGGCCTTGAGAACATGTCTTAATAATAGTTTGCATGTTTTAAGCAGCCCATGTGCATTATTCTTGCTCAATCCACTCCAATCCCATGACGTAGTTGCTGTTTGCTCCATTTTACAGAAAAGAATTGTGGCTCTAACTCACCCCCGGTGTGTCCAACCCTCCTATATGCTTTCAAAGTTTAACAACGTGAGGTTTTTGAGTTGCCTATAAGAAAATAATTCACATGCTCCGCTCGCTTTTGCAAATAATCTAAAAATAATCTTTCCATATTCTAACCAAGCATCGTGCTCCCTCCTGCTCTTGGGTTTACAATTACTGGACCTGAGTTATATGGCTTTATTTGTGGGTTGAATGGGAAGAAAAGAGAGGCAGGCTGACCGTGTGCAAGATGCATTTGCGCCCCAGGAAGGCTTTGTTTCTCTCTGGTTCAGAGGGAGAAAAGTGGTGGGCGGGCTGAGCCAGTCACCACAGAGTCAGAAAGCGGGGTGACGAGGCATCAGTACTGCCCGTAGAGATTGCAAGATCTTCCCTCCGTGCACTTTTCCATCCACCATATTAAATTATTGCTGCTAATTTGGGTTTAACAATCTTCATAGTTTTATTTGTATTAATTCGTAAACTTGCTTTGATCTCAGGGTTCTTTAAGAACTGTAAGTTCTCTTCCATTGCTGGGCATTTATGTTGTATAATTATTTTTTTATGTTGTATAATTAAACATAGGTATTAACATTCTGAGTCTACAAGATTTTTTTTTCTTTGAAGTGGGTCTGAAAATTCTCACATTTCAGAAATCTGGCTCTCACTGCTACTGCCCTACTGCTTTCTTTTAAGTGTATATGTTGTCTCATATGTTTTATAAAGCAATTTCCAACTCTCTAGTAGTCAAAGAAATGTAAATAAAAAACAAATATGATTTCCTCTGTTATCTCTGCAAGATAGGCGTGTGTTAAGGTAAAAACCCTGAGTTTCTTGGAAGAAACAAACATATCCATCAGTACAATGCAGGTAAAATATAAATCAATACAACCCTTGGTGGGAATGCACTTTGACAGCGTGATTCATGGGCCTTAAAAGTATGATAACTACTACTCCAGCATTGACCTGCTAGGCATTTATCCTGAGTAAATAACATGGAAGAGAAAGGAGAGAAGGAAGGAAAGACGAGAGGGAGGGAAAGACAAAGGAGGAGGGAGGAAAAAACACAACGGGAAAGTCTAACAACGGGAGATTGTTTATAAGTTCCCCATCAGAGGGGTGCATGGGTGACTCAGTCAGTTAAGCATCTATCTCTTGGTTTTGGCTCCAGTCATGATCTCAGGGTCATGAGATCGAGCCCCAAGACAGGCTCCACGCTCAGCACAGGGTCTGCTTGAGATTCTCTCTCTCCCTCTCTCTCTGCCCCTCTCCCCGTGTCTCTCTCTCTAAAATAAATAAATATTTTTTAAAAGTTCCCCGCTAGAAGATGATATAGTCCTTTCAATTACTAGTGAACAACATTTTTTTTTTTTTTTTTTTTTTTTTTTTATAAATAAATTCTTTTTATTTTTATTTATTTTTTTATTCATTTATGATAGTCACAGAGAGAGAAAGAGAGAGAGGCAGAGACATAGGCAGAGGGAGAAGCAGGCTCCATGCACCGGAAGCCCGATGTGGGACTCGATCCCGGGCCTCCAGGATCGCGCCCTGGGCCAAAGGCAGGCGCCAAACTACTGCGCCACCCAGGGATCCCACTAGTGAACAACATTGAACATCATAATGGAAAAGTTGTCCCAAGTGTCAAGAGAAAAACACATGCCGTCTTTTCTAGAGTAAATACATTTTTAAATGCACAGAACAAAGACTAGATGGACAAACAAAGCGTCATAACAAAGCGCCAACACTGATAATTACTAAATGGAACATTAGCCATGATTTTATTTTCTTCTTTTTGTTTTTAGATTTTTCTAACGCCCTGCTGTGAATGAGTATTAATTTTGGAAATCAGCACAGTGAACGAACCCCAGCAAAAAACACATTGGGGTGAAGGTCTCAACTGTGCCAGTTTTTCTGAATGACTCTGGAGAAGTTATTTAATCTTTCTGAATCTCTGTGTCCTCGTCAATAAAATGAGGGTGATGTTTAGGCCTATTGCAAAAAAAAGCCGTGAGTATTTAAATGAGATAACTTGCATCAAGGGGCTTAGCATGGAGATTGGCAAATATCCTGAGTTCAGTAAGTATCATTTGCAATGAGGAAAGGATGATAAAAATGTTTTCTTTTAATCAAGCATATGCTTAAGTAAACATTTCTCAGACTTCTAAGTGTGCTCATCAAACATTTAGCTTCCACTAGGAGGTTCTGCTAGTGGGAAAAAAGAGAGACGATGAATGTCCCAGTATGTTTTTACTGGCCTTGTAATCTAAAGATATTTCTTTGGAGCCCGAAAGTCATTGGTAAGCTTTTATTAATCACAGACCAGTGGTTCTTTACCAAGGGGGTGGGAGGCGGGATTCTTCTTCCCAGGGGACATTTGGCAATATCTACAGACATGTCTGGTTGTCACAACAGGGTTGTCTAGTGGGTAGAGACCAGGAATGCTGCTGAACCTCTTACAATGCACAGGACAGCCCCCACAGCAGAGAATGATCAGCCCAAAGGTCATTAGTGCCAAAGATGGGAAACTCTGCTAGTGGTATTATCATGTACAATCTGACTTGAAGGAGTGTGTGGCAAAATGAGCCTATTGTCCTATTACTTTTTGATCCATTATATGTTTGTGGGTGGACCTGAAGGGAACACACTTTTAGACGCACCTCCTCAGCCCACCCCCTCGCCCCACCCCTCGCCAACCGTTATTTCACCCTTTCAACCCAATAGATCTCAAGGTTTATTGTGCACAAAATCTTAGGTTTGTTACCGAGGCTAAAAGATGAAGCACATTCTGTCTTTGTCTTTGAAGACACAGACAAGGTCATAAGCAACTCACTGAAACCCAGAGTGGTAAGTGGGAGGCAGTCTGAGTTGGAGGCAGTCTGAGTTTTGGAGTCTGACCAATATGAGTCAAAATTCAGTCTTCTCACCTACACCCTCTGTGATCCTGGATCAGATTTTTTTTTTTTTTTTTTTTTGCTTCTTCAAAAAGTTAGTTTCCTTGTCTGAAAAAAATGGAGCCAACAGTACCTACCTCACAGGGTTACAAGAATTAGATGTGAAAGAAGTGCAAGCCTTGAACCCCCGGGGCAGGGACAGACATGTTGGGGGTGTGGTGAGCCCTCAGAAAACGATGGCAGCCACTGTAACTGAAATAAAAGGAAGAGAAGACGAAGAGAAAAGGAGAGGAACTCTCAGCAGTGATTTTATTAAGAGGTGATTTTTTGATAAGTCCCTCAGAATGTCCATCAAAACCTAATGCATCTGACCTATAAGCTCGCAGCGCCTGGGTTTCAGAGACAGTACACTCGATCAAACAAATCACAAGGAAGATGACAAATACAAGTTGCTGGACAAACCTGTTTCTAAAATAACAAGTGCTGAAGCAGTGATCCTAGGTGCCAAGAAAGGAATTCACCGGGCAGCGTTTGCCAAGAAATAATTTATCAGATCAGAAGTAAATGTCACTGGCTCACCAGCATCAAAACTCAGCTCCAAATTGTGAAGCTGAGAACATCTTTGCAACTCATATATAGTAGCCTTAATATATAAAGAGAGCCCACTAAAAAAAAAAAAGAAAGAAAGAAGGAAAGAAAGAAAGAAAGAAAGAAAGAAAGAAAGAAAGAAAGAAAGAAAGAAAAAAAATATACGTAAAGAGAGCTCACAGATGATTTTTTTTTTTTAAAGATTTTTTTATTTATTTATGATAGAGAGAGAGAGAGAGAGGCAGAGACACAGGAGGAGGAAGAAGCAGGCTCCATGCCGGGAACCCGATGCGGGACTCGATCCCGGGACTCCAGGATCGCGCCCTGGGCCAAAGGCAGGCGCCAAACCGCTGCGCCACCCAGGGATCCCTCACAGATGATTTTTTAAAGGCAACACCCATGAAAAGAAATACAGGAGGCTGGTAAATGAATGCAATGATTACTGAAGCTCGTGATTAAAGCAGCTGCACCCATCATGTGCCTCCAGGTGGGGGAGGGGGTGCTCACTCCTAAGCCTATTTGGACTGCACTCCCAGAACTGGGTTGCTCACAGCCAGCCTGACCGTACTTGGTGTCCCAGCTTAGTAATCAACAGCAACCATAATAGTAATTGAAGTAACAGCGAGAATATTGAAATATTTTTTAAAAATAAGCTCTGTGCCCAATACAGGGCTTGAACTCACAACCCCAAGATCAAAAGTCATATGACCCACCAACTGAGCCAGCCAGGGGCCCCTGCCGTAATATTTGGTGGGATTCTCTAAAATGGCTTTATTGGTACATACTTGACATACCATAAACTGTGCGTTTGAAAAAGGTATCACTTGCTATCGTCTGGCCTACGTATATATCTGTGACTCCATCACCCCCAATCAATTGAGTGAGCATATCCTTCACTCCCAAAAGTTTCCTTGTAATCCTTCCCTTCCACTCCTACCCACCCCCGACATCAGGCAACCAAATCAGCTTTCTGTCGCTACAGGCCAGTGTATACTTTCTAGAATTTTATATAAGTGGAGTCAACAAGACGTACGCTTTTTTTTGCCTGGCACCTTTGGCCATCACGATTTGGAGATTCATCCTTATTATCACATGTACCAAAAGAACATCCCTTTTTCTTGCCAGGTGGAAGGCCATCGTATGGATATACCATAGTTTGCTTATCCATTCATCTGTTGATGGACATGTGGGTTCTTTGCAGTTAGGGCTCTTGCAATTAAAGTCACTATAAACATTTATACACAAGCCTCCCTATAGATGTAGACTTTTCTCTTCTCCGGGGTAAACCTCACAGCCCTGCCGGACTGGCCGGATCATAGACTGGGTGTGTGTCTGACTTTTTAAGAAACTGGCAAATTCTTTTTCACTTTGAGTTCCTACCAATGGTGGTATGAGTGTTCCAGTTCTACATATTTGCCAACCCTTGGTAGCGTCAGTCTTTGACTTTTAGGGAAAATATCATAAATAATGAAGTGATATAACCACGAGGATATTTTTAACTGTAAAACTGGCAGAAGAAAGTCTTCATTGTTAATACCCAGTGTTGGCAAGGGTACAGAGGAAAGCACTCTTGTTACTGAGGGTAGAAATGTAAATTAGCATAATTTTCTGGGAACCAGCTTGGCAGTACGTATCAAATGCCTTGAAACCTTTCATTTCATTTTACCGAGCGATTCCACTTCTGAAGATTTAGCCTTAAAAAATAAGGCTGCTTGCAAACACATCCCACAGCCCTGTTGTCTGCGGCAGGAGGTTTGGCATCCCATTAGTTTCCTCGAGAAGCAACAAAAACATTGAGCGTGAGGGGTGAGAGCTGGCTGCGCACAGGCTGGATCCATCCTTCGGATCTGATTTCTCTGACCCTCAAAATGGTTTGAAATTATTTGAATTTCTTGCCAGCACTTCCAAAGGAGGAGCTGTCACATAAAAGAAAAAAAAAGTCTATTTTCCAGGCACTTTTTGGACAAATTAGGAGACCAGACACACCCAGGGCCCACATGAAAACAAAAAGCTGGGTGAAGTGCCTTTCTGTGCCAGCCTAATTCACAGAATTGATTGCACTGTGGTACACACTGTGCCTTGGCTTGCCTCTCATGCACTGAGAGTACCTTTGAGGCTAGATACCAGGATTTATCCTCCCCCTCCTGACCCCGCCTCAGTGCCTAACACAAAGAACAAATATTTGTTGAAAAATGAATGGTTGGAAATTATAACTGGTTTAAAGTATGTAATTACTGGGGCGCCTGGCTGGCTCGGTCGGTAGAACACGCAGCTCTTGATCTCTGGGTTGTGAGTTCGAGCACCATGTTGGGTGCAGGGAAGACTTAAAAATAAAATATTTTTTTAAAAACATATGCAATTACTTGAAGCTAGGTCAGCTCAAAGACAGAAGGATCATATTCTGTTGGTAAAAGTGTCAGCAAGCTTCAGTCTCTCACCGTAGTTGAGAATGTAAATTAGTGTCTTTGGCAGAACTTTGGTCACCCCTATCAGTATTCTAAAGCCACGTACAACTTGACCCGGTTATATCACTTAGAGGAATTATGGGACAGATACACTGGTATATGGGCATTTGTGAACAAGAATAATCACAGGGGTGCCTGGGGGGCTCAGTCGGTGAAACATCTGCCTTCGGCTCAGGTCATGATCCCAGGGTCCTGGGATCGAGCCCTGCGTTGGGCTCCCCACTCAGCGGGGAGTCTACTTCTCCCTCTCTGTCTGCCCCTTCCCCTCCCTTCTGCTCATGTTCTCTCTCTCTCTCTCAAATAAATAAATAAATCTTTAAAAAAAATCAGCAATTTTTTATTAAAGTATGATTAACCTACAGAGTTACATCAGCTCCAGGTGTATAATATGATGATTCAATAATTCTACACGTAACTCTAGCAATATTGTTTGTTTGCAGAAGCTGTAAACAATCTAAATGTCTCTCAATAGGGGACGGCGTATATGGCAGGATATTCCGCAGCTTGAAAGGGTCTATACGTACAGGTACAGAGCAATCTCCATCCAGGGTGAAGTAAAAAGACAAGATGAAGTAAGGTGTATGGCATGTCTACAATCTGTAGCTAGAAAGGAGATATGTGTGCGGGTGTTTATGTGAGCATGTCACTGGTATTTGCTAATATATGCATACAGCAAAATTTCTAAATCTCCGCACTATTGGCATCTGGGGCCAGACAATTCTTTGCTATGGAGGGGCTGTCCTGTGCCATTAGAAGATCTCTGTCCTCTCCCAGTAGAGGCCAGAGGCACCCCGCCCTCGGTTGTGACAACCAAAAATGTCTCCACATATTGCCAGAGTCAAAATCACCCCTGGTTGAGAACCATCAGCATAGAACACCTCTGGAAGAACAGACTAGAAGCCTGGAACTTTAACTCTTAAACTTTTAACTCCTAAAACACACATATTATAAAAGTTCCGTTCACATTTTTTTCTGGCATCCGATACTTTCAAAACAGAAACTGCTTTGGGGGCACCAGGGTGGCTCAGTCGGTTAAGCATCTGACTTCAGCTCCTGATCTCAGGGTCCTGGGATCAAACTCCGGCCTCTCCTGTGTGGTGTGGGGTTTCCTGCTCAGTGGGGAATCTGCTTGTCCCTCTGCTCCTCCCCCTACTCATGCACTCCCTCTCCCTCTCTCTCTGTCTCTCTCAAATAAATAAAATCTGAAAGGAAAAAAAAAAAAAAAAAAGAAACCTTTTTAAAAATTGAAATATGGGCAGCCCTGGTGGCCCAGCAGTTTAGTGCCACCTTCAGCCCCGAGCGTGATCCTGGAGACCCAGGATCAAGTCTCGCGTCGGGCTCCCTGCATGGAGCCTGCTTCTCCCTCTGCCTCTCTCTCTCTGTGCCTCTCTGAATAAATAAAATAAAATCTTTAAAAATAAGTAAATAAAAATTGAAATATATTTGACATATGAGCTTATATAACTAAGACAGGCAACATTTTGACTTGATAAATGTATATATTGCAACATTTTGACTTGATAAATGTACACATCGCATTCATGGTTGCCATTGTAGCATTCGCTAGCACCTCTATCACCTCCCATAATTACCATTTCTCCTTTGTGCTGGGAATAATTGAGACTTAGTCTCTTAGGAAGTTTGATCTTCATAACAGCGTTGTTGCCTATATATAATCACTGCTCCGTACATTAGACCTGCAGGGTTTATTTCTCTAGTAGTTGCGAGTTTGTATCCTTAAAGAAAGTCTCTCCTGTCCTGCAGGTGGTGACCACCATCCTATTCCCCAATAAGCAGAAACCACTTAAGAAAACACAGAAAGTCCTAAGATACATTGGTGAGGAATTCCCTTGTGGTTTTTTTTGATCCATTTTTTGAAAACAACAGAAGAGATCCTGGATTACGTGAACTCATCCAGTTTGCTCCATGTGCCAGGTGGAAAGTGGGGTCTTAAGAAGGGAGGAGCCTGAGGCCCATCTGACTAGTGACCAACGTACAACCAGCACCCGGATGCCCTGAGACCGACCCAGCCTTTGCTGCCACTTTGGATGGGTCTCCACCGCAGAAAGCAGATCTTTACACTGAATTAGAAACTCAAAAAGGTAATGCCAGTGGCTCTGAGGTAGATCTGCGGGTATGCCCAGTCAGCGAGCTTCCACCTTTGCTTCGGGGCCACTGATGTTGTGCAGTGAGGGGCTCCCCTACAGTCCTGAGACCTGATGTGTTGACTAGTTCGAGCTGAAAATTTGCACCTAATCTCAGGCTTTTATTTACAACTGAAGCCATAGTCTCCGTGTTTACCTGCTGATTATGTTCTCTGGGTGAATAATCTATGAGTCATAAGTGCTATTTGTATGGTGCTGCGGAAAGTGCTTCTACCTGCAATCATGTCGTCACAGAAACCCTACCAGAGAACTACGAGCACATTTTACCGATGAAGAAGTAGCTTCGGAGAGGGGCATTCATTGCCCACCATCACACAGTTAGTCAAATGCTGGAGCCAGGTTTGGAAACCAAGATCAAGTGAGCCTTTACTCTTTCATAGAAGTCTTACACTTGGCCAGAAAAACCCTATAAAGAATAAAAATAATTTCCCAACGAGGAAGTTAACTCCTTAACTAAGAACATACTAGTGAATAAGATAAAACCGTAAAGCATGTAGCATCATGCCAGGCATATAAGAAATGCTAAGTAACTATTAGCCATTATGATGAGCCACGTACCTTCAAACATTAAAACAAAAAAAAAACAGTGTAGTATTGAAGACAGTTTAAACTGGTAATGTAAGGCGAGATGAACCCATCATCCTATATTATGTGGCTGCATAAAGGTTTTTTTTTAATATTTGAATGGGTTTCTGGTATTTGAAAATGGGGACATTTCACATGAGTAATCCAAACGTATGGCATCTGTTGGAAAACTGGCGCCTATGGGCTGGGGCTATGGAGCCACTGTCCCTCTAAGATCGTGTGAGTCCTCGCTGGTTTACCACAGACTCTTTACTTGCCTGAAGTAAGACCTGTGGGTTTGCCATCTCTCACTGGTGGTTAAGAGAGAGGGCCCTGGAGTGAAATGATGAGTCTTGGTCCTTTGCATTGCTGCTTCCTAGCTGGGAGGCCTAGGGCAAACCATTTTTACCTTTCTGGGTCCATCTTTCAGAGCCTGTGATGACATTTAAGTAAAAACTATCTCCTAAAAGCCTTTAGCCCAGGTCCTAAGGCATTGGCAGCTTTCAATCAAGGTTAGCGCTTGGTGTCCTTAGGTGTGGGAAGCAGAATGATGGCTCCCTAAAGATGTCCACATCCTAATCCCTGGAACCTATGGATGTGGTACCTTGTGTAGCAAAAGAGATGCTGACGGTGTGATGAAGTTAAGGGTTTTGAAAGGGGAGATTATCTTTGATGATCCATGTGGGTCCACTGTAATCACGGGGTCCTGGTAAGTGAAAGAGGGAGGCGGGAAGTCAGTGTCAGAGGAGGCGTGAGACGGAAGAGGGGTTGAAGTGGGGTGCTCTGCAGATGGAGAAGTGGGTCACAAGGCCAGGAATGCACTTGGCCTCTAGAAGCAGGAAAAGCCGAGGAAGCAGGTTTTCCTCTAGAGACTCTACAGGGTCACAGACCTGCCAACACGTTGGCCTTAACCCAGGAAGGCCCATGTTGGCTTTTGGACCTCCACAACCATAAAAGAATACATTTGTTCCATGTTAAGCCACCAACTTTGTGGCAGTTTCTTACAGTGGCAATAAGAAACTCATGCACCCTCACAGCAGTTCCAGAAGGTATGTCCATTCTCCCCATCCCTCAGAAGAGGGGAGCTCAGGAAAGGTTAAGAATGTTGCCCCCACACCCCATAGCTAGAAAGTGTAGAGCCCAGAGTCAAGTCCAAGTCCTTCTGAAACCCAAGACCAACCCAATGCAACCCAAGGGCCTCCCAGTTATCTGGTTTTCAGCTTCTGTTTGATCCCAGAAACAGAACTCCCCTTCCCCTCCTGAGGCTACTCTTTCAGTGGCTGGACAGGATCTACCGTGAGGTCCCCCTTAGGCTGAGCTCCTTTCCGCTGCACCCGGAAAGAGTTAAGACACTTTTGGTTACAAATGCAGAAACCCAGTTGCCCTAGCATAAGCAAAAAGGGGGAATTATAACAAGAACATAAAAACATCTCATGAAGTCCCTGTCCAGGAAGGCAGTTAGACTTTAGGAAGAACTGAAACTAAGAAATGGGAAGCTGAAAAAAATCCAGCCGGCCAGGCAAGACCTCTGCTTCTTGGCATCTCCGCCTCATTTTTTTTTCTCTCTGTAGATTGATTTTCTCAACTACTCCATTGCCACGGTGGCAAGTGGCTGCTCCTGCGCCCCAGATTTACACATTACAGATCCAATTCTATGGATCTGACTGACTGGCAGTGCCTCAAGGCAAATCTCATGGTCCCCAGAGAGACAAACGCTCATCCAATAAGTTGTCAACAGGAAGCCAGGGTGACCAAGAACCAATATGGTTTCTGGGACGTCACCTCACTTGCAGCTGTGGACTCGGGGTGGAAGGGGCGGGGGTGGGGGGGGACTGTGAGCTGAGCTGATACCCTCTCCCCAAAAGGAGTATCTCACATTGATTCCCCTTAGTTTTGCACTCCCCCCCCCCCCAAAAAAAAAAAACCCTAAAAGAGATAGTAAAGAAGCTCCAGGGCTTTTAAAAAGCTCTCTCTTCCTTTGTGGTTATCTCTTTTCCTGGGAATCATCTCTAGAACCTTCAGTCATTCCTCAGTATGGCAGTTGGCTGATGACTCAACAACCTGACTACTCCCCCACCTCCCCCTCAGCCTACACAACTTTGGCAACATCTCCATTCAAATGTGTGAGTTGTCTCCATGACTGACCTTCCCTCTCCAGATCTGGGCTGTCTGGCTCACTTAAATTGTTTTCTTGCTTTACCTTCCTTGAACCCACGAGGCATATACCGACTCTGTTAATACAGGCTGAGATTGTTTCCTTGGCAGCTGGATACATCTGGCTCAAATTGAGCTTGTGGCCAGTTAGAAGCCCTAGATCTACTTCCCAGGAACTGCTGTCTGGCCAAGTCTCCCCATTCCCAGACTTCAATAATTGATGCCAGAATCCACATCAATCCCTGGTAAATATTCTCTTACTTCCTCTCATCTTTTATTTGACTCTATGGAGACCATCGTGAATCTTGATCCCATCACACCCACTTTTGTCTCCTAGAAATTTTACCTGTAGACCTGAATTTTGTCATCGGAAGCCAAAAAGATATCCCAAATTGAATAAAGATACACCAAAGGACACTTCCTAAGCTGCCACAGCTCCATTAATCCACATCAAATATACTGAAAAAATGCTGCAAATATTTCAGGATCTTTTACTCCTGGAACAGGAAGGGTGGCTGCCTAAATTCCTCAAATATTTTTGATGTTTAATTTTTATACAACAGAAAAGATCCAACATGATTATAATATAGGGCATCAAGAATCTGGGAAAACCTCTGGAAGTCTTTCATTAAGATGAATCATAATAATTATTGAATTTACGTCTCACAGCAACCCAGAAATATTCATACTCCCATTTTTTAGGTATGTAACCAAGGTTATGCAGAAACCAGTACTAGAGTTGAGATTTGAATGCAGGCTGTTGATTCATTGCCTTAAGTGCTTAATTCCAACACCAGGGGTGGGCAGGAAAATTTTTTTTCTGTAAAGGACCAGACAGTAAATATTTTAGGTTTTGGGGACTGTACAGTCTCTGCCTTTACAGAGCAAAAGAAATTGTAGATAATCCATGAACAAAAACAGGCATGGCTGCATTCAAATAAAACTTTATTTACAGAGATAGGCGGTACGCCTGATGTGGCCCTCAGACCAGTTTGCCAGCCCATCCTAGAATGCTCTTCCTTCCCAACACGCATGGAGCACAATCCTGCTCCAATATGCAGCTCAAACATGATTTTCACATTACAACACTAGACGTAAACAGGATTCAGCCCAGGGATCGTAGGCTGCTAGCTCATTCTCAATCAGGGTTAAGTTATGTAGACTACGTTATCTCACTGAACAACCTGCAGTTACTGCCTGATGTAGATCACAGCCAGAGCCAGCATGACCGACACCTTTCAAAATACATAATGATTCACTCATTTGTATAATGCTGCCCCAAACAGCAATAATACCTTGTGAGGCTACTAGGGTTTTTTTTTTTTTAAGATTTTATTTATTTATTCATGAGAGACACAGAGAGAGAGAGAGAGAGAGAGAGGCAGAGACACAGGCAGAGGGAGAAGCAGGCTCCATGCTGGGAGGCTGACATGGGACTCGATCCCGGGACTCCAGGATCACACCCTGGACTGAAGGCAGGTGCTAAACCGCTGAGCCACCCAGAGATCCCCGAGGCTACTAGTTTTGATACCTTTTTCTACAAAGGCCCAAATAAATTCATAGCAACCCAAGACACACACACACACACACACACACACACACACGCCCCTCCATGCTCTGAGCCTAGCATATGATCTCAGCTTCTCTGTGGCCTTGCTGCTCCCCTCTGGCCAGAGCATTTTAGCGTTCCATCATGCACACCTAAGTGCTGTACCCAGCCTGGGTCTTGAGTCACATGCATTGAAGAAAAAGAGAGAGGGAGGGCAGCCCGGGTGGCTCAGTGGTTTAGTGCAGCCTTCAGCCCAGGGCCTGATCCTGGAGACCCGGGATCGAGTCCCACGTCGGGCTCCCTGCCTGGAGCCTGCTTCTCCCTCTGCCTGTGTCTCTGCCTCTGTGTGTGTGTGTGTCTCTCATGAATAAATAAATAAAATCTTCTTTTAAAAAAGAGAGAGACAGAGACAGAGAGTTCCACTGGAAATTAGCATGCAAGCACATGCAAGGAAATGGCCCAGGAAGCAGGGCGAGGAAGATTGAGTCAAGCATGATGGATGTCCTACGGCAGGACGAAGGGGATGTCACCACCGGGGCAACCGGGGAAGAAGTCACCCGCAATTTTGAAGAACAGGTGGAAAAAATCAGGACCAGAGCCCCAAGAGGAGCTCGAGCAAGTCGAGAGGAACAAAGCAGGCCTTTAAAGCTCATCTGGAGAAGGCTACCGTGTCCAGAGAGGCATCCTCTTGCTCACGGGCCAGACAAGGCCTTGCAGTATTCCCCGGGCTCTTGGCAGGAGAGGTATCATACGAGTGGGTGGCCGGCTTAACCTTCCCTTTCTCCGTGTAAACAGTTTTTGGGCCGACTTCTTGGTGAGGCGCTTTAGTCTTTAGAAACAGAAAATATAAACAGTAAAAATTAGCTGGTTTTAATGACAGAGGAAGACATGTTAACAATAACAGAGGCTTGGATATCTTGTACTGGGTTTATCCGTATTTTTTTTAATGCTAACGTAAGATGTGCTTATTTGTTGCCCAACAGCCTTGAACAGATGTGCCATGGCACAGTGCTTAAAAAAACAGGACGTCTCTCGGTGCCCATCTCAACTCCACGGCTTGGTGGATACGCAACCGTGGGGTCTGGCCAACTTTTCCGGACTTTACCTTTCTCATCTGTAAAATGGGAATACAAAAGAGAACCCACCTCGTTAATGTTATGCTCACCACCAGGTGTTCTCAATTTCTCCAACCTTGCGGAGACCCTAGATCTCCCCACCCCCGCCCCCTAGAGACAGTTGAATGAAGCCCAAAGTCACCAAGTATCTAGAGGAAACGGAGGTGGTTCCTAAAGCCCCTCACCCATCTCTGCCCTTGGAGTTAGTCCATCGGTTTCTGTGGTCTTTCTCACCCTGCCTCCCACCACCCCAGCACCTCTCCCTCCCATCTCTGACCTCTCTCCCTTGCTCTCCAGTTTCATGAGACTTTCGCCCCCTCGAAATCCCACCTGCTTCCCCCTCGATTGTTCTAAGCAATCCTCATCAATTTTTCATCTCCCTCCACCCCACCTATGCTACGTCTGGACAGTTGGACTCTTCGGCTCAAAGAAGCCATCGCAATATCTGTCGAGGGCATCCCCCTCTTGGACCCAGCACTTCTGGGTGAGACGAGGATTTCTCTCTCCCACATAGGTTCGGGATGATAAGGCTTTGCATGTCAGCACTGTTTATAGCAGGCGAGAGAGTAACAACCCAAATACCCTGCAACAGAAAACTGGTTTAATAAACATGAGTGTGATCACACGTGGGATCTTTTGCAGCTTTAAAAAGGAAGGGAGAAGCTCTATTCGCACTAATGCCTGGGATAAGCTAAGTGAACGAAGCAGGATGCCCAAGAAGGGAGATGGTATGCCAGAGTTTGTCCTGAGGAAATGAAAGAAAAGAGCGAGCAGGAACGTGTTGCTGTGCTTTACATATAAAAGAAAGCTCTGGGGGCGCCTGGCTGGCTCAGTCAGTGGAGCATGCCACTCTTGATCTCGGGGTTGTAAGTTCGAGCCCCACATTGGGTGTAGAGATTACTTAAAAAATAAAATAAAATCATGAGACGCCTGGGTGGCTCAGCGGTTGAGTATCTGCCTTTGGCTCAGGGCATGACCCTGGGGTCCTGGGATCGAGTCCTGCATTGGGCTCCTTGCATGGAGCCTGCTTCTCCCTCTGCCTGGGTTTCTGCCTCTCTCTTTGTGTCTCTCATGAATCAATAAATAAAATCTTAAAAAAAAAATAAAAGAGGGGATCCCCGGGTAGCTCAGTGGTTTAGCACCTGCCTTTGGCCCAGGGCGTGATCTTGGAGACTCAGGATCAAGTCCCACGTCAGGCTCCCTACATGGGGCCTGCTTCTCTGCCTGTGTCTCTGCCTCTCTCTCTCTCTCTCTCTCTCTCTGTCTCTCATGAATAAATAAATAAAACCTTTAAAAGAAAGAAAGAAAAGAAAAAATAAATAAAATAAAATCTTAAAAAAAAAAAACAAGTATTCCTTTCTGTACAGTTTTCTTTTCAAACCACATGAAGGCGTTCCCTATGCAAAAGCTCGAATTTTTTAAAGAGCTAAGAAGGGGTTTACAACAACAATAATTCTCTCTAAGAGGCTGTTGCTGCTAGATGTAAAAATACTGTTTTTAATTTCTCTGCACGAGGTAAAGATGAGGTGAAATTAGCTAAATAAGGTGCTTAGAATGGTCCATCCTGCCAGAAGGTAGAGCAAATTGAGGCCACTAGTGGCAGCATGTACAGGTGCTCAATTAGGAAAGCCCTAGAAAGCATTATCGCTGTATTGGCTGCTTATTCATGTGGCCACAAATAAAGAGATTAAACTTAGACGTCAGGTCGCCTTGCGTGGTGACCCGCTCCAACACCTGGCGGCTCTGTTCCCCGGCAGGTCGCATCACTTCCAGGCCAGGGACAGCTCTGTGCCATGGGGACAAAAACACCTACAGCACACGGTTGCTCTTTCCTTCCCACAACTAGTAAACCGTTAACTACTCACTTACGTGCCAGGCATTGTTTTAGGCCAAGGTAAGACTTTAGGTTCTAGACCAGTGCTTCTCAATAGAGACCAGTTTTGCCCCCCTCCTCCCCCACCCCCAGAAGACATTTGGCAGCATCTGGAGACGTTTTTATTTGTCACGAGTCAAGGAGAACCGAGGAAATGCAACGGGAATCTAGTAGGTGGAGACCAGGGATGCAGCTAGACACCCAGGACCATGCACACACAGGTTGGCCTCTACAACGACCAGTTGCCCAGCCCCAGATGTCACCAGGGCTCGCTGAGGCTGAGAGCTCATTCCCTGCCCTGTTCTCCAAGGAAAAAGAGAGACCGAAGTTAGAATAAACAAATAAAAGACAATGCCAGATGTTGCTCAGAGCTCCGGGACACAATGACCCCAGGCAGCTGTTTGAGTGGGGTCAGGGGGTGCCGGGGAAGGCTCTCTGAGGACAAAACAGTTTTACGGAAAGCTAACAGTCACAAAGGAGCCAGACAACCTAGTGTCTGGGAGAAGGGCTCTTGAGCCTCAAAGAAAAGCAGGGGCAAAGGCCCTGAGGCCAAGACAGGCTTTGGCTTGTTCAAGAAAGGGAAAGAAGGGGACCGTGGCTCAAAGAGTGAACAGAGGTGGCTGGAGTCGATGTGCAGCAGGAGCAAGGGCCAGATCTCCTAGAGGGAGATTTTTATTTTTGTCTGAAATGCAATGGGGATGCATGGAAAGGTTGTGAGAGCGGAGCTGCGCATGATCAGCTGTGCCTTTTTATTTTTATTTTTTAAAGATTTTATTTATTCATTCATGAGAGACACAGAGAGAGAGAGAGGCAGAGACACAGGCGGAGGGAGAAGCAGGCTCCATGTGGGGAGCCCGATGTGGGACTCGATCTTGGCGTTCCAGGATCACGCCCCGGGCCGAAGGCAGGCGCTAAACCGCTGAGCCACCCAGGGATCCCCAGCTGTGCCTTTTTAAAAGCCATTTTAGGACTTCTCTGTGAGTGACGGACAGGACAAAGGAGAGCCCGCATGAAGCAGCTGGATGGACACCAGGATGAGAGAGGACAGCAGTGGTGGGGAGTGGAGTGGGGACCCCAGGATGACAGTCTGGGATTCCTTTATTTAGAGGTAAAACCTTCTAGATGCTGTTGGCGAACAGGAGAATGAATTGGGCAGCACAGGTCAGGTGAGTCACATATGGGAGCAGCCTGTCAACAGGAGCTCCAATAAACAAGAGCAAGTTTAATCCTTCAATTTGAAAAATTAAAACTAAAATGAAAACCAAGCCGATGAATGCAATTTAAGATACCCAGTTCTCCCCCATGGCCCCAGGGTGGTGAAGGGTCAGGATGAGCTGGCAATTTTGACTTGGAAAGTTCCAGGTAAAGGAAACTAAGCGTGACCACCGGGAAAAATAAGAAATCCAAAAAAGCAGCAATAATGCCCATTTCTGGAAAGTGACAAGGGACAGTCAATGGGCTGAAAATGAAGGCACCGTTTCCAGTAAGAACATTCTGGAAAACATGGGTCTCTGCTTAGGCATCTGACGCTGGCAGCAACAGTTGACCGTCAGCCCCATGGACAAAGGAAGACCCAAGTGAAACAAGGCATTAACTGTAGTCCACGTCAAGCCGCTTACAAGTGGCCGTTTAAAGATTTTTAAACATACGGGATTTTGTTTATGAAACATAATCTGATCACCCAAGCAAAAATGACACAAATTCCATGGCAACTGTAGAGATTAAAGAAGTGTTTTAAGGACAAAATCCCTTATCTACCAACCCTCTTGTAAATTTACTCCGCAAATAAGAGCTCTCTGGAGAAGCGCTGGGGAGCAAGTTCACTTTATGGAGACTTCCAGAATCTCGTTTTGTAAATTGATGCATGAACACCACGAAAACTGTGGGATTAAAAGGCATAGTTGGGCACGATTATGTTTCGTACAGAGTCTAACAGTAATAATCAGTAAAAAATAATAGCAGTTGCCGCTTACTGCGCCAAATGCTTTATGTGCATCAGCTGTAATTCTCGAGTCAATTTCTGACCTTCCCCCTATAGACGAAGGAAATGGAGCCCAGAGAGGCCACCTGACTTGCCCAAGGACACACAGCCATGGAGCAGCGTCCAGGCTTCCGACCCTTGTCAGTCACTCTCCAAATCACCCCCCTCAGCACATCGTAGCGAGCGATCCCGTGCCTTTCAGCAGAGGAGACAAAACAACAGGCTGATCACATTCAGAAACTAAAAATAATAACTAAAAAAAAAAAATAATAATAATAATAATAATAATAACAAGACTTGATTGAACACCTGCCCTGTGCCTGTTTCTAAAGCTTAAGTGCTTCACTCAAATCATCTCATTTGGTTATCATGATAACACTGTGGGTGTTTCTGTTATTTTCCTCCCACAGCTCGGGGACCTAAGGCTCAGATGGGTTCCCTAACTTTTCCAAGCTCACACAGCCATTGGGTGAAGGTGCCCGATTTGAAACCCTGTGGTTAGTCTGTAAGTTTAGCCAACATGCTGCGGGGAAGCGCATAGAAAAGGAATCACAGGTAGACAGGAAGTATGATAGAAGTTTAGACGCAGCTCAGATATAGTCTCACTGTATCCAGTGTTCATTTCTTTTGATAGCAAGTATCAAAATGGTAGTTAAATTATTTGTGGAATTATTTGTTCGGTGTTAATTATCTGTAATAATTTTTGTCTCCCTTACTGTCTCAGGCCCAGTACCTGTAACAGAGGGTACGCATAATGCTCCACCCATGTCTCTTGTTTTACTTTTTTGGTTTTTTGGGTTTTTTTGGCTTGAGTCAGGGAAGCAATCACTGGAAAGGCGAATGGGAGTACAGAGAGGCATCAACAGGATATCAGGAATCATTATCCCAAACTAGAAGGCAGGCATATTCACCTTTTAACCTTCCCAAATCTGATCTCATTCTTTCTACCAGAGCCTTGATTCTAGCTCACCTGTGATCACTAGCTCATGTATTCCTCTACGTGTCCCCCATCAAAGAGGGGAACCCAGGAAACAACGGCCCACTCAAACACAATGCAGCTCCAACCTTGGGCATTTATCATTAGGTTTATCTAAGATATGAGCAAAATTGTGAACTTCTCAGTGAGTGACATCTTGGAAGTGTTGTTCCTTTTATCAGTCCCTGGGAGGTAATTCTCGTTGGCTGGGGTCAGGGGGCGTTCTGTTCTGCATCACCGTCATATTCTGATTCTCAGGAATCCACCTTTCCTCTCTGCTCCATGCATGTCTGCGGCCTCATAGGTCACCTATATGACCATGTTGAATGACCAAAGTCAACCCATCAGAAGAGATTGCCTCCAGGAGTCCTATGTGCCCATGGGACATGGTGCTGCCTGGTGGTTAAGTCTAAGTTAGCAGGAGACAGAGCTAGGATTCAAAGCTCAAGACCCCTAGTCCTAACTGACTGCCTACCTGGAAAGCTCACCCTTCCTCCGTCCACCATGTTGAAGAAGTCAATGGACGGAGAGGCACCCCCACCTGCATGCACTTCTCCCAGCAGGATTACAGTCTTAGATGTTCAACCCAAATGCACCCAACTTCAAAATCTGGCTCTGCCACTTTACAGACTTGGGCAGATTCCTGCACTTCTCCAAGCCTTGTCTGTGTGGGAATATTAATAGGACCTCCTTACAGTGTTGGAGCCAATATTAAATGAGATAATGAGTAGAGTGTATTTAGTACAATGTTTATTTAAAAAAAGTTATCTGATAAATGGCTGCTATTAGTGATGTTTGTTATTAACACCCATTCATTTATAGAAAGAGGTTTCTGAACTTCACACAAAACAGAAATCACTTTCCTCTCATGTTTTTTTCCTTCCCCAAAAGGCAATAGAAATTGCAGCCAAGACAAGAATGACGGAGGTGCTCCAAGCTAGTGCAGTAGTTCACTTCTTGGGTCGTCAAGTTTATACTGGGGCGATACTGGGAGTATCTGGCAATGCTGAAAGCAAAGAGAAGCACAGCACAGACATCCTAAATGGCATCCCTGAGAGTTTCATTTTTTAAAGTGCATTTTTTATCTCTTTCCTCCACCGGGTCTCCTAGCGATTGGCTGTATTTTTCAGGTATGGTCTTTCTGGGTAAATCCCACCCACCCCAGTTTTTGTCAGCATGAAGATTAAGTGGACAAAGACAAATTCAATTAAGCTGCAGGCTTTGGTGACCAGCAGCTATTTTTCTTGAGGTACTGAATGCAAACGTCTCAGGGGTGGGGACGTGCATGCAACGGGCTACTGAATGGGGGAAAAAAAAAAGGCAGCATTTGAGTATAAATCACGCGACAAACTGAGCCCTCCTGTATTAATCTTTTATTCAGAAACAGACACTGTTTTAAGGGGAAATTAAAGGCAATCAATAAGCAGCCTTGCCTGGGCGGCTTCTGAGCTTGAGATGCAAATATTATTCCAAATTCTAGATTCCAAAGAGATCCCTCCATTGATATGTTAATAGCCTCCTCGTGTTTCTATGACCTCAAATCCTGGCAGGGCATGAAGCTATACTTACAGGAAACAAAAGAAAAGCACGTCGTAGAATAAACATTTGCTAAGTGGACTTTGACTGTAAACCCCAACTTGTCATGTGTTAAGGATGGAATTCTCTATGAGCCAGCTACCGACGCCCTGAATGTTTAATATGTTCTATGTTTAAGGAGCTGCCATGACGGAGTCTTTCTCTGGTGTCACCTGACGTTTCAGCTTCACACTCATGGTGCCCAAGACAACAAATGCTTTGGTGTTGTCATCCCAAAGAAAGGCAACCCTTGGCAACCGGAAATTAGCAAAATTCAGCTGCCAATAAATCAAAGGTGATTGCAACCAAATGTTGGCCAGCTATTTATAAATTCATGGAGACAGAAACAAACGGAGGGAATATTCACTTAGCACCTATTGTATGCAAGATATTGTGCTGGGATACCCTGGATAGACAAATCCATTGGACAAGGAGCTTATGTTTTTAGGGGCAAATGGATAATAAACTACTTAAAGATACAGATAAATCAGGTTGTGGTGAGTGCTATGAAGAACAAAAGCAGATAATGAGCAGGAAGGGGCTAAAAGAAGGCCTCTTTTATGAGTGCACAGAAATTCAAGGAGGCCTGGCCTCTGATGGTTGTTGTCAGGACTAGAATTCCAGGCAGAGGGACAGTAAGTGCAAAGATCCTGAGGTAGGAAAAGGCCTGTGTTTGAGAATCAGAAAGTCTCCTACTGCAGCTAGACAGTGGTGGATGAGATTATGTCGCACCGCCACGCAGGAGCCAGATCATATAAGGCCTTGTAGCTAACACTACTTTATAAAAAATTAAGTGTATAATCAAAAATTTATGTCTTTCTATCATCAGGGGCACACAGCTAATCTCTAACTCTGAACATATTAAAAGAATCTCAGGGCACCTGGGTGACTCAGTCAATTAAGTATCCACCTTCAGCTCAGGTAGTGATCCAGGGTTCTGGGATCGAGCCCCACATCAGGCTCCTGGCTCAGCCGGGAGCCTGATTCTCCCTCTCCTTCTGCTCCCAGCTCTCTCTCTAGTGTTCTGTCTCTCAAATAAACAAGTAAAATCTTAAAAAAAAAAAAAAAAAAAAAAAACTCAAAGGTTGATCAAACATGTACTTTTTTTTTTTTTAATTTTGCTTAAAATCTTTAAAATCCCCACCTACCTGCTCCTGCTCTCTCTCTCCCTCATATGGATAAATACAAAATCTTAAAAAAAAAAAAAAAAAGGTTTTCTACAATGAAAACACTGATATAAAAAAGCCATATGCATCCCTACAATCCTTGTAGTATTATTATAGTCAAGATAGGGACGTAACCCAAGTGTCCATCAACAAATGAACGGATAAAGAAGATGCAGTATATCCGTCATATATACAATGAAATATTACTCAACTATAAAAAAGAATAAGATCTTGCCATTTGTGCCAACATAGATGGACCTAGAGGGTGTTATGATAAGTGAAATGAGTCAGAAAAAGACAAATACCGTATTATTTCACTTATATGTAGAATCCAAAAAAGCAAAACAAATGAACAAACAAAACAAAACAGAAACAGACTCATGGTTGCAGAGAACAAACTGATGGCTGCCAGAGGGGAGGGGTGGGTAGGTGACTGGACAAAGTAGATGAAGGGGATTAAGAGGTATAATCTTCCAGGTATAAAATAAATAAGACCTGGGGATCTAATGTACCGCATGAGGAACGTGATTAATAAGATTGTAACAAATTACATGGTGACCTATGGTAACTGGACAGATTGGAGTAATCATTCCATAATGTAGGTGAGTGTGAAATCACTGTATTATACACCTGAAACTAACACAATATTGTATGTCAATTATTCTTCAATTAAAAAAAAAGGAAAAAAAAGAATAATAAAAAATTAAAAATAAAGGTTTCGGTAACACTGTACGTTAGCTAACTGGAATTCATTTTTTTTAAGATTTTATTTATTTATTTATGAGAGACACCCAGAGAGGCAGAGACACAGGCAGAGGGAGAAGCAGGCTCCATGCAAGGAGCCCGATGTGGGACTCGATCCACCGACTCCTGGATCACGCCCTGGGCCGAAGGCAGACGCTCAACCACTGAGCCACCCAGGCGTCCCACTAACTGGAATTCAAATAAAAAGTTTTCTAGAATGCGTATCAGTGTGGCAGCCAGCCTCGGAGATCGACCCCCACCTCCTGGCACATGCATCCCTGTGGAATCCCCTCTGGTCTTCTTGCCAGGATTGCCCCGTGTGGCCAACAGAACACACAGAAGTGCCAAGATGTCACTTGGGGATTAGGGTATTAAAGACTCGGCAGCAGGTCACAGAGCACAGGCACCTTCAAACTCTTGCCACTTTTTTTCAGCAGGGCACCTTCCTTTGATTTCCTGAATGGCCTGTCTCCAGCAGGTGACAACAGCAAACAACCGACCCTGGCAATGGAGGAAGTGCCCTAAGAATCCTGAATTCTCCCAAGCCAGGAGGATCCTGGAGGTGGAGGGGAAGGAGCTTTCTTCTGTCCTGGGGGAAGATTTTAGAATTCTGGGTGATACCGAGGAAGCAGGATAGTTGAGCGAGCTGACCGCCATCCTCTTGTCTGTCTTTGCACCTCCCAGCTGTGTGCCCCCCACAAACTGCCCTCTACGCTTCAGATGCCAGGTTGGTTACCTATAAAATGAGAACAAAACAGTAGTTATTCCATGTAGTTATTTGATCAGTACTGGACTTAACTTGGGGAAAGCTCTTGGCACTGTGTTGGGCACGTGGCAGGTGCCATACGTATTTTTGCAAGTATTCAGAGCCCACAATAAAGGAATGTTTCAGGCGCTGTGCTGAGTTAGGCACTAGGATAGTTCCCATTTACAGATGAAGAAACTGAGGCTTGGGGGTGTGAAGCGGCCTGGCTGCTGTCACACAGCTCCTTAGGGGTGGCGCTGGGATTCAAGCCCATCATTTCCGATCGAGGAGCTTTTGCTCTTTGTATCTGTGGGTCCAAAGATATTTTGATCTATCCATTCACACATAGGAAAACTAATTTCTAAGGATTTTTAATAAAACATTTGTAGTGATAGACAGGAGTGTTTTGTTTTCATTTGTTTTGGTTTTGCTCTGTCCATCTGTGTACAATATCTTTCTTCCTTCCTACCTGCCTTCCTGCCTTGCCTCTTTCCCTTTGCATCTCTCTCTCTCTCTCTCCCCCCAACAATAAGAGTATATAATTTAATGATTTTTTAAACAATAAAGCTAAACTATACCATGTAGTTTGTCCCCCAGGGGACATTTGACAAAGCCCAGTGACATTATTGGTTGTCATAATTGTGGGGGCGGGGGTGCCACTGGCATCTAGTAGGTAGGGACCAGGGATCCTGCCAAGTAAACATCCTACCATGCACAAGACGGCCGACAACAAAGCATCATCTGTCCCAGACGGGTCGATAGAAACCCTGCCATAGGGCAAAGCCCCTTTTGTAAGGGGCCGATTCTCTGCTAGGGCTTCTGCTACGGCTGTGCCGTGGACCTGAAGGTGGCCACTCCACTCCTTCCCGAGGTCATGCAGAGATGTGCTACGGAACAGCAGAGCTGGAGCAACAGACCAAGAGCTGGAAAGGGCATGATGGAAAAAGAGACACACAGAAATGTTTATTGAGGCCTTACACCTGGCTCTGAACTAACTTCTTTACATCAATTTATTTTTTTTTTTTTTCCTAAGGAAGCTCTATGTCCAACACGGGGCTTGAACTCACTGCCCAGAGTCACTGCTCCACCAACCGAGCCAACTGAGTAACCGCTTCTTTATACCAGTTTACTCAGTTATGACTTGATGTATGAATTATCCTCAGGACAACCCTGCAAAATAGGTGCCGTTTTTACATCCATTTTGCAGATGAGGAAATTGAGGCTCAGAGAGGCTAAGGAACTTTCCCAAGGTGACATACAGAGGACTTGGGAATTTGGTGATTCTGACTCTGGCTGCCTGAACCCTTCATTTCCCTTTAATGAATGTTCTGTGAAAATCGCCAAGTATTACCCTCCGAAGAGCAACCCAAATGCGCCATCAGGACCTCCAATGTTTTCTTATTGTTCGATTCAGACTATGAACCAGTTACATCAACTCCAAGTAGTGCCACCGCATACTTTTTTGTTGCAAAATATTTGATCATTGGCCAGGCTATTTATTATTCTTTCATCCTAGCCTACCCTCTCCCTGCCCATAAGTCCATAAAGAGTCCCTGCTCCGGAGGTAGACACGGATGACAGTAAAATCTTGATTCACGGGAAACCAACCGCATGAAGCCCACCCTCGTTTCTTCCTATTTTGGGCCTCGGTGTCCCTTTTTTAGAAAACATGTAAATCGTAGCAAAATAACCTAGCATTCAGAATTTGTTTTTAAACCACAACCAAGGAAACACTGCTTCGGGGAAGTCTCGAGGTTAGTGTAAGTGTGGCTCAAATTGTCACAGGTTCATCAGAGCTAAACTGTAGCCCGGGTCAGGCCAGCAGTCACTCCAGGGAGGCTGGGTTCTGCTCAGACACTGGCTCAGAAAGGAGAGGTTCCCAAATGCTGCCAGGTTTTCAGCCCCAAGGGGTGATGTGAGACAGGCTCTCTATGTCTCCTTGAGCTCCGTGACAAACGCCAGCCTCCACAAGCTGTCACAAAACATGAGCAAGAGGATTCATCGAGCAATGCTCTTCCTTGAGCAGTATTTGAATGAGAACCCTTTGCCTACCTGTGTGCCCTCGCTCGCCCATCAGGCAGCCTCGCCCTGACCGCACCCCTGGTCACACGGGCCTCGCCTCTGTCCCTGAAATGGGCCACCTCCCTGCCTCCCATGTGTGCACCTGCTGTTCTGTCTCTGGCCCTACAAGGCTTTCCTCAGACCGCTCACCGCTTCTGATCCTTCAGGTGGGCGCCTGGCCCCCTGCCCACCCACCCGTCACACTCGCCACCATCACGCAGCTGACCCTCCTGGTGACAGGTGGCAGCGCCTGACTTGTTCTTGCCACTTGTTCATGGGCCCGTCTCACAGATCACAGGGAGTGTGCTCTAAAATCCATACGGCGGACCTTTGAATCCCACTGGCCACTTAACTGGCTGTAGGACTTTTTTTTTTAAGATTTTTATTTATTTATTCATGAGAGACACTGAGAGGCAGAGACAGAGGGAGAAGCAAGCTCCCTGCGGGGAGCCCGATGCGGGTCTCTATCCCAGGACCCCGTGATCACGACATGGGCCAAAGGCAGATGCTCAACTGCTGAGCTGTAGGTCTTTTAAAAGATACTTAAACTTCTGATTTTTTAGTCCCTCCTTTTGTGAAATAGGGAAGCACAACATGAGCGGATATATGAAGAGTTTAGGATGCCATCCACCATATAGCAAGCATTATATTGAGATTGTCATATATTAATAAATACAATTATTTTATTAATTGTTCTCATAATAAATAGGACAGTATTCTATTCAATTCTGTATTGATTTATAGATTTTTTTTTTTTTTACTTATTAAGTGCTTTATTAGCTTTCCTACTAGAAAAGAAGTGTCATGAGAGCAGGTCACAGTACCTGACATGCAATAGGCGAATGAATGAATAGAAATGGTGTGTTTTCTTTCACCAAGTACAGCAGTGATAGTCCCAGCAGGGGATGGGATAACCCCAACAGAAAGGACTTATAGAATCTGAATAGAAAATCCTGGAAGATTGTGATTTAGTGGGTTATCTTGAGAAGCAGGAGAGAGCCGAGGGCCGCTGTCAAGGAGGGCTCCCACCCGGGATGGAGGCGCGGCCTCCTGCGGGATCCCCGTGAGGCCACCAGGCTCACAGAACATTCCACGGGAAGCTGGCTTCATTGCCTGCTCCCTGGAGAATCGGAAAGTAGTAACCTGCATCCTTTCATTTCTGAACGTGGGTTTATTTGGGTTGGAAGGGGACTTTGAAAACAAACTTAAAATGTGAAGTGTAAGACTTCAAGGGGAAGCTAAAAATAGCTAAGTGGGATAATCCTTTCCCCCTGTTGCTGTTAGCAGTATTTATACTGGTCAACCTAGGGAGGGAGGGGAAATAATGCCTTTCTTCCGAGGAATGCAGGAGGATTTGCGGTGGCAGATGGCCCGTGACCCCACGCTCGGGCACACACCGTCTTTAATAACATCTGTTTATGCAGAATGTTCTCATTTTCTTACCACCGACCTGGGCAGACAGCAGCTTTGAGACATTTGTTTACTTTTACATTTTTCACCATTCTCCCACATTTTGCCTGATGAAATATTTCAAGTCTCCTTTCCAAATAGTCGCTTCGGGAAAAGCAAAGCAAGCGGCTCCTGGTTGCAGGGCAACTGCCTTTAACTAGGGCAGCACCACTCGCCTCCCGTGTAGACACTGGTCCTGCACCAAACCCTCTGTGCCTTGTGTTCATTAGCCACTCGTCTCTCACAACAAGTGGATGACATAGGGGCTTTTTTTTTTTTTAAGATTTTATTTTTATGTAATCACTTTGCCCAACATGGGGCTCGAACCCACAAGCCAGAGATCAAGAGTTGCATGCTTCTCTGACTACGCCAGCCAGGCGCCCCAAGATAGATTTTGGAAAAAAATTCTTAATTTATGCAGAAGTGGACGTTCGGCAGGAGCCTTGACCAGGCCCGCACAAGTAGCAGGGCAGGGCCAGAGTTCAAAGGCAGGTGTGTTTGAACCAAACTCTGCACTCGATCACCACAGTACATATATTCATCATATATATACAGAGAGAGAGAGCACGTGTGCAACCACCGTGTACCAGGCACTGTACGAGGAACTGGATCTAGCAGTCAACAAGAACAAAAAAGCTCTTGCTCCCATAAGCCTACAGAACGAGACAGTCAAGAAGTTGAGAGGGGTACCTGGCTGGCTCAGTCGGTGGAGCATGTGACTCTTGATCTCAGGGTTCTGGGTTCCAGCCCCACATTGGGTGTAGAGATTCTTAAAAAATAAAAATAAGGGCACCCCGGGTGGCTCAGCGGTTTAGCGCCGCCTTCAGCCCAGGGTGTGGTTCTGGAGACCCGGGATCGAGTCCCACGTCAGGCTCCCTGCATGGAATGGAGGCTGCTTCTCCCTCTGCCTGTGTCTCTGCCTCTCTTTCTCTTTCTCTCTCTATGTCTCTCATGAATAAATAAATAAAATCTTAAAAAGAAATAAAAATAATTTTTAAAATTTAAATTTAAATTAAAAATTAATAAATATTTTAAAATAAAGAAGTAGCAGCACCTGGGTGGCTCAGTCAGTTAAGTGCTTGCTTTTGGCTCAGGTCATGATACCAGGGGCCTGGGATTGAGCCCTGCATCAGGATCCCCACTGAGTCTGCTTCTCCCTCTCCCCATCCCCTTGTTCGTTCTCTCTCTCGCTCTCTTTCTCAAATAAATAACACCTGAAAGAAAGAGAGAGAGAGAGAGAGAGAGAAGAAAGAAAAAAAAAGAAAGAAAGAAAAAAGAAGAAAGAAGAAAGAAAGAAAGAAAGAAAGAAGAAAGAAAGAAAGAAGAAAGAAAGAAAGAAAGAAAGAAAGAAAAAGAAAGAAAGAAAGAAAGAAAGAAAGAAAGAAAGAAAGAAAGAAAGAAAGAAAGAAAGAAAAGAGAGAATGAAAGAAAGGCAATGGTGCTCTGTTCATGGATGCTACCTTCTATGAAGGAAAGCAGAGGGGAAAAGGGTGGGATGGGGAGGAGGAGTCAGCTCCACTTTAGATAGGGAAGTCAGAGAAGCCTCAAATATCACCTCATTAGAGATGGGATCAAGTGGTGGGTGAACCTAAATGTCTATTTGGAAGGAAAGCATTGCAGGCAGAGGCAAGAGCACAAGTGTGGTGCCTGCCACAGGAGCGCTCCTGGCCTGGTAGTGAACAACAGCAAATTAGGAGAGAGCAGGAGGAGATGAAGTCAGTGACAGTTATTTCTATTGTTTAAAGGTATATTCACACAGAAAAATATTGACCCATTCTACTGATCTCAAATAAGTATCAATTAGAATCCCATTGGGTGTGAGTAGCAGAAAAAACAAACTCAAAATAGTTAAATAATAAGGAATTTTATCATCTCACATTAAAAAAAAAAAAAGTCTAGAAGAAAAGTTGTTTCATCTAATTCCCCAGCTAAGTGGCCTCTTGAATGACGTGGGTTTTTACCATGACTCCGTTATGCAAACTCCAGCATGTTGGCCTTGTCCTATGAAGCTAGCTCCCTTCATGTTTGCGATACTGTTGCATGGCTCCAATGATCACATATTCACACAACCACAACCAGGGGAAGAAAAATAACCCTTCAATTTCTTGAATCTCTCTTTAGGAAGTAAGAAACTTTTCCCTAAACTCTTTGGTACTCGTTCTCTCAAATCTCCTTGTGCAAAATGATGTCACATATCAAGACATAAATTAATCACTGGTAAGAGGAAATGGATGATTCTAAAGAGTTTAAGCTAATTAGAGCCCACCTCCTGGAGCTGATATAAATATTCTCTGTCAGGCTTCCCTCCCGGAGCCTGCTTCTCTCCCTCTGCCTGTGTCTCTGCCTCTCTCTGTGTGTCTCTGATGAATAAATAAATAAAATCTTAAAGAAAAAAAGGGGGGTGGGGAGGAAGCCTGGGTGGCTCAGCAGTTGGGCATCTTCCTTCAGCTCAGGGTGTGATCCCCAGTCTGGGGATTGAGTCCCACATCGGAATTCCCTCAGGAAGCCTGCTTCTCCCTCTGCCTGTGTCTCTGCCTCTCTCTGTGTGTCTCTCATGAATAAATAAATAAAATCTTTTAAAAAATATATTCTTGGAAGCATATGGCCACCTTGAAGAGGAGAGATACTTGTTAGGGAGAAGGGAGTAGTCAGGTGGCAATTGGTAGACACGGCTAGTTGTTCGACAAATATCCTTTCCCTTCTTTCTTATTAATAGAATCCTAGAATTATTCAAGATGCCATTAAGCCCAACTGAAACAAAACAAAACCTGATATTCCTAATTCTCTTGCAGATTTTTTTTTTTTTGCTTGATAAAAAAGTATAGACTCTGCTAGCGTGCACATCCGTCACCCCCTCTTCTTCTGCTCAGATGGACTGTGTCGCCATTCTTGCAATGGAGCAGTCATCACCGGACCATGATGGTGCTGGCCATGTGCAAAGGAGGGTAGACCAGGAAGACAGAAGGAGTCTGAGTCCTGGGTGGCTTCCTGGAATCTAGGACTTCTTGTTATGTGAAGGGCATCCTATTGGTTGCCCCACTGTTTGATAGTTCTTGCTACATGCAGCCAAGGCAACTTGCTGTTAGGAAACCAGGGGTATCTGCTACTAAAGGAGCAGGGCCTGGGTGTTCATATGAGGAAAGCTCATAATCTAATCCAGTCCGCTCAGCACTGCTGGGGGAAATCTTCTCAACATTCAAAAGTATACGATGGAGCTGCAGAGAGCACATTGCTGCATTCAACTTACCAAATAAGCAGGGAGAGAAAACCCTTCACTGGCTTTCAAGAACCTTCCAAGTTCAACCTAGACCTTGGCCTTTGACCCATCCAGAGAAAGGAAAAGCCAGCGCCAAAATGCAAGGAGAAACAAGAAATGTTCATCCTTGACTTTTGAGCCTCCAAGATCCCTGGTCCTGGCAAAAGCCATTAAAGATGCCAACTGACCTTCTGCCCCTGCTCTTCTTCCTACTGACAGAAACGCACATGCAAGTCCGGAACTAACCTCTCCTCTCAGCGAGCGGCTGAAGAAACATATTGCGTCCTCTAAGAAGGCAGGCAAGAGGACGTAGGTGAATCATTTAGCCTGGATTTATTGAGAGAGCTTCCTCTGAGGTTAAACTTAAGAGAATTTAAGAGAAATCAGAAAATGCCAGTGCTGCCTTAGATGTACATTCTATGTAATAATCACCATCCATTAAGCCGGCTAACATTTTAATTTTTTTTTGAGCAATCTCTACCCCCAAGATGGGGCGCACACTCACAGCCCTGTGCTCTTCTGACTGAGCCAGCCAGGGACCCCACCAGCTAACGTTTTATGAGCACTTACTACTTGCCATGGATGACACAACACATTTTATATGGATTTTTCTCACTTAACACTTCACAGGTCTATGAAAGGACTGTTTTTATGATCCCCATTTCACCGAAGAGTAAACTAATGTGGAGAGTGATTAAGGAATGTGTCCAAAGTCACACAGCTTTCAAGGAGTGGCTCCGGGATGACACAGGGTCATCTGGTCCCCCACACTCATGTGTATAACCTCACACATAGTACCTGTGAGTCCATTCAAACTCACTGAAAGGCATTCAGAAGGCAATTCTAAATTTAGTGTCATGGGCTCTGCTTCTTTCTTTCTCTTCTTTCTTTCTTTTTTTTTTTTTTTTAGATTTTATTTATTTATTTGAGAGAGACAAATGCTGAGTATGCATAAGTAAAGGAGAGGGGAGGGGAGGGGAGAGAAGGAGACTCCCTGCTGAGTGAGGAGCCTGATGTGGGGCTCCATCCCAGGACCCTGAGATCATGACCTGAGCTGAAGGCAGATGCTTAACCCTCTAAGCCACTCAAGTGCCTCTCTGCTTATTTCAATATAGTGCATTCAAGACAGCAGCCCAAGGAAGACACTTTATTGAGAACACAACTTAATTGTACAAGTGACTTGAGCACTAACATCTTTCAATGATAAGAACTGAAAACGTGATCTACTTCTTATAAGACACCAGTGCCTTTCCCGTGACAGACAGTCCACGACATTTCAAAATGAGTCTCTAAATGGATGCCTCCTGTCTCCGAGAAGCGTATGATCCAACAGGAGGTGCAATCTACCTACCTCATTTTTCACTTTGCTCTCTTAGTGCTTCCTTCCTGTACGCTGGGTAAATTCATGTGAATCCTCACCACAAGCCTCTGTCTAAAGTTAGTAGCATCATCCCATTTTTGTTTCTTTTTTTCATCATCCCACTTTTAAATGAAGAAGCAGAGACTCAAAGACACTGAGGAGGTTGCTCAGAGTCTCAAAACTATTGTGTGCAGGAGCCGGGGCAGCATAACAGTTGGCCGTACGCAGGGACCCCTAGCTCCGAGAGGTGGGTCTCAGCAGAAACCTAGCACATCCCCCAAGTGGCACATAGGGCGCCCCTGAATATTGCCTGTCCAGCCATCAACTCAAAGATGCAGCACCTGCCCTCAGGGAGCACCTTTTACTAATTAGCTCAAAAGTACCAGATGGACTAGTTTTGGCTCCGCCAACTGAAATGGAGTTAATAGATGCCAAAGCTTATGTTCCTCAGCATTTCCAAGGCAAACATGAGGACTGAGATTTGTCTTTATTACCAGTCTCCTTGTATTTGGTTCTCCCCAACTGTAAGTGGGGACGGGGGCACCCGGGTGGCTCAGTTAAGCATCTGCCTTCAGCTCAGATCATGATCCTAGAGTCCTGGGATCGAGCCCCACATGGGTCGGGCTCCCTGCTCAGCGGGGAGTCTGCTTCTCCCTCGCCCTCTACCCCTCCCCCCTGCTCATGCTCACTCTCTCTCATTCACTCTCCATCTCAAATATATAAAGAGTGGAGAGGGGTTAAGGAACGTGTCCAAAGTCACACAGCTTTCAAGGGGTGACACAGGGTCATCTGGTCCCCCACACTCGTGTGTATAACTTCACATATAGTACCTGTGAGTATTTTAAGTAAAATCTTTTTTTAAAAGTTTTTTAAGTATAATCTTTTTAAAAAATAAAAATAAAGAGAGGACAATGACAGCACATACCTTATCGGGTCGATGTGAACATTAAATGCATTAGTACTTGCAAAGCCCCTAAAGCTGTGCCTGACACAGCTACCGTGAGCCATGATTATTATTTATGATAAACTTTATCACCATTGTTACTTTTCCATTACTTTTGCACATGCCTAAACCCCATCACGTGCCCTTCCTCAATTTCTGATTTACACCTTTCACACTGGAACCAGGTCACTTTTACTTGTCTTCTCTCAAGCGAAAGCCACGCCAATCATCCATGGAGACATTTAGATCCTGCCTGTTAGTTAACGGTTGTCATGGAAAATGACCCAAGTTTGGCATCCAAGTCTACCTTTCTTTCAGACGCCGCCGTAGTCTAAAAGTTAAGCAGGGAAATCCCATTCTTTTGTTTCCTGCTCTGCTACAGGCCGTGTTGTAGTTGTTTTCCATTCTGTGATTCAGTCTTCCTTTCTGTACAAGAAGGGGCACACCCGTTGAGTAAAAGAGAGCCTGTGATTGTCTAGGATTATTAACTCTGTCTGCAGGATCACGTCGCCACCCACTCACAGCAATCTCGTGTGGTCCTCAAAGACCAACAGCTATGCAGTCACCTACCGTAATAAAG
Source organism: Canis lupus familiaris (assembly GCF_011100685.1). NCBI lineage: Eukaryota > Metazoa > Chordata > Mammalia > Carnivora > Canidae > Canis > Canis lupus. Next base: position 40,231,241 of record NC_049245.1, on the reverse strand, counting down.
CATCAACAGACAGGTTGCTGGCGGGGCTTGCAAACACTCCTTGGTGTGTACCTGATGACAAAGGTAAAATGAGTCCCTTCCCCAAAGCCTGAAGTAGGTATTTTAGGGTGAATCATGCTTAAGTAAACCTCTTCTTGGGGTTTTATTGTGCTCTTGGGATTTTTCCACAACCTTTAGCCTAAGAGGAGCCCTGGAGATGCCTTGAACTCCACCTACATAAAACCCGATTTAAAACACACACACACACACACACACACACACACACACACACACACAACTACACCTATCTTCCCTGAAAGCATTGGGTCAAAGAGACTGGGAATCCTTTTTTTTTTTTTTTTTTAAGATTTTAATTATTTATTTATTCATGAGAGACACAGAGAGAGAGAGGCAGAGACCGGGTGGCTCCTCAGTTTAGTGCCGCCTTCAGCTCAGGGCGTGATCCTGGAGACCCAAGATCGAGTCCCATGTCGGGCTCCCGCATGGAGCCTGCTTCTCCCTCTGCCTGAGACTGGGAATCCTAACTGCTCTCTGGCCCACTGCTTACCTGCATGGGTTACCCTGTATGCTTCTCTTTGCTCCTCTAAATCACCGAGGGTTATTGCTTACTCCGCCTGCCTCCAGGTTTCCTAGGAGGATCAAATAAAAAATAATATGATAATAATGCTTGGGAAAGGACAGCAACAAAATCTGGCATTAGGATCATTTCCAAGGACCTGTTCTTTATCTCATGAATAAAAACAAAATTGCCCACAAGACTCTTCATTTCATAGAAACACATTCCCCGAGGTGGGGGTAGGGGGGTGCAAATAAACTTTCCTAGCACCGTTCTGTAAATCTGTAAATCTGACCGCTCCAGAGAGGCTGGCCAACTTCTGCAGACCCGCCGGGTATCCCATAGTGAGAAACCCGAGCCTTTAGAAAATAATGGGTTGGCCCCACGAATCCTAATCAAGATCCACCCATGCTGGTCATTTATTCTTTGCACACCTACGATGAAAGCTCCAGTGATTAACTCGCGCCCGTCTTGGAGGTGCAGCTGGAGAAGCTGGGGACCCCTCCCCCGCCAGGTTGCAGAGAGTGGGGGTACTCCTCAGGCTCCCCATCCTCTCCAGCCACAGGCCGATAAGGAATAAACCGAACAAGAGCAACAGTCTACTGAAGCCTCCTCCGAAAGGTAATCTTGAAAGTGAGAAGCCAATCGGATTGTGTTACAGGAGATTCCCCCAAGGCCAAATATTTGTGTGCCTTCACCTAAAGGCCCCTCTGGGATCTGTGGCATCCCGGCCTGGGCTCCTAAAGAGATGTGATTTTTCTTTTGAATATTCAAAGGTATAATCTGCTGCCTTAAGCTAGTAGGAGGTGTATTTTGAAAGATCAATTTAAGAAACCACTAGTCATTTTGGAGGCTTCCTATTTCTCAAAAAAAGAAGAAGCAGCTTAATAACTTGAAGCAGAGCATCAGAGAGAGCGAGAGAGGGAGGGAACCCTACGTTTCCCTTTTGTTCAACAGGGAAGTTTCAATAACCGTTTTAAGTAATCTACCCTTTGGGGACGAGGTAAAAATTCTGTCAAGCTTCCAAACATGATTTAACCAGGAATGCCCCAAACCAGGAAGTCCTTTGTGCCTGGGGCCTCCTCCTTCTTAGAAGTTTAAAGGGCTTTCTCCTTATTATAAAGCTGATTCCTTGGGGGGCGGGGAGGGGGGGGGGGTGTTTGTTTTTGCACATTAATTTTATTTGCATGGTTTTGGTTTTTTTTTCTTTTTAGATTACACAAGCAGTGTCAGAATGCTGCAATATATACGATTGAAAATAGAAAGTTGCCCAGCTCTGACACGTGTACCTTCCTCCGCCCCAGCCTGCTTCTCCTCTACTTCCTGTGTTAATGGTGAGTGTATTTTTCCTATTCTTTTTCTCTTTTTTTGACACAAATACAAATTTCTATATTTTGGGCACGCACCCACACAGATACGTGCCTCTTTTTTTTTTTTTTTTTTTTTTTAAGAAAACCATATGGTCTTCACCTGTCTACAACTGTGTTTTAATCAACATCAGCCTTTGTGAACCTACAGGGCCCATCTCACACCTCCCAGCCTTTCTTAAAGACACTCTCGCTCGCTTAGAACCACGTTAATGTTTCCACTGCCTTCTAGAGGCAACTTCACATCTTCTCAAGGAACCTTTCAAGCACGCGAGAGGAGGCTCACTTCCTCTCTTGACTGAAGGAAATAATGCTTTCACGCTTTGGAAACAGCATTACTGTACCCCATTGCCCTATTCCAGTCTGAGTACCCAACAGACAAATTATACTTTTCCTGTTCACCATGGCTTTCAGTTCTCAGGACTAGAGCAGCCCCCTGAGCCAGAGAGAGAAAACAGTCATAATTTTTACAAGGTGCTGTGCCCTGATGGAGGCAGAGGTTTAACCCAATGACAAACGGCTCAGCTCAACCCTGCCTGGCTGGAAAAGCATCTGTTTTCTTTCCCCTGCCTGGTTACTAGTGGGTTTTGTCACCCGATTCAGAAAGATGAGATTGCTGAGAACAACAGGCGGCCACAAGGCTCCAGGAAATATAATAGTTAGTGTACAGCTCCTTTCTGTGTTCTGTGTGTGTGTGTGTGTGTGTGTGTGTGTGCATGCATGCATGTTTTGCACGCACATTTACAGCAGCAATGCTTGGCCTACCCAGGAGAGGCAGGAATCTCCCTGGCAGCAGGTAAACCAGCCCAGGGGTTGGAACCAGGCCCGGTCGCCTTCATTGACTCCTGGATTCATCCAGCCAACAAGCACCAGCCCCCTCCTTTAAAATAGGCTCTGAGCACCCCAGGGCTCCCCAGGGCTCCCCAGGGCTCCGATTCCTGGATTCAAAACCTAGCCCTGCCATGCACTAGCCTTGCTACCCAGTCTCTGTCTTCTGCTGTAAAATAAGAACAAGTACACATCCAAATCTCTCCTCTGAATCTTTAGAGCCGAATAGGTTTTGGAATTCAGAATTTTCAGATTTTAAAAATGTGATGCGGTGCTTATGCCGTGTGACACAGAATCTCCAGCGGGGCCCAGGGCAGCGCCCCCATAATCGGCCTCATCAGTGTGTCTGCAGAGAAGCACACGAAGGTTGAATTAGTGAGCTAAATATAGCCAATCAATAGCCTCTTGCCATTCAAATCACATTTTGTAGCCAAATGAGTCAGGTCAGATCATTTTGCTGCCAAATTTATTTTTTAAAAGTATGGCTTTTGGAATCTCAGGCTTGTAGAGCCTTCATAGTATCTACCTTATGGAGAGGTAAGGACAATTACATGGGACACTACGTGTAAAACATACTTAATAAAAAAAACAAAAAAACAAAAAAATATACTTAATAACTGCTCAGTAAGCATCTGCTGGGTGCCCGCGACGGCCAGACTCTGCACTGGCGCAGCGGACCCATAACCACAAGGTTAGCACATGTGTTCTGAAAAGGGTAAATATCTTCATTTTGTGGACTATCCAATCTCTATCATCACTAAACTCTGCTGTTGTAGAGCAGAAGCAGCCATGGACGGTACCTTAAAGAATGAACGTGTCTGTGTTCCAATAAAACTTTATTTACAAAAAGAGACATGAGGGGCCAAATTTGGCCCACACGCTATAGTTTATGAGCCTCAGGTCAGGACAGACAGGACTCTAGCTCTTCCCGGTGTTTGCATTTGAGTGCAGAAGACGGTCAACGAAGCCAATAATAAAATACATGTCCAATCTGATCATGACAGATATGAAAAGGAAATAAAAGGAAATAGAATGTGCGCTGAGCGAGATCTGCTGCCAATCCATGTGGACCTTAAGGTCTGAGAGGTGTTGGTCTGGTCCACCCCTTTCTTCCACAGGACAGGGCTTGCCACAGCTCACCGTCAGTGAGGACTACTTTAGTCTTTATAACCCTTCCAAGGGGTGGGTCTTATGGTCCCCATTTCACAGATAAGGAGACTGAGGCTCCAAGGTCACTGATTTCATATCACCAATTTTGCACATTCTGGAATAAAGCTTTAGACTTGAGCTTTCAGAATCCCAAGCCTGCACTCTTAACCACAAATTTTTTCTTGCTTTGCAAGAAAAAACAGCAATTAGTCTCCCTCCAGTAAGATCTCCAGGAAAGGAGGCATGACATTGCTTGAAGCCAAAAGTTCCTAAAAATTTTGATCTCAGGACCCTTGAACACACTTCAGAATTACTGATGAGGGGGCACCTGGGTGGCTCAGTTGGTTGGGCATGGGCTCAGGTCTTGATCCCCAGCATCCTGGGATCAAGCCCGCATTGGGCTCCCTGTTCAGCAGGGAATCTGCTTCTCCTTCTGTGCCTCCTCCTCCTCCTGCTCATGCCTTCTCTCTCAAATAGATATATAAAATCTTTTTTTAAAAATTACTTTACAAAAAACAACAACAAAAAACAAAATCACTGATGAGAAGTGCCTGCCTGGTTCAGTCAATGGAGCATTCCACTCTTGATCTCGGGGTCATGAGTTTTAGCCCCACACTGGGTGCGGAGCCTACTTAAAAAAAAAAAAAGAAGTTAAAGAACATTTTTTTTACTGATGACCCCAAAGAGCTTTTATTCATAAGAATTCGACCTATCGGGGCACCTGGGTGGCTCAGGGGTTGAATGTCTGCCTTTGGCCCAGAGTGTGATCCCGGGGTCCTGGGATCAAATCACACATTGGACTCCCTGTGGGGAGCCTGCTTCTCCCTCTGCCTATGTCTCTGCCTTTCTCTGTGTGTCTCTTATGAATAACTAAATAAAATCTTTAAATAAATAAATAAATAAATAAATAAATAAATATTAGGCCTATCGATATTGGCCTGCTCAAAATGAAATCTGAGAAATGTTTGAAATATTAATTTTTAATTAGTTTAAACATAACAGTAACAAACCTCTTACATATTAACATCAATAACATTTTTGTGAAAAATAACTATCCCCCTCAATTTAGTGAGTAGATTGGCTTTGGTTTTACATTTTTACAATTGCCATTAGCATTCAGCTTCTTGCAAGACAGTTTTTGGGTAGTTGAACTTCATACATCCTACAGTGCCTGGAAAACACACTTTAACTTGTGAAGAATGAGGTGAAAAGAGCAAAGAGCATTTTGCCTCTTGGGCCAGGCGTGATGCAGGGTGGGTTCCTCCTGTGGGTTCTGTCTCTCCTGAGGGAGAGACTGTCCCCCACCTGTCTCAGCTGGTGGCTCCCGGCAATCCTTGGCTTGTGGCTTCATCACTTCGATCTGTCTCTGTCTTCACACAGCCCTTCCCCCCTTGTTTCTTTGCACTCGAATTTCCTTCTTCCCATGAGGATAACGGTCATTGAGGTAGAACCAACACCACCACCCACCCCTCGAGTCCGGTATCATCTCATCTTAACTTGATTACAACTGCAAAAAAACCTTTCTCTGGGGCAGCCAGGAATGACATCCAGAGTCACACTGAGATAGTCTTGTGAAAAACAGCACCAATGCCACCTCAGGGACTCTAGACCAGAGACCAGCAAAATGTGGCCATGGACAAACCCTGCTGCCCCACCTGTTAGTCTAAGGGGCCATGAGCTTTGAATGGTTTTACATTTTGAAATGGTTATATAAGTATCTGCATCATCGGCTTGATATTGCCTCTGGCCTGGCAAAGCCTAAAATATCTATCTGGCCCTTGAAAAAAAAAAGGAGGGGGTGCCAGACCATGGTGTAAACCCTGCTGTCTACACTGGACCCAGCACCAGCACTGGTTGTAGATGTTGGGTTCTGCTATTAGAACCACAATCAAGGCCACCAATGATAACAGAATACCAGCATCACAAGTCACAAAAGTGGACTCCACGTAGCCCATCCTTCTGTGCATCAGTGAGGTTCCAAGCAAAAGTCTGGGGCAGCTGCCTCTGATGGGCTAGTCTGAGGCCATGTGTCCACACTTTATCTACAAGGGGCACTGGAATCAATTTTCTGCATTTTCCACCTCTGCAGTGAAAGGCTATTTACCAAAATATCAAAGAAGAGTAAGTCCCCAGATTTAGGGAGGTTCAGATGGTGGATGAATTATAAAAAGGATAAACACACTATACCTGATGAGGACACATCATCTCAGAACTTTCTCTCCTGGACAGAAAATCAAGACATCTGATCACTAGCTTGTGCTTCAACTCAGTCTACACTAGCCAAAGACCACGGTTAAAGAGTTTTCCAATGTTCTCATCTAAATGTAAAACTTGAACCTCTGATGGATGTTCTTAACTTCCTAGAGAAACCTGAGATCAAAGATTCACCCAAACTTCTGGAATATTACATGAGTGTGGGTGACACGTCCTGTGGCTACTGTTCTCACAGGCTCCGCCTCTGTGTTTGGGAAAAGTACTTCAGCTCTGGATCTTATCTGAAAAATCAGAATTAGGATCACAGCCGATAATTCACTGAGAGCTCACTACGCATGGATGCAAGGCTGTTTCACACGCCTGGCTTCCTGATCTGCCACAATCACCATTACTCCCATTTTATAGATGAGGTGACTTCTTTACCTCCAGAGAGTGTAATCAGCAGCACCAGAGTCTACCCAAGGGCACACCTGCAGAGCATCAGGTGCACACAGATGAGATTTGCATCCAGGTTCCCTGACAGCTGAGCCTGGGATGGGTTTCCAACTCCATCTGGGCTCCATTGTCCTTATCTGGTCCTCTTCCTTGTTGAGCTAGAAACTCACAGAAGCACGGGAAGCCATAGGGCTGACAGCTCACAAAACCAAAAGATTTTAAATATATCAACTCTGTCTGCCATAAGCCTTGTAGCCGACACAGGTGGTTACCTCTCATTACACAGACTCTACTTGAAAATTTTTCAATATAATCAGTGTGAGAAGCTGTCTGCGTCGTCAGGTTGGTGAAAACTCAGCAGGAGTGAGGTTAGCTCACTGGCAATCAAGAATGCATCGCTTGGGGATAGCTAGCAAACACCAGGGCCGAAAGGACCACACTCCGGCAATGGCTGTGATGGATACTTCTTGCAATTCAGAAATGGGGGTTTTATTGGTGAAACCAGTGACTGATGGTAATTAGCATGGTGATGTTAGAGATGGGTTCGCAGTGGTGAGATAAAAGGTATTCAAGACGTGGGAGTTGACTAGAATGCATTATAGGATACAACAATCCATCCTTGACCTATACCCTTCCCCACTTCCTCCCTGACTGGTCCTGTGTCCAGCCACTCATGAGGAGGATTTTTGACCACATTATGCCAACCAGACAGCACAGAATCCAGAATCCTGCTTTTGGAAAATTGTTATACTTGCTGTGAGTGAACTTTTCATCCAGGGTGTGACCCTGAAAGAATGGAATGCTAAGTAAGACTTTATCAAGCTTCGAGCATAGGTTGTATAAACGTTTTTGTGCCTGCTTTGCTAATGAATGTTTGGTGGTTAAGAGTAGCAAAATTTGGACAGACTAGATTTTATGATAACTTGTAGCTTAGGCTGTGGGGAAATGTTCACATCTGCCAGAAGGAACCTAAGAATTGTTCCATGTCAAATTGGTTTAGATCACAACAGTTTACCCGGTACCCAATAGCCATGCCATTGTCTGCCTTCCTGCGAGAATCCGTACTGGTTCAGCTTTTAGTCAGCAACATATCCAGAGAAGATGGGCCCAGGACCAGGAGATGAACCATGAGTAGTCTGAACCAGGTGTCAGAAAACTATGGCCCACAAGTTAAATCTGGTCCACCACTCAGTTTCATAAATAGTTTTATTGGGACACAGCCCCACCCACTTATTTTTGTGTTTTCTGTGGCTTCTTTCAAGTCACTGCAATAGCAGAATTGAGTAGTTGCCACAGAAACTGCATGGCCCACAAAACCTAAAATATTTACTCTCTGGTCCTTTATAGAAAATGTCGGTCAATCTCTGGTATAGAATGATGCTAGTCCAAGTATGTCTATGGAACAGAAGCACCAGCATCACCCGAGAGCTCATTGGAAATGCAGAGTCTCACGCACCACCCAGGCCCAGCCTGGAATCAGATTATTTAGGGAGTAAAACTTCCCATCAAGGAGGAAAGTCATGACTGGCTTAGACCAACTATCCTCCATCCCTTGGAGCTGGGTGCTCTGCTGACCAAACTAAACGCAGGTTCTGTTAGTAGGGAAGAAGAAAATATAACCCATTTGCCCACTAGGGTTCATTCTTCTTTGGTTACAGAATTTTGACATAGATAAACCGATCCCCAAACGCCAAAAGTTTGTGTTATACTATCAAGGGTCATGGAACCGGGGACGTCACTGGAGGTAGGCAAACTTAATTTGATGCACACGCCTTAGGCAAATCCTTTGACCTCCCTGAACGTTGGATTTCTTAAATGTCAAATACGGACAGTGGTTTCAGACACAAGGGTTGTATCATGCGGGATCAATGCGGCCGCAAGTAATGGCATCGCCTGCAAAAAGAGACAAACTATAGTCCAACAAACACGAAATCTGGAGGGAAGGAGTTACAACACTGCATGGGGGGCTCCAACGGTGTCATCAACGATTTAGCCTCTTTCCCAGTTTCTTCTCTGCCATCTTCCATTGACTTACACTCCTTCCCTTGGTGGTTTCAAGATGCCACCTCAGCGCCAATCATCCTATTCTGATTCAGAGATGGCAAGAAAGGAAGTGGCTGCCTTCCTGCACACCTCTTTTGATGGGGGGAAGGATGGGGGAAGGATGTCTTTCTCCGAGGTACGTACCACCCTCCTCCAGCAGAATGCTGCTTATATCCCATTGGCCAAAACTGGTTTGTATAGTCACCTGTAGACGATCACAGATAAAGATAGGATTACCGTGATTGGCTTAGACCAGCAGGGGTCGGCAAACTTTATCAGTAAAGAGCCAGACAGTAAATATTTTAGACTTTGCACACCATATAATGTCTCTCACTAACTACTCAACTCTACTATAATGGTGTGGAAGCAGCCACAGACAATGCATGGACTAACCGGGTCTGGCCGTGTTCCAATAAGGCCTTATTTACAACAATAGGCAACGGGTGGGATTTGGCCTGCAAGCCATAGTTTGCCAATCCCTGTTCTATAGTTTTAGAACTATAGTTCTATAGTTTTAATGACTATAGTCATTAAAAGTGCAGCAGCTAGAGTCACGCCGATTCAAGCCCTGGCTTGGCCACTTTCCAGCCCTGTAACTGCAAACAGGTAGCTTAACCTGTGTTCCAGTTTGTTTATCTTGTAAAATTGAAAATGCCTAGACCGACAGGAAACAGAGAATCCATCCTAAGATATCGTAGGCATTCTTCCTGATAGGGCAGCTCCAGAATTGGTTAATTCAATTGCTGTAGTCCCAAATCCTTTGTATCTTCTTGTTCTGCCCACCTCAGTGTATGACTTTGAACTTCAGACTTGCCTCTCATCGCCACAAAACGTCTGCCACGGCACCAGGAGGCATATATTCATCTAAAGAAAATCTAAAAATTGAACATTCCTTCCCTTGTTTACCTTTTCAAGAGCAAGGATAACCTTCCCAGAGACATGCCCTGGGCTGGCTTACTTCACCTCTCATTGGTTAGCATCAGGTGACGTGCCAATTCCTTAACCTGTTATTAGCAACAGAAATAAAATTTCTTAACTGCCTAGACTACCTTAACCACAACAGCTGGGGGTGAAGTCCGGGCGATGACAATTTTTAAAAGCTCCAAAGATAATCTGACCTTATGGCCAGGGTTAAGAACCACTCATAACGACCAATCAAAACTCCATCCCTCCGGACCGTTGAGGTTCCAACTTTCCCTGAAGCACACAGCAGTCAAAAATAAATAAATAAATAAATAAATAAATAAATAAATAAATACGCATGTTTGTACATGTAAGTTGAGTTTTATCTGCAAAGAAAATAAGTAGCGATTACTCTTAGGTAGGCAACAGCCAGGATCTACTAAACTAATGATCTCACTTTTTTTCTTACATAATTTTGAGGAAAAAATATATAGCGTTTTGCATATATATTTTTTTTAATTAACCTCTACCCACAAGGAAGGGCTCAAACTCACGACTCTGAGAATGAGAGTTGCACTCCCTGTGGACTGAGCCAATCAGGCACCCCTCTTGCATCTTTTTAAGTGGGTATCTTAAATTTTTATTACAATTCAAGTGAATTCATTTTCTCTTAGTAGGAAAATAATAAACATTGTGTAGGGGAAAAAAATGTAGAGTGACTGTAATTGGAATCCCTAACTCATTATATGATTTGATAAAAATAACTTTTAACTGATGTATTGAGTAGCACACACTTAATATGAAAGGAAACTATAGAATATTTTTACCCTGAGGTATTCAGGTGTATTTATCCCCGGTGTCTGCTGAAATAATTGATGCTTCTAGAAAACATTCCAGTTACATTTCTAAGAATCAACAATGGTATTACACATCTGTGGTTGTTCCGAATGCTCCTTAGAAAGAAACACATGTCAGATAAAGTAATACAGGATGCCCCACAATGAGGCGCCTTGACTAATCATTAAAGGATAGTTTCTTTAATCTCTTTGTTACCTTGTTCCACCCTCTACCCACCAGCTCCCATGCTACAGAAAGTTGCTCGTGGAGCTCAGACTTCTCTGTAATGTAGGAAGAGGGTGCATATGAACTTAGGCAGCAGTATTCCCAGCAGCTTTGGGAATAAGTAAATGTAAGTATAAATATGTAAATTCTAGAAATCAATTCTGTTAAAACCATCCGTGCAGCATCCTCCAGTTTTAAGACCATTCTGCAATATTTCATTGGTTGTTTTGTGGATTAAATGAGATAACACAGTGCCATATACCATGTGCTCAGGAATCGGTAACCATTATTATTATTATTTGCAGTCTTACTGCAAATAACGAAGGAGCACCCCCCTTCCCTGTCTGAGGAGGGGAAGGAGATAAGGGTGTTAGACTTAGAACTGAGGGTAAATTCTCGGCTCACCTGTACCTTGAAAGCATTTAAGAAAATAAAAAAGAAAGAAAGAGAAGAAAGAAAGAAAGAAAGAAAGAAAGAAAGAAAGAAAGAAAGAAAGAAGAAAGAAAGAAAGAAAGAAAGAAAGAAAGAAAGAAAGAAAGAAAGAAAGAAAGAAAAAAGAAAGAAAAAGAAAGAAAGAAAGAAAGAAAGAAAGAAAGAAAGAAAGAAAGAAAGAAAGAAAGAAAGAAAGAAAGAAAGAAAGAAAGAAAAGCATTTAAGACCTTCCAGCTTAGACAGGTCGTAATAACTGCTCAATCAGTGAGAATCGGAAAGAATCAATGTAAACTTCTCAATATACAAAATTTCTTCCCATCTCAAGGAACATGCCTCTGCTCTTTCTCTGCCTGGAACTTTCTTCCTGAGTCTAGATCTTCACCTTATGGCATTTACCCATCATTCATATTGCTACGCCCAACTTGAACACTTCCCATTCCGTCTGTCCTGTTTCATTCTCTACCTAGCACTCCTCATCCTCTGAAAATATCCTGGACTGGACTTAGATATCTGACTTGTTCCCTGCCGAATTCTCAGAAGCGAGTACAGGGCCTGACATGTGGTAGACCCCAAAGTAGGTTAAGAATTAGTTGAGGGGCGCCTGGGTGGCTCAGGAGGTTAAGCATCTGCCTTTGACTCGGGGCACGTGATCTCAGGGCCCTGGGATCCAGCCCCCTATCAGGTTCCCTGCTCAGCGGGGAGCCTGCTTCTCCCTCTCTCTGCTCCTCCCCCCACCCCCCTGGTGAGCATGCACTCTCACTCTCTCTCAAATAAATAAAATCCTTTAAAAAAAAATTAGTTGAATGCAAAGATGAACAATCAATGACAGACCTCCTCTTCAAGGGGAAAGAGGATGGAATCCGGGGTCAGGACTTTGAGGTCATTTGCATCTCATATCAGCTGGGATACCTTATGCCCCACGACTTCATTGTTCCCCTGGAGAAAATAATAATAACGCCTTCCTTGCAGAGTTATCAGGAGGACTTGGTCCCATGTCGTCAGAACTCTAGGTCCACATAGTGCCTGGCGTGTGGGAGACACAGAAGACACTATCATTTATTTTGTTCACTAACTTCTTTTAAAATCTGGGTTTGTAGCTACACTAACCAACCCTAGAGACCTTTCAAAAGGTCCAAGGCTCCAAAATCTTAGCTTACATGGCACCGTGGATCTATTTCCCAGATCTCTACCTAATTGTTAGTAGGAAAGAAGAGACAATAACTCTTCCTGTTTGTAATGTTCATTCTCCTTTGGTTACAGAATTTTTACATTTATGACCAGAGCTCCACATGCCAAGAGCATGAATATTATTGTCGAATCTGGTAGCCTCCTACTTTAACAACTTACTCTATTTGCGACTTTGAAAATAAGATCTACGGGGGGCAGGGGAGAAATACATGTCTCCTGAAATACTGTCGTCCATTCCCTCATCATTTTGGAAATTACCCTAGAAATTTAGGTTTTTAGATAAGTGTTTATTTACATTTTGTTAAAGCTGATAAGGCAATGAAGGGTTTTTCTGGTCCCTTTTAAATTTAGAATACAGACACTTTCACATTTTGAGATCAGAAAAAAAGAGGGGGGATAAAGGAAGAAAAGTTTGTTTTTAATACTCTGAGGTTCAGTTTTCCAATAACTTACTGCTTCCGCTATTTAGATTCTTTTTCCTGTTCAGCATCACATTAAAAAAAAACTAATAATAAAAGAGTCATTTGGGGAGCAGAAGGAAACATATGGGGTTAAGTGCATAGACTCAGGTAATCTAGAGCAAGGATCTGCGCGTTTCTAGTGTAAAGGAATGGCTAGTAAATATTTTTCGGCTTTGCAGGGCATAGTGTCCCTACCATTGTCGCTCAAGAGCAATCACAGGTGATATATAATCAAATGAGCGTGGCTGTGTTCCAATAAAAGTTTATTTATTTTTTTTTTAAGATTTTATTTATTTATGAGAGACACAGAGAGAGAGAGAGAGGCAGAGACACAGGCAGAGGGAGAAGCAGGCTCGTGGGACTCAATCCTGAGTCTCCAGAATCAGGCCCTGGGCGCTAATCCGCTGAGCCACCCGGGCTGCCCCCAATAAAACTTTATTCACCAAAATAGGCATTGAACCAGATTAAGCCATTGGCCTGTAATTGCCGAGCCTCGAATCTAGAATTATATTCCATCTCTAGCATTTCCTAGTTGGTGATTTGGCCCGTTCTCCATTCATTTGCAAAATGGACATAATAGCTACACCACCCCATTTGGCTTCAAGGATAAAATGGACCAGTGTATAGATGATTCCATGGAAGTATCCCGTAAATGTTCCCTCTTATTCGTGGTAGTATTCTCCTCTTACAGCAAAGAAAGTCACGCAATTTAGAAAGGGCCAGATCCTAACTGCACCCGCAGCCTCTGAAAGAGGTGCCCACTGTCCGGGGAGTTTAACTTTGTCCCCCTTACTAGCTTTTGGCTAAAACTGCCTTTTCCCTCTTTCCTAAGCAAGTCCGTTCAAGGGGAGGGGGGGTCCTGGGAGGAAAAAAAAAAAAGAGGAACAGGAGGACGGAGGTGACCCAAATAGATCGGACTCGTGGGGAAAAAGATAATAAAGATAATTCTGCCCCAAGCTTGTCTCCTTTTTGGTGGATGACTCTCCTCCCCGGCTTACCACCCCATCTCCCCCTCCCCCTCCCCCCGTCTTGTCCTAAGGCTCAGGCTGTCCCGGGGAGCTCCAATCCTGAAGCTGGCTCCTTTGCACACGAGCGGGGCAAAACCAATGCTTATTTACTCCATTAGACCCCATCGTCACAGAGGAAAAGATGTTCTAGGATTTTGTCCCCCCCCCCCTTTTTTTTCCGTGGGACATTCTTCCTACATCTGAGTTACCCACTTAAGTTTTTAGGATTTCTGGCAGCAGGCATTTGGCTTTGTCTCTCATTTCTTTGTGCTGATTGTCAAATGCCCACATATTATTTACACCTCCCTTTCTCTCTGGGGTTTCTAATCCCTCCCTTTCTTATTACTAGCATTTCTTCCTGGACCTCGCCTCCTTTTTTCTAACCAGCAGGAGAGCTCCCCGAGCCTCAAGATAAACAGCAAACAAGATTTTGAATTTCAATGACAAATCGAGCAAGCCCCGCAAATCCCCGGCCCCGCAAAAATTTTAACTCGGGGATGGCAACTTCTTCGGTTTTCCTGCTCTGAACATGGGCAGGCCCGGTTCCTCTTTCATTTTGGTCTTGTTGCATCTCTTCCTGAATTAAATTTTTCAATTAGCTTGCTTGTTACAAGGCATAAGGAGCTGCCCTCCTCTTTACCTCAAATTCCCCTTCTTCCCAGGCGTAACAGAAATTTGCTTTGCAAGACAAAGAACAAAAAGACCTCACGGGCTGAGCAAAAAGATTCGGTTGTATACACGATTTCACCAGGTTTCCAAATGCATAATGAAATCAGACTCCTCCCCCGGGAGGGGAGTTCCCTCTCCAACCTACTGCGCTCACAAAATCCCAACCACTTCTTTCCAAGGACACACTTTGTTCTAAATCCCCAAGGCTTCACCCTAGCGCGCGCACACACACACACACACACACACACTCACACAGAGAACAGGAAGCTGCACCTAAATTGTAAGAGTGAGCCGTGAGCCTTCTCTGAGCCCACGATGAACAGAGGATATGGAGCAGAATTACACAATATATAGCAGGCATTTGTAACCCAGGCATGGGACTCTAACGCAATAATCCTGGCAAGGCTGTCTGGCCCCTGGGTGGGGCTGGGGTTGGGGTGAAGGGGTGCGGGGGGCGGGGGGGTGGGTAGGAAACATGACTTTTTCTTTCTTTCTCACGAGCTTCTCACTCTCAAGCTGGAGGGAAGATTAAAAACTACAGGAGAGGGCACGTGTTCATAATAGATTTTTAATGGGTTATTAATTCTCTGTTTTAAACCCTCATTTAAAAAAAGAAAACAACCCTAATTCAATCACTTCTCCTACGGATGAAGGCAATTTAAGGACAGGTGTGGAGGTAAGCTGCTGCTTTCAGAAAGCAGTGAGTGTGTTTGAGCAAAGAATCACAGGGTGTGCATTAGACTGGAGTATTTATTACATCCCTGTTTGCAGAGGCAAAGACTGAAATCCACCCGAAGTCCATCAGGAGGGGCAAGTAAAAGGCATCGGGGAGCACCATTCGAAGAAATACTATGCCACCATTTAAAAAGCCCATTATTTCTAACAGGAAATGCTCTCCAAAAGATCTAAGAGAAAAATGCAAGGTAAAGACAAAGAAAGGTATATTTGATATACATATATGCTGATCTATGCATAGACTATTTCTGGAATGATACACAGAAAAATTGCTGCTAATGACTGTCTGGGGGGGTGGGAGGAGGAAGATTTACCTTCCCCATAAACCCTCTGATTTGAATCTACCCCCAACCAGAAGCATGTATTATATTTTCCCCAAAATTTATAGCTAATTTTTTAAAAAACTTCAGGTCCCCATAGAAAATTGCCCAATAGATATTTTAAGTGGGAAAAAAAAAGTTGTACAAGTGTCTATAAATAGGGCTCTGGTGGTATATTTAAAACAGAGTTTAGGACACCTGGGTGGGTCACTGGTTGAGCATCTGCCTTTGGCTCGGGGCGTGATCCCAGGGTCCTGGGATTGAGTCCCACATCGGGCTCCCTAGAGGGAGCCTCCTTCTCCCCCTGCCTGTGTCTCTGCCTCTCTCTGTGTGTCTTCATGAATAAATAAAATAAATAAAAATAAAAATAAATAAAAATAAATTCAACATAAATAAAAATAAAACAAAGAGTTTATGTATACATACACACACAACATATATATACTTGCAAATTTATGGAACATGTCTGGAAGGATATGTGTCATACTGTTTGAAGTAGTTATTAGCTCTCTCTAGTAAACTCCTGAGCTAGTGAAGGTGAATAAAAGGAATAAAGGTGAATAAAACTTTTGCCTCTTTTACCTGGATTTTATATTGTTAGCACCTTTTAGAGAGAGATTATGTATTGCTTCTATGTTAAAGCTTTAAAAACTCAAATGAGGGGATCCCTGGGTGGCTCAGCAGTTTAGCGCCTGCCTTTGACCCAGGGCGTGATCCTGGAGTCCCGGGATCGAGTCCCACATTGGGCTCCCGGCATGGAGCCTGCCTCTCCCTCCTCCTGTGTCTCTGCCTCTCTCTCTCTCTATGTCTATCATAAATAAATAAATCTTTAAAAAAAAAAAAACTCAAATGAGGGTTGTCTGGCTGGCTCAGTCAGTAGGGCCTGTGACTCTTGATCTCAGGGTCATGAGTTCAAGTCCCACGTTGGGTGTAGAGCTTACTTTATTTTTTTTTTAAGATTTTATTTATTTATTCATGAGAGACACAGAGTGTGAGAGGCAGAGGGAGAAGCAGGCTCCCTGCAGGGAAGCCTGATGCGGGCAGAACTCGATCCCAGGACCCGGGGAACACGACCTGAATCAAAGGCAGATGCTCAACCGTTGAGCCACCCAGGTGCCCTGCAGACAGAGCTTACTATTAAAAAAAAAAAAAAAAAAAAAAAAAGCTACAATGAGAAAATAAGAGAAGGACATGGGCAAATACTGACCCACATGCAGGAGAAATGTGGGCCACATGTTTCCAGGGAAATGAAACTCCCAAGAAAATGTTCAAGGTAAATTTCTGCCTTTTGCCTCCTTAACAAATAGGATGGTCTAGTTTATTAGATATGCCAGAGGTTCTCCTTCCCCTGCCTGCTCTTGGCTGGGAGTGCTCCAAAGTGCTGGGCGAGGGGGCCCGGGTGGTACCTGTGTTCCAGCGAGCCCACCGGGCCCACCGAGCCCACGGAACCCACCGGGCCCACCGAGCCCACCAGGCCCACCAGGCCCACTGAGCCCCCCCGGGAGACGCAGGAGCCTCTGCCTCCCAGGCCGCGGAAATGCAGCGTCAAGCAAAGCGCCCGGCTCAGAATGAGCAGGACTCCGGCTTGCATTTGCCTTCCTGCCCTGCGCTTCGGAGCCGCACTTGAACGACTGCATTAACCAGAATGAAGTTCCTTGATGACAAAATCCTGACTTCCGCCGCCTGATGTTTTCTGTTCCACGGTCGGGTCAACAGGCTCCTGTGTGAGTCACCTTTGAGAGGCTGCCTCCAATGTGATCCCGGGGAAATGCGCTCTCCCTCCCCAATTAGCTCTCCAAGACCTCTGCACAGCTGCTTCTGCCCTAGGCATGCGCAAGAATGATGCAGGAAGAGACACATCTGAAAGAAGATTGTTTGGAAAGTCTTGATGTGATCCCGGTCCCCAGGCATTTACGCCGCAGTTTACCTCCTGAGAGAAACCTACTCTGCAAGGGAGCATGATCTATTTTCTGGGATTGAGAACACGCACATAGGATCAAACAGCAGCCCTAAGCATTCCTGCAAGGGCACTTGTGGGGGCAAGGAAATGCCAGGCTCCAAGTTTACAAGGCATCCAGTTTCCAGTGTTTCTGGGGCAGCTTTTTCTTGCTTCCACGAAGTTGTGTTTGAAGGGCCCCTGTCCCTCTCCCACAGTCATTTGGAAATTGTCAGCATTTAATCCGGGACCTTATGAGTTCTCTGATTCAGGAGAGAGGGGTGAAGTGTGGAAGCCGAATTGTTGCAAATGAGGAGGGTGACAGGACAAGGTCGGATTGGAAACTGGAGTTGGGGGGGGGCGGGGGGGGGGGTGCCAGACTTCCACATCAGCAGACAGAGTTTCTTCTTATTTCGGATCCCTCGAAATTACAGCAGCTGCGTCTACAGGTATATCCGAGGCATCGTTTAGACTCCTTTCAATTCAGGTGGAATGTGAAAATAAAGGGAGACTTGACTGTCTCTCAAGATTTAAAAAGGATCCACCGGCTATTGTCTGACCTCCTCAGTGTCTGATTGACTAGTAGAAAACGCATCTCCATGGGAACAGATAAATGTCTGCTTTTCATGCCGTGAAATAACCAACTCAGCCCGCGGAGCCTCACCAACCTAGCACTTTATTTGGGCGGCTGTAAGCAGCCTCTCTCTTTTCATGTTCAGCCAAATTATCTGCCAGAATTTCTTTTCAAGTCTAGGGAAAGGAAAAAAAAAGAGAGAGAGAGAGAGAGAGAGCTTCCTCCCCCCTCCCCCTTCTGCATGGAGTTAATTACTGTATTTTCAGCTGGGAGGGTGGGAAAAAAATACACACTGAGCTGAAATCGCACACAAAACAAGACCAGCATGTTGTATCTGCCTGTTGTCTATTTGTTGTTGGAATTTTTTTTTTTTTTTTTTTTTTTTTTTTTAAGGTACGGCTGTCTGCTGCTGTACTTGGGCCATGTCAGGGAGGGCAAGCCTCCGTCCTGGGAGGGAGGCAGAGCTGGGGCTGGCGGTTGTGAACTGTTTGCTTCCGTTTGTGCCAGTCTTGGGCTGTGTGACCTGAGGCAAGTGGGTAGCAGCTCTGATTTCATACTGCGATCTGAGATAGGGAGGTAGGGGGAAGGATAGAGACGCTCAGGTATCTGCCTTCCCTCCCCCCTAGGCCCCCAACATCTGCCGTTTTAACTCCCTGATCACTGCTCCAGCGCTCTGTGCCAGCAAAATTCGAGAACAGCTCTCAGGAGAGCTGGGGCTTTCTCGGGTGATTCCAGACACTTCTGCTTCTGTTCCTGGTTAAAAATACCACCGGAAGCAGCATTTTCTGATGAGATTGCAGCACTTCCAATCGAGTTTCTGAAGCAGAGGGGGAAAAAATAAATGAAAAGGGGAAGAGAAATAGAGATGAAATTACATACACACAGGCACACGTAGAGGTGTTTTTTCAACACACAAGGTCGAAATCCTAGGGTTGGGGCAGTATCTTAGCCTGTTTGATTCTAAAACTGGGCACAAGAATATGTGCGGGTTCCTTATTCTGCTGGAATCCATTCACCGTGCCTATTATTCTCTCCTTCCTCGTTTAAGCCGTTCGTGCCTTTGTCTCTCTCCTCTTCCTCGGCACCTCCACCCACCCACCCAACAAGTCTGAGCAGGAAATGTTTAAAGACCAGTGAACTGCAAACCCACTAGGCATTTTTCAAAAGAATCCAGGTTAAAGATACCTCCAGTCAAGATGTAGCAATCAAGTTTCAATTCCAGCTCTTCCGTGGACGTGATTCCTAAATATCGAAACCCCAGTGGTCTTTATCTGGACCAGCTGCTTCTGATGTCTAGAAGGAATGTGGCACATCAAGTGTGTGAACACTGCCTCTATTGTATCCAAACAGGCTGATTGAAGCCTGGATAATTGGCATGTAACCTTCTCTATTAATAGTGCAGACAGATATGTGAATTAGCTGAATCCCTCCGACATATGCCATGCATTAGCTAAAGGGGCTTACAATTCTCCAAACATCTCGGCTAACTATTACACCAATAATTAGGCTTTAGAACTTGATAACTTTGGGGGGAAATCAATAAATAATGGTGAAGCTCCCTACTGCCTCTGAATGAGAAGTGCCTCTGCAATGTTATTTAATTTGGGGTTCGAGGGTTGAGGGGTGTGGGGTGTGTGTTTGTGTGTGTTACTGATGCTGAGTTTCTGGAGGAGACTGGTAAATTTGGGGAATCTTTGTTTGGCTTCTGTACTCATCGAAGTACTGAATAGCAGCGTACACTTGTCAACGTCCTGTTTAAACATCTTGTAGAGGAATATACCCTGAATGAGGCTATTTAGAACTGCACATTTCTGAATAGATGGTTGGTCTCACATCAGTTCCTGAGACTACGTGGGCTGATCTTTAAGAGCCCCAACTGCAGTCAGATCACCCAGGTTTGAAGCACAGCTCCCCGACATACAAGCCCGTGGCCCCGAGCACTTGCTTATCTTCTCAGTGCCTCAGTTTTCAGATCTGGAAAACGGGGAGCACAAATACTCCTATCCCACTGGGGGCTTTGTAAGGGTTAAATAAGTTGTTGACTCATAAAATATTCAGGGGCGCCTGAGTGGCTCAGTGGTTGAGCGTCTGCCTTCTGCTCAGAGCATGATCCCAGGATCCAGGATCAAATCCCACATCAGGCTCCTTGCAGGGAGCCTGCTTCTCCCTCTGCCTATGTCTCTGCCTCTCTCTCCTTGTGTCTTTCATGAATAAATAAATAAAATCTTTAAAAAAATAAATAATAAAATATTCAAACAATAGAGTATAAGTATTTACTTAACAAAGTATTAATAATGAATAATTATTACATATTGATAAATTAATTATTTATTTATAAATATTCACTAGAAGTGTTTTTCAAACTGTGGGTTGTAACCTATCAGTAGCTGGTAAGAGCAATTCAGTGAATCCCAACTATCACTTTTAGGATAGGATAGGAATAGGATAGGGTAGGATAGGGTAGGATAGGATAGGATAGGATAGGATAGGATAGGATAGGGTATTACATAGAAAGGGTAAGCACCATTTTATCAAACTCTTTGTGGTGTGTAAATAAGTGTGTGTGTGTTTGTGTTGTGTGTAGGTATAGTGGGTCCTAACATAAAAATGTACATACTTCTTCTAGTGGGTCAAGTTTTTTAAAAATGTGAAAAACCTGCAATCAAATAATTCAAAACCTGGAGACAAATGCATCAATAGGAGATTGGTTTAATAAATTAAGTTACATCCATTCAATGGATTATCAAACAGTTGCTCATATGAAACAAAGGTCAGTTTCCATGTGCTGAATTGCACTAGACCCCCAGAAGGAGTATTTTGTAGAAGGCAAAAACATTAAAGAATGTACTAATTTCAACCCTTTCTATATAAATATAAAGGGCTTTGCTGGGTGTGTGTTTGACTACCTGGAACCTCAGCCTGCTGACCGTTCGGCTCCTGTACTGAGTGGGAGCTGGTCTTCCTGGAGGGTGGCCTGCCTGGTGATAGGTGATAGGACTACCATCCGTCCAGGTGAGCGAGCCAGAAGCCTTAGGACCACCGCTGACATGTCTCTCTCACTCACATTAAAGGATTCACAATCCATTCGTGTGGCTTCATCTTTAACCCTCAACCCCTTTCCAAGCTACTGTCATCTCTCCCCCGGGGAAACCACATCAAACTCCTCCTAACTAGTCTCCCTGTTGCCTCCCTATCCCTCTCAACTACCTAACTAGTCTCACTGCCACCTCTTAACTAGTAGCCTTCAGTCACCTAACTAGTCTTCCTGCATGCATTCTTGCCTCTGTTCCCCCCATCTTCCCAGTGGGGCCAGATAAACATGACCAGCCCCCATGCCTCCCAGTAGCCCTTGGGACAAAGACCAAAATCCTACAATAGCTTTTCCATTGGTTTCCTACGGATGCTATAGCAAAGCACGAAAACTTGGGTGGCTCCAGGGCACCTGGGTGGCTCTGTCGGTTTAGAGGCCGACTCTTGCTTTCAGCTCAGGTCGTGATCTCAGGGTCATGAGATTGGGCCCCTGGCCCTGCTGACTGAGCCAGCTTTGCACCTTTTAGAGAGAGATTATGTATTGCTTCTATGTTAAAGCTTTAAAAACTCAAATGTTTTTTTAACATAAAAATGACATACTTCTTCTAGTGGGTCCGAAAAGCCACTTTATATTTATATAGAAAAGGTTGGGGATCCCTGGGTGGCGCAGCGGTTTGGCGCCTGCCTTTGGCCCAGGGCACGATCCTGGAGACCCCGGATCGAATCCCACATCAGGCTCCCGGTGCATGGAGCCTGCTTCTCCCTCTGCCTATGTCTCTGCCTCTCTCTCTCTCTGTGACTATCATAAATAAATAAAAATTAAAAAAAAAAAAAAAAAAAAAAAAGAAAAGGTTGAAAGTCTCTCCCTCTACCCCTCCCTCCACTCCCACACACTCTTTCTCAGATAAACAATAAATACATTTTAAAGAAAAACTTAGTTGATTCAGACACAAAGAGATAAGAAAAGTTGAGGCCCAGTGCCTCACTCAAGGTGACCCAGACAACCAGACAACCCAGAAGATGGGAGGGGGTCCCGGCTTGATCTTGGGGTCATGAGTTCAAGCACCACATTGGGCATAGAGATTGCTTAAAACTTAAAAAAAAAAAAAAAACATGATAAATAAATAAACCCAAGAAGGGGTAGATGCATGAGTCTCAGATGAGGCTCTGGGGCTCAGAGTCTCACTGTGGCTTCTTATCTGGGTGTGGCCTTCATGGACTCATTTAACCTCTTTGAAAGTGTCCTTGGCTCCCTCAGGAGAATAGCAGAACCTCCCTTAAGCTGGCGTTGCTGAAAGCATGAAAGGAAATACCGCAGGCCAAGTCTGCACAGGCCAGCAAGCATCCATAGGCCCCGGTGATGGGCTTACGGTAGTGGCAGCCACAGGTCATTTGCAAATGCTTTCTTTGGCCTGGAGTGTTTTTATAAACGAGGGAAATTTCTTCTTTTAAACTGTGTATTTTAGCCTCCACCAATCCATGAGAAGGTCTGGCCACCCTAGGGTCATCTCTGCAAGTGGCGCAAGCCGACAAGAGCCGAGGAGCACCTGTCACTCTAGCGCTCTCTCTTGGGCACCGCGGGCACCTCCCCTCTCCCCTGCCCAGGACTGGGTCCCATTTCACTCAGACCGTGCCCTTGTTGGCAACGGAGTTTGCAGGTCAGGATCGGAGCAAACATCAGAGACTTTCCTGAAATAGGGCAGGTATCTAAGGGAGGACTTCGAAGGCGTGAATGTGGTTCAGAGAAAGAAAGAAGAAACAGAATACTTGGGAGCTAGCAAAATCATTAGGGTCCTGTAGCGGGCCCCCCAGCCTGGGAGACTGTGGACCTGAAGAAAGGAGCTGTGGGAGAAAGCCCCCTGATTAGGGCTGTGACCTTCGGGTGGAAGGAGCAGACCCCCTAGGGCGGCTGGGAGTTAGGGAAATAAATACCCCCACCCGTGTCCTCCTGCCAGTCTCCCACAGGTGCCTCCCACTGGCCAAACCCAAGTGGAAACCAGAGCAAGGGAGTCTAGGTAGAGTCTAGAAAGGGCAGCCATAGAGCGGGGAGGACAAGGTTGAAGAGGAGATCGAAAGGGGAAAAATGACCAATATTTAATATACCACTGATTTTAAAATTCTTCCTCTTACCATTTTTCGCTATGAATAACAGATTGTATTAAAAACCACCCTCTTCATTACTCATATTTTCAATCCCAGTTCCTCTATATTTTTAGAGCCTTTCCACCCAGCCATGTAGAACCGGACCCCTTGTTTCTCCCAACCATGTCCCATTCACATGTCTAGCATCCACCTAAAGCTTTTTTTTTTTTTTTAATATTTGTTTTGCAGGTTGCTGTTGCTCACTGAAGACAGGAACTGTCTTATTCATCTTGGAACTCCCAGAACCTAGCACTCTTGTCAGACATATAATAACTACTAAAAACCCGGAGATGGTGGGTGGATTTCCATGTATTGTTCTCGTAATGGAGGGGAGGCCCGAAAAGTGAGTGGTAGAGAATAAATGTCATCACTCACTGTTCCCAACTACATCCTCTTTCAAAGAAGCCAGTGGTCATTCCCCAGATCAACAAATTAATAACAGTAGCGGTAACAATAATATTAGACCAGTATTTGGGGGGCACTTATTACACGCCACTCTATACGTGCATGTGTATGCATTCATCTATTGTCTTTCAGTAATACTCTAAGTCATATAGTATTACGCCTATCTTGCAGAAAAGGAAACTGAGGGATAGAGAGAGTAATTATCCAAGGTCTGTACTGGAGTCAGGATTGGCCACCAGAAAAAAAAAAAAGGATTGGCCACCAGATCTGATGGATTCAGAGTCTTCAGCCATAAACCCTGCCTCTTCTTGGTTAACATAGCCTTAACTTACTATTACTTCTAATATTTCTAGGCTGAACTATATGTTATCCTTTTTTTTAAGATTTTATTTATTTATTCATGAGATACACACAGAGAGAGGCAGAGACATAGGCAGAGGGAGAAGCAGGCTCCCTGCAGGGACCCCAATGCAAGGCTCCATCCCAGGACCCTGGGATCATGACCTGAGCCAAAGGCAGATGCTCAACAACTGAGCCACCCAGGTGCCCCTAAAGATTTTGTTTAAAGGTTTATTTATTTTTATTAGAGAGAAAGAGAAAGACTGAGCAGAGGGAGAGGCAGATGGAGAGAGAGAGAGAGAATTTCAAGCAGACTTCCTGCTGAGCATGGACCCAGATGCAGGGCTGGATCTCACAATCCCGAGATCATGACCTGAGCTGAAACCAAGAGTCAGATGCATAACAGATGAAGCCACCCAGAAGCCCCTATATACCTGTTATCCTTATCAACATGTATCAGATGTTTGGTTATGCAGCAAGTAGAGACCTGACTTATCCAGTGGCTTAAGCTTATAAGGGTTGTTTCCTCTATAAAACCAGAAGTCCAGAGGTCATTTACTTCTGGCTTTGGTTCACTGGCTCAAGGATATAAAGGGATGAGGTTTCTGGGGTGCCTGGCTGGCTCAGTAGATACAGCATGCAGCTCTTGATCTCCAGGCCATAAGTTCGAGCCCCACATGAGGTATAGAGATTGCTTAAACTTTAAAAAAAAAAAAAGATGAGGCTTCTGACATGTTCTTGGACTTGCCCTCTTAGTCACAAAGTGACCACTTGAGTTCCAGCAATCGTTCCCATATTCCACGCAGGCAAAAAGAGAAAAACAGAAGGCAAAATATCACCTGCCCACTAGAAGAGGCCTCTTGACAGAGCACTCCCAGACATCTCATCTATGTTTTCTGCTTTCACTTCAAGAATCACCTTTATTGGAGGCACCTGGGAGGCTTAGCCAGTTAAGCTAAGTGTCTGACTTTAGCTCAGACTATGATCCCAGGATCTTGGGATTGAGCCCCACATGGACGGGCTCCGTGCTCAGCAGAATCTTCTCCCTCTCCCCCTTCCTCTCCCCCTGCTTGTGCTCTCTCTCTCAAATAAATAAAATACATATTTTTTAATTACCTTTATTGGCAAGAGTGATGAGGATATATAGATACATCATCGGAGCATTGCTGGGTCCTACAGTATGGAGGCTCTGCCCTTAAGAAAGGGAAATGGGGGTGGGACACCTGGGTGGCTCAGCGGTTGAGCCTCTGCCTTTGGCTCGAGGTGTGATCCCGGGGTCCTGGGATCGAGTCCTATATCGGTCTCCCCACTGGGAGCCTACTTCTACCTTTGCCTATGTCTCTGCCCCTCTCTCAGTGTCTCTCATGAATAAATAAAACCTAAAAAAAAAAAAAAAGGGGGGGGGGCAGCCCGGGTGGCTCAGCAGTTTAGTGTGGCCTTCAGCCCAGGGCATGATCCTGGAGACCCAGGATCGAGTCCCACATCAGGCTCCCTGCATGGAGCCTGCTTCTCCCTCTGCCTCTCTCTCTCTCTCTCTCTCTCTCTCTCTGTCTCTCATGAATAAATAAATAAAATCTTTAAAAAAATAAAAATAAAAATAAATTTAAAAAATAAAATTAAAAAAAAGGAAGGGGAAATGAGTGCTAACGAGACAATTGATATTCTCTGCCACCATCCAAGTCTTTCTGTATATCTATCCACATTTATATCTTCATATATTTATGCTTTACTCCGGGGTGTGATAAACAAGGCCCACTGCCTGCTTTGTAAATAAAGCTTTATTGGAAAACAGCCGTGCTCATTTATTTATCTATTGTTGATGGCTTCTCTCCCCACCCCCCACAAAGGCAGGAATTGCTAATTCCAACACAGGCCATCCAACCCCCAGAGCCTAAAAATAGCTAATATCTGACCCTTCACCGAAAGAGTTTGCCGACCCCTGTTTTACTCTCTCCCTTTCTATCTTTGGAAAAACGCATTGTACCTCACTGGGACCCATTCACTGAAATGAGAACCGAATATAAGAGGTGAGCCAGTGAGCCATCCTGCACCATGACCGCAGCATCTCTTCTCCATCCCCGCTGCAGCTCGCATTAACAAAGAGCATTCAAGGAACATCTGAGATTGAAGAGGCATTTCCACTGACATCTGAGCCGTTCCATCCTGTCTTCCAGCAACGCTCACGACAATGGCAATCATTTTCACTAAAGAATAAACATACTTTTTGCCTCCAGATGCCCACAGACGTTCCGGGAAACTCACACACGGGAACAATCTAAAATTATCCAGCTTTGTATGCTATGGAAATAGTCTCATTCAAAGACAACTTCGTATTTGTTGAGATAATTACAAGTTTGATAAGTGCATATTATCTGAGGAATAATTTGTGAAGAATTATGCACGAGCCTAGGGTATCGGTTCAAGGATAGTTTATAGCAAATCTATATAGATTGAGATAAATCCAAAATATTTATGTGCCTATTGGCACATAAAAATCCGCCTGCCATTCTCCCATTCAGTTCTCCGTACAGGGCAGGTGTGGTTTTTTTGCCAGGGATTTGCAGCTGAATAAATCTCATAATTCAAAACGCTTCTCTTTGCCAGCCTACCAGCATTGCCACGTGGCTATACCATAAACACTTTGTAGTCCACTCAACTTGCTAGCTCCAAAATTGGGTCTCTTGACAAATTTGAGAGGAAACTCCCAGTACATCACATTTTGAGGTCAGTTAGACATTTCTAATATTTTATATAACATTATTTTAAATGCATATTATTTAAAATTTCAAAAAAGAGAATAAATAGAACTCAAATTCTCATAATGTTGATCACACTGTATTTAACTTGAATATATGGATTCCAGAAAAAAAACAGAGGATATAAAAATCGATCTGAAATGCCTTGGGAAAAAAAAAAATGAAATGCCTTGGATGGGAATACCTGTCCGTATATCACAAGGTTTCTCAAACGTGGCATTTTTGACATCTGGGGCCGGAAAACCCTTTGGTCTGCGATGCTGTCCTGTGCACTGCAGGATGTTGAGCAGCATCCCTGGCCTCTCCCCACTAGATGCTAACAGCACTCCCCACTCTGTTGTGACAACCAAAAACGTCTCCAGACATTGTCAAATGTTTCCTGGGAGGCAAAATCACCCCCTGGTTGAAAATCACTGCTGTAGTATGTTCCAGAGTATTTGTTTTGGACAGAAATCCAGATTCTCTGCTATTTACTAGCTGCAGAAATGTAGGCATAATTTAACCTCTGCAGACCTGTTTTCTTTCTAGTACAGGTCCATAATAACAGTGTTATCTCACCAGGTTGTTGTACCATTAAAGGTAACAATACAGTAAACCAATAAATTCTCAAACCAGGGTAGGTATTATCATCGGATTATCCTTCTTAATTATCAGTGTATCTTTTGGTGCAGAGTCCTCATTCTGGGTTTTGCAGAATGATATGCCAGAGACAATTGCCCCCAGCTGGGTCTGATATGAAAAACTCGGGGCGCCTGGGTGGCTCAGCGGCTGAGCTCCTGCCTTCAGCTCAGGGCATGATCCCAGGGTCCTGGGATCGAGTCCCACATCGGGCTCCCTGCATGGAGCCTGCTTCTGCCTCTGCCTGTGTCTCTGCCTCTGTGTGTATGTGTGTCCCTCATGAATAAATAGATAAAATCTTTTTTAAAAATAAATATATGGGGATCCCTGAGTGGCTCAGCAGTTTGGTGCCTGCCTTTGACCCAGGGCTTGATCCTGGAGTCCTGGGATCAAGTCCCACATCAGGGGATGCTTCTCCCTCTGCCTGTGTCTCTGCCTCTGTGTGTGTGTGTCTCTCATGAATAAATAAATAAAATCTTTAAAAAAAAAAAAAAAAAGGAAACTCATGAGCTGATGAAATAAAAAATAATAAAAAATTTCCAAGTGAAATGAAAAATTAGATTTCACAAGCCATGAGAAAGATTTTTTTTTTAACTAACAAGCAAAATGAGCCCTCTCCTCCCCTTGGCAGGCAGAGGAAAAGCTTCGGGAAGCATCCTGCTCCCAGGCCAGCGCAGAGGGCTTTAAGGGAAACACACAACCTCCTAGAATGACCGCAGAGGGTGCTGATTGTTGCCGATGCCAACGTGGGGCTCTCCTGGTGCCTGGGTGGAATAAACGTGTTGGCTCTTGAAAGAAAGAACCAGGCAGATGGCTACCAGCCCCAATTATTTTCAAGTCATTTCTCAAGTGTGTAAACTATTGGTACTATTGTCTGCCTCTCTGCTTTCGGGAGGTTATTATCAGCAGATTAGCTGTTTGAAGCATGCTCTCTTGCCTCTGTTGTGCTGAAGAATGAAGCCTTCCCTTGAACACGGCACTTCCAAAACAAAATGCTGGCTCTTGAGAATACGTTTTCTCACCCCTCAAGTCCTGAATGGGAAAAATTTGGCTGAGATTGGCTTCTCCCGTTCTCTGAAATATATGCATAGCCCCTAGGAATTTATTCTTCAGATGGACTCCCACGCAGGTGAAAATAGGGTCCGGGGCTATTTACCGCAGCGCTGTTTATAAGAGCAAAAGGAGCAGAAAATTATTTAAGTGTCCGTCCAGGGGAGACCAACTGCATAGATTAATTAAATGGAATACTATGTAGCAATAAAAAAAAAAGAATGAGGAAGTGCTTCGCCGATATGAAGCAATCTCCAAAATACACCGCGAAATAAAAACAAACAAGACGTACACAGCACACATCACAGAGGTTGCTTGTATGTTCAGAGAATAAATCTGGAAAGATACATGAGAAACTTGTAAGAGAACTTTTCTCCGAGGAAGAGAACCGGGTCACTTGAGATTCAACAACCTTTTGTACCGGATGAACTTGGTACCATGGCAAGTGATGACTGTTTTTCTTTTTTTTTTTTTTTAATAAATAGGGGACTTAAAAGTTTAGATAATACTCTTCCTCAAAATGAAATGTATGACTCTAGTATTAATGTACCTTTTTAAAGATTTTATTATGTATTTAAGAGAGAGAAAACACAAACAGGAGGGAGGGGCAGAGGCAGAGGGAGAAGCAGGCTCCCCGCTGAGCAGGGAGCCCGAGGCAGGACTCGATCCCAGGACCCTGGGATCATGCCCTGAGCCGAAGGCCGACACTCAACCCAGGAGCCACCCAGGTGCCCCATTATTAATATAACTTGCTGGAAAACGAGAAACAGTTTAAATTGAACACTCTTCGGGAAGCCCGTGGGGGGGGCGGGGGTGGGCGCTCAGCAGTTGAGCACCTGCTTTCGGCCCAGGGCGTGACCCCAGGGTCCCGGGATCGAGTCCCACGTCGGGCTCCCTGCAGGGAGCCTGCTGCTCCCTCTGCCTGTGTCTCTCCTTCTCTCTCTGTGTCTCTCATGAATAAATAAAATCTTACAAATAAAAATTGGACTATTTTCTCCCCTTCTCCCCCCGAAGTTTCCTATAGAAATAAGATTTCCGAAGGAGGGCAGCCCCGGTGGCTCAGCGGTTTAGTGCTGCCTGCGGCCCGGGGTGTGATCTTGGAGACCCGGGATCGAGTCCTGCATCAGGCTCCCTGCATGGAGCCTGCTTCTCCCTCTGCTTGTGTCTCTGCTTCTCTCTCTCCTCTCTGTGTATTCTCATGAATAAATAAAAATAAAATCTTAAAAAAAAAAAAAAAAAAAGATTCCCAAAGGAGCTGAACTGATAGCACAGAGTCTCTGGGTCCCCTTTACCCAACTTCCACTATTATTAACATGTTACAGAACCACAGTTCATTGATGAAAACGAAGAACTCTGACACTGCGCCGCCGCCGTACGCGTCTCTAACCTCCAGGCTTGGCCCTGATCCACCTGCGTCTCTACCGCGGTCCGCGCGGCCCAGGAGAGCGACCCAGGGCAGGGCGGCTCTTCGCGGCTCCTCCGCCTCCTCCAATCGGGGGTGGCCACGCCCCCTGCCTCCTAATTGGCTCCACTCTCGGCCAATAGGAAGCGTCGGAGGGAAAGGCACGAGGCTCCGGAGGCGGCCTGGCGGCTCCTCCGCGCCTGCGCACAACATCTCCCGAAGGCCGCGCATCTTCTCCAGGCAGAGGCCGAGCCTGGGAGATGCTCCAGGGTTTGTGCTGATGGCATCTACCTCTCGCTGGGCGCCTTGTATCTGCAAAGCTTCCTGCTAAGCATTATTGGGACACCCCGGCGGCCCCGAGTGGCCGGAGCTTACGTTAACCCCATTTTATGGATGAAAGTACTGAGGATTCCAGAAGCTAAGTGGCTCACCCAAAGTCACAACTGTTTGGTGGCAGGACAGAAGCAGGCCAGATCCACTTTTTTTTTTTTTTTTTTTTTTTTTTTAGTTTCACCTCTGTAGTCTGTTTCCTTCAGTCCTGGAAAGTCCTGCGGTATGTGTGAAAACCAAGGCCAGGGGAGGGACCATGCTACATCCAGTGCACACTTCACAAGAACTTGTGTTGAAGCGCAGGCTCCTGGCTCCCTCTTCCCTCTCTACCCCCAAGAGTATATTTTGTAAAGAAGGCAAGTGACGGATCCCTGGGTGGCGCAGCAGTTTGGCACCTGCCTTTGGCCCAGGGCGCAATCCTAGAGACCCCAGATCAAATCCCACGTCGGGCTCCCGGTGCACGGAACCTGCTTCTCCCTCTGCCTATGTCTCTGCCTCTCTGTGTGTGTGTGTGACTATCATAAAAATAAATAAAAATTAAAAAAAAAAAAAAAGAAGGCAAGTGACTTGATCTCTCTCAGGCTCAGTTTCCCCATTAGGTGGGAATAGCATTACCCAGCTCAAGCTTTGAAACTCACTTGAGGTCATGGAGCCTAGCAGGGGCTCAATCTACCAAAGATTTTGTTTTGTTTGCTTGCTTCTGTGTGTTTGCTTTTTTGCTTACTGGCTAGATACCTCTGCTTCCCTGAGGTTAGAAGTGAAGAAGTCCCCAGTAGGAAGTCAGGAGCATGATGCAGGGAAAGATCCATCGGGCCTAGCTCAGCTGCAGGACCAGTTTCTTTTTATTTTCCAATCAGGGGCAGGCACTTGGTAAAATATGATAGACACTAAATGCTAGAAAAATGCAACAGAAAAGCAAAGACATACACAGTGCAAGTCCAACTTTTTCTTGGATTCTGTAGACATTAAGCTGATCTATCAAATTCAGCAGACCAGCCCTGTCTGTGCAGACCACACAGAAGGCAGCTCTGGTTCTAAGGAAACGTTTAGAGCTCTGTGCATGGGCCATTTTGCACACTGGTCTGTCCTGTAAAGTGGCTCATGTGAGCATTGCACAGAGTAGATCTGGGGACACAGACTCCAGAGCTCACAGCGCAGCCAGCACAGGAAAGACCAAAAGATGGCAGGAAGTACACAGAGAAAGGTGATATTCAGCTCCAGGTACATTTTTGCCGATGGAGAAAAACCAGCCCAGCATCGTCAGACCCGCAGATCTCTTCAGAGGAGCTACAAATTTTCACATGAAAAATCTCCCAATTTTTAAATGCGCTTTGATACTTAAGAAGACTAATTAACTGTGCCCTCCAACTGGTGAACAGCTTCATAACTTGTAGGGCTCTATATGAATTGAGAATGCAGAGTTCAAGATCATAAAGAATTTTAAGGGGGACGCTTGGGTGGCTCAGTTGGTTAAGCATCTGCCTTCAGCTGGGGTCATGATCTCAGGGCCCTGGGATAGAGCCCTGTGTCCAGCTCCCTGCTAAGCAAGAAGCCTGCTTCTCCCTCTCTCTCTGCTACCTCCCTCCCCCACCCACTCATGCTCGCTCTCATTTGTCTCAAATAAATAAATAAAATCTTTTTTTAAAAAGGGGTTTTAAAATATTGACAGCCAAGCGAGCATTCAACTAAGTGTGGGGCCTGCCCAGTGCATGAACCCATGAAGGCCAAACAAAATGTCTTTGGGTCAGTCTTCATGACTTTTGTTTTGTTCCTTGAGAGAAGGGGCTGTGTTTTCTGCAAAGCTTCCATGTACAGGGCCTCCCTTGCATAGCAAGGGCTCAAGGATCAGATGAGATGAAGCTCTGTGTGGATGAATGAGGAGCAGCAGACATAGGTAGAGCATCTTGGGAACTCTAAGCAAATACAGCAATCAACATTTTATGGGATAGGAAACAAAAAGGTTCTTAATCTTGAGGGATAGCCCCAAAAAAGGGTAAAGACTTGCTATCAGTATCAAGCGCTTAGGTGCCAGACGCTATTCTGAGCATCTTATATATATTTGCTCATCTAACCTTCACAAAATCCTAAGCGGCAGGGAGAAACCAGCCCAGCATTGTCAGACCTGCAGATCTCTGCAGACCGTGAGATTAAGTAGTGTGTCCAGGGTCACACGGCTGCGAAATGGTGGAGTCGGCATAAGCATTTAGACTGTCCGGTTCCAGAGCCTGCGCCCGCCGGTAACACCAGGCTGCCTTGGGATGAACGATGGCTAGGCTTCCTGGAGTTCCATGGAATCCTCAGGCTGCTCGGGGGAGAGCAGTTTGGCCAAGGAAGTTTTTGCCAGACTCAGATGGGATGAGGGGAATGGCGAGGAGAGAACCAACAGGAAGCATAGTTGGTGGGGGAGGGGAGGTCTGAAGAGTGAGGGGTACACATGGCTCCAAGTGGCCCCCGAGGAAATGGGCCTCCTCTTGCAGCTCAAGGACATTCAACTTCTCCTCTGGAGACAGAGACCAGGGTGGGGAGCTGGGAGTGGGGGGAAAGTAAAGTGAGTCAGGGTGACCTTATAGACGTGGGACAAGGGAAGGAGAGTGAGGAGAAAAATGCAGAGCCAGAAGTATCTGAGCAAACTAGAATGTGTAAGGCACATTCAAGAGCACCAGGGTTTAGCCCCCCCCCCCCCCCCCCGCCAGGTGGCTCAGCAGAACATCTGTCTTTGGCCCAGGGCATGACCCCGGGGTCCAGGGATCCAGTCCCATTGGGCTTCTTGCTCCGTGGGGAGCCTGCTTCTCCCTCTCCCTCTGCCTGCTGCTCCCCATGCTGTTCTCTCTGTGTGTGTCAAATAAATAAATAGAATCTTTTTAAAATAAATAAATAAAAATAAATTTACATTTGGGGGATATATGGAGGCCCAGTGCATCTCCCCCTGTTGTGTTCACTTACAGCAGGATCAAGTGCAGAGGGGGTGCTCAGTAATGTTTGTTGAGTGAATGAATGAAGTTGAGAAATTACAGCTGAACCCAATGGACGGATCCATGTGGGTTGACCAACAAGCACCTGGGTGGCAGGGCCTATGGGTACAGAGGGAATCTCAGTTGAGAGAAGAGTCAATGTAGAAATCCAGGCCCCGGATCTGGCTCCTAAGTCGAAATGAAGGAGTGGGTTTGCCAGAGTTTGAACATTTACAGACGGCTCATGCCAGACCCACCAGCGGGCACTGTTTCTCAACCTCTGCGCTACTGGCATTCGAGGCTGGACAGTCCTTTGTTGCGGGGCTGCCTTGTGCACTGTGGGAGGGTTAACACCGTCCCTGGCCCCTACCCGGTAGATGCCAGGAGCACCCTTCCCTGGAGTTGGGACAACCAAACTATCTCCAGAAGGCTCCACAAGCCCGTGAGGGCAAAATCCCCACTGAGAGCCCCTGCCTTGAGATAAACTACCTTGTATTTCCACCAAGAAGGCCCTGGTTTCCAGGATTTCTGCAGATGGATCTGGGAGCTCTTGACACATCCAAGCTGAGAACGTCAGAGCAAGGCTGCAACTCCAGGGCTTTTCTGCAAAGACCCTTTCCAGAAGGGGTTCTGTGGAACTCCAGCTCATCGGTGTCATATCCATGTTCATGGCATTCCTGTTGTTTGTTGTTGATCCAACTGCTTTATTCCTTTTTTTTTTTTTTCAAATATTTTATTTATTTATTTGACACAGACAGAGAGCAAGAGAGCACAAGCAGGAGGAGCAGCAGAGGGAAAAGGAGAAGCAGGCTCCCCGCTGAGCAGGGAGCCCAAAGTGGGCCTCGATCCCAGGACCCTGAGATCATGACCTGAGCCGAAGGCAGACACTTAACCAACTAAGCCACCCCGGCGCCCCTCAACTGCTTTATTCTAGAAATGAGGACACTTAAGGCCCAGAGAAGCTCAGGAACTTGTCCAAGTTTACACAGCTAGTTGGGGAGCAAGTAGATAGCTTATTTCTAACAGGCACAAACTCATAGCAAACCAAATAACAGGTTCATGAGTTGGCAAAGGACATTCATTTTGTCCCCTTTGACCTCAGACAAAGTGAGTGGCTGAGTGTAGAGCCCGAGGTGGGAGCCCATTCCCGGTTCCAGCCTGCTCCCTGGGGCTTTCTGCTCTGCTCCATGTGAAGGAGGCAGGGTTGCCTCCTGGTCTGGACATAATCAAGTGATGATCTTTGGAGAAACCCCAAAACAGGAAAGAGAAAGAGAGAGAAGGAAAAGCTCTCCAGACGAACACGTCGGGAAGGAAGCGGCAGTCAGCCGAGTCGGTGGACACCACGAGACAATGTTTTTGCATAAAACAATCTGAAGCAAGCAGAGGAGGTGAGTTTGTTTTGGAACGAGATTGTCGCGTGTCATGCACCGTCCTCACGGAAGCCTGACTCACCTTTGTTAGCAGGTGTGAGTCAGAGCTGCGCCGGACCGTGGGCATCAGGGCCGTGTGTCAGACCAAGTCCTGGGAAGGGCAAGGTGAAGAGTCAGCGATTCTCCCCCTGGATGGTTCGAAATGTCCAACAACTCCAAAGCCGGGCTCCTGCCTCTGGCTGCAGATGCACCTACGCTGGGGTTTGCCCAGACAACCTTGGGACAGGGCTGCCTCCTTTTCCTACCTGCCTCCCATGCTTCTCAAACTAGGTTGGGGCCCCTGCTGGGGTCCAGGTGGCGTGGGTGGTAGACAGGCAGAGGCAAGGCAGCCAGCAGTCAACTTAGTCATTCAACACGTTTTTATTTTTATTTTTTTTATTTTTTTATTTTTTTAAATATTTTATTTATTTATTCATGAAGGACACACAGAGAGAGAGAGGCAGAGACACAGGCAGAGGGAGAAGCAGGCTCCATGCAGGGAGCTCGATGTGGGACTCGATTCCGGGACTCCAGGATCACGTCCTGGGTCAAAGGCAGGCGCCAAACCGCTGAGCCACCCAGGGATTCCCCATATTTTTATTTTTTTAAAGATTTTATCTATTTATTCATGAGAGGCACAGAGAAGCAGAGACACAGGCAGAGGGAGAAGCAGGCCCCAACCACTGAGCCACCCCTAATATGTTTTTATGTATTGAGCACCTACTGTTCTAAGACACTATTCTAAGAGCTGAAATACAGCCATGGCCAATCCCTGCAGTCCCAGAATTTACCTAGTAGTCCCTGGAGACAGTTAATAAACAGATCAATGTCTTAGGGTATCAGATGACAAGAACTCTTATGAGAAATATAAAGGCAAGGGGAGGGCTGGAGCGTGATAGCAGGGATGAGGGGCTCTTTTGGAAGGGGGCACTGGGGAAGACCTCCAGGAGGAAGCAGGAGGTGTGAAGTTATGTTAGAACCTTTACCAACAATATTTGGGGTGAGAATAGAGCCCACTTTCGAAGGGGGAGGTTGCTCAAACAGGTACGCGCACACCCATGTCCACCGCAGCACTGCTCACAACAGCCCAAGGGCGGGAGCACCCAGGTGTCCGTCAACAGATGAATGGATGAACAAAATGGGTGGACCCACACAATGGGATACTATGTGTCCTTAACAAGAAATGAAATTCAGACTTAGGGACGCCTGGGTGGCTCAGTGGTTGAGCATCTGCCTTCGGCTCAGGTGGTGATCCTAGGGTCCTGGGATCGAGTCCCGCATCCGGCTCCCCGCAGGGAGCCTGCTTCTCCCTCTGCCTAAGTCTCTGCCTCTCTCTCTGTGTCTCTCATGAATAAACAAATAAAATATTTTTTTAAAACATTCAGACATAGGCTACAATATGGATGAACCTTGAAGACATTATGTTAAGGGAAATAAGCCAGATACAAAAGGACAAATCGTGTATGATCCCCCTTATCGAGGTACCCGGAATAGTCAAATTCATAGACGCAGAGCAGAATGGTGATGGCCAAGGGCTGGACAGAGGGGCGTCGGGGGCTGGGGAGAGCGAGGACTTGGTGTTTAATAGGGACAGTCTCAGTTGGAGATGATGACAAAGCTTTGGAGATGGTCAATGGTGATGGTTGCACAACAACGGGAATGTATTAGTGTCACTGAAGGATGCACTTAAAATGGCTAAAATGGGGAGCTTTAGGTTATGTATATGTTGCCATAATTTTTTTAATTTAGCTGGGGAAAAAAAGAAGAGGAAAGAAGGCAGAGACCAGAACAACATTTAGTGAGTGAAGCTTACTTTGAACCAGTCAGCTGTGAAGCCTTTTACATACATGATCTCATCTAATCTTTACAACATCCTTAACATTAGGTATGATCCCAGTTTACAGATGAACAAACCAATGCTCACAGCCATCAAGGGCCTTTCTTTTTTTTTTTTTTTCTTTCTTTTTTAAGATTTTATTTATTTGTTCATGAGAGACACAGAGAGAGGCAGAGACACAGGCAGAGGGAAAAGCAGGCTCCATGCAGGGAAGCCCAAGGCAGGACTTGATCTCAGGACCCCAGGATCAGGCCTTGAGCAGAAGGCAGATGCTCAACTGCTGAGCCACCCAAGCGTCCCATCAAGGGCCTTTCTCAGGGGTGAGTGACAAGGCTGTGATTCACCCCACACACACTGCTTGCTCTGTCCACACTACTAGCATCCCACCTTAACCCACACCAGTGCCCTGTGTTTGCTGAAGCCGTTTGTAAAACCCTCCACCTCTGTGCAACCTGCAACGGCCTCCATTGCTAAATAAAGCCATGAGGGCAGTGGGCTTAGGGGGGCTCAGTTGGGCAGGATGGATTCATGAAGAAGAGGAGCCCATCCGAATCTTGAAAGCCCACTTGAAAGGTGTCTTTGAGTTGTTTTGTTTTTTTTTTTTTTTTAAGATTTTATTTATTTATTCGAGAGAGGCAGAGACACAAGCAGGTAGAAGGAGAATCAGGCTCCATGCAGGAAACCCGACGTGGGACTCGATCCTGGGACCCAGAATCACACCCTGGGCCCCGGGATCGAGTCCCGCCACCCAGGATCATGCCCTGGGCCAAAGGCAGGCACTAAACCGCTGAGCCACCCAGGGATCCCCACTCCCCACCTCCACCCCCCAGCTTTGAGTTTTAAAAGGCATTCGTGTTACTCATTGCACAAACAAATCCAGGTGTTTCTCTGGGCCACTGGTGAGTGGTAAGGAGATCAAGCAGCCAGCTCTTTGATAAAGAGCCTGATCTAATGGAATAAGGAGAGATATCAGTAGCACCAAACTGGGTGGAAAACAGTACAGAAATGTCACACAGAGATTTGCATAAGATGCTAAGGAGACTCAGAGGATCCCAGAGAAAGGATATTTTTTTTCTTTTTGCCCTAAGAAATCAGAAAGCTTTTCCTCCCTAGAAAATTTAGTCACCCTAGAACCTAATCTAAGAGAGTTAACCAGAAACTTAACTTGCAGTTTCTGACATACTTTTGCTTTCCACCCACCTTCCTTCCCACTGGTCAGTTTCCTGGGAAACATCCACATTTTGAGAACAAAAATACCAATAACATGTCATTAGAATGACATCAACATGACAAGAACATTTTGTTAAAATAACTCTAAGGCCTAAAGTACATGTGAAAATTATTTTTAAATGGCATTAGCTCCACAAAAGGGAGGCACTAATGAGATGCTTAACCAAAAAAAAAAAAAAAAATTAGATTTCTCAGAATGCTTATCCTCTGGATCAGAACAGTGGCTGAGGTTTAATAGTAACTTTGGAACAATCTAAGTAAATTCTGTTACTCGGAAGGGGTTAGCAGAGCCTCTGGGATTTTGTATGGAAGCATAATATGGAGAATATGGATGTAGCAAACCTCATTTTTAACTTTCTCCAGGAAAGAAGAAGGGGATGTTGCCTTCAGGAGATTTGAGGTCCCTATGTCTTTTTTTTTTTTTTTTTTTTTTAAGGGCTTTATGTCTTGAGTCAAAGGAGACTTGGAGAGCCTGGTGTTGTGGCTCTCAGAGCCCCCCTGATGCCCACATGTCCTCCCGCCTCTGCCTTCCAGGGACATCAGGTGGAAGTCTGACCTCAGGAATGGTGGGTGCATTTCCACCATGGAAACCAAATGAGGCTCCCTCCTCCCCACCCCCAGAGCTCTTCTCCCAGCGGCTGTTCTGAGAGCTCTGCAGTTGTATTAGAAAGTTTCCGCCATCCCTGAGACTCTGAAATAGAATGTTTCTGCTCACAGGAACTGCACCTCTGTGGTTAGAAATGATGTTACTGTAATTTATGATACAAGGTGGAGCCCTTCTCCCTTGTTTAAAAATACACTGATAGGGTGTTCTCGGCCCCACACGAGTGTTACCATAGCTTGCTTAGGAAGGGGAATTTGTAAAAGAGGCAATTTCTAGTTCTGGCAAGAAACCCTATCTGGGCTCCCGGTAAGGGATTAAATATCACGCAAGCACATTCTTGCAGCAGACTGATTCAACTAGTAGGAAAGTCTGGCCATGACTGAAAGGTTTAGAGAAAAATAACAAATTGCTTCTCAGAACTCGTAGAAGGGAGCTTTCAATCTAAGCACTTACACGCAGCAGAAGGCACCAAGTGTAGAGGCCGGGTGGATCTTTTTCTTCTTCTTTAGAGTTGTGTTTACCACATGCTCTGGTTCCATGGATTGAGAGCATATTTCACCCTATCTGCAAATAGAATATTTAAGATTCTTGAAATATTTTGACTCTCCTAAAGAATTTTATCCTCCATTGATTATACCTTGGTGACTGAGTTTCAATCTTAGCAAAGTCACATAGGCAGTGAAATCAAATGTTGCCTATTTAAGATAATTAGCACCTTGCCTACTTAAAAAGTGAGGTCTCACCAGGACAATTGACTTACTAATTGTGATCTGGCCAGGAAGTTGGAAAATTCAAGGAAACACACCTTTGGGAAAAAGAAACAGTATTCCTACAGTTTGCCTCGCATTTGTGTGCAGTTACTGATGTGTATCCTCCAACAGTAAAACCAAGGTATGCTCAGAAAAAAGAGACTTATTTTGGCTTGAGGACCAAGCATGGTTTTCAAATACAGTTTCAAGTTCTAGAGAAGTTTTATTTTATCAGGACTTCCGAAGAAAAGGCTGGCTTGCCTTGAAGAAAACCCCACACTGTATTTTTCTAAGTCTCTCTTTCTGAATGTGAACTAGCAGAATTACAGATGGAATGCTTGATAGGAAGGGGAAAAACACAATCAGTGCAAAACACCTCTTCTGAGCTGGGCTCTGAGGCTTAGGTGTGCTGTTGGTTTTTTTTTTTTTTTTTTTTTTTTTTTCTTTGTCTAACATCTCCTTTTTGGAAACATTCTGTTCAAAAATTTAATCGGGGGGTTCCTCAAAAAGTTAAACACAGAATTACAATATGACCAGCAATTCTATTCCTAGCTGGAACCCAAAAGGATTGAAAACAAGCACTCAAACAGAAACTTGGACACCTTTGGTGTTATAGCACTATTCACAGTATAGGAAAGTAAAGGGGCGCCTGGGTGGCTCAGTCCAGTAAGCGTCCTACTGTTAATCTCAGCTCAGGCCTTGATCTCAGGGTCATGAGTTCAAGCCCTGTGTTGGACTCTGTGCTGGGAATGGAGCTTACTTAGAAGAAGAAGGAGAAAAGAAGAAGAAGAAGAAGAAGAGAAGAAGAAGAAGAAGAAAGAAGAAGAGAAGAAGAAGAAGAAGAAGAAGAAGAAGAAGAAGAAGAAGAAGAAGAAGAGGAGGAGGAAGAGGAGGTAAAAACAACCTTAGTGTCCATCTACCGAGGAGTGTACAAACCAAATGTGGTGCATGCATACAATGGAACACTAGTCAGCCTTAAAAAGGAATGAGCTTCTCACATGGATGAACAGTAAGCTTAGTAAAAGACACCAGACACGAAAAGGACAAATTTGGTATGATTCCACTTACAGGAAATATCTAGAATAGTTAAATTCATAGAAACAGAAAGTAGCTGTGGGAATGGGGAATTATTGCTTAACGGGGACAGTTTCCGTTTAGGGTAATGAAAAATTCTGGAAATAGGGGTGATGGTTGCCCAACATCGTTAATGTAACTAATGTAACTGAATTGTATGCAAAGATGGTTAAAATGGCTAGCTTTATGCTATGTATATTTAACCATCATAAAAAACATTTTTAAAGACTATCAAAAATAAATAAGAAAAAATAGAGTATAAAAAATTGAGTCTACTATAATTCTATGTAAAAAAACAAGTGCTACCCCTAAGATTGACTTATTTTATGTTGCTTTCACTCACCTTTGGTTCTGTGAATGTCAAATTTCAACTAAAATCTTCCTATTTACTGTCTATCCACAGACATAATCTTCAGTCAAGAAAGCAAGCCCAAGAGGGCGCCTAGGGGGCTCAGTCAGAAGAGCGTGGGACTCTTGATGTCGGGGTAGTGGGTGTAGAGATTACTTACTAAATAAAAGATAAATGGTGCCTGGGTGGCTCAGTTGGCTAAGCGTCTGCCTTAGCACAGGTCGTGATCTCAGGGTCCTGGGACTGAGTCCCACATCGGGTTCCCTGTTCAGTGGGGAGTTTGCTTCTCCCTCTCCCTCTGCCCCTACTCTCTCTTCTTCTCTCTTTCTATCTCAAATAGATAAATAAAATCTTTAAAAAATAAAGAAAAGGAAAGAAAGCCAAAGGAATTTGACTCCTACAGCTTGGATTGAATCTGCTTGGCAAGCCATGGCACCAATGATCTCCCAGGAAAGCAGGTCCCTCCAGGTGTGCCCAGGAGACATGTGGATGAGGTAGCAGGTGTAGAGCAGTGTAGGCAGGTAGGGGTAATGGTTGAAAGCCTGGGCTCTGAGCCAGATTGCCTGACTTTGTGACTTAAAGAGTCTTAACCTCTCTAGGCCTCACTTTTCTTATCTATAAAAGGAAGATAAGCAATAGCCACCAGCTCACAGAGCTGTTTTGAGTCAGTAAATGAACACTGCCTGGCACACAATCATGGGTAGCTTTTTGGTAAAATATCCTCTTCATAACTTCACTTTTAGGTTAGAATGATTTTGTGGTGACTCACATAATACAATGGTACTAATATAACGGGATATTTATAATATTATATATTATATACAATAATAAGTTAACAATCACTCAGCACTGAAAAAGAATAAACTACTGGTACACACAACAACTTGGGTAAATCTCAAGAGCATTATCTTGTGTAAAAAAGGCCAGCCTCAAAAGGTCACAGTCTATACTTCCATCTATATGACATCCTCAAAATGACAAAATTATAAAGACAGAGAAGAGGTCAGTCATTGCCAGGGGTTGGGGTGGTGATTCGTAGGCATAATGAAAGCATGAGATCTTCATGGTGATGGAACAGTGCCCTACATTGACAATGGTGGTGGTCACCAGTTGACAGAGTAGCACAGAACTCTACACACACATATGGTGTCATGGTCAATTGCCTGGTTTTGAGTTTGTCCTATGGTTAAGGAAGATGTCACCAAAGGGAAACTGGAGGAAGGGTACATGGAGCTCACTCTGCTATCTTTGCAACTTCCTGTGATACTATAATTACTTCAAAATAAAAAATTTGGGGGATCCCTGGATGGCTCAGAGGTTTAGCGCCTGCCTTTGGCCCAGGGCGCGATCCTGGAGACCCGGGATCGAGTCCCACGTCAGGCTCCCAGCATGGAGCCTGCTTCTCCCTCCTCCTGTGTCTCTGCCTCTCTCTCTCTCTCCCTCTATGTCTATCATAAGTAAATAAATCTTTAAAAAAAAAAACAAAAACAAAATAAAAAAGTTTTAAAAATTTTATAATATGTAATTATATGTAATATGCATAATAATATGTAATAATATGCATGCAGTAATAACAATTCAGTAGATACTGAGTCCCATCAACGGAGGAGAGACTACTTAAAGTGCTTTTTTCTTTTTTTCTTAAGATTTTATTTATTTATTTGAGAGAGAGAGAGCATGCGCTTGAAAGAGAGCACATGAGCAGGGGTAGGGGCAGAGGGAGAAACAGACTCCCCTCAAGGTGGGGCTCGATCCCAGGATCTTAGGGTCATGACCTGAGCCAAAGGCAGATCTTAACAGACTGAGCCACCGAGGCACCCCAGAGTGACTTTTTTTTTTTAAGATTTTCATCTTAAGTAATCTCTACACTCAATGTAGGACTCAAACTCACGACCCCGAGATCAAGAGTCCCATGCTCTACTGACTGAGCCAGCCAGGGCTCCAAGGGTTGATTTTAAATATAAAAATGATTTACATTTTCAGCGTTTGGCTTTGAGATTTCTAAGAGTCAAGCCATAAAGAGGAGGAATCTGGAAAGAAACAACAAATTCAGGGATTGGGGGTGAGGGAGGAGGAAGAAAGACTTTTTTCTCAGATGCTAAATTCTGAAAGATTCTTCATAGAAGATTTTTTTAAATTGGGGTCATAATGGGAACATATTCTGAAAAGTAGTTTCTACATGAACAGAAATGCTTCCTCTGCTCATTTCTTTTGCTAATTCCCAATCACAGTTGTAAAAGAGGGAACTGAAATTTATCGTGCAGTTACCAGGGGGCTGCACATAGTATATCCTTTAATTATCCCCATTTTATACATAAGAAAACTGAGGCATGGGGCGCTCATTTTATTGCACAGGGACAAATGGGAAACCAAGTACCTGCTCAAATCTGAAGCCCAGTTTCTCACTATGCACTTCTTTTCACCCACCTCCCTGCCCACAGTGGCTGCTATCATAATCTTCATCATGGGCCTGGAATTCTATTTACGAAGCTTGGTCTTCCAAATTTAAGTGTGCATAAAACCTCCTGGGGAACTGCACAGTCTCGGGCCACATCCCAGTAAGTCCTCCATTATTCAATCTGACGGGGAGCAGAAGGTACTTTGGGTATACAGATGTTCATTCTTAGTCTGTCCTTGAAGACCCCTGACCCAGACTCTTGGGACTCTACCATCAGAATATTCTGGAATTCCCAAGCATCGGGGGCAATCTGCAAAGGTGACCAACCATTCCAGTTTGCTCAGGACTGAGGGGTTTTCCGGGACGTGGAAATTTTAGTGCTAAAACTGGGAAAGTCCTGGACCAGTTGGAACCAGTTGGTCACCCTATGAGTTCAGGATGTGGTGACAGTCCAGGGTCCCTCCTTTATATGCAGAAACGTCAGTGGTCCTTGAGGTTGTCAAACAGAGTGAGGCTGGCCAAACAGAGTGAATTTCCTACTCTAGGACCCCCACCTT
Source organism: Canis lupus familiaris (assembly GCF_011100685.1). Classification (NCBI taxonomy): domain Eukaryota; kingdom Metazoa; phylum Chordata; class Mammalia; order Carnivora; family Canidae; genus Canis; species Canis lupus. The sequence continues at coordinate 40,188,132 of NC_049245.1, read as the reverse complement.
AGCTCTCATTTCACATGTAATAGTGTTGGCGGAAGGGACGGCCATCTAGGGCCATGTAGTGTGGATTTTCTGTCAGACTCTAACAAAGAAGAATGGCCAGCATCTGAGAGCCCTTATAGGGCAAACCCTCTGTAGTTAAGAAATCAAGCTTTGGTGACAAGACATGAGAGACACTTAACTCTGGGAAATGAACAGGGGGTAGTGGAAGGGGAGGTAGGCAGGGGGGTTGGGGTGATTGGGTGATGGGCACTGAGGGGGGCACTTGGCGGGATGAGCACTGGGTGTTATGCTATATGTTGGTAAATTGAACTCCAATCAAAAAAAAAAAAAGAAGATACACGCAAGTTTGGTATTTTTATAAAGAAAAAAAAGAAAGAAATCAAGCTTTGAGGATGCCTTGCTGGCTCAGTCAGTGGAACATAAGACTCTTGATTTTGGGATTGTGGGTTCAAGCTCCATGTTGGGTGTAGAGGTTACTTGAAAATAAATAAAAATCAAAATAAAGAAAGAGAAAGAAGGAAAGAAAAGAAAAGAAGAAAAAAGGAAAAGAAAAGAAAAAAGAAAAGAAAGAAAAGAAAAGAAAAGAAAAGAAAAGAAAAGAAAAGAAAAGAAAAGAAAAGAAAAGAAAAAAGAAAAAGAAATCAGGCTCTGGAATATAAAGAGATCCATGGGCAGCTAGGGTGGCTCAGGGGTTTAGCACCTGCCTTTAGCCCGGGGCATGATCCTGGAGACCCAGGAATAAATAAATAAAAAGACCCCAATAAATAAAATATTTTAAAAAATAAATAAATAGGGCAGCCCCGGTTGTGCAGCGGTTTAGCGCCGCCTGCAGCCTGGGGTGTGATCCTGGAGACCCGGGATCGAGTCCCACATCAGGCTTCCTGCATGGAGCCTGTTTCTCCCTCTGCCTGTGTCTCTGCCTCTCTCTTTGCTCTCTATGAATGAATGAATAAATAAATAAATCTTTAAAAAATAATTAATAAATAAATAAATAAATAAATAAATAAATAGATCCATGTCCAAGTCTCAGTCCTTCTGCGCATTGCTAACTGTCAGGTTTGGACAAATTATTTAAACTTTTTTGAGCTTCAGCTTCTCATCTGTGAAATGATCAAATCCCACCCCCTCCACTGGCCCACTCCACTACTTTTGGTTTCTATTTTATCAATTTCTACATTTGATTTTATCCATTCCTATCTTTTATTCTTTTTAAAATTACTTTATTATTCTAAGTTTCTTGAGTTAAAACGTTTATTACTGATCTTTTAAGTGTTATTTTTCTAGTAAATGCATCTTAGAGCTATACATTTCCCTCTGCATGCTGCTTTGTCCTCATCCCACAGGTTTGCATGCAGAGCGTTTGGTTCCCATTGTTTAGTTCTAATTGGACTGTAATTTCCATTTTGACTTTTTCTTTAAGAGGAGAATTCATGGGGCAGCTCTGGTGGCTCAGCGGTTTAGCACCGCCTTCAGCCCAGGGTGTGGTCCTGGAGACCTGGGATCAAGTCCCACATCGGGCTCCCTGCATGGGGCCTGCTTCTCCCTCTGCCTGTGCCTCTGCCTTTCTCTCTGTGTCTCTCATGAATAAATAAATAAAATCTTTAAAAAAAAAAAAAAAGAGGAGAATTCATCTGAAACACGGGTAGTAATTGTACCTGCCTCACAGAAGTGTTGCGAGGCTCAATCGAGATGGTAAAAGTAAAATTTTTAGTACACAGCCCAGCAGATAATAAGCGCTCCAAACATTTCAGTACAACCAGCTGCCCCTGATGAGATGCACCATTGTATCGGGAGCTTTTTTGTTTTGTTTTAAGATTTATTTATTTATTCATGAGAGACAGAGAGAGAGGCAGAGACACAGAGGGAGAAGCAGGCTCCTTGCAGGGAGCCGGATGCGGAACTGGATCCTGGATCCCGGGATCACACTCTCAGCTGAAGATAGACACTCAACTGCTGAGCCACCCAGGCGTCCCTGTATAGTGCGTTTGCATCTTCCCAGTCTTCCTCCCCCGGGGTGCCTTCCCTCCCATTTCCTGTAAACATCTCTGTCAGAGTCACTCTTCTGATTTGGAGGCCTAATCAAATAATTTTCCTGCTGAAAAACCTAAGGTAATTCCCAAGGCCCAAGCATGTGCGTGCATGATCTTCAAAAGTCTTCCCACCCCGGAAACAAGCTGCCTGCGAATGGAGACCTTCCTATCACATTCGCCCCTATGTTGCTGGGGTCAGGAAGGGTCCCAGGACACGGGGGTGCGCGCTATATTCTAGCTGGGATGAATCAATGAAAGAATGAACAATCTACCCTTGAGGATACTCATCCCAGTCCTGAGAGCTCTTCCTGCAGATCTTGAGTTCCCCTCCCCCTTTTGCTCCCACATACTTTGCATTTCTTTTTAAAACTTGTTTTCAGGGGCACTGAGCTGGCTCCAGTGGTTGGTTAAGCATGGGGCTCTTGGTGTCAGCTCAGGTCTTGATCTCAGGGTGGTGAGTTCAAGCCCCATGCTGGGCTCCATGCTGGGCATGGAGCTTACTTAAAAATAAATTAATTGGGCACCTGGGTGGCTCAGTCTGGTGAAGCATCTGCCTTTGGCTCAGGTCATGATCCCAGAGTCCTGGGATTGAGCCCCACGTGGGGCTCCCTATTCAGCAGAGAGTCTGCTTCTCCCTCTTCCTCTGCCCTTCCCTTCTGCTCTGGCACTTTCTCTCTCTCTCTCAAATAAATAAATAAAATATTTAAAAAAAGAATCTTTGGGACGCCTGGGTGGCTCAGTGGTTGAGTGTCTGCCTTTGGCCCAGGGCGTGATCCCAGGGTCCTGGGATCGAGTCCCACATCAGGCTCCTTGCAGGGAGCCTGCTTCTCCCTCTGCCTGTGTCTCTGCCTCTATCTGTGTCTCTCATTAATAAATAAAATCTTTAATAGAAAATAAATAATAAATAAATAATAAATTTTCATTTTTAATTAATTAATTAATGAAAAATTATTGTGTTTAATAAAAGGCAGAAACCCATTCTAGCTAGCCTACGTTAAAAGGGACATTTATCACAGAAAACAGGGGATCGATCCCCAACAAAGAGCCAGAGTGCGGCCTAATGTGGCATCCAGGGAGACCTCACCTCTCCACTCTGCCTCTCCCCACATCTTCCTTCTTCTCTTTCTAGACTGGCTACAGTCTGCAGAAAATATAGGTGCCAAGGCTCCCCATCTGACATCTTGCAGGGCCACTATGGAGACCACATCCCTTGGGAGACTAACTCCAAATTCTCAGGGGAGAGTTGGATTTGCCCTGCCTGAATCACGTCTTGCTGCTATTTCGCAGACACTAGCTGGAAGGGCATGACCTTGCGGTCCAAGCTCGTGGCTGGGACCCACTCCCTGGAAGGAGGCGAGAGAAAGCAGGTCAAGAGTCACTATCAGCTGGTGGCATTCCAAAATGTATTACTAGCCTTTGGCTTTCCAAACTTCTGTCATTCTTATGCCACCTTCATAACAGGGGGGTTAGTACCGACTGCCTGAGTACATCTCACAGCCCTGCCACTTCCCAGCTGTGTGACCCTCAGCAAGTGGCTTAGCCTCTCTGTGCGCAGTTTCCTCAAAACTGTGACTGTCGGGGATCCCTGGGTGGCGCAGCGGTTTGGCGCCTGCCTTTGGCCCAGGGCGCGATCCTAGAGACCCGGGATCGAATCCCACATCGGGCTCCCGGTGCATGGAGCCTGCTCCTCCCTCTGCCTGTGTCTCTGCCTCTCTCTCTCTCTCTCTCTGTGACTATCATGAATAAATAAATAAAATCTTAAAAAAAAAAAAAACTGTGACTGTCACACAATAAAGAAGTTTAAAAAAAAAAAAACACTTAGCTATTACTCTTCTAAGAGCCTTTACTGTTTTTAAATTCCCTCATGGATCACCTGAAATTACCATCACTTTTTAAAAATATTTTATTTATTTGAGAGAGAGAGAGAGAGAGCACAAGCAGGGGGAGCAGCAGAAGCAGAGGGAGAAGCAGGCAACCTGCTGAGCAGGGAGCCTGACATGGGGCTCCATCCCAGGACCCTGAGATCATGACCTGAGGTGAAAGTAGATGCTTAACTGCTGAGCCACCCAGGGGCCCCAACCATTGCTTATTTTTAAAACTACTTCTCCATTTAAAATAAATTTTTAAAAGGAAATCCTGCATTACTGCTATCAATGAAAATTAATATCATATTCCATAAATATATCTATATGGTTAAGCATATATACATACATATGGTTACCTATATATGAATATATATACACATACACATGTAGAGATAGGCTAAATTCTAGGCATATAGCATTGTCTGCTGAAGGCTTTGATGGGCCAGTGACCTGCACTCATTTCCAAAGGGAGATTTGCAAGTGTTAGAGAGGTGTTAAAGACATATTAGCGTCACACTGAGACTTTCTTCTTTGAGTAATCATAAGGAGGGACCAGACAATGAAAAGGGTATTATGTTCTCACTTTGGGACTCTGTGTGATTAATGCCTTGTCCCTTACTACTAAAGTCCTCTCCCAGACCACAAACAGGGAAACACTTTGTTATATCATCAAATCTCCATTCCCATCACCACAATCGGGTTTTTGTCTAGCGGGGATCCCCACTTCCTTGACCAGCCCTCCCCTCCTCGCCAGCATGCCGCATCAGCCTGGTGTCTGGCTCTTGGAAGCCCTGTGTCGCTGGCGGAGCTGACCGTCCCTCCAGAGCTCAGGCACCATCAGAGAGCAGCACAGTCACTTTGGAAAACAGTCTGGCAGTTCCCCCAAAGGATATGCATAGAGTTACCATATGACCCAGCAATTTCATTCTGGGGTATATACCCTAGATAATTGAAAGCATAAATTCAGAATAGCCAAAAAGCTGGAAATAAGCCTCACATCCATCAGCAGATAAATGAGTGGACAAATAAAATAGAATATTTGGCAACAGAAAAGGATCAAGAATGGATACACACTACAAAATGGGTGGACCTGGAAAACATTATGCTAAGTAAGAGAAGCCAGTCACAGGGGTCACATGTTGTACAATTTTATCTATATAAAATGTGCAGAATTGGCCAATCCATAGAGACAGAAGGTAGATTAGTGATTCTATAGGATTAGATGGAGGTGGGATCTAGGAGAAATGGGAAGTGAGTGCTAATGGGTAAGAGGTTGCTTTCTGGGATGATGAAAATGCTCTGGAACTAGACAGCAATGATGGTTGCACAATTCTGTGAATACAGTAAAAGCCATTAAACTGTATATGTATTTTAAGTAGATGAGTTGTATGGTATGCGGATTATATCTCAATAAAACTATTTTTGAAATAGCTAACTTACACCTTGGGAGGAGTTGGATGACCAATACTGTACTTCACTAGAGTGTGTAACTAATTGCCTCCCTGCCAGGCCCATTGACTCATGGGCTAGGTTGGCAGTCACCATGGGGTTCTGCTTGAATGGTGGGGATTGTGCCTATAGCTATGAATTTGAGTATATTAAAAGCTTTACCTAGAAGAATGGTCACCGTGATGCACCCAAAACTAGCCTTTAAGCATTCAGAGTGGCCTAGGCTAATCCATTCAATGAATCTATTCAAAAAAAAATTTTTGACACCTACTAAGTGCCTAGTGTCATAAGAATCTGGAGCTATAGGGACACCTGGGTGACTCAGTGGTTGAGCATCTGCCTTTGGCTCAGGGCATGATCCCGGGGTCCTGGGATGGCGTCCCGCATTGGGGCTCCCTGTGGGGAGCCTGCTTCCCCTCTGCCTATGTCTCTGCCCCTCTCTCTCTGTGTCTCTCATGAATAAATAAATAAAATCTTAAAAAAAAAAAAAGAATCTGGAGATACATCAATGAACGGCACTGAAAAGGATACTGCCCTCATGGAGGTGGCACCTAACTGAGAGAGACAGCCAAAAACCGTTAATACATAAATAATATAATTAATAATTAAGATTACATTATACATAAGATAATTTCAGAAACTCATAAAAGTGCTCCTATGGTAAGTCAGCATAACGGAAGACAGGGCCAGAGGAGGAGGGGAAAGCCTTCAACTGAGGTACCATTTGGATCTAGACTTGAATGAGGAAAAGAAGCCAGACACAAGAAACTCCGGGGAAAGTATGTTCCTGGCAGAGGGAATAGCAATTGCAAAGGCCCTGTGGCAGAGCCAGGTTTGATGTGGTACAGGTTTAGAAATAAAGCTGGTGGGCAGTCCCGGTGGCTCAGCGGTTTAGGGCTGCCTTCAGCCCAGGGTGTGATCCTGGAGACCCAGGATCGAGTCCCACATCGGGCTCCCTGCATGGAGCCTGCTTCTCCCTCTGCCTGTGTCTCTGCCTCTCTGTCTCTGTATCTGTATCTGTCTCTGTCTCTCATGAATAAATAAACAAAATCTTAAAAAAAAAAAAAAAAGAAAGCTGGTGTGGTTTGATCATGAGCAAGGGATGAGCAAGGCAATGAGATGGAAAGAGAGAGGCAGTCAGAGGTCCTGTTCACCTAGGTTCCAAGGCTGTTGTAAGGATTTCCTTTCAAGTCAGATGGGAAGCAACTGTAGAAGCTTTGAAGACAGAGTGACCAGATGTGATTTACTTTCTGAAAAGCACACCCAGACCACCCTGTTGAGAACGGATCGTGGGAGGAAGAGTGAAGCAGAGAGGTCATTTGGGAGACGGTTGCCCTTGCCGTCCTGCTCTGTACTCTTTCCCACCCCAAACACGGGATGACAGGCCTTTATTTGTTGTTAAAGTCGCCCAACTATTTACGAGCCTAATCAGTTTGAACAACAATGTAGAGGGGAGAGTTGAAATGCAGACCTCTTTGCCTAAATTTATCTGTGCAAAAATGTTAAGTTTTTAATCTTGACCAAATCGAAGGTTTTTGTGGATGGATGACATTATTCTCCAGGCCTCAGTGTCTGACAGCGTGACACCTGATACCATGGCGCAGTGTATGACACTAACCCACTCGCAGATGTCAAATAGGTTGAATGATTACTAAAGATTCACTAAAGATTTGAAGACTATAAATAATATAAATAATATATGTAATATATATTACATATACTACATATATAATTACAATATAATTATATTCTATTGTATATGTATATATGTAATTATATGTATTATTATATTTACAATAATATATTATTGTACATATATATTACATGTATATATGTAATAATATATATTACAATATTACATATATAATTACAATATAATTATACCCTACATGGATAAATACATCAAAATATAAATGAAAATAATTTGTTGATAAATAAATAATTGCTTTATAATTACTTTATTATTTATCAATAAATTATTTATTTACTTCTTATTTTAAATACATTTTAAATAATAAGCCAAATTATAAGTTAATATAATTTATTTAAAATATTACTTACATCTGCCATTTATTTATATATAATATTATAGTAATGACATGTTATATAAAATATTGATATATTATATACTAAATACATGTATGTGCATATGTATGTTTATATGTATGTATTCTTTGATCTTCTATACATGGAACCGTATCTAGTTTGCAATTGCCACAAATGAGTCCCCCCCAAATCAAAATCATTCCATCCAAATATATTGGGACTAATGGTTCTATACTTTAGAATCAGCACAACCCTGTCCAAATAGGAACATGGTTTCCTACCATCTAGTGCATCCAGGTCAGTTTCTATGGCTGCAGTAAATCCCAAAGCGTGTCTAATGGATCCATTAAAATAGAATTTTTTTTCCTTTGGCTTAAATAATCATACTTTGTTGAAACTGAAAAACTTTATGATTCTCTTTTCGTGCTGCTTCCTCTAACCATTCACTCTAAGCATTCAGACCTGCTCCCTTCTGTATAAAATGGACAGATTTGAGGGTATTTCATGTAATACATATTCATCATCACACTCTGCATATTCAAGACAGAGACAACAGAAACAGGTGGGGCTGATGGCCTTCTAGAGTCTTTCTTCTCCCAGGAGGCCTTTGCCCCACAGCCAATCAGCTATGAAAGCCTATTGATTTTTTTTTTCTACAATGCCCTGGGGATCTTTCTGCTTGTCCTACTGTCAATGCCTTGGCATCTTCATGACCTCTTACCTAAATAATTGAACATTTCCCCTTCTTCCTGCTTCTCCTGAGTTAAAAACATTATGAGTCAGTCTTGACGACTACCTCCTCACCCTCCCTTGTCCAAACCATCAAGTCCTACCAATTTTACTGCCTAGAAATTTCTCAAGGGATCCCTGGGTGGCGCAGCGGTTTGGCGCCTGCCTTTGGCCCAGGGCACGATCCTGGAGACTCGGGATCGAATCCCACGTCGGGCTCCCGGTGCATGGAGCCCGCTTCTCCCTCTGCCTGTGTCTCTGCCTCTCTCTCTCTCTCTCTGTGACTATCATGAATAAATAAATAAAATCTTAAAAAAAAAAAAAAAAAAAGACTGTCCACTAGTCTTCTTCTTCTCCCACCTGGGTGGCTTAGTGATTGAGTGTCTACCTTCAGCTCAGGTCGTGATCCCAGGATCCTGGGATCAAGTCCCACATTGGGATCCCTGCATGGAGCCTGCTTCTCCCTCTGCCTATCTCTCTGCCTGTCTCTGTGTGTCTCTCATGAATAAATAAATAAAATCTTAATCTAATCTAATCAAACCAAATTGAACATCTGAGCATGCTGCTTCCCTGCTAGAACCCTTCTCCTTGGGCTGAAAATAAGGACCAAACTCCTTTACTTGACCTATGAGATGCTTTGGGATCTAGCCCCTACCATCAACTCCAAATGCTTCAGGACGGTAGCCTCAGGTATCTATTCAGCTCTCCACATACTTCAGGCTTCCTCCTTTCATGAGGCATATGCATGTACTTGTTCCTGCTGCCAAAACTGCTCTTCCCATCCCAGACTGCCCAGTTGACGCAGTATACTCTTCAAATCCCATTCTCACTATTGTTTACCAGAAGAGGCCTCACTGGCCCCTCAGACACAACATTAGGCTGCTTCATGGTGTAGCCTTGCAAGTCCATGCAGCTCTCCCCCACTGCACCTGGCACAGCTGCAATGTCACACCAGTTGATATCATATTTAGTGGACATCTTTTTTCCCCACTAGGCTGTAATTTCCATGAGGACAGTGACTGTATTAGTCATCCATTACTGAACAACACATTATCCCCAAACACAGCCACTTCAAAAATGGTTATTATTGCAGTCGGTATTGCAGTGAGTTAGGAATCTAGATGTAGTTTAAGTGGATGCATCTTGCTCAAGGCGCAAAGTGTTGGCTGGAGATGCAACCTCATATGAAGGTTCAAATGGAGAAGGACACACTTCCAGCCCATTCACATGGTTGTTCACAGTATTCATTCCTCATAGGCTGTTGGAGTAAGGGACACAGTTTTTCTCTGGCTGTTGGCTAGAGACCTTGCTCAGTTCCTGCCAAGTGGGCGTCTCCAAAGGGCAGCTCACAATATGGCAGCTGGATTCCCTAAGAGCAAGCACACACGTGAGAAAGACCAAGAGACAGCAAGCAAGAAGGGAAGACAGACTTTGTGTAACTTAACCTCTGGGATGACATCCCCTCACCTTTGTCATATTCTATTTATTAAAACTGAGTCACTGGGTTCTGCCCACACCTCAAGGTGCAAATACCAGGAAGTGGGCGAGGGGATGGTCACTAGAGCCATCTTAGAGGCTGCTTACCAAAGACATCATGTCTATTTTGACTCATCACTATTTTCCCAAATTACTTTACTATGTGGCTGGCATAGTAAATAGTCAATGCAAATATGTAAACAGTTAATAGTAAATCCCTAAGTGATTCTACCTAAAATAAATTGAATCATGCTACATCTGTGTTTAAAAACCTTCATTGGCTGCTTCTCAAATCTTGTTTTTATTTAAGATCTTTGGGTTTTGTTTTTGTTTTTTTTAAGATTTTTATTTATTTATTTATTTATTTATTCATGAGAGACAGACAGAGAGAGAGAGAGAGAGAGAAGGAGGCAGAGACACAGACAGAGGAAGAAGCAGGCTCCATGCAGGGAGCCTGACGTGGGACTCGATCCAGGGTCTCCAGGATCACACCCTGGGCCAAAGGCAGGGGCTAAACCACGGAGCCACCCAGGGATCCCATTTAAGACCTTTTGTAACCTGTTTATAAACTATGTCTTAATTTCAGAAACTACCTGCCATTAACTAGACATCTACACAAGCTCACCTCCATGACTTTCCTCACATACTTTTTTCTTCCTTATCTCTTCATTCTGAATTTCATCTTCCATTTCCCTCTTGAAAGTTCATTTCTTTTCTCAATGTCAACAAGTATAAAATTTTTTGGAGCCAGAAATCTAGGACTTTTAAAAAATCTTTTATTAAAAAAAAAACAAAAACAGATGTGGTATAAAGGAAGACGAGGCAGGACGCAGAGGATTTCTAGGGCTGTGAAAATGCCCTGCACAATATCAGAGTGAAGGATGCACATCAGTACACATCTGTCCAAACCCACGGGATGTACCGCACCACAAGTGAGCCCTAATGTAAAGTATGGACACTATGGACAATGATATGTCCACATAGGTTTGTCATTTGTGGCAAATGTACCAATCTGGTGTGGGATATTGATGGTGGGCAAGACTGCACAGTCCAGAGATAGATGGGACATCTCTGAACCTTCTACTCAATTTTGCTGTGAATCTAAAACTACTTTTAGGGCACCTGGGAGGCTCAATCGGTTAAGCATCTGCCTTTGGCTCAGTTCATGATCCCAGGGTCCTGGGATGGAATCCCATGTCAGCTTCCCTGCTCAGCGGGGAGTCTGTTTCCCCCTCTCCCTGCCCTCTGGCTCACACCGTCTCTCTCACTCACTCCCTCTCCCTCTCAAAGTCTTTAAAAAAATAATAAATGAAGTCTTTTTTTTTAAAGATTTTATTTATTTATTCATGAGAGGCACACAGAGAGAGAGGCAGAGACACAGGCAGAGGGAGAAGCATGAGCCCGACATAGGACTCGATCCCAGGACTCCAGAATCACGCCCCAGGCTGAAGGCAGCACTAAACCACTGAGCCACCCGGGCTGCCAAAAATAAAGTCTTTTTAAAAATAAAAATGAAAACTAAAATTGATTTTCTATTTATTAAATTTGTCAATTTTTAAAAAGAATTTTAATCATCAAGTAGAGCACATGAGCTTCGTAAGTCATTGATCTAGTTTTACATCCAGCACCATCATTTAATAGCTGTGTGACCTTGGATAATGTATTTAACTTCTCTGGGTTTTTCTCATGGATAATCCAAGGATGATAATATCATCTCTTTGCATGGCTGTGAGGATTAAATAAAATAATCCATTTAAACTTCTTAGCACAGGGGGCGCCTGGCTGGGTCAATCCCTACCGCATTCCACTCTTGATCTCAGGATCCTGAGTTGAAGCCTCACATTGGGCATAGAGTTTACTTTAAAAAAAAATTTTTTTTAATAATAAAGTTCTTAGCACAGGACCTCAATAAATGTTAAGAACGAATGAATCATTTTTCAACCTGAGTTTTCATTGGCTCAGCGTTCACAGTGCCAGTCACAGAGTTATTCATGAGAGGAAGTCAGCTCATGCCCAAAATAATGGAGTAATCACATAACATACAAAAATGAGAAGCTAATTGGATTTATTTTAAAAGAGAGAAAGAAGGAGGGAGGGAGGAAAGAAAGAAGAGAAAGAAGGGCAGGCCACAGGGTTTTCCCACAGAAAGGGAAAAAAAAAACTCATAAACTGGTATAATGAGAAAGGTCAAAATGCCATAGGCAATAGCATGGCGTGACAAGTTTAATTTTAATTCTAATATTATAATAATATAGTTTCAAAACACTTCTTTCCTTCCTAATCAGATAGTTATGGGAACAGTTATACCATCTGGCACAGAGAAAGGTGAGAAGTATTTTATTAGAGAAGACTAATTAGGAAATGTAGTATTTTAGCATTTAACGGCACCAGATTTTTTTTTTTTTCAGTACAAAAATAGAAAACTTTCAGTTCTCTTTTGAGTTAGCAATCCATTTTGTTTTTCAATAATCACAATTCAGCAGCGCACAGATATCCTGGCCGTGAACTGGCTTGGGTCGAATAGCTTTGAAGGTGAAATCTGAATGTCTGACTTGTGGCCTGATTTGCCAGCTTCCTCACAGAACTTGCCATGAATTAGAGGCCCTCTGAGCGCTGCCCCTGGGATGACAGCGTCCTCACCCACAGGCCACCTGCTTCCAGGTGTGAGAAACCACAGGCCGCCCTCTCCTCCCTGCCCCCACCGGACACATCACAGCCATCCTGTGTAGGCTGGAGAGCTCTCTGCAGACACAGTCTAGCTCAACTGGGGGAATTCGAGTCACCTCCATTATCACTGGGAGCTGGGTGCTGGCATGATTGGTAGCTGAACCAAGATCAAAATGCCTCCTGAATTAGCTCTAGGACATGCAAGACAATAACTCAATGTTTTCAGAAAGAAAATATCTGTACAGCTGGGCAAGGTCCCCAGAGATTCAACTTTTCATGTTTAAAATAGATGGGGAATTTATACAAATAGGCCAAATTCTAGACTCATTACTCACTAACGAGGCTCACTAATCACTACACACTAACTATTTCAAGGACTGGGTGCCTTTGCAAAATGCTTCCCTCACCTGCAAAATGGGGGTAAAACTAGAACCCATCACACTGGGCCGCTGTGACAGTGAAATGAATTAGTAGCTGCCCCAGGAATTATTTATTTTCAAGTATTTGGGCCTCTGGGGAGGGGAGGGTCTCTCGTGGGTGCCACAACATCTAATAAGGACCAGCTGCATAATTTGCAGGGACCGATGTGAAATGAAAATGTGAGGCCCCTTGTTCCAAAATTATTAAGAATCTCAAGATGGCAATAGCAGAGCCTCAAACGTGGGGCCCTTCTGAGGGCAAAGGCATGTGCACCTGCCCAGGACACACGCCCCTGACGCCAGCCCTGTGTCAAAAGCTCCATGGAGCTTTTAGAGATAGAATGTGGAGCCCAAATGTTCATTCGAATAGTATAAAACACTAAACCATGCCTCAGCTAAGTCTCATGCATGAGTCACATCACCCCGTGAGCCCTCCGGGGCAAAACTTGGGCATTATTTCACAAGATCAAGTGTCCCTAGACTGGGAGGCGAGGAAACTCATAAGCAAACGTTTGGGATGTCTGTGAACCCCCTGAAGTTGTGCCCCAAATGTGCTGTCTGTGTGTCTTTCCATGGGGAAACAGTCGGTAGGAAAATCCATGACCACAAGAACAGGGAGTCGGGACTCTGCCGGGTTTTATATCCCTGAGATCCCTCTGCTCCTCCACGGTCAGCACCGTGTCCAGCATCTAATGAACAAGCAGTAAATGCCACCTAGAAAAGGTAGGTAGGAGAATGGGTAGTGGGTAGGGGAACGTGTAGCTTGATTACGAAGGTTGCTCTGTTCAAATTCCAATTCCACTGTCTCTAGATGTGTGACCTTATATGAGTCACTTGCCCTGCGAAGCCTCCCACACTGAGCTGCTGTGGCAGTTAAATGGGGCCCATCGCTGAGCACAGGTATGGGGTGAGCCCCAGTCTACACCGGCGTTCATTTTACCTTTCCTCAGGCCTTCACATGTTCACATAATTTATTATGACTTCAAGCCAGTCTAGAGAAGAAAAATAAAACCTCACAGCTCTTAAACTGTATTATGGCCTTTATCACATCGGTTTGTAAAGACACAAATGATTAGTTTTAAAATTAACTTCTTTCTTTAATTATTCTTGAAGGGTAGAAATTAACTACTGACTGTAGTAATAACTTACTAGGAAAACTATAGAGGGTCACTTTTTACTCTATACCTTCCCACAGTGTATGCATTTTATTTTAAAATAAGGAAAAAAAATTTTAAGATTTTATTTATTCATGAGAGACACAGAGAAGCAGAGACACAGGCAGAGGGAGAAGCAGGCTCCATGCACAGAGCTCGATGCGGGACTCCATCCCAGGACCCCAGGATCACACCCTGAGCCAAAGGCAGATCTCAACCCCTGAGCCACTCAGGCGCCCTAAATTAAGTAAATAATATTGTTGCAATTAAAGCAATGTAAAGATATGCACTTCACAGGTCTCTGGATCTCCAAGTGTAGATCCCAGGCCAGCGGCATCAGCATCACTCTAGAACTTGAGAGAAACGCAAAATCTCAGCCCCACCCCAGATTTACTGAATCTGAAACTCTGGGGGTGGGGTCCAGCGACCTGCACTTTAACGAGCCCTCCAGGGGATTCTGATACATAACTGGAGTTTGAAAAAATCTGCTCCCTGTCCTGCAGGATGCTGAAGAAGACCCCTCAGTGCCCCACTAAAATGTGTTCCTAGTAATGCCAGAAATTCTACATTGGTATCCAAAAAAATTGTTTTTTTTTTTAATTCTATTTACTTAACATACAGAGTAATAGCAGTTTCAGGTGATCAATATAGTGATTCAACACTTCCATCCATCACCCGGTGCTCATGACAAGTGCCCTCCTTCATCCCCATCACCTGTTTCCCCTCCACCCACCCACCTCCCCTCTGGGGACCTGCAGTGGGTTCTCTATAGTTGAGGGTCTGGTTCCTGGTTTGTCTCTTCCTCCCTTTCCCCCCCACCTTTGCTCATTTGTTTTGTTTCTTAAATTCCACCTATGAGGAAAATCATCTGGTATTTCTCTTTTCGCCTGACTTATTTTGCTCAGCATGATACTAGCACTATCTGTGTCGTTGCAAGTGGCAAGATTGCATTCTTTTTTTTTTTTTTTTTATGGCTGGGTAATACAGTATCATCTAGTGTTCACATCAATCCCCTTCAATGCAAGGATTATAGAAAGAAGTTAATTCAAGAGCTAAAAGGAATCGAGGAGGGCAGCCCCGGTGGCGCAGCAGTTTAGGGCCACCTTCAGCCAGGGGTGTGATCCTGGGGTCTTAGGATCGAGTCCCATATCAGGCTCCCTGCATGGAGCCTGCTTCTCCCTCCGCCTGTGTCTCTGCCTCTCTCTCTCTCTCTGTCTCTCATGAATAAATAAAATCTTAAAAAAAAAAAAAAAAAAAGGAATCAGGGAAGATCCTGAAGGAGAATGGATCCTAGCAAAGTTCATGCCGATCAAAGTCAAGTCTGTTCCTTGGCTATTGTTGCCTGTGGAGGAATGTGAACCGAGAGGTGCCTGATTTTCCTATTTTTCCAGGGAATGTCTGAATGGGTATGTGAGCCCGCCTCATTCCAAAAATGTTTAGATACTCAGTGCAGCAAACACGTATCTGCAAATGCAGTAGGGCCTCCTGGGTCAGCAGCTTGCAGCCTTCAATCTACCCCGGGGAACGGTGACATCCTGGCTCCCCTCTCCATGCATTCTCCAAAGCTGTTAAACAACCTGTAATAATAGATAGTGGCGGTCCTTTCTCCAGGGTGTCCTACATGCATTTTCCCATTTAATCCTTCTGTCACCGCTTAGGCAGATGCCATCATCGCCCCATTCTGCAGATCAGAAAACTAAGGCTCTCAAACCCTAACCAGCCGGCTCAAGGTCACAGGGCTTGTAAACGATGGTCATCAGGACTCTTGCATAGGGCGGTGAATCTAAAGTTCACGCTCCTCACAGAGCCACTGCTGATAATATCATTGGTTAGTTCTCCTGACACTTCTGACCTTTTCAGCCTTTTGCAATCAGCCCTGTGCCTGCGGAACAGCCCCCCCCCCCCCCCCCCCAGGCCTTATCTGTCCCTCTCAGAGCATGCCTTTCCATATCATCTGATACTCCAATTGCTTCAAGTACAGTTGACGGCTTCTGCAGAGATGCGCACGGTGCAGAAAGGGACATGGTGACACTCCTGTCCTCAAATGACACTGGAGTGCATTGGCAAGTAGATAAGTAGATGTTCAGCAAATGTGTCTGCTGCTTACGACAAACAACCGAAAACACTGACACTTCTGGGCAGAGGGTTGTGGAGACCTGTCCCTGTTCTACCTTACACTGGTGGTCATGGGCCCTTTCTTGTTCTCTCCTCTGGTCAAAAGGAAGAAAGCAAAAAAAAATAAATAAGTGAATAAAAGAAAAAGAAATAGAAAGCGAGCAAGCAAAGCAAAAAAGTAATGGCTAAAATTATATTTGTGATGCTCTTTTCTCCTTCTCATCATCCCCAAAATCTAGATTGTGAAAAAGTAGTTGAAGCTGTGAAAGTCACAGAACCTGCGGAACTCACCCCTCCTGAAGCATTAGAGCAGAAGGGCCAGGAAGCCAGGCTCCGCTCGGCCCACAAGGGCTGCTGTTGCTGCATTACTATGAAGTGTGTGTTTGTGGACATATGCCTCCTCCACTGTTCCTTTTTTTTTTTTTTCCCCACTGTTTCTTATAAGTAAGCTCTGCACCCAAGGTGGGGCTTGAACTCACGACCCCAAGATCAAGAGTCAGGAGCTCTTCCCACCGAGCCAGCCAGGAGCCCCCCCTCCCTATTACTAGCATAGCTTATTCCTCCAAGCCCAAGTTAATTATGCTTTTCATAAAATATTTTTCCACAAGGAAAGAATATAACCTCCATGTAATTGCAAAGGTGCTTATCTTGGTAAGAATTAACACACACAGTGTGTTTTCTAAAGCACACGAACATTTTCCAGGCACATGCATTTACAGGCAAGCCATTCTATTTTTAAGTTATTGCCAAACACACAAAAGCCAACTCAGCAAAACAGCAGCTATAGAAATAATTTTAAGCATAATCGTGACCATCTACCAGATAACTTCTGATACCTGCCTTGAGCTGGGTGCTAGCTGAATGCTCTGTGTACATTTCTCCTTGAATCCTTGCAACAACTACAGTTGACCCTTGAATAACACAGGTTTGAACTGTGCGGGTCCACTTACATATGGATTTTATATATATATATATATGGTATAATAAATATATATATATTTACAGTACAATGCTATAAATATATTTTCACTTAAGATTTTCATAATGACATTAACATTTATAACATTTTTCTCTAGCTTACTTTACTGTTAAAATACAGTAAAATACTGTTAAAATACTGTTACATATATATACATATATATATAAAATACTGTTATATATATAAATAAATATATGTTTATATATATGTTTATATATAAATATATATGTAAATATATATATGTTTATATATATAAATATATATATAACATACATTGTTATAGGTAAAATACTGTTATATATATATTATATATATATAATCCATATAACATACAAAACGTGTGTTATCAGTTAAACTTCTGGTCAACAGTAGCCCAATTGTAGTTATGTTCTGTGGGAGTCAAAAGTTATTCATGGGGAGCCTGGCTGGCTCAGTCAGGAGAGCACATGATGACTCTTGATCTTGGAGTTGTGAGTTCGAGCCCCACATTGGGCAGTGCAGAGCTTGCTTAAGAAAAAAAAAAAAAGGTAGTCATGGACTTTTGGCTGCGTGGAGCATGGGCACGCCACACTGTGCTGTTCAAGGGTCGGCTGTAGATGGAATGAGTTATTATTAAACCAGCCTTACAGCTGAGGGAATGGAAGTGAAAGGCAAGTGCTTAATTAATATGCCCAGGAACTTAAACGATAGACCAGGTCAGCCCAACTATTGAAGAGTTCACTTTTTCTTCCAAAATTATTATCTTGTCTGAAATCACAGGAGCGCCAAGTCACGGACAATTCCTGGCAATGCGGTGGCAAGCAAAAGTTAGCTCTCTTTCCACATTCCGAATTTTGTTATCCCCTTTTTAGTGTATATTTTTGTTTGTTTAAAAATAGTATTCTCAAAAAAATAAAATAAAAATAGTATCCTCGGGGCACCTGGGTGGCTCAGTGGTTGAGTGTCTACCCTTGGCTCAGGGCATGATCCCAGGGTCCTGGGATCGAGTCCTGCATCAGGCTCCCCATGGAAAGTCTGCTTCTCCCTCTGCCTGTGTCTCTGCTTCTCTCTGTGTCTCTCATGAATAAATAAATAAAATCTTTTTAAAAAATAGCATTCTCTTACATAATCAGAGGACAATCATCTAAATCATGAAATCAGCATTGATACAGTACCCTTATTTTATTTAAAAGTCTTTTACAAATGCTGCTAATTGTCCATTTAATGTCTCTTAACAGAAACGTCCTTGGCATGGTGATTCTCATGCCTTTTCTTTCCTTCCTCAAGAAGGTGCTGTTTTCGTCTATTCACCTCATCTAGTTGCCCAGACCCTGAGTGATAGGTGATTTATGTAGAAAAACTCTACACACATTCCCTAAATAATCTGTGCCTTGCATTCAGCATTTTATCACTTTGGAGTCAGCACGGCAATAGTTATTTCTTTTTACGATTAAATCCTTTACGATTATGATTAAATAGATCCTCCATCTATTTTTCTGTTTTCTGCATTATCACCTGCTAAATATATTCCAGCGCGTTATTTGTTTTGGTTTCTGGTGCCAAGAGCTTCATCTATCACTTTGCTCCCACCTCAGGAATTTCCCAAATAAATCACAAAATGAAGGACACAACTAGAGCCAAGAACCAAGCCCTAGCATCCAGAAAGAAGTGAAGTAGCCTCAGTAAACCTTCTGTTTCTACATCCTCTCATTTCCCTTCCCATCCTAACCCCATAATTTTTCCTTATAAAACACACACACACACACACACACACACACACACACACAGGACGCTTAGCAGAAGCACTTAAGGAAGCCCGGATTATTTTGGTCTCTGAAGGAGTTAGTTATCAGATGGTCTCTGGATTGCTCTGTCTCTGGCCTGCTAGCACCAGCTCAACCTGTCCTTCCCCCAGAGATCCTTCCCTTCAGCTCTCTGCGACTCTAATTTTATTTTGGGAAGCCTTCAGCCCAAAGGGGCCCTCGATGGCCAGGGAGGTCCCCCTTGCTCCTTCCCCTCCTGAGAGCATCTGAAAAATAGCAGCATGCACACTGGTGTGAGATCACAACTCTGCCTAAAACTCTGCATAAGCCAGGGCCCCCCTGCCCCCCAGGATTACTACCCAGCCCTTACCCAGGCCGCGTGTTTGGAAGCACGGCTGGTGTTTAAGAATCTCAAGGTAAACAATTCTCTGAAAACCCGTCTTTAAATTGGCCTTCCGGCAGCAAGTTAGAGTGACTACACATTTTTGAGCCTGGCAGAGGATTTTCCCCTTCTTCAGAAGGAAAATTGAAATCTGCCATTGTAGTGTAAGCACCGTAATTAGCATTATTTGAACAATCTAGCCATAACCAACCTAGATTATCTATCTGGACTTAATCTGGTCCGAACAAAGAAATCCATTCAGTTCGCCCTGAAATCCGATTGAATGCATAAACATGAATGGGCAAAGTCAACAGCCTGCGTAACTTTAACGCAGGCCATCATATGATTTTTTAGCAAGGCAAATGTCTAAGAAAAGAGAAAGGCCACCAACTCCTACCTGGCATTACTATTTCTCCCTGAAGGGCCTTCCTAATTCAGGAGGAAACCACTGGAGCCCTCTGGAGCTGCTGCGATGAAAGGTATTTAGCGGAAATTGCTTTGTGTATCACAGCTGTCTTTATAGTCTGTCCCCCCCCACCCCCCATCCCAGAAGCCACACTCTCTAAACTGGTTTCTCTAATCGAGATCTAAACATAAACCGGTGTTCAAGTAAAAAAAACAAAAACAAAAAACAAAAACAAAAACAAACAAACAAAAAAAACAGGCTGGCACTCAAAATGCCCAACTTCTAATAGCAGATAATGTTAGAAGCAAAATCAGAGCACATGGTTGGGACCTGAGTGTTCCCAGCTCTTAAGGCTACGAGCAAGACGACTCACAAATACGAGCCTGTGAAAGACACTCGTACTTCTGTCTTTTCTCTCCCCTTTATGTCATTTTACTTTGACAAGACCGGGCTTGTATCATTCTTTCTGTTCTGTTCTGTTTTTTAACATTGCAATCCAAGTTTTGGATTTATTGTTGTTGTTGTTGTTGTTTTTAAATATCCAATATGTTTGAGCTTTCTTATGCAATCTTTGCTTGCTGCTTGATGCTATTAATTATATTCTTGTTCAGTAGGCTATAAGCTGCCCCTATCGGCAGAGATTCAAGGGAGATTTGAAAGAGCGAGCGTATTTATCAAAGGAGAAAAAATGAAGAAAATAAAGACAGCAGTAGAGCATATTGGATATATAAACTGTTCCTTCTGAAAAGATAAATGATTTGGTAATGAATAGATCCTTTAGGCCATAAAAAATCCATTTATTTTCTTTTGAATTTGAATAGAAGAGATTTGCATTTTTCCTGAGCAGTTACACTTAAATTAAAATGCAGAGCATGAGGCCAGCATACAATCAAACTAAATAATAACCGGGGCATACTGTATTATTCATAAAAACAAAATTAATAGTTTGGGGACAGGAGGCATTTTGGTAGAAAAAATGTACACTGACACCAAAAACACCTATTGTTGGAGGAAAAAATAATCGATTTAGGCGATCCACAGATTGGTAATAGAAGTTTGGCATTTTATTCTTACGTTATTAAGGGAGGAGGGGGATGGGCACTTGTGTGTGTTTATCTTGTATGTGATCTGCAATGTCTAAAATGTCTGCTTTTCTAATAGCAAAGTATTAAGAATGTTTCTCTGTATTTTGATGTCTAATTATATCATAAAGGGTCAACAGCCTTTTTTTTTCTCAAAGCAGAGTAGAATCAAGATTCCCCCCTCCCCCACCTCAAAATAAATATTTCAAGTAAATGTCTTGCTGGGGTTTGTCTGACAACCAGGATTGGCCAAGAACAGGAAGGTAGAGCCATAACCCTCCATAATCTTGTGTCTTTTCCTTTCTTGGAATCTCCCCCTCCCCCACCCCATGTGCCCGGGAGAAAGTATTCCAATGTCTTTGATTGTCACCAACCTACAGTAGAGAGTTTGCTGAGAGACAGTCTCTCTAGAGAGTTGTCCCTGCTAGTCTGGTGAAGACAAAGAACCAAATACAAGCTACAGAGGAAGGAAAGCTCAGAAATAGCATGGTCTTAAAAATAAGAGAGAGGGAGAGCAAGCAAATTTCTTTGAATTGGGGTAACGATCTAAGATAAGAAGATCTCCAAGGAACACATTCTGAACTTAAAGGGAAAAAAAAGGGGGGTGTGGCAAAATCAAGATGCACCCAGAGACCAGGCAGGTAGAGAGGGAGGTGAGCCAGGCAGCCAGGTGGGGCTGTGGCAGTCTGGAAGAAGGGGTCGCCCTTCCTCAGCCCTGGCCCTCTATGGCCATGGTGCTATGCGTTCAGACTTGGTGTGGCCGGAGCTCCCATTTGGTTGAGAAAAGCCAGAAATCCAGATTTTTATGTAAAGGTTACTTGAAAAATGTTGGCAACTATTTCAAAATGTTTAAATACTCCCTGGGGAAAAAAAATAAAAATAAAAATAAAAATAAAAATAAAATAAAATGTGTGTGGGCTCTTGGCCACCAGTTTGCTGTCACCACTTCTGGAAAACATGAGAATTCATGAAGGATTGCTCAGAGCATATACTTACACCCTTTGGTTACCTATTAATAGCTCCTGAATAACTCTGGCTGATTAGATAGATGCTGACTGATAAGATGATATTTCCTAACTTTGCCATATGCCTTGTATCCATTCAACTAGGTTTTACTGAATAGTTACAAGATGCCAGGAATGAGGCATTGTATAGAGTGCTCTTGTCTAAAGGGAAACCCAGCATTAGAAATCCTTTTTTTTTAACATACCCAGTCAATAATTCCAAGAAGGTTATATAAAAGCAGGCTTAGAAGATGGCATTCTCTCTTATATTAGCAAGTTGCTCATTGTACATGAAATAATTAAATCTTTGATGTAATAGATTCATATCTATTTAAAGACATTCACTTAGGATTTCCCAAGCCTTGGAACTCTTGGATAAGAGGGAACTGTGTGTCGTTTGTGTTTGTGTTACAGTACTGGGCTCAGATTGATCTCTGTGCTGCTTGAGACACTTAATTCCCTGAAAGGGATGTTCACGCTTATCTTTTGGCATTATGTGGACAAAATGGAAAATTAACTGGTTTCTGTATTATAGGCATTTTTCCCCCTTGGAAGGGATCCACTTTACAACAGAACTAACCTTTTTCCCTAGGGATAGTAATACATTAAAGTGAAGATTGAGAGTGGTCTTATAAATGGTTTAAAAATTGCAGGTATCAAAAGAAGCAATTTCTTGAACATTTGGAGTGGGGGTCATTTGGTGTAACCTCTCTGGAAGGCAATTTGGCAATATGGAGGCAAATCTAAGATATAGGTACTCTTTGATACAGATATTTTAGCCTTTAGAGATTCACCGTAAGGAAAACATCTCTCAAGTGTGAAAAGCTACTTACACAAGGGTGTTTAAAAAAAAAAAAAAAAAAACAACCAAGGGTGTTTGAACAAACCCCAATTTGGAATGATTACAAGTTGCAAACAACCGGAAGGTCCCTCAAAAGCAGACAAAGGGCCACATAAACTACGACAAAGCCACACAGTAGAATATTGGGGGCCATCAACAAAAATAATGTCTACCTATGTTTATTACTGCAAAAAAAGGGTCTAGGACGCACAGCACAGAATTCACATAAAATTACTGTCAGGTGTCAGAAAAGTCAAGAATGACGCTCCCGAGATATCGAGAGGGCCCTTTTCTACACGGTAGAAGGTTCACGATTGTTATTCTCTGTGTACTTTTCTTTCAAGCGGAACACAGGTGGTTTTAAGCAATAAAAATCTCTTTCCCAAAGAATTAGGAATGCATCAGGCAGAGAGACAACTTAGTGCAGAGTGGGAATGAGAAAAGCAAAGAGCTATCCATATAAAAGCTGAATAAGTAACTTTCTCAATTGAGTAATAAATAGCAGGGACCCCAGATTGAGGGATCACCCGGGTTGCGATTCCCTGAGGTCAGAACAGTTCACACTTACTATATAAACAGGCCCCACGCGGCCCCACAGAGGCTCACCTCTGCACCTCCCCCTGGGGCAGCACAGCATCACCTCGTGGAGGGCCTGCTACAAAGACCCAGAGCTTGTAAACACCACTTTTTTTTTTCCCTCCTAGCACTCGTTGCTATTCACCAGGTCTCCTGCCATTGTGATTCAGCTTTTAAAGCTACCTCTGCAGCCAACCCCAAGAATCAGTTGAAAAATTACTGACATGGTCATTAGCCTGCCTTGCCTCCTGGATTGTCGACCCCCAGCTCACAGGAAGGTACCCTCGGCTTCAGATGCACGCCCTCAATGTTTGCTTGAGTTCCTGCAGACCTAGCGAAATGCTGGAAGCTTCCAGACCGTGTTCCCCAATGGTGGTGATGACAGAATCGACTACGACGACAATTTCTGTGGCCAGACCAGCCTAGGCCATGTGCCGTGGATTTTCAGAGGGAGGAGACTCTGTTTCCGGAATGTATCAACCATGGAAATAGTCCCTCCCCAAAGAACAACTGAGTGCTTCAAAAGGATAATAATGTGTGAGTCATCCTTGCTTTATAAAGAAGGGAAAAAAAAATCCTTACTTTTTATAGTCTACTACCGTTTGCTACTGATCCACAACTAGTTTACTTCTTCCTCCCACTACACCCTTGACCGGGGGCGTACAAAGATTTTTGCACCATGGATGAATCTAAAAAAATGGAAATATTTGTAGAAGTGTGTATACACACACACACACACACACACACACACCTACGTCACACCAAGTGGAGTAGCTTTATTGCATTGGGTGGGATCTATTTTTTTATGACCTAATTTACCTACCTCGATGGATTTCTGGGGGCGATGGTGAGGGATGAGAGCATGCCTGACACTTAATAACTACCAGTAAATATTACGCAAACATGACCATTCTTAGAATTACAGTAACTCAGTGAGATGGGCCCTGTTGGCTCCCTCCGGTTACAGATGAGAAAACGGAGGCCCAGAACAGTTCAACCGAGTCACACAAATTCGTGCAGGAGTAAAGAGGGAGATGAAACATTAAAATCCAGCTCAGCTGACCCAAGAGTTCTCAAGCTTTAAACTGGAATAACTTTTAAAGAACAGGGCCCTGGGCCTGACAAAATGCAAAAGCTCCCTGGCTAGCTATTATTATGCGTATGTTGTGCTAAATGCTTTAAGGGCGTGGTTCTCCCGGGTGAGGTTGGACTTCAGTCCCACAGATGAAGGACGCTGGAGAATCAGCTCTGAGTGGAATAACGACCTGCAATAGTGAAATAAGCCCCGTAAACATGGACAAGATCTTCTGCTACATAAAGCAGCCATGAATTCATTCACTCACCAGGTCATTCGTTTTATCCTTTGATCAACAATTTTATCTTTTTTTTTTTTTTTAAGTGCTCTCTACCCAACGTGGGGCTCGAACTCACAAGCCATGATCAAGAGTTGCACACTCCACTGACTGAGTCACCCAGGCACCCCCTAATATTCCTTTTTAAGAAAACTATGCAGTTCTAACAGTTTTTCTTGTAGTAGAATTTGACCAACTATTATTGCCAATAACAAGGAGATTGATAATAATAATAATAATAATAATAATAATAAATAGCATATAATCATATGTGTGACACTCTAAGCATCTCACATATACTATACATATGATCCTCACGTGGCTTTATAAGGCAGGTACTACTAGTAGTTCTATTTCACAGATGAGGAAAGTGAGAAACAGAAGATTTTTGTTTTCTTTTGTTTTAAAGATTTTATTTATTCATGAGACACGCAGAGAGAGGCAGAGACACAGGCAGAGGGAGAAGCAGGCTCCCTGCAAGGAGCCCAATGTGGGACTCGATCCCAGGACCTCCGGGATCAGGACCTGAGCCGAAGGCAGATGTTCAACCACTGAGCCCCCCAGGCGTCCCAGAAACAGAAGATTTAAACACTTACTCACGGTCATATAGTCTATTAGAAGCTCATAATTAGCTCTGAAGACACAAAACCCAGTAAGAGGTGGTCTTGGGATCCCTGGGGGGCTCAGCGGTTTGGCGCCTGCCTTCTACCCGGGGCGTGATCTTGGGGTTCAGGGATCGAGTCTGCATCGGGCTCCCTGCATGGAGCCTGCTTCTCCCTCTGCCTGTGTCTCTGCCTCTCTCTCTCTGTCTCTCTCTGTCTCTCATGAATAAATAAATTTTTAAAATCTTAAAAAAAAAAAAAAAGAGAGAGAGAGAGAAAGAGGTGATCTTTCCCTAAAAGTTCAGTGTATAGTGTGTCTCCAAAGTGGAGAGGATGGTTGACAACACGGTTGTTGGTCCCAGGTGAGCCACTGGGTGGCAAAGGAAAATCCTAGAGCTTTCATTTCTATTTCTTACAGGAAAATAGTAAGAAAGGCTTTAGGCTCTCATTTAAATTTGACTTGCAGATAAAAAACAAATCATGTTTTAGTGTGAAGTATGGCCCAACTATTGTGTGCTAATAGTGCTTTGCTAGATCTCGTGATCCTCCCCTCTCTCCTGTGTTTACCCTCTGTGGTTGATGTCTGCCAGATTTAGTTGATTTACTGATTATATTATTTAGTTTTGCCCAAACCAGTTTTTCCCAATGGTAATACTTTGTTAGCATTATCTTCAAGCCCTGGTGATACGCCACAGGCCCTGAGCCCAGGCCTCAGGGCACTGTGTATATTGCACTCTTACTGCCCTTTGGGATTTTGAGATCATCAGGTGAAGAACTTTGGGCTACTGTCGTGGAAGACGAAGGACCACAGGGACCGGAGATAGGCTGTCCCAGCTGAGGACTCCTAGACTATCCAGCTGGACAGCCAGCAGCCACGGGAGGAAGGCCGTCCTTGAGCACCCAGCAGCTGGCCACAGATCCACGAGAGAGTCCAGCAGTGAGCAGCCTGTCTGGCTTAATCTGAAAGAATACAACCTAGAAAATAAATGGTTGGGGAGAGGCTGAGTATAGGTTCCGGGGAGCATGTGCACTGTGGATATACAGACTATCTCTAGACCTTCGTTCAGTTTTGCTCTAATCCAAAAATGCTCTCAAAAAAATTTTTTTAATTATTAAAACTTAAAATAATGTTTTTAAACAATTGGTTGCTTGAGGTTGCCACATTTTGGCAAAGTTTATTGTGCAGAAAAAGCTGACATACTGAGTATAGATATTTAGTATAGATATTTAGATGGCCAGACCTTGCCTTGCACTGGCCTATGAGTCTTAATTTTTTTCTTTTTTCTTTTCTTTTTTTTTATGATTTTATTTATTTATTCATGAGAGACATACAGAAAGGCACAGACACAGGCAGAGGGAGAAGTAGGCTCCCTGCAGTTTGCTGGATGCGGGACTGGATCCTGGATCCAAGATCATGACCTGAGCCAAAGGCAGACACTCAACCACTGAACCACCCAGGTGTCCCTCTTTTTTTCTTTTTTCTTTTTTCTTCTTTCTTTCTTTCTTTCTTTCTTTCTTTCTTTCTTTCTTTCTTTCTTTTTCTTTTTCTTTTTCTTTTTCTTTTTCTTTTTTCTTTTTCTTTTTCTTTTTTTTTTTGGCCAAGGTCAAGATCTTCTTTCAGAGGCTTTGTGCTCTAAGGAAATTAAAAAAAAAAAAATCTAATTGCACTAATTTTTGCATTAATTTTTTTTCTATTGTTTAAAAAAATGCTTTTTTTTCTGTTGTTTTTCACTCCTGGGATTCTTTTTTTTTTTTTTTTTTTAATGCTCACCTCTCTGCCATAGGTATATGTATTTCCTTGCTGTTTTTTCTATTACAGAAAACCCAGTGTATTTTACACACATGGTTAATTATAGGGGCAATATGTACACAAGCAAAACTGTGGTTGGAAACTTTTAATTGGGCATACAAGTGGCCACCTAGATGTTCAAATTAAATGGTTAGCCATTCAACCACTACTTTGTAAAGGCAGGGGAAATTTCTCCCACAGCTGTTCATGATCTCAAATGATGCCTAAAGTTCAACCTATACAACAGTCGCTGAGATAGACTATTCCTTCATTCACTCATTCATTCATTCATTCATTCATCAACACAGTGGTTTCTATTGTTGTTTTTTTAGATTTTATTTTGAAGTAATCTTTATTTACATCCAATGTGGGACTTGAACTCACAACTCCGAGATCAAGAGCCACAGGCTCCACTGACTGAGTCAGCCAGGTGCCCCCATCAACACAGTTCTTGATGGCCTACTGTGTGCCAGCCACTCTGCCAGGGAGTGTGGGAGGCAACACAGAACACAACCAACGTGGTTCCTGGCATTATGGAGCATGTGTTCTACACATTGAAGGCCCTGACTTTTTTAATTTTCTTGGCTAAGGTCAAGTCTAAAAAGTTCTATTAAGTGTCTACACTTTGAAGACTGTGGGACAAAAATGAGAGCAAAAGAAGAATTTTTAAATGTTGTCTTGGTGACTCTCTAGGATACCAAATAGTGCATTTTCCTGATAGGTTTTGTTTTTTTCCATGCAATTACCTGGTTTTGTTTTCTTTTTTATTTTTTTATTTATTTTATTTTTTTAAAGATTACTTATTTATTTATTCATAGAGACACAGAGAGAGAGAGAGAGAGGCAGAAACACAGGCAGAGGGAGAAGCAGGCTCCATGCAGAGAGCCTGACGTGGGACTCGATCTAGGGTCTCCAGGAGCAAGCCCTAGGCTGCAGGCAGCGCTAAACCGCTGCGCCACCGGGGCTGCTCTGTTTTCTTTTTTAAAGAATTTTTTATTTTTAAGTAATCTCTCCACTCAATGTGGGGCTCGAACCCACAACCCCAAGATCAAGAGTCGCATACTCGACTGAGCCAGCCAGGTGCCCCTGATTTTTTTTAATAAACTAAGAATATATTGTTCTGAGCATTGAAGAGGCATCAACCACATGATGAACTAGTTGGGAGCCTGAGGCTAAAATCATATTCTGTGCAACTGGAGACTTGTACCCACCACCCATATAACTGAGACCCCTTGAAAGCTAACTCAAAAGAAAGTCAACTTTTTTTTTAATTGAGATATAATTGACCTATTGCATTATATTAATTTCAGATTACAATATGATTAGCTATCTATCTATCTATATATCTATATATATTGTGAAATGATCACTACAATTAAGTCTAGTTAACATCCATCACCACACACAGTTACAAATTTTTCTTTCTTGTGACGCAAACTTCTTTAAGATCTACTCTCAGCGACTTCCAAATATGCAATATGGTATTATTAACTATAGTCACCACATCCCCAGGACTTATGTAGTAATCTTTGGTTTGAAGTATTTGGATGACGATCTCAATTTCCCCCCCAACAACCTGACTGGAAGTGGGCAAAATGGTGTCTGGATTGCTTCCTTCACTCAACAAATAATTTTGGAGCTACTGCAACATCTTAGGCATTGTTCCAAATGCTGGGGATAGAGCAGTGAAGGAAACAAGGCAAAACTCCTGCCCCCGTGGAGCGGACATTTTAAGCTATAAAAATGGATTAATACAGTAAATAAGAAAAATACACATCATTTGAGGATCATAGTAAGTGCTGTCCAGGAGCATCCGCATATGCCATTTGTATGTCATTTACTGTGTGACTGCCACATATTCCTGATATAATCCTAGTCATTTTTTTTTTAACAGCGAAGTGAATGCTGACCACAATTCTGTCTTTGTTCAGTTCAGATTGACAAATATGTATTGAGTTCCAATAAGCACAGGGAGGAGAGAGACACAGAGGTAGAGAACCTAGGGCGCCTGGGCCTTAATTTCGGCTCAGGTCATGATCTCAGGGTCCTGGGATCGAGCCTCACAACAGGCTCCACACTCAGCATGGGGTCTGCTTCTCCCTCTCCCTCTGCTCCACCACTCCCCCTTGTCTCTCTCTCTCTCTCTCTGAAATAAATAAATAAATAAAATCTTAAAAAAAAAAAAAAAAAGGTGAAGAATATGTTTCCTGCCCCGAAGGAGTAGCAGGTCCACAGTAAGCACATAAATTCAATAAAACATTGTCGGTCCTTGGTAGAGGTAACTACACTACAACACAGATGTTTTCTGGAAACTCCCAGGTTTCCTCTTGAAATATAGGAAGGAGTATCCAGCAGAGACATGGAAAGGACATTCAGGTAGCTAGAGGAGCATGAGCAAAGG
The DNA here is from genome assembly GCF_011100685.1 of Canis lupus familiaris. NCBI lineage: Eukaryota > Metazoa > Chordata > Mammalia > Carnivora > Canidae > Canis > Canis lupus. Next base: position 40,159,026 of record NC_049245.1, on the reverse strand, counting down.
CCATAGGCCTGCATCTGCCCGACAGCAAAGCCAAGAGTGCAGATGGATAGCTCCATGACATTCCCAGATCACAAAATGTGAAGTGGATATTTTCCATAATATGTGTACCAGCTAAGATTGCTAAAGCCTTTCTATAGTAAATCCAAAGTTCAGCATGCCACAGGACTTACTCTTATTCTTTTCTTTTTTTTTATTAAAGATTTTAGGGATCCCTGGGTGGCGTAGCGGTTTGGCGCCTGCCTTTGGCCCAGGGCGCGATCCTGGAGACCCGGGATCAAATCCCACATCAGGCTCCTGGTGCATGGAGCCTGCTTCTCCCTCTGCCTGTGTCTCTGCCTCTCTCTCTCTCTCTCTCTCTCTCTGTGACTATCATAAATAAATAAAAAAAAAAAATTAAAAAAAAAAAAAGATTTTATTTATTTACTCATGATACACACACACACACACACACACACACACACAGAGGGAGAGAGAGGCAGAGACACAGGCAGAGAGAGAAGCAGGCTCCATACAGGGAGCCCGACGTGGGACTTGACCCTGGGACTCCAGGATCATGCCCTGGGCCAAAGGCAAGCGCTGAACTGCTGAGCCACCCAGGGATCCTCTCTCTTAAAAAAAAAAAAAAAAAAAAAAAAAAAAAAAAAAAAAAAAAAATTAAGTAATCTATTTAAAAAAAAATCTTTTTTTAAAGTAATCTCTACACCCAATGTGGTGCTCAAACTCACAACCTGGAGATCAAGAGTGACAGGCTCTGCTGATGGAGCCAGCCAGGCACCCCTAGCATTTTCTTTCATCGAACTCTGACAGATAAATATGATGCAGACATAAAACCATCATTTCTTCACTCCCATTGAAATCTTTTCCCTTTTCAAAATCTTTTAAATAAAATTCCCCTTTACTGTGGAATCCATTCTATTGATTTGTTTTAAGAAAAGATCTCTCTTAAAGAAAGGAGAGCCATCTTTGATCTCGCTTGACAAAAAGAGCTAATCAAACAATAAAATCTATGAGGGTAAAAAAAAGAAAAAAGAAAGAAAAAAGAAGCGAGCTTCTCGGAGCCACATCAAATATAGGACAGAGAAAAATGCTTTATTTAAATGCTGAAAACTAACACAAAACAGCTTGAAATGTAATCACCTCTGCTGAATAAGTGAAACCACATGTTGATCTGACATGAGTTTCTAAGACACAATTAAAGGTCACTCGGTGTGCACACATCTCATTCCGCACCGAGAGGCTTGAACTTGTTGGCGGCGTTTCTGGCCACCGAGGGGCAGGTGCTCAGCCGGGCACATCCGCCCAGGTGCTCCAGGTGCTCCAGATGCTCCAGGTGCTCCCGCCCGCGAGGCAGGGAAGAAACACCCTTCGCCCCGGCGCCTGGAATCCTGGAATCGAACCGTCCCGGGAAGCCGACGCCCCTGGATTTCACCGGCCCCTGCCCTCGAGTCCTGGGAGTGGAGAACCAAAGGCATTTGGCAATCCTGGCTCCTTCGGGGCCGGGGCCCTCCCGCGGAAGTGGCTTCGCGCAAACACGAAAACACGGCTTCCTTGCTGCTCGGCCCACCTTTACCTTCACCCGGCTCCCGAGTCCAAAAGACAGAAGGGGGGCGCATCCCTGGGGAGCGGGGGAGGGCGCATCCCTTGGGGGTGCGGGGGCGCATCCCTGGGGACGGAGAGGGGCGCATCCCTGGGGGTCGGGGGGGGGTGCATCCCTGGGGGGCGGCAGGGGGCACATCCCTGGGGGGGCATCCCTTGGGAGTGCGGGGGACGCATCCCTAGGGGGCGGCGGGGGGCGCATCCCTCGGGGTGCGGGGGGGGGCCGCATCCCTGGGGGGCGGTGGGGGGCGCATCCCTTGGGGCGGAGAGGGGCGCATCCCTAGGGTAGGGGGGTAGTGCATCTGGGGGGGCGGTGGGGGTACGAGTCCCTGGGGGTGGAGAGGGGTGCATCCCTGGGGGTGCGGATGGGCCGCATCCCTGGGGGCGGCGGGGGGGGGGCGCATCCCTGGGGGTGGGGGGGCGTATCCCTTGGGGGTGTGGGGGGGGCTCATCCCTGGGGGTCGGGGGGTGGCGCATCCCCGGCGGGGGGCGGGGGGGGCGCGGGCAGGGGTGTTTCCAGCGCCGGGAGCTGTGCCCGGAATGGGCCCCTGGCATTTGCAGCGTTTAGTGGAAAGGCTGGGCACTCGGCAAGGGCCCCCGCCCGCAGGCCTGGCTCCTGTTTCCAGATCCCTTCAAGAAAGGATGTGCTGGAGGAAGACTTCAAAGCCGCTCTTTGAAAAGGGAAATCACATCTAGAAAGCTGTTCTCCGAATGAGAAACAAATTATTTGATTTGAAAGAGCAGCCAATCTTCAGAGCGGTGAGGGAGGATCAAAGAGTAAGTGCGTGTGAACTTCAGAAGTGACCCTTTCCAGTGGAACGTGACTTTCCTCTTTCCATGCGCTCAACGCGCTCTGGAGGGAGTGGGTTTGCGAGAGAATCAAAATAAAGAAGCTGGTCTGCGTTCCAGAAAATCACGTGATCTCTCTCCCTCCCTCCCTCCCCCGCCCTCTCCCTCCCTCCTCCCTCCTTCCCTCCCTCCAGCCTGTGTACCCCAACCTTTACAGTCACCGTCGCCCCTGCAGCGTGCTGCGAGGTGCACGCGGGTCCTGGCACACACGCGGCTGGAATCCGTGCGTGGGGGAGACCAAAGGACCAGGTGCCCGGAGAGGGCAGCTGGGTGGCCCTGGGCCCCTCCCCGCTTCCTGTTCCCTGGACACCCCCCCCCCCCAGGTGAGCCCTCCCCACCGCAGAGGCTTAGGGAATCTTGGCGTCTTTTTTTTTTTTTGCGTTTTTCATCATTCAAGCTATTACCTGAACACATTCTTCTTGTTTAAAAAAAAAAAAAAAGTAAAATCTCAAAGTCAAACAACCCCCTCCTAAATAAATAAATAAATAAATAAATAAATAAATAAATAAATAAATAACCATTTCTGTTAGGGGAGAGATCATCTGCTCAGTGTATTTTTCTTTCCTAAATCTTAGATCCCTGGATCCCACTCCACCCCAAGTGCCACGCCCCCATAGATCTCCAGGCCATGTGAACGTGGATAATTATCTACTAATATAAATGGAAGGGGGAATTAGCACACTTAAAAGCAGAAAACTTGGACATAAATAAGAAACAACCAACAACGACCCAGTATGGATTCCTGGTTCTTTGCAAAGTCCAATAAAATTAAGACAGATCTTTGGCCGGAATGCATAGGAAAAATGAGAGGGAACCTACTTAGAAACAACATCACGAATAGAAATAAATGTGATTACAGGTCAGGAGCAGACTTCTTACGTTTGTAGACACTATAATGTACCTTTGGGCTTGAAAATCTGCATTTGCCTGGGGTGGGGCGGGACTACCACGATTGGCCCAGTCAGGCATTCTGTTTACACCTAAAAGGATTACTTTTCCTTACCTGCTTGTTTGATGTAGTATATGTTAAATACTCACTGTAGGAGATTGGAGGGAACATTGTTACTTTTCTCATGGAATAAGGATATTCTGAGGAGACAAGGAGGGTCCAAGAGTTTAGAATTTTGCATAGAAAAATAGTATCAAGTTTTTAGAAGTTTCTGTGGTGGGTAAGTCATGATGTTGGAGAGATACATTTTATCGAGAATCACTGATTTTCTTTAAGATTGTATTTATTTATTCATGAGACACACAGAGAGGCAGAGACACAGGCAGAGGGATTAGCGGGCTCCTCGAAGGGAGCCCGAGGCGGGACTCGATCCCAAGACCCCAGGATCACCGCCCAAGCCAAGGCAGATGCTCAGCCACTGAGCCACCCAGGTGTCCCAAGAATCACTGATTTTTTTAAAAAATATTTTTAAAAGATTTTATTGATTTATTCATGAGAGACACACACAGAGAGAGAGAGGCAGAGACACAGGCAGAGGGAGAAGCAGGCTCCATGCAGGGAGCCTGATACGGGACTCGATCTCAGATCTCCAGGATCAGGCCCTGGACCAAAGGCGGCGCTAAACCAATGAGCCATCCGGGCTGCCCAGTATCTTAACAGATAACCTGAAAATGAGCACAAAAACAATGGCCAGCCTTTATTTTTTATGTGTATTAGTGTGTCTGGCCCTCACAATGATGCTTAGGGCCTGATACCATCATTATAGCCATTTTATAGATGGTGAAACTGAGGTGTGGAAGGTTGCCCAAGGTCACACAGCTGTGAGTGGCTGAATGGGGGTCGGGGTTAAGGAAGCCTATGACCGTTGACGGTATGAAAGCCCGTACATTGGGGCACCTGGGTGGCTCAGTGGTTGGGCATCTGCCTTTGGCTCAGGTCATGATCCCGGGGTCCTGGGATCGAGTCCCGCATCGGGCTCCTTGCAGGGAGCCTGCTTCTCCCTCTCCCTGTGTCTCTGCCTCTCTCTCTGTGTCTCTCATGAATGAATGGATAAATAAATAAATATATATATATATATATATATATATATATTTTTTTTTTTTTTTTAAAGTCCATAGTACATGACACCATAGGGGAATCCAGCTGTTTCTTCCCTCACCATGTTTTAACTGGGAACCTTGAAATTTCACCCTGGGTGCTGTACCTGTCTTACATAGATGGCCCACAGCAAAGAGTGGGTGTTTAAGGTAGCAAAAACATCCAAAGCCCTCAGGGAAGATGACTAAAGGATTTTAGGAAACTGAGGGAGTGTCAGCTAGGGCGGCTTTACCTAACCGGAAGTTTAGGGAGTAAAGAATAGAAAGCCCTTACTTAACCCAGACCTGGCACCTCAGAAACATCCCTACAAGTCATCACGTCCATCAGGGTTATGATGACTCTACCTCTAACTCCTCTTAATTAAAAGAAAATGCCTCTTCCTCTTTCTCTTTCTTTTCTACCCCCTCTCCCTCTCCCAACCAAAAAAAAAAAAAAATGACGGTCTCAATGTTAATCCACTCAGAAGACCAGACCCGCTGTGAATGCGACATTTGCATTCCAAAGGAGAAGAATTTTCTGTGCCAGAGCTGTTCAGGGTAGCTGTAGAGTAATGTTCTCGAGGCTCTGGATCCTTCCGCACTCATCTCCTCCCTGCCCCTCTCCAGGCTCCCCCCTCACCCACCAACTGTTTGCTCTCAGCCCTGGCGTCCTATCCCCAACCAGAGACACCAGGCATAAAGGTCTGTGGGGTCCTGGGCCCAGAGTCACCAAGGTCTACTTCAGTGAATATCCTAAAAGGGCAGGATTATTGTTCTCCAAGCCTTCTGTGTGGTTGGGAACCCCACCAAGGCTGGGGTCCAGGCCTTTCCTCTTTTGTATGAAGACATCCACTGAGTGCCTGTTCCTCCAGAGAAATTGTTTCAATATCCTAGTAACAGAAAGCAGAAAAGACACCACTGAGAATGTCATTTGTGGTTTAATTTATGGAGTGATTGAATTAACTATGCCTTTTTCTCCCCCCACCCCCCTCCCACCCAAAGGTTCTAGGTGTGTGCATTACCTGACTCAGAACCAACTGCCATTAGCTGCAGGGAGGCCCTTTCTTTGAACAGCCCCTAATTGCTTTCTGTTAAAGGGCGTGTAAGTCCCTTTTGATGTGATAAGAAAAACTCAAACCATTTTCCTTTTTTGAAACCATAACTCCAGTGCCTTTTTAAACAAACTTCCATGAGCAGGGGTTAAAAAAAAAGAAAGAAAAGAAAAAAGAAAAGAAGAAAAGAAAAGAAAAGAAAGAAAAGAAAGAAAAGAAAAGAAAAGAAAAGAAAAGAAAAGAAAAGAAAAGAAAAGAAAAAGAAGAAAAGAAAAGAAAAAAAGAAATTCACCTGCATTTATTTTCCTGAGTTCTGTAGTTTGAGAGCCAGGCGTGTAATAAGAACTCAGATAAAGTTTTCTCTAGATTGTGTCGTTTTGAGTTAACTTGGTGCTTTTCAACGACTTCAGAAATCCTCCTATGGGTAGAAAGATGCTCCCCCCTGACCTCTCCAAATCCTTTATAATAATGTGAGCTTTGTTGTAAATGTGAAGTCAATCAAGAAGCAGGAATACATTCGTGGACTGCCCCTGTTTTATAGTTTCCCCTTCTCAAGCTTGTTATTTTGAGAGGACACACATTGAGCAACTTGTTTCTGAATTAAAGTATTGCTCAATCTGGTTGCTTTCTTAAGAATTACATTAAACCACTAAACTAGGTACGTATGGGATCCCGGTTTTGAACAAGGCAGTAGTGAACTTTGCAAGTGCCGTCTGCCAAGATGAGTCCATGTGATTGATTTATTAATTAGTAAAAGCCATCCTCTGAAATTACCTTGCATTAATCACAATTCATGAAAAATATATTCAATTAGTTTGAAGATATAAGTTTGACAAACTATCCCTTCTTCAGAGACCACAGTCAGTTTTATTAACTCTTGCTGGATAAATCATTCATGTTGTGCCTGAAATGGTGAGTGGTTGAGGGAATTCCCAAAAGTACAACGGACCCGTTCTGGCAAAGCTGAAAGCCATGTGAGGCAGAGGCAGGAGGCTGGGTGAAGCAGGAAACGAAGATTCTGACAATACTGGATATTCTAGTATCTGCTGCCACTTGCACTAAAGGAATAGACTTGAATTGGAGTTTTCTGAGTCAAAGCTGGTAAAAATAGACAAACCCAAATAGGCAGGAAACTCCAGCTGCCAGAAACCAGTCTTTTAGTGAAGGGTGGCTAATGCCTGTCCAGGGCCACTGGGTGGGCTGACCAGTGACGGGGAGTCCTGGATGACCTCTTCTGTGTGATCCAAATCCTCTGCTTGCACCCACTTTACAGATGAGGAAATGAAAGGCCCTAGGGGATCAGTGCAAAATTATATAGTAAATTAAGGACCAGGATCCAAAGACCCCAAGGCAAGTGGAACAGCTTGCCTCAGCCTCAATTTCCCTTTGTGTAGCTCAAGAGTTGGGATCAACAAAATTGTATGATTTCCAATTCTCAAGTGCCAGGATTTTAGTATTTTGATTTCAGGTCGGCTTTCTCAACAACTTCATGGAGCCTAAGCACTTATATGTGTATAAGCGTATAAAAATATATATTATTAAAAAATAAAAAACAATAATAATAAATAAAAATATATATTCTAATACATGAAAATATGACACTTTGGTTAATAGTTCTATGATTAGAACTATTGAAGTGACTTGAACAGGATAGAATTTTTAAGATGTATTTCTAATGTATCTACTTCCTATTATTCCATATGGGTTTTTTGACCTACTGACTATATAACAAAAAAAGGGAAGCCAGATGTTTCTGGAGATTTGTAACTCTCCATTTTCGAGAGAAAATGAAAATGATTAGAGAAACATGGGAAAATCGTGAGTCTTGGCAAAACCCACCTCATTCCTGTAGCACAAAGATTGAAATATCAAGATTTTATTAGAAAAGAAAATGCAGCAGCAGGGGCCAATCCGAGTAGCAAAACAGTGAACTGTAGTGAATTCATCTCCTAAAGATAGTTCACTGCCAGTGGAGTGTGGTTCCTGAGTAAACTTGCGAGCCCAAAGATTAATCAGACATGTAGTCGGGAGAAGGATTCAGGGAGGTTTTTAAAAAGAGGCAAAAAAGGTCCATAAATAATGTTATTGCAGGAACTCTTTCCCTTCTTGACATGCTAGACATTTTATAAAGTACAAAACCCTCTTGAGTATTAATGGACTCTCAAGTCTTCTGGATTATTAAGAGATGGGAAGACAGAGAGAGAGAGAGAGAGAGCTTTGTCACAGACTGGGGAAAATGGTGTACACACACTGAGAAACAAAGGAAGTTTCCATATTTAGAAGCAGGATTAGTTTGGGAAGACAACTCTTGGAAATGAATTTACTGCTTCCCTAATTTCACGACTCTGAGCTCTGGATGATGACTCCAGGCCACCCATAGCAGCCCCCAGTTCTGCACCTGAGGAAGTCAGATCTTCAAGGCCAGCCTCCCCTGGCCTGAGCTTCCCCACTGCCCAGACTCCTCTCCCATCGAGGAGCCTCAGCCAGCGTCCAAAAGGAAAGTGTGTTTTGCGGTTGTTGAAACGCTGCCCTGTGAACAAAATACACAGGGAGGAATGCTACCTTTTAGGATGAATTTACAGAGCAACTGAACTTGGCTGAACTTTTTTTTTTTTTTTCTTTCGTTCTGAAGGCCTCTGGGGAAGTTGATAAAGTTATGATTTATCGTTTTGCAAGGGACATTCCAAAATAGCAGTTTTTTTAATTTTAATTTTTTTTTTAAAAGACAAGTAAAGGTCACAGAGACCAACTCAACTATTAATCTAACTTCGGGAGGGTTGTTTTGAAAAGAAGGGTATTGAGGGGCTCCTGGCTGTCTCAGCCTATAGGGCCTATGACTCTTGATCTTGGGGTGGTGAGTTCAAGCCCCACGGGGCGCAAAGAGATTATTAAAAAAAAAAAAAAAGACATTAAAAAAATGTAGAACCTTTACTTTGTCAAGAATACATTTAAAATAACTTAACTATATGATATTATCTCAATACATTGTAAGTGTTGTGTTGTTTGTTTTTTTGTAAGTACAATGTAGTAAAAGGTTTAAGAAAAAAATGGATTTCATGAGGGACATTCAAAACTAATCAGTGGGCATCATCATAAAATATACTTAAAGGCAGGTTAAGGAAACAGGGTGATAAGTTTCTGAGTAGAAACACCAGAATCCTAAAACCAAATAAATTCTCAATTCTGGTCCACAGCTTCCTGTATGCCCGAGCTACTTTTTTTTTTTTTTTTTTTAATTGAATTTTTAGCAACCAGCTGAGGCCTCTGCTTCCTTCAAGTATGGGACAATCCTAGTTACTTCCTCCTACTTCTTCCCTCCAGTGGGCCCAGAGGGCAAAAAAATTTCCCCCTTATATTCGCTGATACCGTGTGAGAGCCACTGCTTTTCCCCCAAGCTTGGGTAGGCCTTTTCTCAATTTTAATATGTATCAGTTCCTCCATCCCCCACGGCTGCCAAAGCAAGTGTTCCTTCCTAACCAGGGCTTTGCAAACCTTCCCTCGGTCAGAAACATCTACCTTCTGCAAAACAGAAATGGCATTTTAAGAATTTTCGTTTATAGATAAACACACGGAAAGGCAGGGATAGCTCTTGAGATTCCCATTCCCAACTTAATCTTTAATTGCAACTTCCAATGTTAACTAACTAGACTCTAAATGAAAACTTGAAATAAAAAAAGGGAACGTTCCAGAAGTGCAGCAAACCTGAAATGTTCTTAAAAAAAAAAAATTAAAAGCTTTAAGAATCCATGTCCAAATTACCCTATAAACATTCCTTTAAAAATAAAACAAACAAAACACCACATTCAGAGATTAATTACAGGGGATCTATTGAGAACTATGTAACGTTGGCATGAGTGATCATGACGACAAAAGCGAATTTGCCTCAGTTTGAGATCTCACAGTTAAAGAAGCAAATGGAAAAAAAAAAAATCTATGTGAAAAGTGTTTCAACACGGGCTGCTCTGAAAAGAGGTATAAAAATAAAACCAGAGATGGAAGAACTGCGTTCTGTATGCAGTGGGAAAGTTTACCCAAATGACAAGCTGTCATGTGGGACGTCCCAACAGCACTTTAAAAAGTCTATTTCCTTAGATCAAAAAAGACAGACAGAAGCCCAACACTTATATCTGCCCTGGTTGGTCATGCTCCCCTTTTCCTGGAGTAATTATATGCTGCATCCATGAAGCAATGTGGCTCATACCTTAATGCTCTGAGTACAAAGACGAGTGGGGTCATATGACACGGCTAAATTTAGAAAAGTGCTCTGTTTTCTGTTTTGCTCAACGCTTACAATTTTCTGCTCTGAAGAAAGAGGAGTTTCAAATGCACATTGATCTTTCTCATATCGTGAATGAACCAAACGAGCACCTGTTTTCAACTGCCAAAATACACTTAAAAAAAAAAAAAAAAAAAGGAAAGAGCAGCTTGTGTACTCTTAATTCAACAGAGGAGGTTATTATTTTTTTTTCCCCTTGCTTTCTTCAAAAGAACATAACCGGAAAGTGACAGTAACAGTATTTACAAAATGCTATAAATGCAGAGGCATGTATTTAACTAAACAAACAACAATGTGGAATGGTGATAATATTCCAAGGCAATTTAGATGAAAATCTTGCCCAAAAACCCATACATGCACACACACACAAAACTAGTAAATCTTGGGAAAAACTAGCTCATGTAACTAAGCAAAGCGACTGTAAAAATTATTAACTCTAGGAGGGAAGATAGTTTATTAGTTACAGAAAAGTGTGTGACTCCTTTTTCATAGATCTGGAAATACCAGTTTTAAAAATGGACAGTTTTTCTTTTAAATTAAATGTCAAAAACCTCAATGTATTATGATAAGCCTAATCTCTTTGAAAGGATGCTTGCTGACTATGAATATTCTGTCTGTAGGAGTAATCCACATATTTTCTTGGAGTTGAAAATTTCCTGGAATCCAAAATTAAATTTGTGGACTATATCATGTTTGGTCTGAGAATTAGGTTCAGGTTCCCATACGCACAGAATTCATTCATTTATTTATTCAATATTTATTAGAATCCACTTCCCAAAAATGGTGATTACCAGTTTACAAATCCAGGTTAGAGACAGGACAGGTGCTCAGTATATAAGTGGATTTTACCATAGAGTTGTTGTGTCAAAGTGATGTAGACTTCTAAAAACACTCCAGGTTAAAAAAATAATAATAATAAAAATAACACTCCAGGTTAACCATGGCAGTATTATTATATCGACATCACCATTTTAATTAAGAAAATGTCTATGCAAGTCTCCCTTATTTTTGTTCTCCGTATACTTTTCCATTTAGCTCTCATAGGGCATTTGGTATTGTTTTATAGAGTTTCTACTGCTGTTGATGAGCAGAGACTCTTTTTATTTATTTTTTATTTATTTTTTAATTTTTTTACTCTTTTTAATTGTAGCTCAAATTCTTTCATTTTCCATTCATTCATGTTCTTTTTTTTTTTTTTTTAAGATTTTATTTGTTTATTCATGAGAGACACACAGAGAGAGGCAGAGACACAGGCAGAGGGAGAAGCAGGCTCCATGCAGGGACCCTGATGCAGGACTCCATCTCAGGACCCCAGGATCACGCCCTGAGCTAGAGGTAGACACTCAACCACTGAGCCACCCAGGCACCCCTCATTCATTCATTTTTCATTCAACAATCATTATTCAACAAGACTGGTCTAATGCTCAGGGGTCCTAGAATTTCTATTATATTATCTAACCAACATTTGCAAAGAAATATTTATTTAACACTCAATCTTTTGGAAATAGGTCATCTCTAAGGCACACATTTCTGCTTCCTTGCCATGGAATTGGGGTGCCCAGTGCCATAGCTGATCAATTCTAAAGCTCACTTTAGTTTTTACATTTTAACATAACTGAAATTAGTGTAGATTTTGCCATCAATGACACCTTGCAATTGTAATTGGAAGCATTTATTTCTTTTTTAAGAGTTCGCAAGATAATGAAGCATTTTCCGAGGTGATGTTTTAGGTTCGACAAGATACAGTAGCTGGCCCCCTTGGTTTTCTGAAGTATTTCGATGTTATCACTCAAGTACCTCTTCCACGATGGGCTTCCATAGGACTAATAACATTGATGAGAATAATAAAATAACAATTACCATTTATTGAGCTCCTCCTGTGGGTCAGCAATTGTGCAAAATTCCCCAACATTTAATCCTCACGAAGCCCCCAAAGGGTCATACTGTTGTCATCCCATTTTGTAGAGATGAAGAAACGACAGAAAACCTCAGCATGCTCACACTTGCTTCACCTGAGTCCTGGCCCTGGGTCAGGAACCAAAATTGAGACCCGAGTAGTCTGGTGTTAGACCCTGTACCTATAATGGGACACCTTGTTGCCCTCATAGCATTTATTACAATCAGTAAAAATGAACTGGTTTCTGCCTATGTCTCTGCCTCTCCCTGGTAAATAAGCCCCAGGAGGGCAGGGAAAACATTTCTCTTGCTCACCGCTGCATCACCATGGGTTGGAATAAAACCAGTTTATATTCCCTTCTAGCAGATAACCCTGAATACCTGCTACCTGTCGGATGTTGTTTTAGATGCTGACAATACAGCTGTGAGCTGGATTCTGTCTTCATGGGTTACAGTCTTTGCATAAACAACTAAAAAATTAAATAAAGCAAGGCCACCTTGGTTGAATGAGCACTGTTAAAACAGTTTCTTGCACTAATTGAAGAAAAAGTGGCTAATGCAAAACTGGCTACTTCCCAAGCTACTTTATGTTTGGCTTTTAAAGTACTTTGTTTGGGCTGAGAGTCTCGGTTTTCTTTGTTTCTTTTTTTCTTGTATCAATAATAAAAATGAGTGGAAAGACCCACCAACTGGCAGCAAGACAGGGCAGCCCACAACTGTTGTGTAGCCTGCCATTCCAAATTTATTTGTGGAGAAGCCACAAAGCTGATAATTCTCCAGGGAATCTTGGAGCATTGCCTCTGGTTAAGTTCTGCTTGGAAGTTAACATTCCTCCCTTAAAAACGAAATGCCCACTGAGTGCTTAGATGTGCCCGGACTGGGTAGTGGAGTGGGACTGCGGCCTGCTGACTTGCAGCGGGGATGGTGAGCTAATGGCACCTGCTCCCATTCTTCTTCTGGCCTGTTTCCTGCTCTGTCTCCGCCCTGTCATCACTGCATCAACCAGTATCCAGCACCATATTCTATTTTGTGTCTGCTCTAAAACCTACCTTTAGTAGGAGTTTAAGCCACTGAGACACTATTTGAAGTTAGCGCAATATATTTACATTTCATCTTATGATCATTATAGCTTGAGAAATAATACAAGAGATCAAAACTGGTCTCCTACAGCAACTGATCCTCTTCCGTGTAAGTGTAAGCCAGCTGAGTGGCATCCCAATGCCATACAGATTATTTGCACAAAAGTAAATTAGGGTGATTTTAAGTTAGAGATGTCCTGAAGTTGTTGGGTTGTTGTTGTTTTTAAATTTTAAAAAAGATTTCATTTATTTATTTGAGAGTGGGAGAGTGAGAGAGAGAGAGCATGAGAGGGGGTGGGGGACAGGGAGAAGGAGAAGCAGACTCTTCACTCAGCAGGGAGCCCTCTATGGGGCTCCATCCCAGAACCCCGAGATCATGATCTGAGAGGAAGGCAGACCCTCAACTAACCGAGCCACCCAGGTGCCTCATGCCTAAAGTTTTATTGGTAAATAATTTCCTCTGATTGCTGTGTCATAACTATTACATTTTTTATCAATAATAATGCTAACTTTATTTTTTATGATTTTATATATGTATATATTATATATATTTTATATATTAATATTTATATATTTTATATATATATATATATATATATGTATAAGGCCTTTGCTGGACCCAGGGAAAGAATGATAAATAGGACCTGATGTCTCTTCTTGACTTTACATTAAATCTAAGTATCGGGTATCTTCCAGGTGCAAAAGACTGTAGCTCAAGAGTCAGCAAACTTGGGACGCCTGGGTGGCTCAGTGGTTGAGCATCTCCCCTCAGCTCAGGGCATGATCCTGGGATCTGGAATCGAAATCCGCACTGGGCTCCCTGAAGGGAGTCTGCTTCTCCCTCTGCCCGTGTCTCTGCCTCTCTCTCTGTGTCTCTCATGAATATATAAATAAATCTTTTTTTTTTTAAAGAGCAAACTTGTTCTTTTTTTGTTTTTAAGATTTATTTACTTATTTTAGAGTGCACGTGCACATGAAGGAGCATCATCAGCAGGAGAGGGGCAGACTCCCCACCGAGTGTGGGGCCAGAGGCCAAGGTGGGGGCTCCATCCCAGGACCCTGAGATCATGACCTGAACTGAAATCAAGAGTCCAATGCTTAACCAACTGAGCCACCCAGATGTCCCAGCAAACTTATTCTTTTTTTTTTTTAAGATTTTATTTATTTATTCATGAGACACAGAGAGAGAGAGAGAGAGAGAGACAGAGGCAGAGACAGAGGCAGAGGGGGAAGCAGGCTGCCTTTGGGGAGCCTGATGCGGGACTCTATCCCGGGACCCCTGAGCCAAAGGCAGACGCTCAACCACTGAGCCTCCCAGGCACCACTAGAGACTGACTTCTATTTGCTGTGTCCTGAACAGTGCCAGGAACAGGGAAAGCCCTCAAAAACTATCTCTCAAATCAATGAATAAATGAATGAATAGAGCAGAACAAGCAGGCCAGATGGGGGGCAGTTCTGAACTGAAGAGTCTACACTCCATCCAAAAGGTCACCTCATACTATGCTCCCCTGACTGAGCCCAAAGGGAATCTAGGAAAATCTTGAAATTTTTCAAGATGAGCCCCGAATCTGGATGCTATAAAGTCTCCAGGTTATTTTATTTTATTTTTATTAAAAATAACCTTTTGTTATCCGAAGTATAGTATAGTACACATGCATTTTGTAGAACATTAGAAAATAGAGCTAAACAATAATGTGAACACAAAAGCATTAGACTCCAGCCTCTGTGAACACCTTATGCTTCCAGATCTTTCTCTGAATGCATACATAAACATCCATGTATTTTTGACAAGATCATCCTTGACTTATTGAGTTAATCAGTTAATCATCTCCACCTTTCCATTTCAATACTTTTTTTTTCTTATCTGGTATTGCTCCATTTTCAAATTTCCCTACTGACCCAAAAAATGTCTTTTGCAGCTGGTTTACCCAAACCAAGATGCAGTCCAGGCCCAGGCACGGAATTGGGTTATTATGTCATGCCAGTCTTCTCCAATCTAGCTCATTCCCTTCTTCCTTCCTCCGTGTCTTGTTAAATAGGCCAGGCCAGTCGCCCTGTAGAATGTCTTCTTGGGGGGATTTATGTGGCTATTTCCTCATTCTCCAGGATTTTAGATGTTAAAAAGTAATTTATACAAAATGAAACCACACACACACCAATGAAATCACTGGGAGGACAAACTACACCTGTCTGCCAGCTGAATCCAGCCACCAAAGTCCAAGCTCTGATGTCAGGGCTGGGGGTGACCCTCCAACTCGCCACTCAGTGCTGTGACCATGGGGCTCTGTGTCCATCTGCGTGACATGGGGACAATAGTAACCCCCCCCCAAGTAGCTGTGGGGACTCAATGAATAGATGGCTGTAAAGTACATAGAACGGTGCCCAGCACACAGTAGGTTCTACGTAGGTCTTTGCTATGATTCTTTGCCTCCAGCTGAATTGAGGCATAATTGACAAATAAAATGGTAATAATATATTTGGAGCATACCCAGTGATGATTTGCTCTTGCATACCCTGTCAAATGATTGCCACAACCAAGTTGAAACATTCATCACCTCACAGTTGTCTTTTATGTGTGTGTAAGAACCCTTGAGATCTACTCCTTTCGCAAATTTCTTTTTTTTTTTAAAGATTTTATTTACTTATTCACGAGAGATACACACAGAGAGAGAGGCAGAGACACAGGCAGAGGGAGAAGCAGGCTCCATGCCAGGAGCCCGATGCAGGACTCGATCCCAGGACTCCAGGATCAAGCCCTGAGCTCTCTTGGCAAATTTCAAATGTACAGTCATAGAGTATTATCAGCCATGGTCACCATGCTGGACATTAGATCCTTAGAACTTACTCATCTTCTAACAAAAAGCGTGTACCCCTTGATCCACCTCTCCTCATTCTGCTCCCCATCCCTCTAAAGACCACCAGCCCCAGCCCCTGGTAACCACCATTCTGTTCTCTGCTTCTATGAGTCCAACTAAAAAAAAAAAAAAAAAAAAAAAAAACTTCTCCATCTAAGTGATACCATATAGTATTTGTCTCTCTCTGCCTGGCTTGTTTCACTTTGCAAAATGCCTTCCTTTTTTTTTTTTTTTTTTTTTTTTTTGCAAAATGCCTTCCAGTTACCTCCATGCTGTTGCAAATGGCAGGATTTCCTTCTTCTTTATGACCAAATAATATTTCAGAGCAGAGCATGAAGATCCCAGAATATCCCATTATAACATATAATAGACATCTAGATATATTCTATTATATATATTCCAATATCATATTTCCATTATATATTATATATTTTCTCTTTACCCATATATTCCTTGTTGATCACTTAGGTTGTTTGCATATCTTGTCTTTTGAGAATGATGCTGCAATGAGCAGATATCTCTTCGAGATAGCGATTCCATTTCCTTTGGGTGCTGTTGTTATTGTGACAGACGACTTGCCCATGTTCGGATGCCTAGCAAACCGTTCTAGAAGCCAGACTTTCTGACTCCCATTTCCCTTCACTTTCCATTCAAGATCTATGGAAATGAAGATCACCCAAAGCAAAAAAAAAAAAAAAAAAAAAAAAAAGCTGAATATTTGTATCGCTTAACTCAGTTTCAGCTGTAATCTGGGAAATCAAGATTTTGTCAGATGTATTCAGGTTTCCTAGACCCACTCACTCAATTTTAAATTTCATCAACTTTAGAAGATAGCAGCATCGTAGAAAAAAAATTTAAAAACATCTCAAAAACGATATTGTTGCCAGATTTTTACCTAAATGTAACTAAACAATTTTTGCATTTATTTCTGATAGTAAAAGTTAGACATGATCATTACAGAAAATGTTGAAAATATGAGGGGTGCCTGGGTAGCTCAGTGGCTGAGTGTCTGCCTTTGGCTCAGGCGGTGATCCTGGGGTCCTGGGATCAAGTCCCGCATCTGGCTCCCTATGGGGAGCCTGCCTCTCCCTCTGCCTATGTCTCTGCCTCTCTATTGTCTCTCATAAATAAATAAATCATTAAAAAAAATTTGAAGCAGTGCAAAAACAGAAAATAAACATCACCCACAACTCTACTCTTGCCCAGCTAAGGACCTGAATAGTTTGGGTGCATCCTCTTTCAGTATTTTACATACATATGAAAATGTTCTTTGTTTTATATTGTTCTCTATTTCGTGTTTGTGGCAGACACTGTTGACTGCTTACACAACACAGCAACTATGCTATCCTTTCTTATTCACAGAACCCTGACTTTTGTCAGGTATTTAACTTCAGAGTGAAGGCTGGACCCACCCTTGTCCCAGAAAGTAAAATCTGGTTAATCTGGCACACAAATCTGGGTGTCCCATTATTCTTGCCAGTGATCAGTTTATTTTATTTATTTTTTTTTTTATGGGGACATGACCCTTTTTTTTTTTTTTAATTTTTATTTACTTATGATAGTCACAGAGAGAGAGAGAGAGGCAGAGACACAGGCAGAGGGAGAAGCAGGCTCCATACACCAGGAGCCCGATGTGGGATTCGATCCCGGGTCTCCAGGATCACGCCCTGAGCCAAAGGCAGGCGCCAAACCGCTGCGCCACCCAGGGATCCCCAGTGATCAGTTTAGAACAACATTTCTCAACCTCAGAACTTTGGACACGTGAGGCTGGATCATTCTGTTGTGGGGCTGTCCTGTGCTTGTAGGATGTATGATAGAGTCCCTGGCCTCTACCCTGAGATGTCAGTAGTGACATCTCCCTAATTGTAACAACCAAACCAAAATGTGTCTAGACATTGCCAAATGTCCCCTGGAGAGCAAAAATACACCTGCTTGAGAACCACTAACTTATGAATAAGCAGGTGAGAGAATGCTGGCCGGTGAGCCATGTTACGAAATGCCTGTGTTACTCTTCTTAATGACTATATAGTATTCCATAGTGAAAATAGACCATCATTTATATAACCAGTTCACTAATGACGGGCACTAATTTTCTTTCCCATTCTCTGCTGTCTTAGTTAGTCACATATATGACTTTATATATTTGCACACCTGTAGAAATCCACTTATAGAATAAATGTCTAGAAGTAGAATTTGCTAATTGAAGTGTACATTTCAGCAGATATCACCAATGTGCTTTCCAAAAGGTTCCGAAAAGTCAGTGCTGGTTTACCTACTAAATGAACAAGTGTTTATTTCCACAGACCTTCATTAACTCCAGAGAGGAAATCCATTAAATAATTTTTTTTTGCATTTCAATTACATTAAAAAATGTTTATCTATTGAAAATTGATTTTCTTAGTGATGGAATAATGTTTCCATTTCCAAATTTATTTATATTTCCCCGGTACTAATACCCAGTTTTTATTTTATCCTGAAGATTTTTTTTTAATCTTTTAAATGAACACAAATATTTTTCATAATTGTGACAATTCACGGATAGGCTTTTTTTGAATATTAAAAAAAATCTGTCTTCTGTCATTGGCTTTATGATTATTAATCCATGTTTCTATAAAATGACCTTCCTCCAGGGCAGAGTTCTCCATTAGACACAGCAGACCCACAAAACCACTTTAGTGTTTTTATTTTTTTAAGTATTCTCTACACTCAGCATGGGACTCGAACTCACAGCCCTGAGATCAAGTCACATGCCCCACTGACTGAGCCAGTCAGGTGCTCCAGTTTTAGTGTCTTTTGAAATCAGAACAAAAGCATGACCTTTTAGGTTGAAGAAATGTTTTAATATTTAATACTAATATATTCAATTCATTTTATACCAATACAGTAATAAAATATAATTTATTTTATTTTTTTATAAAGGAAGGGAGCCATGGAAGTCATATTACAGCCCTGCCTAGTTTTAGCATGTTTGCTCAAAACACATGGATCAAATCAAGCACATGGTTGCTTCCATGTGAACTAAGTAGAATAAAAGTAACAACTTGAATCTCAGTGTGTAAAATATTCACATAATTTTCCATCAATAGTGATCAATTTTCAGGACACCTGGGTGGCTCAGTAGTTGAGGTCAGCCTCTGGCTTAGATCATGATCCTGGGGTCCTGGGATTGAGTCCCACATCAGGCTCCTCACGGGGAACCTTCTTCTCCCTCTGCCTATGTCTCTGCCTCTCTCTGTGTCTCTCATGAATAAATAAATAAAATCTTTAAAAAAAAATAGTGATCAATTTTCAATTTTTTTGTTTTCTTTTTTAAAGGTTTTATTTATTTATTCATGAGAGACACACACACAGAGAGAGAGAGAGAGAGGCAGAGACACAGGCAGAGGGAGAAGCAGGCTCCATGCAGGGAGCCCGACATGGGACTCGATCCCAGGACCCCTGGATCGTGCCCTGAGCCCAAGGCAGGCACCAAACTGCTGAGCCTCCCAGGGATCCCCAGTTTTCAGTTTTGAAGTGTGTCTAAATAAGGAAGATGAGAAACAATTCATGTCACTTTTCATAAAGAATGACAAACATCTGGCTATAGCTGTGATCTACCTTCAACACATTGAGAGGGAAATAAAAGACACATTTTTTGTTTTCCCCTTGTTTTGATTTTATTGTTTGACCTTTTAAAATTTTAATCAGAAATAGGTGTATTAGGGATCCCTGGGTGGCTCAGCGGTTTGGCGCCTGCCTTTGGCCCAGGGCACGATCCTGGAGACCCGGGATCGAATCCCACGTCGGGCTCCCGGTGCATGGAGCCTGCTTATCCCTCTGCGTATGTCTCTGCCTCTCTCTCTCTCTCTCTGTGTGACTATCATAAATAAATAAAAATTAAAAAAAAAAAAAGAAAAAAAATTAAAATTAAAATTAAAAAAAAAAGAAATAGATGTATTCAGTGTTAACCTCTCCCACACATTGCTTTAGTGCATCTTTTTTTAAAGCAATCTTTATTTTTTTATTTTATTTAAAAACATTTTTTTTAGATTTTCTTTTTTTTTTAAGATTTTATTTATTTATTCATGATAGACATAGAGAGAGAGAGAGAGAGGCAGAGACACAGGCAGAGGGAGAAGCAGGCTCCATGCCAGGAGCCCGATGTGGGACTCGATCCCGGGACTCCAGGATCATGCCCTGGGTCAAAGGCAGGCGCTAAATTGCTGAGCCACCCAGGGGTCCCCCTTTAGTTCATCTTTTGTTTAAATAAAATTTTATGGGTGCCTGGGTGGCTCAGTGGTTAAGTGTCTGCCTTTGTTTCAGGTCATGATCCCAGAGTCCCAGGATCAAGTCCTGCATCAGGCTCCCTATTAGGAGCCTGCTTCTCTTTCTGCCTATGTCTCTGCCTCTTCCTCTCATTAATAAATAAAAATAAAATCTTTAAAATAAATATATAAATAAAATTTTATTTTATTTTTTAAAAATATTTATTTTCACAAATCTCGATTTATTCTGGACATTTATGGTTTTATTCTTTACTCATATAGCAAATTTAAATACAAAAATTAGAAAAGAGTAGCCTGAGAAGGACCTTTGGAAGCAGATGAATGGATGTGGACAATTTAAAATCACAAAGTTGTAGGTTTCTTTGAAGAATTAAAAATGTTGGGATCTCTGTGTGGCGCAGTGGTTTGGCTCCTGCCTTTGGCCCAGGGCGCGATCCTGGAGACCCGGGATCGAATCCCACGTCAGGCTCCTGGTTCATGGAGCCTGCTTCTCCCTCTGCCTGTGTCTCTGCCTCTCTCTCTCTCTCTGTGTCTATCATAAATTAAAAAAAAAAAAAAAAAGAATTAAAAATGTAGGGGCACCTGGGTGGCTCAGTCAGTTAGGCATCTGCCTTTGGCTCAGGTCTTGATCCCAGAGTCCCAGGATCAAGCTCCTGCTCAGTGGGGAATCTGCTTCTCCCTCTCCCTCTGCCCCTCCCCTTGCTCCTGCACACTCTCTCAATTAAATAAATAAAATCTTTTTTAGAAATAAAAAATAGAGACGCCTGGGTGGCTCAGTGGTTGGGCATCTGCCTTCAGCTCAGGCCGTGATCCCTGGTCTGGGGAAGGAATCCTACATGGCCTCCCTGCATGGAGCCTGCTTCTCCCTCTGCCTGTGTCTCTGCCTCTCTCTCTGTGTCTCTCCCGAGTAAATAAAATAAAATCTTAAAAAAAAAAAAAAAAGAAATTAAAATTAAAATTAAAATTAAAAATGGAGCATGAGATCCCAGCATCAATTATTTGTATTTGGGCAGACGAACCAGAGAAGAGAGGCAGAGCTAATGGGTGCAGGGCACCTCTGAGGGCAAAGGCTAAGGTAAGACTCAAATGGCCTCATCGCTGGTTTGTGCAGGTGACATGGTTAATGACCTACCTTCTTCCCTGGCGTTAGAACACTTTCGGTTACAGTATTGTGGTGAATCATTTCCTTCCAAGGCTCAGGGTAATCTATCACACGGGTGCCTTGTCTAGATTTTAACAATATGAGCAAAAAAGGTTCCTCATTCCAGAAATGCAAAACAGATTACATAAGAAATATGTTCTTTAAAAAAAAATTACACATATAGGTGTAGTAACTGGGAAGGAAAATTAATGCATGGGAAAACAACTCTCAAAAAAAAAAAAAAAAAAAAAAAGCTTATGAAAATGCCCATGAAACAAGGAGGTTTCTCTTCCCTTGTCTAATTTGTAAGAGTGAAATTCCTTTCTGAAGGCAGGAACTGAGCTGGCGGGGCTGTGGGGGTGGGACTGGGTGTGTTTGCCTTTCTGAGCCTTGCAGGATTTCACTAGGGACCCAGGGAATAAGGAACAGGGACAGTGTGGAAACATTAGCTCGGGTATATTACTGCTTGCACTATAGGAGGTTTTTTGGGTTTTTTGTTTGTTTGGTTGGTTGGTTGGTTTTTTGTTTTGTTTTGTTTTGTTTTGGTGCCAGATCAATACCTTGGTTGTCCTTGAAAAACCCTATAGGTCTGTTTTTAATAGCTGGCTACATGGGTGAAATGACACTGATTACTTAGCAAAGCCTCACCTTTGATCTACTGATCTAGTTAGGGATGTGTGACAGAGGGAGCCTGTGGCTGAGAGATCATTAACAAATTAAAAGAAAGGAGGGAAAACTGCAAGCTACAGAAATACAGGAAGTCTGAGGTTTGTCAGTTGTTGAAACATTCTGATACTGTCTTTTAAGAGTCACAGCCCTCTGCGGGCTTTCTTTGGATGACCAAATACCCAGGGCAACAACAACAAAAGCAAAGCCACACGCAGTTCAAACTCAAGAACAGTGGAGCAATTCCAAATTAATGAATGGTGGCTGGCATTGTTTACTACCTCCTTCCCTCAAGAGATACAGACGCTTTTAAATGTCTCTATTTACTGTTTGTGTGATAGTGAAACCAAGGGGTATCTTCACAAGTTCAGCTCCTTAAAAAGTGTGCCCTTTCCACTTTTATTTATTTTCATAATTTGGAGTGATTGTAGGTATATGGAAAACCAGAGCAGATGATATAGAAAGTTGCCATATACACTCCACCCCTGCCCCGTACAATTTCCCTATTATTTACCCCCTTGCGTTGGTGCGGTACATTTGATTCAACCGATGAACCAGTACCAGTGCATGATCACTAGCTAATGTCCACAGATGACATTAAGGTCCATCCTTTATGTTGTAAAGTTCTGTGGATTTTGAAAAATGCATAATGAAAAAAAAAAAGAAAAATGCGTAAAAAAATAAAAATAAATAATTAAAAATAGAAATAAGGAAGAAAGAAAGAAAAGAAAAAAGAAAAGAAAGAAAAGAAAAGGTGCACAATGATACGTATCTACCGTTAACGTATGATACAGAACAGTTTCACTGCCCTTAAAATTCCCCCTTTTTGTTCTAGCAAGTAGCTGTTTCTAAATTTTCCTCCTTTTTTTTTTTTTTTCTCCAGACAGAAGGTCTCACATATTTATTACTGAACCAACCTACTAGTACAGAAGTGTAGTAACAGAGAAAAATCACTTTCCTGATAAAACATGTCTATTGTTCGGGTGGTAGTGATGTTAACAGGGTGATAGGATGCGAGCACGTGATCTTCACGCAGCCTCAGTACGTGTGCCATCGCACGTGCGATCCCTTACAGACGTGGCTGGGAGCTTCCTCAGTGCCTCCTCCTGAGTTGTACCTGATTTTATTACCACTTTCCATCCAAATCCACTGGGGAATGGGACGGTCCTGCTTTTGTTTCCTGGAATCTCCTGATCTTGAAAGTCTTGTGAGAAGGCGTGGTGAGGAATAGTCATGATGGTAAAGGCTAAATTCTGTACTTTCGATATAATTTCTGTTCCCCCCACCCTTTCCCTCTTCTTCAAGGTACTTTTGTTTTAGGAATAGATGACAGCTGATTCTCCTTTTTGGCAGAGACCCACAGAAAGCCACTTTGTCTGCCTGCAACTCACATATCTCCTGAAAGATCTCCTCTCCTGCTGTATTTTGGCCCAAGCAGGAAAATACCAAAACTTGCTTTGCCAAACACCCAAAAGGAAGCCTCTTTCCCCCAAATGATAGAACAAACAAGCTAGAAACTAGAAGAGGTGTGTCCAACGAGTGCCTGCCCCTCACCTGTTTCAATAGTTGCACATCCTGATTATCTTTCATTTAAGTTTATTTATTTACTTTAAGTCTCTACACCCAACGTGGGGCTCGAACTCATGACCCCGAGATCAAGAGTCGCTTGCTCCACCGCCTGAGCCAGCCAGGTGCCCCCTGATTATCTTATTAAGCTGCTCAGACACAGAATTGTTTCCTGCTATGTCTTGACGATGTGATGTCTTGCTCAGAATCCCCTTCATTCTTGCATGTGTGTCTGATGCCCAACTCCTGCCTACCATTGTGCCCAGACTTTTTTTTTTTTTTTTTTTTTACTTATTTATTCATGACAGACACAGAGAGAGAGGCAGAGACACAGGCAGAGGGAGAAGCAGGCACCATGCAGGGAGCCCGACGTGGGACTCGATCCCAAGACCCCGGGATCACAACCTGAGCCGAAGACAGATGCTCAACACTGAGCCCCCCAGGTGCCCCAAGACCAGACTTCTATACTAAGCGTGCGGGTGACAGAGAGGTTAGACAATTCTGGCGTAGAGAATGCAGGATGTAAAAAGCAGAAAATGACCATCCCTTATCTATTCCTTTATTAAATTAGTCAACAAATATTTGAGTCTCTGCCCTGTGTTCAGGCTCTGCTCAAGAATAAGACAGTTTCTGCCCTTACGGAGCCTACAGTCTCACAGAAGGCAAATACTGGACGGAGAAGTTTACAGGCAGAAAGACAATAAAACCTGGTTGTGGGATCAAGATGGGCCGGGGGCTATCTGGTTAGGTGATCTGGAAGGGTTCCTGCAGGGCAGGTATTTGAATGGAGCCGTGAATGACCCGGGCCTGCAGCCCTACAAGCGTCCATTGATGGAGGGTTCCAGGCAGAGCGGGGAGCGGACAGGGGCCTAGGACTGGGTGAGCTGGACCTGTTGGAGGAAAGGTGAACGTGGGGCCCTGAGAGCTGATAGGAGGAGCGGACAGTGGTGACCGTAGAGGTCAGAGAGCCTTGACATGATAGGAAGCTTGGGTTTTACTATGAACAAGAGTCCCCTGGGGAGGTTGTCTGTGGGGTGGACAGGGATGGGGAGCATCCAATGAGCTATCTCATCTTCTCTGTCTTTACTCACCCCTTGGTGGCCTAAAACCATCTCAGCTTAGTATAACTCAGACTGAGTACCTCATCTTCCCCCGCCCAACTGGCTTTTTCCACAATCCTCTCCAGCTCTGCTAAAGAAAATTCTAGTTTTAGGTTGGATCAGGCCAAAACCCTTCGGGTAATCCTTGACTGCTGCTTTCACTCAGGGACTGTTTCCCAACTGTCTTCCCTCTCTCTTACTCTCTCTCTCTCTCTCTCTCTCTCTCTCTCTCTGGCTCTCATGAATAGATAAAATCTTAAAATAAAATAAAAACAAAAAAAAGAATTCCACAAGATAAATCCCAACAATTCTATCATTTTCCTGGTTCAAGCCCTCATCATCTCTTACATAGATTATTAGGGTGCCCTCAGAGCTGGTTTCATTGTTTCCATTCTCCCCTACCCCTTTTGGTCTGTCCTTAAAGTACAGAAATCTGTGAAAATAAGCCAGACCACATCACGCCTCATGCACAATGGCCATGGCCCCCATCTTGCTCAGGCTAGGACCCCAAGTTCTTTTTTTTTAAGATTTCATTTATTCATGAGAGACACAGAGAGATTGGCAGAGACACAGGCAGAGGGAGAAGCAGGCTCCCTGTAGGGAGCCAAATGTGGGACTCGATCCCAGGACCCCAGGATCACGACCTGAGCCAAAGGCAGATGCTCAACCACTGAGCCACTAAGGACCCCAGGATCCCAAGTTTTTATGATGGACAGCATATGATCTGGTCTGCCGTGCTTTCTGACCTCATCCACTCTGCTCCAAACACCATGACTTCTTCGTCTTGCCAAGAATACACCAGGCATGGTCCTTTCTTAGGCCTCTAAATGTGCTGTGACATCTGCTCAGACATTCAGAGTAAACATTTTAGGCATTGTGGGCCACTTGATGTCTTTGCCAATACCTGAACCCTGCCACCATCATGCAAAAGCAACCATAGGCAATAAACAAGCGGGACTGTGATCTAATAAAACTTTATTTATGGACACAGAAATGGAATTTCCTGTAATTTTCGTGTGTTACAGAATGTTGTTCTTTGTTTAAAAAAATTTTTATTCCTACAAGTTGTAAATGGAGAAACCACTCCTAGGCAGTAGGCTGGATTTGGCTGCCCTCAGTCCCTTGTCTGTCGACCTTTGCTTTATAGAGTGCTTGCCTGGCCATCTGCCCCCAAATTATACGTGGACACACACACATACACACACACTCCCCATTTTTCACATCCTTTCTTAATAGTGTCTCATGATCTGGCTTTCTCTATATTTATTCTTTTTCTTCTTCCCTTTTTTTTTTCTTTTTCTTCTTCTTTAAGTAGGCTCCACACCCAGCATGGAGCCCAACATGGACCTTGAACTCAAGACCCTGAGTTGGAGACCTGAGCTGAGACCAAGAATCGTTTACCTAACTGAGCCACCCAGGCTCCCCTTTCTCTATATTTAACTTACTATCTTCACTTTTATCTCTCCTCCCAAACCTCCAACTGTAAGCTCCATGAGGGCAGGAACTTTTTTTTTAAAGATTTTATGTATTTATTCATGAAAGACACAGAGAGAGGCAGAGACACAGGGAGAGGGAGAAGCAGGCTCCATGTAGGGAGCCGGAGGTGGGACTCGATCTCAGGACCCCAGGACGTGGGGTGGTGTCAGCTCTCAGGCATTGTCCCAGCGGAGCTGGGAAAGAGAGGAGGTACATTTGTTGAGCACACGCTCTGTGCAGGCATCAGGCCTGCTCTGTACGTGCCAGATGCAGAATAGCTTTCAGCTGAGAGCAGGGGTTAACATGGGGAAACAACAGGCTTGTGGATGATGATGCAGCATGGTTGGCAGGGATGCGCTTGGGTTCCCAGACCTGGGCCTGCCTCAGAAGAACCTTCCAGAAGTTTAACCTCTGGGGCTGCACACCACACTTCCCACCATCAGAACCCCTTGAGAGGCAGAGATCACATCCAGACTCCACCAAATACTGACCAGCTGACCTTGGACAAGTTACTTAACCTTCCTGACTGTTTACTGCAAAATGGAGAGAGTCATTACCTCATAGAATTGTCACGAGGATTCCATGAGCTGATGTAAGCGAATCGCTCAGCACAGTGCTTGGCACATCGCGTGCAATAAATAATAGCTTTTGCTTACTTTTCCTGAGAAAGGCATGCTCACTGTGGAATAAATCGTGAAGTATAGATCCACAAAAGGCAGGCAAAAAAAGCCCCAAGGTCATTCTGGTTCCCCAATAACTGATAAAGTTCTGATGAGCATCTTTCCAGGTTGTGATCTCTCTGGGTGCCTTTTTTTTTTTTAAGATTTTATTTATTTATTTATGAGAGACACACACAGAGAGAGAGAGAGAGAGAGGCAGAGATACAGGCAGAGGGAGAAGCACCTCCATGCAGGGAGCTTGATGTGGGACTCGATCTCAGGACTCTGAGATCATGCCCTGGGCCAAAGGCAGACACCAAACCACTGAGCCACCCAGGCATCCCATCTCTGGGTGCTTTTTAACACACTACCAGTACGGGGTTGCTTGTCATCTTAAACCACCCCAAGGAATCGACCCTGAACTGGATCAAGGTAGCCCGTCTAACTGCCGGTTTATGGGGAATCCAGAGAACAGAGAAACGTAGGAGCTGACATGGGAGGGTTGCCATCAGCAGTGTTTAAGATGTGCGGATCTAAAAAAAATAAAAAATAAAAATAATAAAAATAAATTAAAATAAAGGCACATTTTTAAAAGTCCATATCTTTAAGAGATCCTAAAGTATCAACAGATGAAATTATACAGTATCTATAATTTGCATCAAAATAACATAGTGGAAGAAGTGAAGTAGGGATGACGGAAGAGGTCCATGAGTTGATAGCTGTTGAAGCTGTATGAGCAGATGGAGGTTCATTACTCCCTTCTCTCTATTTTGCTTGAGATTGTCCATCTATAAGAAAAATTCTATAATCATCCGGCTTGGTGTATTTGTCTTTCTTCCTTAGGGAGTTCCATCGAAAGTGAACACTGACATTTATAGATGGAAAGCCATCCATTCTAAAAGTATTATTAGTTTTAAACAAGATAAAACAGTGCTTTTACAAAAAAAAAAAAAAAATCACAAGCAGGCCTCATGTTGCCAGCTTCCTATAAGAGGGCTGAGATCATTCCCTTTCTCTGTGGGATTCACGTATCAAACTCAACTGCCAGGATAGAGGCTACTAGTTGCCTTAATATATGTCTTCCCTTCTCTATCAGCAATAAAATCCCAGCTTTTAGCTGGCACATGGCCACCCAGATAAAAGAGCTTCCTTTGCTCTTGAAAGGGTAGCCATATGACTGTATTCTAACTAAGGGTCTGTAAGGAGGAGTGATATAGATGACTTCCTGGAATTGTCCTTAAGGAGGATGTTTCCTTTTCTGACCTTCCCACATTCTTTCTGCTTCCTGGAATGTGGTCTGATGGCTGGAGCTTGAGCAGCAAGGCTGGATCCTGAGGCCAAAGCCACATGAAAGGCGGGCTAAGCAGTGAAATAGAAAGTTGCTGACATGGTGGAGGGCCACACAGCCCTAAACAGACCCAAGTCTATTTTTCATGAAGGAGAAGTAAACTTTTACTTTATGGTTTTCTATTATTTATAATTGGTTCTGATCCTAATTAATATAGTTCCTAAATTTTATTTTTATCAATTCCCTAATATTTATTGAATATTTACTCTTAGGTTGTATCATGATAACTGCTTGGAGAGAAGCAAAATAAAAGTTGTAGAATCAGGGATCCCTGGATGGCTCCGTGGTTTAGCGCCTGCCTTCGGCCCAGGGTGTGATCCTGGAGTCCCGGGGTCAAGTCCCATGTCGGGCTCCCTGCATGGAGCCTGCTTCTCCCCTGCCTGTGTCTCTGACTCTCTCTCTCTCTGTCTCTGTCATGAATAAATAAATAAAGTCTTAAAAAAAAAGTTGTAGAATCAACACAAAGAAATTTTCAGTTTCACTGAAAGATACATAAAATATAATTAAGATGTGATTAAATAATAAACCTAGCTAGTATGTATTAAGTACCTATTATGTGCCAGACATTTTTCTAAGTACTTTATACATAGTAACCTATTTCACCCTCACAGCAAGATTGAGGGTTATTGGGGCACCTGGGTGGCTAAGTTGGTTAAGCATCTGCCTTCAGCCTAGGTCATGATCTCGGGGGGCCTGGGATCCAGCCCTGCATTGGGCTCCCTGCTCAGGCGGGGGCCTGAGTTTGTGCTCTCTCTATCTCTCTGTCTCTCAAATAAATAAATAAGTAAAATCTTAAAAAAAAAAAAAAAAGATTGAGGGTTATTTACCAGTGAGTAAACAGAAGCACAGAGAGGTTAAGTAACTTGTCCAAGATCACACAGCTTAAAACTGTGAATGTAGGACAGACGGATGTTATCGATCAGGAAGGTTTCAGAAGGAGAGAAAGAGCTGGGACTCAAAGTATTTTAGCCTCTGTGAGTCCCTTCCTCCAAAAAGGGTATTAAAAATTATGTTTTGCTACTACATTGGCATAAAGATGAATATAATCCCAGCTGGATGATGATGATGATGATGATGATGATTATTATATATCCATTATTGTTACATTTAATTCTCTTCTTGCTTGGGAGAAATTAAGACAAAAAAACATTTTTGTGGGCCCTGAAAAGTATCATGGGGCCCAAGTACCAACCCTTAGTCATCATTGGAGAAGCCGGCCCTCACAATCCTGTGTAATTTTTCTACTGAGCATTTATTCCAACTGCGGCTAAATACTTCCTGCATGGTGAGGCTAAGAACACTTGAATCTAACTCCCCTGGGGTGACAGAGTGTGAGTGACCACTGGTCTCCAAGGGAAGGCCTGACCAATCTGTATTTTTATTTTATTTTATTTTTTTAAAAGATTTTGTTTATTTATGAGAGACACAGAGAGAGAAGCAGAGACACGGGCAGAGGGAGAAGCAGGCTCCATGAAGGGAGCCCGACATGGGACTCGATCCGGGGTCTCCGGGATCAGGCCCTGGGTCTAAGGCGGCACTTAACCGCTGAGCTACCCGGGCTGCCCCAATCTGCATTTTTAATCAAGCTGTTAGCAATTCTAATGATTACGAATGGTTGAGTTCCATTAGAATTAGCTGTTTTATAATGTCTGTTTACCTGGCTAAAACTTTGCCTCTGGCTAGGACTATATTTTTGTGTGTAATTCTGCATTTCTGCACCAACACAGATTCTGGTACATAGTAGGTACTCAATAAATTTTCAATAAATAAGGAAAATAAAAGGAAAGCCCCAGGCCATATTTTGCAAGACTCCCATGGTGTCATGGCTATAGAAAAGTAACTATATTTTCAAGGATCTGTGAGTCTTTTTTTTTTTTTTTTTTTTTTTTTTAAGATTTTATGTTTTCATTCATGAGAGGCACACAGAGAGAGGTAGAGGGAGAAGCAAACTCTCTGCGGGGAGCCCGATGGGTGACTCAATCCCAGGACCTCAGGATCATGACCTGAGCCAAAGGCAGACACTCAACCACTGAGCCCCCCAGATGCACTTAGGACCTGAGAGTCTTAAAGGAGTCAATGTAGCTCTGCCCCCTAAAATATTGCCCAGAGTAGGTCTGCAACAGAAATGTTGTTGAATGGCTGTCCATGGGTGTAAGATTTTCATACATTGTACACTATCATGATTTTACTCAGATTACAGATTCATTGGTTCATAAATATTTTTAGATTTATTTGAATTCAAGATCTATAATGTCAAGGACATAAGAAATCTGTGGGATTTTACATAGATGATTTCTTTGGTGGCATTTGCTTACTATATTTTCCTTTAGTTAAGGTCTGGGTGATAAGAAAACATCCTGTATGTGGTGAGGAGGACGCTATTTCTCTGTGAAGGGACTGGCACAGCATTTTGCATTCATGGCTTATGGGCATAAATCCATTCTGCTCAATAAGAATTAAAAAGTTCACTGAGCTCTTTCATTCAATGAAATCATTTCCACTTTTTCTTGCGGGATTTACACTGAATTTATTCTAAGATGAGAGCCTTCAGGTCTTTTCATCAAACAGAATGCAAAGCTTAATTAAATTGCACTTGTCATAGCATATGTATGTGTTCCTTAGTGTTTAGCAACTTGATGATAAAGATAAGTTTTAATGACCCATGTAGGTTCTGCATATTTCACTTGTGTTCCAGAGATAGCTTTTCTTTCTCTTATTAAAGCTGCACTGCAATATTCATAGAGTATGTGCTGCATTTAAAAATGTGTTTGTGGGAGGGGGGCACCTGGGTGGCTCAGTTGGTTAAACATCTGCCTTTGACTCAAGCCATGACCCTGGGGTCCTGGGATCGAGTCCCGAGTTGGGCTCCCTGCTCACGGGGAGCCTGTTCCTCTCTCTCCCTCTGCCCCTCCCACAGCTTATGCTCTCACCTCTCTCTCTCAAACAAATATCTTAAAAATAAATAAATAACTAAAAATGTATGGATACATCCCACAGCTTATGCTCTCACCTCTCTCAAACAAATAATATCTTAAAAATAAATAAATAAATAAATAAATAAATAAATAAATAAAAATGTATGGGTACATATTTGAGAATTGACTCCTTTTCTCACTTTCTCTTTAGGAGGAAGACAGATAGATCATGAGAACAGAACTTGATATTCGGAATTTGGTCCAAGAAAAGAAGTTTCCAGGGACAGTCATGATGTCCATGTAGGTAGAGTTTGACTTCATGTTCTTTCTATTTCATCATGGATGGTTATTTAGTACAGCATGAGGGCACTGAAAGACTGAATTATTCAAGAAAAATGGTATTTTTTTCTACTTGTGGTTTAGTTTATTGACATCCAAACCGTTTTTTTTTTTTTAATTTTTATTTATTTATGATAGTCACACAGAGAGAGAGAGAGGCAGAGACACAGGCAGAGGGAGAAGCAGGCTTCATGCACCGGGAGCCCGACGTGGGATTCGATCCTGGGTTCCCAGGATCGCGCCCTGGGCCAAAGGCAGGCACTAAACCGCTGCGCCACCCAGGGATCCCCCAAACCGGTTTTATAAAAGATGATGTATTTAATACATTACACATTTAAAGATTAAAGAGTATTTCTGGGGCACCTGGCTGGCTCAGTCGGTGGAGCATGCGACTCTTCATCTCAAGGTTGTGGGTTCGAGCCCCATATTGGGCCGAGAGGTTACCTAACAATAACATCTTAAAAATAAATATATAAAAAGTATTTTTGGGGATCCCTGGGTGGCGCAGCGGTTTGGCGCCTGCCTTTGGCCCAGAGCGCGATCCTGGAAACCCGGGATCGAATCCCACATTAGGCTCCCGGTGCATGGAGCCTGCTTCTCCCTCTGCCTGTGTCTCTGCCTCTCTCTCTCTCTCTGTGTGACTATCATAAATAAATAAAAAAAATTAAAAAAGAGTATTTTTGTATATTTAAAAATGTACAAGAAAGATTCACGTATACGTATAAATAGATTTTATTTTATCTTTTTAAAAAAAATTTTAAAAGATTTTATTTATTTATTTATTCGTGATAGACATAGAGAGAGAGACACAGACAGAGGGAGAAGCAGGCTCCATGCTGGGACCCCAAGCAGGACCTGATCCCGGGACTCCAGGACCGCGCCCTGGGCCAAAGGCAGGTTCTAAACCACTGAGCCACCCAGGGATCCCTTATTTTATCTTTTTAAAAAGATTTTTTATTTGTGTATTCATATGAGACACAGAGACATAGGCAGAGGGAGAAGCAGGCTCCCTGCGGGGACCTCAATGTGGGACTCGATCCCAGGACCCCGGGATCACGACCTCAGCCAAAGGCAGATGCTCAACCACTGAGCCACCCAGGCCGCCCCCATATAAATATATTTTAAAATATATAATTAAAATATATAAAAGATGAAACAGAACTTTTACTTGTGAACACCTGAGTAACTAGAAAATATAATTAAGCGAAATATATATTCTCTTAAGCGTTATGGCTAGATCTAATTCGTTGTTTGCTTGCTTGCTTGTGCATTTATTTTGTTCGTTTGTAGTTTGCTTATTGATTGCTGTTTTCCAAGATAGTAACTTCAGCTAGCGGATAAAATCCACCAAGTGTTAACATTTTACGATTCAAGTTTTACAAGTATTTAAAATGAATTGAAATGAATCTGCTTGTCCAAAGCTAAACCATCAAGGACTTTAGTTTTTTACATAAGCCATGTTTGCCTAACTGGGGAAGCACTATGTGTTTGTGTTACACACACACATACACTGACTTGGCTCAGAGATTTAAAGGAAATATTCGGGGTTAGACCTAAAGCGTTGTCCTACAATCAAGGTCACCCACCTCCTCATTCTCAGTGAGCTCCAAGTCACCATTCTGCACAAGAGACTCCCCGATTTTCACCCACACTCTGGTGACATCAGAAAAAAGTTCTGCCTCTGGGACAGAGGTCAGTGAGCTAACCCACTTGGTTGAAGCTTTGCGGGCTGCATGGATGCCTGGAGGCAGCAAAGAATAATGGGTTGGAGCACGGTGCTGAGCTGTGTGATCCTGGATAGGTTGGTCAACCTTTCTGTGCTCTGGATTACTCCTCTGCAAAACAGCATCTGCCCTGTAGAGCTGTAGTGAGGAGACTGTGAGCTAATACACAGAAAAAGCACGCAACAGCGTCGGAGACGTGGTTAACAGCGTGTCAAGAGGCTTGCCATCATTGCAAGGTGAGTTGATGACAACTGCCTCTCACCCCATGGCTACTGCTCTGCAAATAAGAAGGGGGTGGTCTCTGGCCACTGGGGGGGAAAATCATTTACTGCAAGAACAGAGGTTTCTTTTACATATTTTGAAAATGGAATCGTTCACAGGAAGGGAGAGAAAATGCTGACTTCTCCCAGCCGGCAGCGCCTGGGAGGAGGGGCTTTTAGAGCCAAAGGGACTTTTAGCTGAGTAATAAAGCAATATTCCTCGTGAACACTACCTTCCGTCCTCCTCTCTGTGATTGTAAAACTGTAACAGAATGTTCAAGGTCTCCTAGGGATTTTACAAAAATCACTTGAGGAAGACTGCTCTGGAATCATCAATTTTTAACCAGTGCTTACTGGGCATATTCTAAATAAACGAGGCCTATGGAAGAAGTGTCTAAGGGGTTAGTCCTGAAACTGCAGTATTTTTTCTCCTGGTGTTAGTAATAACCCCCCAGTGTGTGGATTACACCATGCGAGTTACACAAAAAGTGATGATCGTTTTTAAAAATATCTTTCCTCCTAAATGACCAGAAAAAGAAAAATCATGGTGAAAAAAAATGTGAAAAAAGAAACACACACACACGCGCACACACACACACAGAGGAAATTTTAGAATCACTGGTGACTATTAGTAACATCTTAGTGGATGAGAAAGTGTTTTTTTTGTTTTGTTTTGTTTTTTTGTTTTTTTGTTTTAAGCCCCTCCTGCGTGGTGTGGAATCTGAGATTTTTTTTTTAGGCGTTGGGATAAAACTGGTACCACAAGAAATACAAGGAGAAAAAGAGGAAGTTGTTCTATGCCAATACCAGAATCTAGACCGCTTCCTTTTCAGACAGGTGCATCCCACATTGTGAAAAAGGACCAGAATTTTTAAGGTAGGGAGTAGAAGCAAGAAGTGAATATTCCTCAAGAATTGGAAAGTTCAGGTTGACTGTAAAGGCAACAGACACAGCAGCTCACTGGGTCTGGACATACAGAAGGGGACATTCAGACCCTGCTTATAAGGGACATTCAGACCCTGGTCATAAGGGACAGGCCACACCCAGGGAGGTTTGGTACCCTTTGCCAGGAGTCCTTGGCCTGAAGTTTGGCCTCTGCAAACTACCTTTGTGACCTTAGAAAGGTCACGGTCTCCCTGAGCCCTGGTTTCCTAATCTGTAAAATGGGCTAGTGTGCTTCCCCTCTCCGACTCGCAGAGCCTTCTAAGACAATGTATCCATAAAATCCTTTGAACAGTTTGAACAAGGCAAACATAAGGTGTTGTGCTCAGGAGGCACAATTCCAAGCCTTTCCTGTACTGTTTGGACCAAAACATTGTTTCCTTGTCTACATTATTTATCTACATGGCCTTATAGTTGTTTGCGAAGATGAAATAGGCTGCTTCCATGGTGCCTACCCAGAAAGTTCGGTGGCTTAACACTTTGTTAAAGGGCTCTCTCATCTAAAGTCGTGTTTTTAAAAATGAGCACCTGGAACCCTCTTCCACAGCCAGAAAGAGGGGGGCCGGAGCTGCCCTGGGGTTTGAACCACCTCACTCACAGTTTACCCCTGACCCACCCACGTGTTGCCTGTTCCCTGGGTGCAATTTAATGGCCTACACTAAACACGCTTGATAAACGGATCAAGAAGTTGAACACATCCTCATCTAGTACCCCAGCCCTGACCCCATTCCGTAGGTCTCTGGCCACGAATACGTGATGCCTCCTTGGAACAGGGTTCAGGCCTATCCGAGGGCCCACGCCCACTTGTTGTTCCACAGGAAACTTGGAGCCAGGCCAGGGCTCTGGCCAAATAACTGCGATGCCAGAACTGGTTAATCACAGCCCCCCACCTCCACCCCCACTCCCCACCCCCAGATCGCACCCCCAGGGGCAGGGGGGTGGGCAGTGGGGGTGGGGGTCAGGGACAGGGGCCCCTCCCGGGCTCTGAGCTCCAGGCAGGCGTGCAGGCACTTTCTCTCGCCTGCCTGTCTGGTGAGACAAGTCACCCTTTGGGGCATCAGGAGTCTTTGTTAAATTACTCCATTCTTCGGCTAATTTGGCCGGCTCCCTGGATTTAGGCCACGGTTACTGGTTGGCTTTTTCTGAGCCGGCTTTTGGCACAGGTAGGAAAGGAGGAGGAAAAAAAAAATGGTGTAAGCAAGTTTCGAAATCTTAGATCATTTCATGAATGACTCAGTGTTTCCTTTTGGAAAAGTGCAATAATTGGCTTTCATTAATAACTTAGCTTTGAGAAAAAGTTCTAAATATTGAGGAGCCTTTTGTGCTACCTGAACACAGCCACCTTCCGGATTTTCATTTTTATAGCTTCCAGAGGGATTTCATTCACTTGATAATGTGGGCTCGTTGAAAAATAAACTGTCACATACTTCCTCCTTCAGGCTTCCTGTTCTTTCTGAGAAAAGCATTGGGGTTGTCTCTCTCACTCTCTTTCTTTCCTTTTTTTTTTTTTTCCATTTGAGAAATATTTCAAAACATAATGTATCAAATCAACAGGTTGTACACCTGAAACTGACACAATGTTGTGTGTCAATTATGTCTCCTTAGAGCTGGGAAAAAAAAAAAATTTAATGTATAAAGCTCTTCCTCTCCTTTGACAGACTAGCTACATTCAGCTCAAGCAGTCGGCCCTTTCTCTTCCTAAAATGAGATTCTCATTCGCACAGAATATTTCTCAACGTACGAAGTAGGCAGCTAAATATATTTCAGATATTATCTTTAATCCATTCCAGCACATTTCAATCTTGGAATTAAACAAACGGAGGAACCAAAAAAAAAAAAAAAGAAAAAGAAAAACAAAAAAAAACACAACAACCCAACAGCAACAAAACCCCAAACAAAACCAAAACTCTCTTCCTTTCTGTCTCTCTCTCCACATAAACAATCCTGAGGTTTTTTAACACAGAAGACATCCATTCTTCCGGCATTGGTGCTCTTGACTCCAGCTTCCTAGCTCTAAACCCAGAAGATGTTTCAGATGACTCATTACTGGAATAAATGTTTCTAATGTTAAAGGTATGCAAATAGAGCATAATGGGTGAAGGAAGGCTCTGTGATATGATAAATAACGCTGAGAAGGGGACTGGTCACTGTGGACTCTATTTGCATACAGGCTTATCTTGTTTTTAAAGCAAGAGGGGAAAAAAAAAAAAGAAGAGGAGGAGGAAGGGAAAAATCCTGACTTTCACCACATGCTCTGAAAATACAACTTCATAACAAGGCACAACACTCTGAGCCACGTTAACGAGCAGAGAGTGCTTAGTGTGAAAGACTCCCCAACCCATTAAAAACGTTTTCTAGAATGTAGAAAGCAAACAGGGGACTAGCCTCAGGTCATCTTACTGAGAAAATTGCACAATCAAACTTTTTGTCGCTCCAGTCGGCTGTGTTGGGTCAGGACTGATTCTGTTACAACTCGGGTTTCAGGAGTTGGCCCTGCCTGGGTGGTTGGGCTCATCCCTACCTGGGTCCCAGGCGAGGCGAGGTCCCCAGCCAGCCAGTCCCATTAGAAGACAGAAAGACAAAAGAAAAAAAAAAAAAAAGAGAGAGAGAGAGAGAGAGAGAGAGTCGCCCCACAGTGGATTCTCTCCCTATATATCAAATTACAAACCTTGCAACGTTTTCTACAAGCCAGAGGCACCTGTCGTCATTTTGGAAGGGAAGTTCAAATTGCACACTTTTTTTTTTTTTTTTTTTTACATCTCTATAAACACATACTATCATCCATGGTGTGCTCTGAAAGAAATCACGCTCTCGTGCAATTGCTCACCCATGCAAGGTGGAAATATTTATTTCAAGGAAATAGGATGAGCAAAGTCCATCCTGACTCAGGAGGAGAATGGTTTTAAATAAATACTTCAGAAAATGTCTAAATTAATCCCATGAGGGAGAGTAGGAAGGGGTGGAGGAAGCACATTAGCAGGCAGGTGCCCCCGAAGAAGCCTCAAGCAGGTGTTCACCAGAGCATCTCACTCTGGATCATAGCAAATGTGACATGAGGTCCACTTCTAGTGGCCCATTTGCCGACTTTGAGGTCGGATGTGTTGAGAGAAAGCTGAATTGGGCTGAGAATAGACAAAGTACAAGTGCTGTGAAGATCCATCTCATAGCTTTGGGTGTCTCTATTTTATAAAGTTTGATAATCAACTTTTGGGGCGGAGCACTGTCAAGGCTTCTCCAACAATGTACTCATGGTCAGAATGGAGCAGGTGTCCTATTCTTAGTGAAGTTTGATTCTGAAGTGGAAAGCAAGAGGAGGAGGTCAGGAAACTCAGGTACTGGAGACAGAGGGGGTAGGTGTCTTATTTAATGAGAGCTTGATCCCTTAAGACTGGGATTCAGACATATGTACTTCTGTACTTAAAACATGTCCATGTGTGTTTTTTAAAGAAGTGAATATCCTCTTCTGATATCGAATTCAGGAAGCACAAAAAGCACACAGAGAAATACCAGTTTCCCTCCCGCTGTGGTTATCCAGCCTCCCAGGGCCCTCCCTCCAAGTCACCATGAGGCCCAGAGCTAAGATTTTTTTTTTTTAAGGAGATAAGGACCCTCTCAATTTGGTTTTCCTTTACAATGTGAATATCCCTTTTGTGGTCTTTATTCCTGGATAATATGTCCTAAAATATCTTAAGATACAGAGGGGAAAAAGAGTTTCTTGGGGCCCCTCAGTAGGTTAAGCATCTACCTTTGGCCTAGGTCATGATCCCAGAGTCCTGGGATCAAGTCCCAGGTCAGGCTCCCTGCTCAGTGGGGGTCTACTTCTCCCTTCCCCTCTGTGCTCTCTCTCTCTCTTTCAAGTATATAAATAAAATCTTAAAATAAAAAGTTTCCTGGTATGAGTCTTTACCTGTTAGGGTTTTAATTCAACTGTCAGTGAAACTTTTTTTTTTTCTCAGTTTTCAGAGATATTCTTTACCATTCTGCTGAACCAGAAGGAGCTGTGTGGGGAGGAGGATGGGGCGGTGAGTGGGTGAGCAGGAAGGGGGTCTGTATAGCCTATACCGTTGGTATTTTGCAAATTTTAAAAGAGAAAGGAAACAAGAGATGATTTAACAATCTGACATTATTTTTAACACCTGAGAAACATCAGCACGTTGAACAATCAAATGAAGAAAAGCAGGATACAGCCAAGTACTCGGCCATTTTTTAAAAACTGCAAGGAAAAATAACTATTTTATTTTATTTTTTTTTAATTTTTATTTATTTATGATAATCACAGAGAGAGAGAGAGAGAGAGAGAGAGAGGCAGAGTCACAGGCAGACTCCATGCACCGGGA
Organism: Canis lupus familiaris; assembly: GCF_011100685.1. Lineage (NCBI taxonomy): Eukaryota > Metazoa > Chordata > Mammalia > Carnivora > Canidae > Canis > Canis lupus. The sequence continues at coordinate 40,120,660 of NC_049245.1, read as the reverse complement.
GCCTGACGTGGGATTCGATCCCGGGTCTCCAGGATCGCGCCCTGGGCCAAAGGCAGGCGCCAAACCGCTGCGCCACCCAGGGATCCCAAATAAATAAATATAAATAAAAATAAAAACTGCAAGGAAACACACCAACGTAGGAACCGGGGCTGTTGCTGAATGTTTAGGTGTTAACTTGAAGGGTGCTTTTCTGACGTTTTTAAAATTTTCTACAAAGAACAGGGGCGCCTGGGTGGCTCAGTCGGTTGGGCTTCCAACTCTTGATCTTGGCTCAGGTCATGATCTCGGCTCAGGTCATGATCTCAAGGTCGTGAGATTGAGCCCCAAGTCAGATTCCACACTCAGCACAGAGATGCTGAAGATTCTCTTTCTCTCTCTCTCCTTCTGCCCCTCCCCCCTCAGCTTGTGCTCTCTCTCTTAAAAAAAAAAAAAAAATTCTACAATGAACAGTAAGGCTTCTAATCATAAAAATAAAGAAGTATTTTTAAAGGATTGTCCACTGCATACTAGAGTGTACCCTGTAGTCTTTCCTAAGTGCTACTGCAAAGTTTCGGAGCGCTTGTATTTAAAATAAGGCAGGTACACAGACCTAATGATATTCTCTTAGCTCATTGTGGAGTTATCCTGAATAACTCTGATTCATCTACTGGGGCTTCTACTATATTCTATTTACATGTGTTCAACACACATTTACATATAGATTAATCATAGATCTCATTTTCGTGTCTATCCCCACAGTTTGGAAGACGCTGTTTTTAACACTATGCAGGACACTCTGTATCAGGTCAATAAATATAAATTTGAATATTCAGGAGCTGATCAGTTTTTTTTTTTAAAGGGCTGGTCCCGACCCCTCCAATAAGCCTGAGCATAGATGACAGACATTTTACCTAGTATTCTATTTTTTATTTATTTTTAATTTTTATTTATTTATGATAGTCACACAGAGAGAGAGAGAGAGAGACAGAGACACAGGCAGAGGGAGAAGCAGGCTCCATGCACCGGGAGCCTGATGTGGGATTCGATCCCGGGTCTCCAGGATCGCGCCCTGGGCCAAAGGCAGGCGCCAAACCTGCTGCGCCACCCAGGGATCCCCCTTACCTAGTATTCTATAAAGACTCCTGGTAGTAGCTTCTTGGCTTGATCAGCTTAATGATTCATTTATACTTGCAATGTTATTTTTCAGCTGTATGCCTCTGTGTGCTTAAAGTAAAAAGGACAAAAATAAGTTTGAGGGGAAAAAAACAATTTAATTGCTTTCAAATGTTCCAATAAACTCAAACCCATATATTCTTGCTCAAGAATTTCCTTGCCAGATTATTACACACTTGCTTGCCAACTCTCTAGCTTTCTCTTCTTTTCCTAATCTTTGGAACTATAGAAGATATTAAGTGCCGTTGGCTGGTTGGAAAATGTAAATATATATATTCTCAAAAGACTTAAACATTCAAATGTCACAGGAAAGATTAAAAAGACAATCAGATCTCTGCACTTAAGAAGCCTGAACAAGTTTAAGAATCAGAAAATAACAAAACAGTCTTAGGCCCCAAGAAGAAAGAAGTGTTTTGTTTTGTGTTTTCACATTCATGTTTAAATAACCCTTCTGTTATCTTCAACTGTAGTTCCTACTGAGAACGTCCCAACAAACGGCTAGTCTCTATGACTAAGGAAATACTCCAACTAATGATCCACTGATAGGCAACGAAATATCAACAAGGCCAGGAGGGCTTGAAGGTTACTATCTAACAGACTGGTGGCACCAAGCAGTGGGCTCAGCTAGATGAGGAGGTAGCAGCGGCTGTACCCAGACCATCGCACATTTGCTAAGATTATTTCGGTCCATGGGACACCTCCAGGTGGGCACCATTCATCTGGGTTCTCTGTAAACAGGATACAATGGGAAATACTGTGAATAGTGGGTGCCTGTATTCAGAGTCAAAGCTTTGAATTATTACTGGCTAAAATTCTAGCATTTCTCTGATGTATTTACAGTGTTTTGCTTCATACCGGGAAACTAAGAAAGACACAAAATCTTTAATAACTTGGAAAAGTAAAGAGGAAGGCAGGAACGGTTTTCTAATGTACAGAAATGGAAGGGGGCAAAATTTTTTAGAGTGAGTTCAGATCTCTTTTTTTCACAAGCATAATTCTTACTTAGATATGAATGCCGTCCTCCAAATATTAATAAAAACAATTTTATTTCTATCTTGATTTCTTTGAAACGGACAGAAGAATCAGCTTTTTGGGTTTGGGATAATATTTTTACAATGTGTTGTTTTTATACACTTTCTTTAAAAATAAAAAAGATTTTATTTTTAAGTAATCTCTATATCCAATATGGGGCTTGAACTCACAACTCCAAGGTCAAGATTCATGTGCCCCCTTGGCTGAGTCAGTCAGGTGCCCCGATAAACTTTCCTTTTTTTTTAATTTTTAATTTTTTAAAAAGGATTTTATTATTTTAGAGAGAGAGAGTATACAATCAGGGGGAAGGAGAGAGACAAGCAGACTCCACGCTGAGCATGAAGCCTGAGGCCAGGCCTGACCCCATGACCCAGATATCACAACCTCAGCTGAAATCAAGAGTAGGAGGCTCAATTGACTGAGCTACCCAGGGACCCCTATAAACTTTATTTTCAAGAAAAAAAAGATATGACATCTTCCAGGTCTCCCAAAAGACTATATCATAGTCACAGGGCACTTTTTATGTCTCTAATAGTTGTGATATGAAGAGGGAATAGAGAAACTGAGTTAGGGATAAAGTCAAACTGAGCTCTTACATGACCCAAGAATCCCAAAAGGCCATAAGTCAATTTAGTTTAAGCCAGTGTCCTTGGCTCTGGATTCAACTTGACATATCTGTTAAAGTACATTAATTTTAAAATACATTTTTCATCGTAATTACCATGTTAAGTGTTACTAGAAATTCATTACTCTCTGGGACCAGAAGCCAAGGCTTTTGTTCTTAACAGAACCCATCAGCGGTTGGCTTACCCTGCTAAACAACATCAGACGTTCTCAAGCGCCAGAGGATGTCTTCAGAAGAAATAAAATGGGCCTTCTTTGCTCCCCCTTAGACTCCTGAGAAGGCAGGTTTGCCACTGAAGCAAACACTTGCTTTCTTCTTGGGATATAAGACTATGGGCTTTTCTTCTCCATTCTCTCACTTACAGTTAGGGTACTTAATTAGAAACCAAATATAAATCTCTCAACCTGCTGGTCAATGAGCAGAAGCATTCTTTGAAAAGGCCTAGTTCAAGGAAGAGAAGACTGAAAGAGAAAAAAAATGGAACAATGCCTCATTGAACAGATTTTGAGGATCCCTCAAGGGACAAAAACCAGGTTTTCCCCAAATGGTGTTTTTTAAGTATCTGTCAAATCTCTCATTCACCTGCTTAGGATTCTTTTACATTTCTTCAAAACCTCTGGAGCTCAAAGTAAATAATCATTACAATCCTTAAGTCCAATGTTAACAAGGAGAACGTTTCCCAAGAATTTGACATTTCAATTAAGATTGCAATGTCGCCCCTGCCTTTTCAGAGATGATCAAATGTATCACATCGGAAAACCGTGTAATCTTGTTTGGAAATCTTCCTCATGCTCTTGCATCCTGTGTTGAGTTCTGCCAGAAAACTTTAATACAAATCAGAAACTTAATTTAAGTAATTGCTACTAAAAAAGAAACTTCTGGCCCAGTACTGGGAGTCTTTTGACTATTAATAACCAAGAGAATTGTATTTTCAAGTTGGTGAAGTGCTCATTTATTCTGCTCCCGGCTGTGATCTCTGTATAGACAGGGTGTCTGGGAAGCCTGGAGACAAAAAAGAATATGCATAATGCTATTGTGGACATCTTCAATCTGCAAAAATCAGAATACAATAGGGTATGATAAAATAAACTAGAATGAAAGCAGAACAAAGGAAATGGTTAATGTAAATTCAATAACATTGTCTCGGGTTCCAGACTTTCTGGAACTCCCCTGTGAGAACCTGTGGGGTGTGTTGAGCCAATGAGTAGCTGGCTGAAATGGGAAACTCCACTGCAGGAAGAGCTGCTTTTCTGATGCTGCTAATTAAGGAATGTGGAACCCTTCCTTCTGAGTCAGCTTGGTGGTATGTGGAGCTCTGTGCTGCTTGCTGCTTACATGATTATTGCATGAAACTTTGGAAGTAAAACCAGAGTATCTTGCCACTTAACATTTAAGAGGCTAGAGGTGGGGTGTGTGTGTGTGTGTGTGTGTGTGTTTAAATGGTTCCTAATCTTTAAAATGGTCCGTGGCAGCTGGGCTTTTTATCAGCCGATCATATTTACAGCATAGTCTCAGATGGCAGGGTGCTATCCCAGAGAGAGGATTTGGACCATTTATGAGCTCACGTTAAGGTACACAGGCTTATCACAGCATTCTGGGGATTCACTACTATTACACAGCAATAAAAACATCTCTGCGGACTGTCAGCTCTTCGGATTTTTAATGCCTTTTTCCTAAAAGAAGGCATATCGTAGAAAATAATCCGAGAAACACGGGAGGTAAACAAAGGTCATACGTATCCCATTATCAGAAAACTACGACTTAAAACTTTTTAATAAGCATTTTGCAATGATGTAAAGGTGGAGAGGATAGTAAAACGAACCACCCCCATACCCAACACCCAGTTTTGCAATTTCAAGTTAACCACATTGCTTCAATTCTCCCGTTTTTAAAATCTGCTCAAGTATTATAAACTCTAACATGTCATTCTCCTCCTATATGTTTCAGGATATAGCTCTTATAAATATATATATTTATATATATAAGATATATATCTTTATAGCTCTTATAAGTATATTTATATAGATTTAATATATTAAATATAATACATTAAATTTTAATGAAATAAAATTTAATTAAAAATTAAATATATTAAATATAATATATAATATATATATCAAATATATATATATATCCTTTACCCCCCCAAACATCCCTCAGTGCCTTTATCACAGCAGTTGAATTAAGAGTAAGTTCCTGCTATCACACAACACCCAGTCCCTACTAAAATGTCCCTTGATAAGAAAACCAAGGTAAACAATTCTACGTATACCTATATCTCCCCTTTTTGCTTACGAATACGAAGATTTCTGGCTTCTTAACAACGTGATTTTTGTGTCTTGATTTTTCCATTTGCCCATTAAAGCTATTTCCCAATGGCATATTTTCAAAACTTGGAAATTTCGAAACGGCCTTGTGCGCAAGAGCAGGAGATCACTTTGGAAGATGAACCACGTCTTTATTTGTGCGCTCCCCTGCACACACGGAGCGAGTGTTAGTGTAAAGCCCGCTGCCACGAAGATCTTTGCTCTCAAGACCTTTTCCTTTATTAGGGCTATTTCCTTAGGACAGGTTCCAGGAGGGGTCCGGCTGCACCCAAATGTATGAACATTTGTAAGGCCCTTGACTCGCCTCGCTGAGCTGTTTACAAAAGGACTGTACCAATTTACACTTCCACTTACAAAGGATGAGAGAGCCTCTATTAAAATGCTTAAAGGCAGTGCTTCTGCGAGCTCTTATAAATCACTGGCTGAGGCTGGCTTATGTTTGTCATATGGTCACAGCCGTCACAAAATAAATAAATACCCATTTTCTATAGCTGTAAAAACACGGCCTGCGCACACTGCCAAACAACCACAGACTAACTTTGATTAAACGAGGAAACCGGTCTACTTGTTGAAAATGTGGTAATGAGATAGTTTCCACCCAGACGGGAAGCCCAGTTCTGGCGGGGGAGGGGCGCCTGCATTTCTTCTGCTCCCTCTGCCCACCAGGAAGGTAGGATCAGGTCAGCAGCTCGGCCTTTACTTTCCCTCCTCCCCCCTCCTCCTCCCCCTCCTCCCCCTCCTCCTCTTCCTCCTCCTCCTCCTTCTTCTTCATTTAAATTTTTTTTTTTTTTTTTTTTTAAAGCTGAGTATCTTATCTGTGTCTCTACGGCTGGGTAGATGAGGCTGAAATACTGGTGAAAACTAGCAGAAACTTCTGGTGGCAGGCGCTTCCTGTCAGTGCAGCCCCACAGCACTGGGGGACCGGGGATTAGGGGCAGAGCCATTTTAGCTTGGTCCAAATTCTACTTTGTTTCCTTGGGGACACGTTGTTCTGATTTGTTGACTTCCAATAAAAAGCGCCTCAGAAAGGGCTCATGCCTGTGCCTAGCCTTCTCATTTTCTTTAAAGAATAATAGAGCATGTCAGTGACAAATCCTTGTAGAAAATTCGATTGTATTGGTTTGGAGAAATTTATGTGACAGTTTTGGGTGTTTTTTTTTTTTTTTTTTTTTTTTTGAGGCAGGGAGAAAGAAAAACTATCTCATTCCTCTCGTGTTGTGTTTATGGGGGAGAGAAGAAACCAAGAAGGTAACTTGATCAGAAAATACTTAGCAAGAGGGTCCTTAAAAAAGCCCAGAATCTGAATCTTTAACTCTCTCTCTCTCTCTTTTTTTTTTTTTTTTTTGGAAAAAAGTTCAGGAAAGAGGTTTTACTGATCCTCGTGTACTCCTCACTGTCTTCATCCCACACAATGACGCTGAAATACTTCCTCTGAGCAAGTGGGAACAAACTATAATCTCTTAAAACATTTTTAAGAGGACATGCAGGCTTGGTGTTTGTAAAAATATGTCAACAAAATGTGCTAACCACATTTTTTTGTTGTTGTTGTTGTTGTTTTTTAAAGTTGTCAAAGAAGCCAAAGTGATTAAGTTAAGCTGCAGAGGGCTGTTTTAGAACAAGGGGACGTTTGGAGAGAATAATGACTCAGGTCATTTGGGCTGATGTTTACTGAGTGATCGCAGGGTGCCAGGCCCTGTTTTGAGGTTTGGTTGTGATTAGCTCCTGCAGCCCTCCAGAGTCCCCATGGAGAGGGTGGCAGTGTTACTGTCATTGGACAGGTGAGGCAGACAGGTCAAGTCGGGAGGCTGAGTTTGCCAGCAGCTGAGCGGGGGAGGCAGGGGTTTGGGTCCAGGCAGGCTCTAAAGACCATGTTTGACTCAGGTCTGGTTTCTGAGAAAGCCTGCAGGTTCGTTTTGGGAGCTGCTGAGCCCCAGCCCATCAGCTGAAGGTGAAGTGGTGAGGGAGCTGGCTTTGGATCCTCTATGCCACCGAGCCCCGGGGCAGCCGTTTCCGATCTTCAGTCTAGATCCAGGAGTTCTTTTCTTTTTTTTAATAATAAATTTATTTTTCATTGGTGTTCAATTTGCCAACATACAGAATAACACCCAGTGCTCATCCCATCAAGTGCCCCCCTCAGTGCTAGACCCAGGAGTTCTTGATCACTCTACACACCTATCAGGAGTGTGACCTTAGATCTCCTCTCCAGTATTTCCCTCAAATCCCAGCATCCTGTTTGAGGGTGTGGCTGGAGGGGGCACACCTATGGTCAGGGAGACAGGGGCTCATCTGCCCACATCCTTCCCTGTGGCCACTCACCTCTGACTTTCTCCTGCAGGCACCTCTCCAGTCTCGCTTGACCTCCTGTTTGGGGAAGATGCCCAAGGAGCCCCGCAAGGCAGGTATCTCCCAGCTTCCGTGAGGATCGCTTGGATCGAGGTATCTTTCTTCAAAGAGTTCCATTTGCTTTGTCTACGTTGGGTGGTCTCGCATTGATGATCGAGAGCTGCTCAGGTTCTGGAGTGGACAGACTTGGGCCCAGCTCTCACAGTCTCTCACTTCATGTAAGCTTCTTTTCTCCAACCCAGATTAGGACCCTGGCAACCCAGAATAAGAGTCCTGCAGTGGTGGAGAAGAGACCGTGGCAATAGTGTTTTTTGCTTTTAAGATTTTATTTTATTTATTTATTCATGAGAGAGAGGCACAGAGAGAGGCAGAGACACAGGCAGAGGGAGAAGCAGGCTACCTGCGGGGAGCCCAATGTGGGACTCGATCTTGGGACTTCAGGATCACGACCTGAGCCAAAGGCAGACGCTCAACCAGCGAGCCACTCAGGTGCCCCAATGATACTAGTGTGTCCTGATTGAATGCTCACTATGTGCCAAATTCTCCCCAAAGCATTTTACTAGTGAGGATTTATTTATTCCTCCAAATATACCTGTCAGTGAGTGCTCTTACCTCCATCTATGGGGGTGAGGGTGGGGGTGGAGAGAGCTCCAGTGAGGTGGCAAGGGCAACAGCTGAGCAGCCTAGGATCTTGTTTTTAACCTGGAAACCTTTTTTTAAGAGCTCGGGCCTTCACTCACTACCGTGTCAACACTGGGAGGTACAGCTTCTAATCTGGGCAATCGGGGTGGGGGCTGGGGTATCCATTCTGCCTGGCATCCAGAAAGGGTGCGAATAATGTGCTCGGCCCATGATAAGTTCTTAATCAATGATCGCTATTATTATTCTCTATTCTCCTGAGGCCAAAGTCAACCACATAGTACAAAAAAAGAAAATGTACCAAAAAAAAAAAAAAAAAGAATGGCATGAGTCAGCATGGGCTTTGGAATTTGTTTGGGCTAGAATTCCACTTCATTCTTGTTGTAGAATCCTGAGTAAGTTAAAGAAGTTAGTAAGTCAGGGAGTGAATTAACTTCTGGTGGCTACAGCGGCTACAGTGTCCTCAACCTGCCACAGGAATTTAACTATACGGGTTACCAGGACACGGTAACACAATGATTGGATAGATCAGGTGTGGAGTTAGGACTCAGGCAAGTAGCAGGGGCTCAACAAATTGTTTTCTTTTTCCCTTTTTGTTACTCTTTGTCTCATCTTCTCACTGTTACCATTGTGGCTGTGGTTGTGTTGTTGTTGTGCTGAAAATATGAACACTCTTAAAGATCTGAGTGATTTCAGCAAGGGAGACTATCTGGGTTGTCATTTTAGGGGGACTCTTGGTTTTATCGGTTTATCAGTTTGTTATCAAGACTCTTGAATATCTCAGTCAGGTCATTATTAGTCTGCTTGTACTACTCACCAAGTCTCAGGTTCATTCAGAGTAACATCTGGTCTTTATAGTGCTCAAAATGATGTGTACCTCCTCCATCCTAATTTTCTGACTTGTGTCCTCTTATTCATCCCCACCAGCCACAGCACTGGGCTGGCTTCCTTGCTGTTCCTTGAACCATGGGGCACATGGCTTCGAGGTCTTAGCATGGCAGTCCCTCAGCCAGGAATGCTCTCTCCCCAGAACTTCACATGGCTCCCACTCTCACGCCTTCAGATCTTTACTTGGGAGACTCGACCTGGGAAGTCTTCCCGGACTAGCCTGTTGAACATTACCTCTGGCAACTCCCTCTAATCCCCGGCCCCTTTGCTCCACCCCTCTTTTCTTCTCCATAGCATTTAACATTTAATTTTTTTTCCCCCAAATATTTTATTTAAGTAATCTCTACACCCAAGGTGGGGTTCGAACCTACAACCCTTAGATCAAGAGTTGCATGCTCCACTTGCTGAGCCAGCCAGGTGCCCCAGAGCACTTACCATTTAATATAGTACAATAGTAAGTGTTAACTCCACCAGGATAGGCATCTGGATGGGTTTGGTTTCCTGCTGCATTCCTAGCACCCAGAACAGTGCCTGGTACACAGTAAGTGCTTAATAAATATTTGTTGAGTGAGAAAGTAAATGAATGAGTGAATGGAAGAATCCAGGGAGCATATTTACTTAATTCAATAAAACAGCTGAATATTGGGATACTTTCCTGGGTGCCAGCCAATGTGCCGTGATATGGAGGAAACGGACCTTACCTCTGAGGTTTCAGACAAACACGCACAGCCAGGGCTAGGCATAGCCCAGCAAATGTCATAAAGGAGATGTTGAACAAAGAGAGTGACTGAATAAAGAGCTTGGTGGCATTTGGAGTGGACCATGGGGGATGGGTAGGATGGCTACAGATTGATTTTCGGACATATGTGGCATGTGGGTTTGGGGAGGTTCAAAATGAAGGTGGGACAGGCAGTGGGCACAGAGCAAGGAGATGGGTAAGTAGAGAATAGTTCGTTAAAAAGCAGTATATAAAAATACTAAGTATTTTATTACATTTTTTTTTTGTATCTCAGGGTATTTATTTATTTATTTATTAAAGATTTTATTTATTTATTCATGAGAGAGTGGCAGAGACACAGGCAGAGAGAGAAGCAGGCTCCATGCAGGGAGCCCGATGAGGACTCGATCCCAGGACCCCCGATTAAACGCCTTGGGCCTAAGGCAGGCGCTCAACCACTGAGCCACCCAGGGATCCCTCGCAGGATCTTTAATATAGTTTGGAATTCTATGTGAATAGGCAGCTAATTTTTAGTTATACAGGTCAAATTTGCATATGTTTTCATGTTAAAAAATAAAATATTTAGCTGCCGGGACATTTGGGTGGCTCAGCTGGTTAAGCCTCTGCCTGCCGCTCAGGTCATGGTCTCAGGGTCCTGGGATCGAGCCCCGAGCTGGGGCTCTCTGTTCAGCGGGGAGCCTGCTTCTCCCTCTCCCTCTGTGTGCTCTCTCTCTAAATTAAATAAATAAAATCTTTAAAAATAAATAAATAAATAAACACATACATACATACAATCTTAAAAAAAATTTAGCTACCAGTAAAGGGTCCTGCATCCTTGCCCATATTTGAGAATTAACCAACTTTTATTCATGCCTTTGCATATGTTTTTCTTATTTATTTATTGAGATACGATTGACATGTAACGTATTAGTTTCAGTTGTACAATATAATCATTCAATATTTGTATATATTGTTAAATGATCGGCCTATATATGCCTTATGGTCTGTGTGTAGTATAAACGTGTATGTGTGTATTATATATTATATACATATATGTATTATGTACCTATACGTATATTTTCTTTATAAAGTATATTATTGCGTAAGTGTGTTTCAGCAAAAATGGCATACCTTGTGTGGCTTTATGTATTTATTTACTCCACAATGTCTTGTCTTGATGATCTAGCCATGTGAGCACATGTGACACCACTTCATTCTTTCCACCCGCTTTCTATATTCTTCTATTTCAATATCATGGTTTATGTGGCCAGTTTCCTCTTGATGAACAGGTAGCTCATGGCTTACTTTTCACTATTTTTTTTTTTTTTTTTTACTTTTCACTATTATACACAATGCTGCAATGAATATCCTTGTGTACGCTTCTTTGAGTCCCTAAGTGATTATTTCTTTAGGGTAGTTACGATAATTATAGGCCTATCTATTTTTTCTCATGTTTTAATTTGTTTAATGTCTATTTCTCCATTGAAAATATAAACTCTATGAGGGCAGGAATCCCATTTGTTTTGTACCTCACTCTTTAATTACTACCTAGCCAGTGCCTGAGACAAGGGAGTGGTCAATAAATATTTACGGAATGAATCTGGCTGAAAGGTTGGCTGGGGCCCTTGGTGTCGTTTTGCATCCTAAGAGAGGAAACTATGATTTATTTTGGTACATTGGAGGTTTTCTTTTTTTTTTTTTTTAATTTTTTTTTTAACTTTTATTTATTTATGATAGTCACAGAGAGAGAGAGAGAGGCAGAGACACAGGCAGAGGGAGAAGCAGGCTCCATGCACTGGGAGCCCGACGTGGGATTCGATCCTGGGTCTCCAGGATCGTGCCCCGGGCCAAAGGCAGGCGCCAAACCGCTGCGCCACCCAGGGATCCCCATTGGAGGTTTTCATACAGGGCGGTAGTTGCAGGGCGATGATTATTTGTTGGGGTTGGGGAAAAAGTATTTTAGGCTAGGAAGAAGACAGATACTGGGGCCCGGTTATGAGATTATGACACAGATCAGAAGGAAACCCAAAACAGGATGGTAGGAATAGAAAGGGGAAGGTGCGTTTGGGAGCTACTGGATGATAGGATCTGCGAGATTGATTAACTGATTAGCTCTGAGGGGCTGTGTAAAGAAAAGCATATGGAAATTGGAGACTGAGTCTAGGACATATTCATTTCACAAACGTTTATTACCTCCCAGCTCTGTGCAAAAAGCACTCTGCTGATTGCTGTTGGGATGTAAATTTGCAGGATCTTTCTTCCCTACCTTCAAAGAAGATTTGGAGTCCACTGGGGATGATGGAGGGCGACTAAGCAGGTACACCAAGAATGCCAGGGAGTGACTAGGGTGGGAGGGGCTAGCCCCAGGGCAGGCAAGTGAAATATTGTTGTTCCAGAATGGGGAGGGGGCGGGGAGGAGAATGCTGGGTGAGGATGTTTCAACCCTGCCCCAGAGTCACACAGGGCTGACTGGTGAACATTCAGGAAATAGGATGTGCGAGAAATGTGCACCGGTATAGATTTTTTTTAGAAGTAAGGAAATTTAGATCGCTGACAGAGCTGGGCTTTGACATAGGCTTCAGGTGTAGTGTGGAAGGTGGGGAAACCAACTGTTAGCTGTGTGATCTCAGGCAGGCTGCTTCACCATCCTGAGCCTCAGTTGACTCTTTTTATTTTTATTTTTTATTTTTTTAGTTGACTCTTTTTAAAGAAAAGGCAGTAATAACTACAGGGGTGAAGACTGGGAAGATTATGGGTAGTCCCATGCCAGTCCTGCTTCTCAGGGACACTCTGTATCTTGGATTCGATCATGCCCTCCACGCAGGAGAGGAAGTAGAGGAATGGTCGTGTCCTCCCATTTGCCAGATCTTCTTTGTTTAACCAGGATGCGATCTCGCAGGAGATAGTTTCTCAAGGAAGAAACACTCACTTGAAGTTCGGTGGGTTGGTTTCACTTGCATTTCTTTCCAGTGGCATCCCAGTGTTCGTGGGATAAAACCCAAAGTCGTTGAGCACCCCCTGCCCAAATGCTGCCTGCCACATTATCAGGGATTTTGGTTTTTATTCTAAGAGACATGGGGAGTTTTAGGCAGGGCCCTGATGTAATCAGGTTTGACTTTTGAAAAGATCAATGTGACTTTTGAAAAGATCGATGTGACAGAGATGTGATTGTCTGCATTTCTGCTGCAATGGTAGCTCTGTAAATAGAGTCTGCTTTCCTTCCAGTGGTGTCCCCGGCCTGTGGCAAACAATGCCAGACACATGCTATTGGTTGGGATGCATATGTGACCTCTCTGCATTTACAGCAAGTCTAAAAATAGCCATTGTGTTACTAGGAAGATATAATGAGATAATGGATGTAAAGTGCCTGGCCCATAGTATCTATTTACTCATTTCTCATCCAGTATTTAATGAGCATCTACTATATGCCAGGCATGGTTCAAGGTCCTGGGGGTACACCGGTGAGGTATGAGGGTGAGGCATGGCCAGGTCTACACAGTAAAGGTAGCTGCTGCTCATTGCCTGTGGGCCTGGGGAGAGCTACTTAATCTCTGCCCAGGCTCTTCCTCTAACAAATAGCAAAATATAAACCCTACCTCACAGGGTCATTAAGGGGATTAAACGAGCTACAAAGTGAAAAGCACACATTGGGAACTCAATAAATGTTAGCGTGCATCAGCTAGCCTCTCGGCACACTGGTCCTGCTTTTGCCATGAGATCTTTCTGAAATATTGGTGCTCGAGTCCACATGACCCATCCCGAGGCAGAGAAATGTGGGAGGCATCCCTGAGTGTGTATTTGGACAGGTCCCTGCTCTTAATGGATCGAACAGTCTGATTCAGACCAAAAAAGAAAAAGAAAAATAAATTTTCAACTAACTACACAGACAATTCACTGGAACATTTGTCTCATCCAGAAAGGAGAGATGGAAGGAAGTGAGGACAAGGACTCTGTGCACTCTTCCCAGCAAAATGCAGAACCTTGGGTTTTAGGACTCACGTAAATGTCATTAGGGGAGCTGAGGCTGAGGCTAGAGTACCTGGTCTCCTCAAAGACAGTCCTACGCAAAAGGAGAGCCCTTGGTGGAGTTGATTACTCAGGATCCATGAGAAGAGTCATCAGGGAAACCACCCTTTGCTGTTAAACAACACAGAGCTCCCCTGTGGTTTGACAAGGGCAACCCAGCCATCCAATGGGGCAGGCCTAGTAGGGGTTATAATCTCTATTTTACAGAGGAGGAAACAGCCAAGATCCCACTGGCTGGCCTCAAGACTCAAATCTCAGTTCTCTTCCCACTGGACCTGTCTGCCGCTGGGCTCCGTGTTTGACTATTCTCCCTCTGTATGCATCTGTTGTGAGCTCTGCTGTGGGCAGCCATCTAAGAGATGGAGGAGGCAGTGGGAAATATGTTTTAAGAGTTGAGGCGAGGGGCACCTGGGTGGCCCAGTGGTTGAGTATCTATCTGCCTTTGGCTCAGGTTGTGATCCTGGGGACCTGAGATTGAGTCTCGCCTTGGGCTCCCCATAGGGAGCTTGCTTCTCCCTCTGCCTGTGTCTCTCATGAATAAATAAAATCTTAAAAAAAAAAAAAAAGAGTTGAGAGGCCTGGGTGGAAAATAGATATTTAGGAGGCCTAAACCTCTAGATGGCACTTTGAGCCATTGGGCTGGATGAACTCATCTAGGGAATGAATGGGAAAAAGAAGGTAGAGTACCAGCACTGGGCCTTGGGCTTCAACATCTGGAAATCAGGGAGCATAGAAAGAACCACGAGGGGACTGAGAAGGAGTGTCCAGTGAGGACAGGGGAGGGGTGGGGTTGATGGGGTGCGGGATGGTGCTGATGGTGGAAATCAGTAGAAAGTGGAGTCCGGAGCAAGGGAAATAGTGTTTCACGGACGAGGCAGTGGCCAGCTCTATGAAGCGCTGCAGATGCGGTGAAGAGCATGGGGACATAGAACTGACTGTTTGACATGGCACAACTGGAGCCAACGCCAGCCCCTGCCAGTGTCTTTACCAGGCTCCATCTTCCTTCCCCGTGTGCACTCACTGGACCCCAGGCGCACGGGCCTCCTTGCAGTTCTTCCCCAAGCTTGCCTTTCTTCTGCTCTGAGCCTCTCACCTCCTGCTCTCTGTGTCACTAATGCTTTGCCGCCCAATGTCCCGGGCCTCTCTGCTCCTCAGGGGGACCCGATCTACAACAGCACGCCTCTTGCCCTCTCCAGGGACCCTTATGTTGCAGATATACTCTCTGTGTGGTCTGTCTCCCTCTAAAGGAGCAAAGGCCTCGTTTGTTTTGCTTACTGCAAGTTCTGTCTCCTGTGCCTAGGACGGTGCCAGGCCTCACGGCTCCCCCAGTAGGCTCCCCTCGTAAACAACTGCGTTTACAGCTCCTCAGTGTGTCTCATTTAATTGTCCAGAGTCTTACAGAAAAAATATTTATTATTTATATAAATAATAATTATAGACACTTCCTGGGGTCCTTGGGTGGCTCAGTCAGTTAAGCATCTGCCTTTGGCTCAGGTCATGATCCCAGGGTCCTGGGATGGAGCCACACATCACCAGGAGCCTGTTTCTGCCTCTCCCTCTGTCTGCCACTACCCCCTTGCTTGTGCTTGCTTTCTCTCTCTGTCGAATAAATGAAATCTTAAAAAAAATCTTTTTTTTTTTTTTTTTAAAAAAAAAAAAATCTTAATTATACTTTTTCCAGTTTTATTGAGATATAATTGACATGATACCATACAAGCATAAGGCATATAACATAATGATTTGATATATGTGTATGTTGCCAAATGATTGACAGGTTTAGTTGACATCCATCACCCTGTATAGTTAGAATTTTTTTCCCTGTGATGAGAACTTTCTTTTTTCTTTTTTGTTTTTTTTGATGAGCACTTTCTTTTTTTTTTTTTAATTTTTATTTATTTATGATAGTCACACACACAGAGAGAGAGAGAGAGAGAGAGAGAGGCAGAGACACAGGCAGAGGGAGAAGCAGGCTCCATGCACCGGGAGCCCGACATGGGATTCGATCCCGGGGCTCCAGGATCGTGCCCTGGGCCAAAGGCAGGCGCCGAACCGCTGCGCCACCCAGGGATCCCTGATGAGCACTTTCAAAGTCTTCCTTCTCATCTCATCATCATCACCCCATTTTGTGGATGAGAAAACTGAAATCCAGAGAGATTAAATAAATATTCTAAGGCCAATGCAGCTTTCAGATAGTGGAACTGGAGTAGTTGAGCAACCTCAGTTGGAGAGAAGACTTCCAGGACGATGTCAGAGGGAACCCACCCTCTTTCCCCCTCAAAGGCACAGAGTTTAAATCACTTTCAGGAGGAACAAAAGTTGACTTCTTGAAAGAATGGGAAGGGGGAGCCAGGCAAAGGGAGCCACAGGTCTAAAGGCTCTAGGTCAGAGGGAAGGCCTAGTGGCTGAAGCTTAGAATCCCAGGAAAGGGCTTGCCAAAACTTGAGGCCGCCGAGTTAGGCAGGGGCCAGATCTACAGAGCTGGGGAGGCAAGCTCTGGAGTTTGTTATTTTTTTCCCCCCCGAGGCCATAGGAAGCCATTAAGCTGGGTGGGGACAGAACCTGATTTATACAGTGAAAGATCTCCTGGACTCCGGGTGGAGCTTGTATTAAGGCAGGGCTAGGAAGGAAGAAGCTTGAAGAACCCTTACATACTCCTTTTAATTGGAGGAGACAGTGAGAGAGGTCATGGTGCTGTATTAGAGATGGAGGTAAGTAGACAGAGTTGAGATATACTGAGATAGAAATGAAAGGACTTGATGGATTAAAGGTGTATGTGGGGGGATGGAGCTGAAATATGGTTTGACTTCTGGGTTTTGGCTTGAGGAAGTGGGCGGATGGTAGATGGATCCATTTATTGAGATGAGACGGGGCATCAGGTTTCAACAGACATTAGCTACCTTCCCCTTTGGCCACCTCCCCTTCCGTCTGGAATATCGGAGGAGTGCAGAAAGTTTTCAAGAGGTGCCCCGAAAGTTACGTGACACGTGTACTTTTTAAAGAAAAGTTTACATTTGCAACGTTGAGTGAAGTCAACCTTGGAAAACCAGCCCCAAGATTGGCAGAACACAAAAAGTCGTGCTCCCCGATGGGGGAAGGACCTTGTCGAACTTGCCGACGGGACAAATACAGTTAAAAACAAACTACGCTCTTTGCACCTTATCAAGGTTAATTGATTAACTTAATCAAGTCGCAATTGTGTCTAATCCTCGATTTAAATTGAGCCTTATGCTTGGCCCCTCCCTTTCCAGTTTGCTTGTAAAAACCAGCAGTCTCATCTCTTACAGTATTGTTCTGAGCCAAGTGGACTGGCAACTCCGAGGGAGAGAGTCTCCAGGCCCCTGGGCACTGCCTCCACTTCTGAAAGGTGACTTCTGCAATTTATTTTTATCATATATTACACGATGATGTTTTATGGAGGGCTTCAAATTTCGAGATGACTCGGAGTGGGATCAAGAAACCTGATAGAGAAGAGAGGAGTGTAGCATTCCCTGGACTTGTTGGTGATCCCCACTTAATTTAATGCATTCAGTCGTGTTAAAAGGGCTGTCCCCGTTTCCTTCTCAAATGTCCTTTGTAGTTAGCAAGAGCTGGCAGGTTTGCCTAACTTTTTCATTTTCTTTTCCTGCTGACTCCTCACTTGCAGTTTTCGGGTTTTCCTGCCCTGAACACTGAATTCTTTTTAAGTCGAGTATCTATGTTGGCTCCATTTCAGCTCCAGGGATTTACGTGCAGTTTCCAAACTGTCTTTCTTGTAAGAGTTCCACAGTAACATAAAATAACTTGTGAAATAGGAGGATCATATCGCATTGTTCTTCTAATGAAGGCTAAGTCTCCAAAGATGATCCCAATAAATGTTAAATGTAGCAAATTAGGAGGGCTTTTTGTTTTGTTTTGTTTTGTTATGAGATCTGAGAAGGCTGTGTGTGGCAGGCAGCATCTGGAGAGAAAATCAGAAGTTAGCAGAGGAAGAGGTCTCCTATCACGAGGATTAAATCAGAGATAATAGTGCGATTTTCTAAGCGTACCCTGGGAAATATATCTTAAGGAGGGCTGGTCTGTTTGGATAATTGTGAAAAACGAGGTGTAGCTGATGTTTGTCGCATTAAGGGGAGGCGAAGTGGGGCTTCTTTCCGCCCTTTCTCTGGTTAACATGTGCAGAGCATCAGCTTCCATTCGAAGGGACATTTCTGGTTCTATCCTTTGTTTGTTGCCAGCGTCTCTGCAGCACCTGACTCCTTTAGAGATAGTCTAGCTGGGGGTGATGGCAAAACAGGATTACTCGTGGGTGGAGCTAAGTATCCGTAGACTGACTAACGCTGGGCTTTCAATTTTCATTTCATGGAATAATAAGGAGTTCTGAGCTTTTTACTACAAAACTAAACGTTCCTAGTGTTCTTTACTTTTGGAGTTTCCATTTTTCAGGGTTTTAACTGGGCATGCTTCCCAAGTAAATCTTAAAAGTATGAGTCGTCACATTCTAAGGGGAGAGTGTGTGTCCCACGGACGCCCTTAGCAAATTCATATCACTGTGTGTCCATTTAAAAACACAGTATGTGTTTGTAACCCAGCACTCAGTCACGGGCAGAATTTTTTGCAACGATTTCCCAGTTTTATTGGCACGTCTCCAGGAATAAGGTTCTTTGTAATTCTTTGCTCAAACATAAGGATCACATATAAAACTCTTAGCAGATAGATCAGCTCATACAATTATCTTTCAATTTTAAGAGCTACAACATAATAAGGTTCTTCTTTTGGGGGTGGGGTGGGGTTAGGGTGAGGAGAGAGAAACAGTAACTAACAAACCATAGGATGCTATTATGCTAACAAAGTGGTAGCTTTGTAAGAGCAGAGAGAGAGAGAGAGAAAGCACAACCGTTTTTGCTCAGAAAATAATTCAGTAGCAACAAGGTCTGAGAGCCAGAAGCCTCATTGTTCTTAGTGAGCGATTATTTGTCAAAACATTTGATTGTTTGCCTATCCCCCTCCTGCAAAGTTTGGATTTTTTTTTTCTTTTTGCCCAATTTTGACACTAGAATTTTTAGCTATCAGTGCCATTGTGTTTACAGCATTCAAGGTTTCAGAGTTCAAAGGTTATCCATTAACATGTAGAGCGAGGCTACACCGAATGTGGAGGCTCAACCTGGTTCCACTTGCTCATAGTTTGTTTTGTAGCAATGCTCCAAGTCATTTGTTTTGGTTAAGTTAAATGAAGTTTCTTGTTTGTTGAAGAGCGTCTCTGGGATTGCGTTTTAGGATGTGACTATAGGGGCTTAAAAAATATTTTAAAGAAAGATATTTATCTTCCCTGAGAAAAGGAACCCTGGTGCTGGAAATAGAAATGATCAACATCGGTGTATTTTGAGTGGTTGGGGGGGAAAAAAAAAAAAAGAGAGTTCTGGCCAAAGAATTTACTTCTGGCACTGCTAATTAATTGTAAGTAATTGGTTCACTTCCTTTAAAAAAAAAAGACTAACCAGACCATATGTGGGGTTAGTAGTTATATATAAAATGACAGCAAAGCATCACACTTGGCAAATTCTTCCCCTCTGCTAAGAAGCTGTCTCTCAAATTCCATTTTCGATTGCTCACCGGCAGAGCATGTATATCGCCCTACCCACCCCCCACCCCATTTATTAAATATATACTTTAAGGGCCTTTCTTGATAGGTTTTTAAGTTTTTCCATTTGGGATACACCCATATCCCATAAAAAAAAAAAAAAAAAAAAAAACCAACCCAAAAAAACAAAAAAAACCCTCCACCACTTGGCTGTTTTTGTGTGTTGAGTTGCAGAGCTCTGTTTACATTTGCATTCGTTTGCATTTTGGGGCCAAAAACTTGGTGGTTGTGATTGTTGCTTCCAGGGTTCCTCCTGGGGGGGGGGCCGAGATGGGGGGACACAGGCCCCCCCCTCCCCCGGGGATTTGGGAAGCCTGGTTTCATCCACGTGGGTTTCTAGCAAAGCCAAAGTGGATGCTCGGAACCCGGGCCAAGTTCAGAAATCTCAAGTTATAATAGCGGCGCAAGTCGGGCGCTTTTAGGGAAAAAACAAAAAAAAACAAAACAAAAAAAAAAACCACGACAATTACGGGACAGCTTTAGGAAGGTAGTAATTGAGCCATTTTAATCGCGTCCAGCTCCTCGACCTCGCTCACCCCCGCCCTCGGCGAAAATCCGAAAAACCGTCTGCGCCCGGCCGCCCTCTCACCTGCCCCCAACCGGGTGCAGAGGCGCGGGGCGGGCACGCGGGGGGACCCCCTCCCTCGCCCGGGCACACCTTGCGCGGGAGGCGGGAGGCGGCGGGGCCGGGGCCGGGGCGTGCGTCTGCGCCTGCGCCTGCGCGCCGCCCCCGGGCCCCCTCCCCGCGTACCTGTCCGTGGAACGGCCGGAGCGCGCGCGGGCCACGTTTAGCCGGATGGGGGGGGCGGGGCGGGGCGGGGCGGGGCGGGGGAGGGGGGGGGAGGCGCGCGCGTGCGCGTGCGCGGGCATCGCGGGCCGGAACGCGGGGGCGCGCGCTGGCGTCCCGGAGGCGGAGTCCGCGGCGGTGGGCGGGGCAGGGGCGCGCCTGCGCGGACCACGTGGCCCGGGGGCGGGGCCGAGGGGCGGGGCCGCGCGGCCGGCGGAGGCAGGAGGCGGGGCGTCGCGGAGCGGCGGGGCCGGGGGAGGGCGCAACAGCTGCTCCCTGAGCACTTTCTGACCCAACAGTCCCCCTGCGCCGGACGCGCCGCGCCCCGGCGGCCCTAGGGACCCCCCGCGCCTGCACTGTCCGCGCGCGGACGCGTAGGGGGCGCCCGCGCCTCTGCCCCGTGCGCACCCCCGCCCCGCTCACCTTAGCCCCGCGCCCGAGGTGAGCCCGGCCCCCAAATCCCCGGGCGGGGCGGGTGGGGGCGGGGGGCGCCGTGCGGGGGGCGGTCTCGGCGGCGCGGGGCCCGGGGGATGGCCTCGCCCCGCGCCCGGCGACCCCCGCCGCTTTCGGGGGGCCGGTGCGGGCGCGGAAGCCGGGAGGTGTCCGCACAAAAGGCCGAGAGAAACTCCCCGTCGCCTCCCCTCCCTCCTGCCTTCCCCGCCCCCTCCCCTCCTCATTCAAACCTCGGCTCGCTCGTGTGGTGTCAGTTCAGTCCCGGCCGCCGCCGAGCGAGGAAATGGCCGAGGAGCCGGAGCCGCAGGTAAAGGGGGCGCCGCGCCGCGCCTCGCCCCCCGGGGCCCCGGGAGCCCGCCCCCCCCCGCCCCCGCCCCCGCCCCGGGGACCCCCGCCCGCCGCCCGCCGCCCGCCGCCCGCCGCCCGCCGCCCGCCGGCGCGGCTCCTCTCGGGCGCCCCCTCCGCCGCCGGCCGAGCCCCGGGCGGGCGTCCGAGCGGCGCTCGCATCCCGGGCCCGGGGGCGGGGGCGGGGGCGGGGGCGGCCGCTCTGCGCGGGCTGCGGGGCGCGGGGCTGCGGGGCGCGGGCGGGCGGGCGCTGCCCCGGGAAAGTTGGGCGGCTCCCGGGGTGTGCCGGCCGGGCCCCCCGCGAGCGCCCGGGAGGGGCCGGGGCAACTTGGGAGCAGCCAAAACAATGCGCCCTAACAGGCGTCCCCCGCAAACAATGGCCGGGACCGTCCCCACGGGCCGGGCGGAGGGCGCGTCTACGGGGCCGGGGGAGGGGCCTGGCGCCGCCGCGGCCCCCCCCGCGCCCCCGCGCCCCCCGCGCCCCCCGCGCCCCCGCGCCCGGCCCGGCTCCCCGGGTCCTGCCCATCCCCGAGCCGGCGGCGCACGGGCTGCGTTCCCTGGAGGTGTGTGTGTGTGTGTGTGTGTGTGTGTGTGTGTGGACAAGGTGCTTTCTTTTCTTCCCTTTTTTTTTTTTTCTCCTCCCTCCCTACCCCCCCCCCTTTAATTTTAAAGATTTTTTGAAACTTTTTAAATGGCCCTTAAACGCTTAGAAGAATATCTTTACACCTCGCTTCCAGTCGGAGTCCCAGAGCCAGCTGGAGGCAGAACTCGTAACTCTAAAGGGCAGGCAGGATTGAACTGTTCCCTATAAGTGTTTCTTTCTTTCTTTTCTTTTTTTCTCTCTCTCTCTCTTTTTTTTTTTTTTAAAAGGGAAGTTTCTGCCAGGAGGCGCTGAGTGGCGAAACCGCGCAGTTTCAGATGTAGAGCCCTCTTCTCTTGCTTTGGCCCCAAAATGCGAGCGGCACGGGCCGGGGAGGGGGGAGGAGGGCGCTGCCGGGGGCCCCCCGAGGCCGGGCTGGGGGCGGCCTGGGCGGTGCTGCCCGGTGGGGGCCTGGCCTGGCCCGGGGGGTGGCTCCGGCCCGTACCTGCGCGCGGGGATCGGGACCCACACGTCCAGCTCCCGGGCTAGAACCCACATTTTTGGGATTCAGGGAAGGGCCACCGAGGACGGGAAGCCGCATTCTTGGGCGGGTGGGATGGGGGTGGGGAGGGGTGGGCAGGCGGGGACTTCTCCTAAAGGTTTAGTTACAGGAACAGGAAAGAGCCACCAGTGGCCACTTCTGGGACCCCAGTAGTCTGCTCACACTTGGGACTAGTAGAAAGTTTTATTTTATTTTTGTCTCTCTCCTCCACCCCCCCCCCCCCACACCCACCTCCCAGGAAGAGAATAGTCACTTTAGAGTTTAAGGCCTTTGGTGTGTTCCTCTTTGAAATTCCTTGAGCCTCAATTTATCTTTCTGAATCAGCCTATAGGGCTCGAAGCATTGGCACAAACATTCCTAAATGTGTATCACACGCAAAGGGCTGTTGCAGTGGTCCTCTGGCCAGTTTGGGGGTCCCGTAGTAGTGACCACTACATGCTACATGCTAGCTGGTTTCCCAGCTTTCTGGATCGTTTGGAACCATTAAGCTGTATGTTTTAAGAAGCCTAGGTCTGATTTAGTTCAGGTTGATTCAATTATGTCTTCATCGCTTTTGAGTTGGTTGAATGAGTTGACATGAGATTAAGCTCAACAAAAGAAAAGGCAGGGTAACAACAGCTGCCGGCCAGGCCTGGCGACTAGGTAGGGGTCTTGGGAGGCCTTGCACCTTCTCTTTTGTATGTGTTAAGGAGTACATTTAAAAATGTTCTTTTTACTGTACTCTTCCCCGCCCCCTCCCCCATGGATGGATGCCTTGATTGATATCAAATAAGACTTAAAATACTAAGTTTTATAATACTTTGGGAATGAATAATCCGTAGAGTTTCCTAAAAAGCCTGTGGTGTCTGCAGTGACAAGTGCAGAGTAATAATCTAATTGCTTTTTGTCTGAAAAATACAGCAGTCCGACCACTAGCTTGTGCTTGCTTAGTTAATGTGTGCTAAGAACTTTTAAGGTGTGTCCTTAATGGTAGATGACTTTTTCTGAGAAGTCATGTTTATTTTAGATACTGTTTTTTGTTCAGTATCCCAAAGACTATAGTAGAGTGTGTGTTGTGTGTGTGTGTGTGTGTGTGTGTGTGTTTAATCCTGGTGTTTTAGTGAAGTCAAACCCCTCCCACCCCAAATTGCTGCCATTTTTTTTCATCAGTTATATAAGTATTAAATTCAAGAGGCAGAGAGACTTATTTAAAAACCCTGTTGTCAGTAGCTACAGCACAAGTTTACAATTTATTTGGCTTGTTTGTTGGAATAGGGCTAATAATCTGATTGTTTGGAATCTTAATTATTTGGTATGAAGAGGAAAGCTGCTCCTTTAGACTCCACACAGGTTTGCACGCTGGAGGAGGAAGTGGGGGAGGATTATGACTTTTCCAGGTGAAGGACACATACTTTTCTTTAGTGTCCAACTTCATTCAGTCCTTTTATCTTCACAGCACCGTCTAACACTTTGCAGTTTGACCTTTGCTGTTTTTAATAACTTGTAAGATCGAAGTTTAGCAGTTGTCTTGGGTTCATATTATTCCCTTTCACTTCCTAATCAAAAAAAGGAACTAATACACCACTTTGATAAAATTTGTAGAAAATACTGCTCCCCCTCACCTTGAAGAATCTATTTAGATAAAGCTTGCCGTTTTTTGTTTTTTTTTTTTTTCCCAGGTAGTTGAGGGGAAGAGGAGGGAGGAAGGAGGAGGGTTTGACTTTGCCTTTACTTTTAAGGTGGAGGTAGATTTGCATTCTCTTTGTAAGCCTCCATTTTTGGCAGAGGAACTTCTGGGAGGAATAGCAGCCCCTGGTTCCCTTCCAGTGGACCTTTAAAGAGGAAATCAGAAAATAAGACTTCATCATCAAGTCACTTACAAACTGATGAAATCATTAAAGAATATAATGGCCTGGCAACGACGGAGTCCCTCTCTCCTCATCTCAGATAATCACTTTTCTCTCTTTTAACAACATTTATGATGAAATGGCATGTTTTTGCCACAGCAGGGCTGCCTTTTCCCAACCCTGGAGCACTCTTAATTCTGAGACGCTTGATTAGAGCCTCAGGGGTCCCAAAAGATGTGCTGTTTTCCCACTTTATAAAATCACATTCTTTTCTCACAGTTGTCACAAACATGATCTTGGTGGATAAGAACTTTGGAGTAGTTTTAATGACTCTTGACTGTCTACTATCTCTACTTGAAGGGAAAAAAAAAAAGATACTTCTTTCTGACGCTTGTAGGATTGTAAATGATTGGACCTTTTTTATGTTTCACGTGAAGCTTTGTTTCCATTTGCTCAAAGACAATTTCAGTTGAGAGTGTTCCATCTCACATATGCCAGTGTGGCCTGTGTGTAAGGGTTTTTGAGGTTGTTGGGGATGACTTATTTTAAATGGTTCATTGCTAATTTCCTATTTGAGTTTAACCCCGTAGCAGTATGTTTAGTAAATGAATTGGAAAGTTGAAGCCAAAGTCCTGAACAATGGCTATATATTTTCAGGCTTTAGAGTTGTACAGTAGGAACGAGAAATCTGAGAGCATTGTATAAGCTGAGGACTATTCCACTAGAATAAAAAAAAGTGTAATGAGATTTTAATTTAAACGACTACCTCTGGAACATACAGAACAGTTTCCACGTTAACTGAGGTGTTAGAAAGAAAAACCTGGAAGGTGTTTGTTTACAGGACAGCTACCCAGCAGAAACTAAAGAAATCTCGTCCCAATCACATGAAACGCTTTAAATAGTGAAAGGTTTAGTTACAGCATGTAGACTACGCCTGAGTCTGTGGTGGGATGTCGATCTGTACACCTCATTTCCAGATTTTGTAGGGGGAGGGGTGTTAACCGGTGTAGATGCACGTGGAAGAAAGAAGGATTGACACAAAGACAGCAGGAAATTTCTGAAATTTGGGAGAGGGAAGCTTGATCGTTATAACCAAATGGCCTCCCTTGGAGGGCAGTGTAAAAAAACTTACTAAGTTTGTTGGCTTTTTAAGGAAGACGGTGATCTGGATTATTTTTCTCTAGCCGATCATCTAGTTAGGCAAATTTGCCAGTGGTGTGTGGGGCACAGGATTTTGAATTGAGACCATGAGAGCAGATAGAAATCTGATTTTGAGGAAGTGGGACAGGGACCATCCTTTCCTAAAATCTGCCGTTTGTGATGAGCAAGCTCAATTCCTGTATAAAGCTATCTTCCAAATAAACAGTGGGGCAGCCCCTGTCATCCAGCTGCCACCACAAGCTACCCTTTTATGCTGAACATTGGAATGCTCATTAACGACTTTACATTTGAACATTTGTTGACTGACTGTTCTTAACATCCCCATTACTTCCTGCCCCGGGTAACTACATAACTGAGTTACTGGAAATTAGGGGCCAGTTTGGTAATTTTATGATAAAGTTGAGAAATAAAATTACTAAACCTGAGAAGACAGCTGGGTAAGTTAAATGAGAAGAATTCGCTCAAATTCCTTAGCTTTTGTTCTTGAAGGCTTCACCTAAGTTCTCTTTGACCTCCACATTCCTTCACTTGGTACAGAAGAGCCTCTACCCACCCTGGAGCCAGATGCCCGTTTTGTAATGGGTTCCGCAGTGGTTTGTGTATTGCTGTTCATTAGTTTCTAGTGTGTCAGGAAACCTCTTGAATTTTAAAATACAGTTCTATGGACTGGTGATTGAGAGTCCAGATCCATCTTGTTCTTGCATCAGCATTAGGAGAACTACGTGTTGTTATTTTTCCTACCTGTGTCAAAATCAAGGTAACTTTTCAGAACAGTTCAGTTATGCCAGAAGAAGTGTGTTTGCGTTTTTTTTTTTTTTTTTAACTCTGCGGATAAGCTTTGTTTTTAGTTCAGTATATAAATATATAAATCGACTCAACAGTGATTATATGTATTAATTGAAAGAGGAGTTTTTTTTCCCCCCCTTAATTTTGAAAGCAAACAGGTGACTTAGAAGAGCCAGACATACAACTTTAGTATTTACTCAACAGAGATAGGGAGGGGATTATTTAAATGTTGCTAAAGAAAGAGCTCATGCCTTAAAAGGCAGTGCCCATGTTTATATTTAATCTGGTTAGTTAAATTGGGTATAATTAAGAACACTCACCATTTGGCCTTGTTGAAAAAGAAGTGTAGGTGTGTAGGGTATTGGTGTAGTATGATGGCTATAGTTATTTTATCTGTATCTCCAGTTAGCTGCGTGTGTGTGCATACACAGGGTGTTTTCCTTGTGGGGAGCGAAAGAATACAGGTAAAGATAGAAGAGTTTACTGTTTTAGTTTGTCGAAATCTTCTTTCTGGTGTCAGTCCTGTCTAAAATCTTTTCAAAGTATTGAAGGTAGTACTGGTTAAGTAGCAATAGTGGAACCTGACCCATAACAGTGCTTAATCTTGCTTTTAAAGAAAATTATTTTTTTATTCATTTCCCTTAGAGTTCTCTTTTTCCGGTCAGGCTGGAATTTTTAAGAGCCGGTTCACAGACCACAGTATCTGTGAATATCGATAATACTGAAACTAAAACTAATATGTGGTGCTTCGTGTTCACATTAGGATCCTTTAACTGACCTTAATTGCTTTGGAATGAATCAGAGTTGTTAGTGTTGAGGCTCAAATATACTAATACGGTTATATTTTTCTATGGTACTTTGGTCTCTAATCGTATTTGGGACTGAACACTTAACAGTGTTCAGGATCTGGATCTGTCCCCGGGCTTTGCCTTTGAAGAGTCATTTGCTTTTGAATAGTTTAGATTGTGATGTTGAACGTAAACTTCTGAATATTTTAATCTTTTTCTTTCACTTTTCAACATCTTTCCACGGCTATGTTAGGAAAGTTGGGTTGACCATTTAGCTCATGGGTGTGACCTTGGTGATTTCCTTGAAATAGTGTTAAAGGATTTAAAGTTACAGGTTTGGATTGCCACTGTGGCTTCCTATGTGCAGTTCTCTTCACTGGTCGGATTAAGACAAGAAACAGTATGTGTGACCTACAGAAGGAACATTTATAGAAAAAACTGTAAGTTTCCTGACCAGATCTTGGAGATAATTTTGCTGTTTAAAGGGTACAAATGAATTGGCCGGAGACCAGCAGTTTGTTTGGGCTAAATATTTTAATGATCATTTATTTGGACACTTAAGTGACTCGGAGGGAAAAAGTAGGTTTGCAGGAATACTGCAAATTACTTGGCTATAAATAGAATATTTATATGTTTTGACAGTTTTTGAGGACTTTGAGTTCCTGTTGCTCCATAATAGGGTAATAAATATTCCATATAAAAAAATGTAAGATAACCTGTTCCACTGAAGTAGAGGCTGTGCGGTCACTAAAGGTTAACAGTGTGAGCACACTTGGCTATAAGGAACTACTCCTGAGTTGCAACAGTTGTCACCAAGGTGGCGTTTACTTCTAATGTGTTGTGCTGAAGCACAAATTGCTGTGTTTTTCATGAAGCGTCGTATACTGTGTAATATTTGCGAATTTCAAAATCTAGAGGTAGTGGCCGAATTCATGGGAGCTTTACTCTCAAATGCGGATCTGCTTTGAAAAGGAAAACAAACAAAAAAAAACCGACAGGAGACCTGGCCTAAAGAGCATTAGACTTCTATTCCAGGTGGTTACAGCAATATGGTTCCTACTTTTTCCCCCAAAGATTATGTTGTTGTAAATTTTTTTGAAGTCTTTAAGTAATCATAATACGAAAGTGAGCCCTAGTATTGTCTCAGAAAATGAGGTGATACCCGATAACCTCTTGCCTCAGGTGCCTTGGGGCGAATGGTTGAAGGTTAAGGGCTGTCATTTACCCGACTAAAGGTTTAAGAGCATTTTGTTTAAGAGCATTTTTTTCAACGTTGAAAAACATTTTTGCCAACTGCTTGCAGTTAGCCTAGTATGTCCTGAATGCTCACTTTCTGCCGACTAAAAGCATTCAGATTGTAGGGTTGCATTATGATCTCCTCCTCCTTCCTCCAGTTCTTTGTGAAGACAGACAACTTCCTCTGCCAGCAGGGCCTTGGTGTGTCCTTGGCTTCTGTGTGCCCCACCTGGAGCGCCGCCGGTTCAGGGAAGGCCTTGGGGGTGCTCACTTCACTCCACCGGAATGGCTGTTATGAACAGTAATTAGATTAGAATGTCTATTTTTTGGTGAGTTTTGTTAGTATGAAAGTCTTTATTATTGCAGTCACTAAAGATTTTAGATTTTGTTAGCAGATTGGTTTTAAGTGCTGTAGATAATTGGTTTATAGGTTAAGGAAGTGCTTAGTCTGCATTCAGTTTCTAAGTCAAGAGTTGAAGGCATTTGCTATCAGAGATTTCCCCAGCTTGTCCTGCATTTCTGTTCTGGTGGGTCAGTAAAGGGAGAGTAGTTTTCAGACCAGATGACACAGTTTTGCTCTGTGCTGGTCACCTTCATGGTATGATTAAATAGATTCTTTTTTTTTTTTTTTTTAATTACACACTGGAAATGGCAGAGAATGGTATATATTAGATGGCAGCCACAGAGAGCCAGCCTTGTCGATGTTCTGACGAGCCTTCGAGTTAATTTTAATACCAGATCAGTTATGGTTGGTGACCATGGCTAGAGATGTGCAGTACTGATTCCACACCTGGACTGACGATGTAGTGTTTGTTCATTTATTCACTAGGTGTTGGTTGAGGGCCTGACCCTGGGCCAGAGACTCCTTTTAGGCATGGGGGGACAGCAGGGAACAAGCTGGACAGGGTCTCTCTCTTCCTAGGATCTTCAAAGAAATGGCCCAGGGTTTTCATATCCTGGGTGAGTAGTAAGGATGGCTATGACCCAAGATAGTCCAGTGCTTAGGACAGTTGGGTACAGTTAATGATTATCAGAATCTGTGCCAGAAGCTTCCCTGGAGGAAGAAGTACTTGGGTTTTTTGCCTGGGAGAGTGGTCTTCTCCATCTGACCATACTAGGAGACTCGGGGTGAGGACATCCTTCCCCTCCTCTCTGGACCTCTGTCCTTCCCCCCACCCCCAGCAAAACTGAAGCTCTTCTTTCTGCTAAGATTTTATTTATTTATTTATTTTGCACTGTGCCTCCTTACTAATCCTTCAGGTCTTGTATTAGAAGCTGATGATGACTTCCTTAACCCAGACATTTGAACATCTCAGATAAAAATTGAAGCTAAACTATTTTTCGAAGACAGGCATTTCCAGTTATTTGCCATTACCCTGGGTGAGAAATAATAAGGATGTACCCACATCATGTTCCTCATTCAAGGAGTGAGTTTAGGATTGGTGTCTTTTTGGGAAAGATTACCTGTAGAAAACTGGAGTTCCTCCCAGTTTAAAATATCACAGAGTAGTAACATTTCTTTAAAAAACCAGCCAGTTCATGTTGAGGTCTGACATGGAGGACTGACTTTGGTTTTGGTAAATTAGGGGATTAAAAAGACTTTACTGCTTGCTGTTGCCACTCTTTTCATTTTTTAAAAAGCTGTTTTGCAACCAAAAAAATAGGACCTCATAGAGGACAGCCTTTATTCAAATTGAAATTAATCTATTCTAGTTGGTGTAGAATTCATTGAGTTGTTGGTTTTTCATATATCTGTTGGCTGGTGAAAACAATGTTGTCTGAGTTTGAGAGCTGCTTTTCTAGAATATGTACTGATAATTTCTTCAATTAAAAATATTACCCGGTATGCTCGCAATCAGTAAATATTTGCTGAATGAATAAATGACTGCATAGGACCCTAAATTATCAGTTACATTTTCAAATATCATTTAATATCTTGATTTAGGATAGCATTAAGTATTCTTTTGAGTAGGTCTATCCATAAATGAAGATCTATCCCCCTAACCATAGAAATTTAGAACTCTTGAGGATGATCCTGTCATTTAACCGTCTACATCAAGTAGATAAAAATGGGGTATGTGGTGGTGATAGCCTGAACGCTGGGACTTAGCCAGAACTAGAACTCAGGTCTCTGGAGTGTTCTGTTAATAACACTCTGGTAGCCACCCCCTGTGTTTTATCCTCCATTGTGATTATAACTAAGAAATTAAGATAAAACACTTCTGTATGTTCTTTCTTGACTCTAATCTTTGTTCTGCAGTCTTATTTAGAAAAGCTTCATCTTAAAGATCTGGTTTATTCAAAACTAAAGATAGCAAGGGGCCTGAGAGTTTTCTTTTATTACGAATGTAAAGAAGGGGGAAGAAATGTTTCCTTGTCTTCTGTGAGCCTGCAGGCCCTTGCTCTTTGAGGAAGTGGAGAGAAGAAAGTAAAGTTGAAGGTGGTGGGAGTAGTTTGCAACTCTTTTTGTTGGGTAGAATTAACAGACCTCAGCTAAAGTAGTTGAGACTATTTAAAACCAATTCTGTGCCTGCCAGAAAGGTGGGGGGTGGGTGGTATGGGGTTTTGGAGATTAATTCTTCTTCAAGAATGACAATTAGCTTCTAAACCTGAGCCTGCAGAGCTGAATTTATTCAACGAATCCATTTTTTTTTTTTTTTTTCACCTGGCCAGTGCAGAATGTGAAAGGTGGGTTAAAAATGGGAGGACCACGTTGAACTGGCCGTGTGGAGGGTTTTATTTTCAAGTGTATATTCACAAAGTAGCTTTGTGTATGTATTTCCTTATTTATTGTGTAGACAAGGAAGCCCTACCCTAACGCCTGCAGAAGGCAGAAAAGTTGTTAAAAGCAACTCGGGCTTTGGGCAGTGGGTTGAGGAATAGAATATTCTGTGAACCACAATGATGGGGGTTTCTCTTGACCAAGATGAGCATCATTCTAAGGTGTTCTGTAGTTTTTGTATGTGGATTTTAGGAAAGCTTCATGTGTGTGTATGTTGTTGGCCCCAGTGCCTGTGTAAGCTTCGAGGGTGCATTTAGGCATTTGTGTTTCTCGACTGTATATAAGACAGTGTGAAGTTCTGGCTTTTATATTTTTACTTAAAGTGCTGTAATTGTCATTTTTCACAGTTGGCATACTCTCTAGATTAGTGGAGCCTGTTTATAAGGCTACACGTGTGCATTGTAGTGGCATTCAGAATGTATTTGGCTGAATTTAACAGTTTCTGTCCTGAATCTTTACATTTTAGATTTAAATCATTAAAGGACCACGGGCTAAGTTTCTTAACTGGATGAAAATCTAGCGATTTGATAAGTATACTGATTGGATAAAATGCTAATGATTTAATTAACGAGCATGTTTAACAGGATGCACTGTGTTAGTTAACAGTGGAGCAGATGACCTAGGCGCCTCCTCTGCTACGAGCAGGCCAGCTGTGATTTGTCCACACCAGGCTTCTCTTTTCTCTGGCTGCAGCTAACTATTTCTGTTTTTCTTTCCCCCTCTAGGTTTTGGAAATCCCTTGTCTCCAGGTTGCTGGGATTGACTTCTTGCTCAATTGAATCACTCACTCAGTGGAGACAAAGAGAATTAATGCTTTGTGCTGACTCATATTTGAATCAAAGCATTGGGGAGTCTGTCTGCCTTGTTTGTGGAAAGAACCAGTGAGAGGCTCTGTCACCGAGCTTCCTAAGACTTCTGAAGATAAGAAGCTACAGGAATATATACTTTCTTTTGAACTTTTATAACAAATATTTGTTCTAGTTTTAAGTCCCAGGGCTGCTGGGGGTGTGAGTGACAAGTCTTACAAGTGGCCTTATTCCAATTCCAGAAATTCCTCCACCGGATTCTTATTTTATATACAATCCTAAAGTGCCAGGAAACATGCCCACTCAATCCCTGTTAGTGTATATGGATGGACCAGAAGTTATTGGCAATTCCCTGGGCAACCAGATGGAGCTAGATGATGCCGTGTCAATAAAAGGGACCACCGCTGTTCCTTTCAGAGCTACGCAGGAGAAAAGTATCATCCAGATAGAAGGATATATGCCCTTGGACTGTATGTTTTGCAATCAGACCTTCACACATTCAGAAGACCTTAATAAACACGTCTTAATGCAACATCGGCCTATCCTCTGTGAGCCAGCAGTTCTGCGCGTTGAAGCAGAGTATCTTAGTCCTCTTGATAAAAGTCAAGTAAGAACAGAACCTCCCAAGGACAAGAATTGCAAAGAAAATGAAGAATTCAGCTGTGAAGTATGTGGGCAGACATTCAGAGTTGCTTTCGACGTCGAGATCCACATGAAGAAGCATAAGGACTCCTTCACCTACGGGTGTAATGTGTGCGGAAGAAGATTCAAGGAGCCGTGGTTTCTTAAAAATCATATGCGGACACACACTGGCAAATCTGGAGCCAAGAGCAAACTGCAGCAAGGCTCGGAGAGCCCGGTAACCATCAACGAGGTGGTGCAGGAGCACGCGGCCGAGAGCATCTCCTCTCCTTACAAAATCTGCATGGTTTGTGGCTTCCTCTTTCCAAATAAGGAAAGTCTAATCGATCACAGGAAGATGCACAGCAAAGAGACGGCTTCCGGTGCCAGCAGTACACAAACAGACTGTCAGCAGGGGGGCATGCCAGCCCCGGGGCAAGAGCTCCTGCAGTTTTTAAACTTGAGACCCACATCTCACCCCGAAACCGTCAAGAAGCCCACAAAATGGATACCTCAGCTCGATCCGTTCACCACCTACCAGGCCTGGCAGTTGGCCACCAAAGGAAAAGTGGCCGTGTGCCGGGAAGTGAAGGAGCAGCCAGGGCAAGAAGGAAGTACTGACAACGATGACTCGTGTTCGGAAAAAGAGGAGCTCGTAGAAAT
Source organism: Canis lupus familiaris (assembly GCF_011100685.1). NCBI lineage: Eukaryota > Metazoa > Chordata > Mammalia > Carnivora > Canidae > Canis > Canis lupus. The sequence continues at coordinate 40,087,897 of NC_049245.1, read as the reverse complement.
TTGGAACGCGAGTAAAAACCATTCCGAAGGTTCTGGCAAGTCCAAGACCAGTAAGAGCGGTTGTGCGGGCTTCTCCCAAGATAAAGAGAAGCCCAGACCCTCCAATGGTGAAGTGCCTTCTGCGGAAGCGGACCCGAAGCTGTCGGGTCACAAAGAGAAGCCGACCCACTGCTCGGAATGCGGCAAAGCCTTCCGCACCTACCACCAGCTGGTGCTGCACTCGCGAGTGCACAAGAAGGACCGGAGGGCCGACGCCGGGTCGCCCACCATGTCCGTCGATGGGAGGCAGCCTCGGACGTGTTCTCCGGACCTCCCCACCACGCTGGATGAGCATGGAGCCGTCGACCGAGAAGGTGGTTCTGAAGATGGATCTGAGGATGGACTTCCGGAAGGGCTCCATTTGGGTAAGTGTGCTCTGTTGTGTAACAGGTCCCTTCACCTCTCAGGGCCTCGACTGTCCTCAGGGTTTCTTCTGCCTCTGAAAACCCGTGGTGTTTTATGTTTTGCCAACAGAGGACAGGCGTCTTCCCTTACACAGGGCTTCCGACCTGGGGCAGTGTGGCCCCCTGTGGAATCTGGTAGCATCTAGAGAGATCTTTGGTTGTCATAGCTGTGTTAGTACGCAGGCTGCTGGAGGCCAGGGGGTGGAGGCCAGGGTGCTGCTCAACATCCTACTGTGCACGGGGCGACCCCACACTGGCGTCCATGGCCTCAAGGTTGGGAGACCCTGGGCTTCGCTGAAGTTTCGTGGCACACCAGATCTTATCTATAAAAACAGGTTCTCCTTTCGTGCAACCAAATTCCCTGTCCTCCAAGACCCAGCTCTCATACACTTATTCCAGACGATGTTCTAGTGGCCGCAGAAGGTGCTGGAATAATTACCAGCACCTTTAGAGAAACTGTGCGGTGCTACCTAGGTACCCTGTCCTCCTCTGTCTGGTGTGCTAGTGATTGTTAGCAGTTCAGGAACTAAGACCATTTGTGTGTAAAGGGAATGTGAACACCCCAAAGATGGTTTAAAAGAAATGTCACTTGCTCAGATTTCTCAGGTACTAATGGCTCTTGGAGGAAACAGAAGCCATTGCTGGAGGCTCACTGACCTCTTCTTATCCAAGGCGGAGGAGCTCACCTGTGCTTCACGCCTCGCCCAGCAGCACTTAACCTGGTGCTGCTTCAATCCATTTAATTATAATTTGTTTAAGTAAAGGACTCTGCTACTCGAAGACTGTTAAAAGAGCCCCTGCATCTTCAACAACCGAATGATGGGAACATGAGTTAGTCTTGCAGGGACGTTGCCATTCACAAACGTGGTCTTTGGTTTAAGCACACGCTGCTGTCTTCTTTCCCTGTAACCTGCTGGTGTGCGGCTGGCTTGTGAGAACCTGTGAGCGAGCCCCAGGATGAATCGGACCAGATGATACGCTGGCCTCTTCATCCTCCAAGCCCGCGCCCGGTTCTTTTTCCAAGCACACGATGTGCACATTGAGTATTTAGAATGGTTTGAGTTTCAGGGGACACAGGGAACCTAGCACTTAGAATATTACAGTCTTCAGAGATCTAGAAAATGACATTATGATGTCTTCATGACGTCATAGAAAGGCCTTGAGCACAGGCTTCGTCTTCACAGGGGGTCCTGGTAGTGTGCGTCCTGTTCGGGGGCATGTGGTAACGGGGGGATGACTGGTCCCGGCGCTGCCCCGGCGCCCTGAAAGAAGTGAAATGATGGGTCTTGTTCTGCCAGTAGGTGGTGTGGGCAGAAGCTTCTGGTGGAAATCTCGGTCGCAGGCGGCTAGAACGCCTGGTAATAGCTGGGAGCGCCACGACTTGCCTGCAGTCTGGTTCTACCACTGTGTTGTTTTGTGGCCCCATTACATGTTGCTTCACCTTTCTTCGCCCTGATTTCCCTGTTTGCAAAGTTGGTTCATCGACCCCTGATTTCTACCTTGCAAGGTGAATTTCAACAGCCTACTGGTAAAAAGTTTGCAGTCCTTGAAGAACTAGCACTGTAAAAATCAGAGGTGATGCTAAAGGAGGAGGAACCAGGTGTATGTGGTCATTTTGTGTCCTTTCTGTTAAAATAGATGGATTTCCTAACTTTTTTGGATGTGATGTAACCTACCATAAATCCTGACACATACTTGGGAGTAGGAAATTGCAGTAAGGTTCAAACTCAGCTAGTTGGGTGTGATTGTAAGACAAAGCTGGGCCTTCTGTGTTTAGAGAATTGGTTTTCCCAAATTTATTTTATGGTGTGGAGGTCTAGATTTATCTTGCTGTTACTTTCTATCAACCGGGCTTTCTATTAGATTTACTTTAAAGAAGACAAAAGGCAAACTAGGTATATTTTATTTTGTATTTATGTTTGTTCAACTTTATGGTAAGTTTAATAGTGGTTGTTGCATGTGATTATCTTTTAAGTCTTGGTAATCACTGGTTGTCTCTGCTGTTTTAGTATGTTTGGAGGTATCTAGAGGTTTTCCTCAGGGGAGTTGAGGGTGAGGGGATCATACAGTCCTCTGTCTGTTGAACAGGAGGCTGCCCATGGGTGGCTTATAGGCTGTTTTTTAGAATCTGTAAACCAGGTATATGTAATCTTGAAATGCAGAATGAGCAAGGAGCAGGGAAAAGAGGCTTTTTTAGTGGAGTTAGTTTTCAAGACAAAAAAGCCAGTTTAGTTAGGGCCAGTTTCTGAGAGATGATCTCACTTCTCTTGCCCTCATGGTAGTGCACGTAATTCAATCCTGAGTAAGAGGAGGTTTCTCTAGAGCTTTAACGTTCTTTTTTATGGGAGCGAGTAGCTTACCTGCAGTGAACATAACTGTCTTTTGGAGGGCTGGTATTGAGGTATAATCATCTTTTAATGAGTGTTCCCAGTAGACCTTGACGCTGTTGCAGCAGAGATACGGCGTCCTGGCCATTGCAGAGATTGAAGTATAAAGTGTAGCCCATTGTCATTTGGGGACAGATCTTGACTGATCGCAGATACAGTTTTGCCCACGTGAATGCTCACGAATGATGAAATTTGTTTTCTGAAATGTGCTAAATTTCCACAAACTTACTTTTTTTTTTTTTTTTGACCCAACGCCAAACCTTTTTTTTCTTTTAAAGATTAAGTTGTGCTTGCTACCCTCTAGTGGTAGCTGGCCTGATCTCAAGATGCACTTCTTTTCCCTAGTGGTTGGGAAAACTGGCAATTTATACTGGCTCTGTTTTCTAAATCACTTACTCAGAAGAAGCTGGTTATTCCAGCCAGTGTCTGTAGGTCCAGCCTCACTGTGCCAGATCCTGCCTGCTGCAGACATGTCGGGAGATCAGAAAGTTGCCCAAGCATGTCAGGCTGTGAAATGATCTTCCCTGTGATGGAGGCAACAAAGGAGGAACCGAATTGGTGACACCAAATTCTTCTGTACTCAGAAAACAAAAACAAAACCCAAAAAACAGGGCGCATGTGTCATAAAAAGCTTCAGAAAACATCAAGCAACCCCCAAAACAGCATTTGGTGTGTTCCTGTCCTTTCTGATGTACCCCAACACTAATACAAAAAGTTTTATGCCTTCCTAAAAATCTTCCCATCCAGGGTCCCCCAAGTAAGCTTGTCTTCCTGGTGTCCTTGAGCTGTCTTCTTACGTAAATATTTTTGTTTCTACTTTAAGATAAAAATGATGATGGAGGAAAAATAAAGCATCTTACATCCTCAAGAGAATGTAGTTATTGTGGGAAGTTTTTCCGTTCAAATTATTACCTCAATATTCATCTCAGAACGCATACAGGTAAGGAACTTCCTAGATTTTCTTAATTCGTATTCAAAGAATTCTGATGTGGAGTTTTGTGCCTTGACTTTTTATCTTGTTAGACCCTTGGAATAGTTTTAAAAGTGTGTAGTATGTTGAGGGCAGCTGTCCTTTTAAGTCTGTTAGTGTCCTTGTACTTGAACTCTTCTGTTTGAAAGATAGTTTCTTGTTTGGTTTCTGACTACTGTCTCATCTTATTAAAACCTCTTCAATATTTTTTTAATGCCACAGCTTGTGTGTGTGTGTGTGTGTGTGTGTTATTGTTTTATTGTTACGATCTAGAATGCAACAAGCATATATTTAGTATTTAGATGGCCGAAGTGGCTGTAATGTAGTGGTTCAGGAAGCTGGGTGGGCTTGAACTGCATCTCATCCACTTCCCAGCTGTGTACCTTCAGGGAAGTTACTTCACCTTTCTGTGCCTCTGTGTTCCTAGCTGTAAAAGTAGGATAATGATATTCTGTTTCATAGAGCTATTATGAAGGTCAAATAAGTTTAAAATGTGCTATTTTTTTATTTTTCATTTTTAAAATTTATCTTATTTTTTATTTTTTAAAAATATTTTATTTATTTATGAGAGATACACAGAGAGAGGCAGAGACACAGGCAGAGGGCGAAGCAAGCTCCATGCAGAGAGCCTGACCCAGGACTCAATCCCGAGTCTCCAGGATCACCCCCTGGGCTGAAGGTGATGATGCTAAACTGCTGAGCCATCTGGGCTGTCCTATTTTTTTTTTTTTTTTTTAATTAAAGACTTGTCACATTTCTTGATAAAAAGCGAGCAGCAACTGGTGAAAGATCCTGAATATGAAGATTACAGAGAGAGACAGGAAAAGGAAAGACCCTATATTCTCTCTTGGCAGATGATTCTGGTTTCCAAAGGTCTATTTCGATGTTGCTCAAGAACTTGTGTGACACGGTGACGTTTCTCGTTTTAGGTGAAAAACCGTACAAATGTGAATTCTGTGACTATGCTGCAGCCCAGAAGACCTCTCTGCGGTATCACTTGGAGAGACATCATAAGGACAAACAGATCGATCTTGCCTCGGAAGTCAAGAACGATGGGAAAAACCAGGAGATGGAAGATGCACTACTAGCCGCCGACAGTGCGCAAACCAAAAATTTGAAAAGATTTTTTGATGGTGCCAAAGATGTTAAAGGCAGCCCACCTTCGAAGCAGTTTAAGGGGATGGCCTCTACGTTTCCGAATGTTCTGGGCAGCACTGTCCTCTCGCCAGTACACAAAGATACTCAGGATTTCAACAAACATGCAACTGATGACAGTACTGATAAAATAGGCAAAACTCCTGCCCCTGCGTATTTGGACGCGTTACAGAAGAGACCGCCGGGCGACCCCCAGGCCGCGGAGCCCGCGGGTAGAACAGAGGCGGGGGTCCCTGCGCGTGCGGACGGCGGCGCGGCCCTCGGTGCGGCCCACGGCGCGGCCCTCGGTGCGGCCCACGGCGCGGCCCTCGGTGCAGCCCACGGCGCGGTCCTCGGCGCGGATCCGGGCGCCCGGGAGCAGCCGGCGGGGACGGCGGCCGACGGCAGGCACCTGCCCGGCGCGGACTGTCAGGAGAAGCCCCTGAACCTGTCCCTCGGGGCTCTTCACGGCTGCCCGGCCATCTCTCTGAGCAAGAGTTTAATCCCAGGGATCACCTGCCCGTTTTGTACCTTCAAGACCTTTTATCCGGAGGTTCTGATGATGCACCAGAGACTGGAGCATAAGTACAACCCCGACATCCACAAAAACTGCCGGAGCAAGTCGGCGCTGCGCAGTCGGCGCACCGGCTGCCCGCCCGCGCTGCTGGGCAAGGACGTGGCCCCGCTGGCGCACTGCCCCCGGCCCCGGGCCCGGCCCGCCCCCGCGCCCGCGCCCGCCCCGCGCAGCCCGCCAAGGCCGCGCCCGCCGACCGCGACCGTGACCGCGACCGCGACCGCGGGAAGCCGGGCCCCGCCGCGCCCGCCAGGCCCCCGCCGCCGGGCCTCGACCCCAGCACTTTAGCGCCCAGCAACCTGAAGGCGCCGCGGCCCGGGGGGGCGCCGGGGGCCGCCCGGCCTGCAGAGCCCGTGCACGTGGAGCGCGGCCGCAGGCCCGACGCCAGGCCCCGGGCGCCCCCCGCCAGCGCCGCCGCCAACGGCTGCGCCGAGCGCCCCTGGGCCCCGCGGGGCCGCGACCCCCCGAGCGGCCGCCCCGCCGAGCCCGGGGAGCCCCTGGCCAAGCGGCCGCGGCCCGACGCCGAGCCGCCCGCGCCCGCCTTCCGCCGCGCGCTGGAGCTGCCCAAGTACCAGGTGGTGCGCGGCCTGCCCGCGCTGCTGCCCGCCGAGTGCGTGTGCCCGCCGCCCGCCGCACTGCCGCCCAAGGCCCGCGCCACACCCGCGCCGCTCTTCTGCGGGCCCGCGGCGGAAGGTGAGCCCGGGGCCGGGGCGGGGGCGTGCTGTGCGGGTTCCCTGCTCCCCGAGCCGGACCTCGGCTTCTGGTCCTCCTCCAAGTTTGGGGCGATCGGGTCCTCGCGGGCAGGTGTATCACCCGTGAGCCCCCAGGAGCAGGTGCGCCACCCGGTGAACCACCAGGGGCAGGTGCGCCACCCGGTGAGCCCCCAGGAGCAGGTGCACAAGCCAGTGAGCCCCCACGAGCCAGTGCACCACCCGGTGAGCCCCCAGGAGCAGGTGCGCCACCCGGTGAACCACCAGGGGCAGGTGCGCCACCCGGTGAGCCCCCATGGGCAGGTGCGCCACCCAGTGAGCTCCCAGGGGCAGGCGCTCTCCGCACACCAGGGACAGAAAGCCTACGAACCCCAGTGCATGGCTTCTGAATGGTTTTGATAACTAGGATTTTCGGCTCTTGCTGCCTTATTTAGCATTTGTTAAACGCCAAGTGCATCGTAAAAGGCACTCCTTTCCCCTAAATGGATAGATTGTTTAAGTCGTGGATTTACTTTGGAGTTCTCCCCATGGAAATGTTTTCAAAACCCCAGCTTCCTCCTGGCCGCGGTCCCTTAGGGGTGCATGGTGCGTACCTGTGCACATAAAGAGGTAGATCAGAGTGTCCTGGGGACCTGGCCCACTTGGCAAACTTGATTAAACCACTTCCTTTGTCAGATATAAGTCTTGCTGGTTTGTGCAGCCCCAAGGAGAAATCCATTTTAAGCCTCTCAGTTTGTATTAATTTCAAATTAAGGGTTCTGTGTGGTGACAATACTCTTATCAAGGATAGCTTGATGCCATTTGATCGGGTAGGGATAGCAAATTAAAAAACAATTGCTTTCACACACTCCAGTGAATTTCATAAAAATTGTGATGAAATATTAATTTTTGCAGCCTTTTGATTAAAGCAGCCTATTTTTCTCCCTACCAGCTCTTAAAACGGATAGGCGTCAAAACTTTGCCTTTAATTGAAGAGTCTGGGCTCTGTGTTAGAAGCAAAATCCTTTTTTACTTTTTAAAGATTTATTTTTAAGTAATCTACACCCAACATGGGGCTTGAACTCACAGCCCTGAGTTTGAGAATTGCTCATTCCACCAAATGAGCCAGCCAGGTGCCCCATAAAAATCCTTTTCTGAGAAAAGTATTTTTTCTCCTCTTCCCCACAGTTTTGGTTTATGGTGTATATAAGTTTAAAATATTTTATGCTACCATTTTTTGGGGCTTTTTTTTTTTCTGTGCCTAAACCCTGGATCTTAACTTTATAGTTCTTATTAGTGACAGCATAGTACTTAGATCTGTTTTAGCTTTAGTGACTTACAATTTTGTGCTAGCACATGTCCTCAGGGCACTTAAAAACATTTTACTTGTAACTTTGCAACATGAATGCAACTGGTGTGTTCTGATCACATTACCAGTCAGGAATTGTGAAAATTGAACCTCTGACAACCCATATACATCTTCCCAGTTGTTGGACTTAATTCTAAAGACCTTTCCACATTTTTTTCCCCAACAGGAAAAAGGCCTGTGTCGTATCAACACTTGTCTAGCAGCATGCTACAAAAGAGAAACTATGAGAATTTTATTGGGAATGCACATTATCGGCCAAATGACAAAAAAACTTGATTTACTATTTCGGGTAAGAAAGGTGAACGCATATATGATGTATTGATTTTATCTGATTGAAAACAAACCATCTGGCTTATCCAGTAGGATATAAAGTAAAATTACTTTTAATTTTATTTATTTTCAAGATTTGTTTAATTATTTTGGAGAGTGAGAGCGCAGTGGGGGGAGGGGCAGAGGGAGAGGGAGAAAGACTCTCGGCAGAGCCCTGAGATATGACCTGAGCCAAATCCAGGAGTTGGAATGCTTAATGGTGCCACCCAGGTGCACCTAATTTTAATTTTAAAGTGTTTTATTTAAAATTTTTTATTTTTTAAAACATTTTATTTATTTGAGAGAGGGAGAGAGAGAGACAGCAAGAGTAGGGGCAGCAGGAGAGGGAGAAGCAGACTCCCCGCTGACCAGGGAGCCCAATGTGGGGCTCGATCCTGGGACCCTGAGATCGTGACCTGAGCTGAAAGCAGACACTTAACCCACTGAGCCACCCAGGCACCCCAGGTTTGAAGTGTTTTAAAACTTTGAGTGCTCAGGGTCTGTATCAGTGATGATGATTATATTAATAATAGTAATAGAGACTGGAATTTACTAAGCATTTATTTTATGCTCAGTCTTGAAGTATTTTATAATCATGACCTCACTTAATCCTTTCCACGGCAGGGGGCATCAGGCCAGGGATTAGCAAACTGCCCTCCACCTGTTTCTGTCTATAAAGTTTTAACTGGCTGTCAGCCATGTCCATTCCTTTATGTATTGTTGATGGCTGCTTCTGTGCCACATTAGCAGAGCTCTGGGTAGTTGTGACAGGGAGCACACGGCCTGCAAAGCTGAAAATATTTACACTCTGGCCCCTTGGAGAAAATGTTTGCTGACCTCTGGGTTAGGAGGCCCTGTGCACACTTTACAGAGGAGGGTACCAAGACTTGGAGTATTGAACTTGCCCAGTGTATACTCTGTTTTTGGTTCTGTCCTAGGTCTGCATGAACCAAAGCCTGTGCCCCTTCCCCCGCACCCCCCAACTCTCCTGTTTAATCTTTGTTGAAAGCCTCTGTGCATCCTTATCTGTTGGGGGAGGGGAATGGGACAGGGACAAGTAGGTGCATTTTGACTTTGTGCCTCACATGGCAAGTGTATATAACTGTAGATATCGAGAAGACTCAAGTAGTATGGTCAGAGTTGTGTGATTATTAGTTTAGTTAATCCCAGGTTTGGCCAGCGGGCCTGATGTCCAGGTGAAGAGTTATTCTAGGCCTAATTTACCAATGAATTGCATGAAGAGATGGGGGCTGATGGACAGTTTGAGTTCTCATGGAAATCCTTGTCCTGTCATGTGACCACCGTTTATACTCCCAGTCTAGGGTGCGAGTTCTCTGTCTTGTTTCCAGTGGGACAGGTAGGGACGGACCTATTAGCCTTACACAGGCCTACGCTCCTTTTTTCCCCTCAGGTAGTGAAAGTAGAATGAGAGTAAAGTGTTGGACAGGAACGGGGTTAAGTCCACTCTCCATTAAAACAAAAACGAAAATTTATGGGAACAGATAATTTGTAACAGATTTCTTGTGCCATATGGCACAGCAGGTCCTTAATAGTAAATGCTAACTGTCCTGTTGGTCCAGCCCTAGCCTCTTTCTGTAGGCTAGGGCTGGCCCCCTGCACCATTATGCTCCCCCTACAAGTGGTTCCCTTCCATTCCTCCCCACTGGCCCCCACCTGTGTGTCCACCTTCACTGCTAGCTCGGGTGGAGAGGAGACTCGTGTTCATTGCCTAGTCTACTGCGGGGAATATCACTGGTAAAACTTGTTAGATGTTGGCTGAACAAATGTTATATAAGCTTTCAGTTTCTCATCGGTGACAGTTGCTTTTGCCAGACTTAGTGTAACTTATATGAATTCTGATTCTTGGTAAAATCCTCTTCATTAAATCACTGTTCAGTATGTAGTAGTATCTCTGAAGCGGCACAGCATTATGCAGAGTCCTGATATTTTCGTTGCAACATTACTTTTTTGTAAAGATTGTATTTTTAAGTAATCTCTACACCTGCTGTGGGGCTTGAACTCACAAGCCAGAGATCGAGTCACATGCTCCATGCACTGAGCAGGGCAGGCGCCCCTTTGTTGCAACATTTGAGCTTACGTGGAACTCACTGTGTTTCTAGATCTCCTTATTTCTGTTGATTGTACTTTGCTATTAAAGATTTTCTGGGCCGTATTCAGTTTTATCTTAATCGCTTCTTGAACCTTTGTTTCCACAGGTCTTGATGGATGTGTACTGTCCACAAATTGAGTTCGTCCATCCTTTGGCAAAAGCAGATGGTGGGAGCCTGTGAAATAAGCTGTGACCGTACCATGCGTGTAACATGCCAGGAACACTACGGTTTTGTAAAGTTGTTCTGTTAACTTTTGTACCAAATAGCAATAAAAACTATAGTTGGAACAGTTGGGTTGTACACAAATGGAGACTGGAAATCTCTATTTTGTCCCTGAATAATATTTTTTTTAGAATCGACCAAATAAGAAGAGGAGTCTTTTGCATACTTGAGCGCTGCTGGAAAGAAACCATCTGGGTTGGGGGGTGGGTGGGGAGAAAGTATATGACGCTTGCACCTCAGGTAATATGTACATATGTAAGTTCTAAACCTGCTTGTTCAAATACTGTGCATACTCTTTTCTCTAATGTAGCTCATCACTTTGAGCAGTTCCTATTTGTACTCTTTCGTTGAAAATGTATGTTTTTAAAAAAAATTCTCAATGATTTGTATTATGTTAAATCTTCCCCAGTCTATTGTCTTAACAAAATTGTTAACACAAGTATTGACCCTCTATGAATATGTGCTGCATATACTGTGGTCAGTCATTTTGAATTCGGTGCCCTTTTATTGTAATTTTCATTTTGTCAACAGAGGGAGAGTCCAGATCCACGATCCTTTTCTGAAAAAGTGGTGTGATTTGTGGGGTTTTTAAGTGTGTGTGTTTACAGAGAAGCATGTCCTCCGCAGAGCAGCCACATACGCAGTAAACATACCAAATTGTATGTGGAGTTCCTAAAAGTTATTTTTTATCACATTAATCATTTTTGTTGGAAAATTCAGGTTTTCTTGGCTTTTCCTTAAATTAGTATGTAAAAAAAAAACATAAACGTTAAATTATACATGTGAATTACACATATTGGAAGCAATTTTAAAGGACATGAAAGTTTTCGGGTAAATTTTAGGTTTGTATCTAGGAGTCTTGGTGTGCCCGGCATTTGGGTTAACTGTGGACATATTCGAGTTAATGATAGACACGTTGATTCTGAATAAGGAACTGCCGGCTGAGCCTTCTGGTAATGGGGAAGATGTGATCTGTTTCTTGACCTCCGTTGTCTTCCCGTTTTTGGTTGTTTGGAGCAGCAACGTTTTTCTCAGTGCATGTGTAGTTTGGGTTTTTAAAGAGAGGTTAGCCACCAGCTGGCTTGCTAGGTGTTTTAAACTTTTGTTCCCTTAATACGCTGTCTGCGGCTGAGTTTATTCAGCAGTACATTGGTTTAGCAACCACAAAATATTTTATTAAGAAAACCGTTTTCAAAAATAAATTTGCACTGTTAAGTTTTCTTGCCCTGTCCTTTTGCGTTAGAGCAAGAGTGAAGTCCTAAAAGAATCCTGATTTATTTCTTTGTTCTTGTTTTTGTTTTCATTATGTAACATGAAGCATACTTGACAGAGAAGTCTTAAACTCCCACGTTAAAGGGAGACCTGATTAGAGATCAGTCTGCTGTCATTGCAATGAAGTGCTTTGTATCAGGAAAGTGTACACTATTTACCTTTTTTCCTGTTCACAAGCTGAGCCATATGTACATAATCTAGATTTTTGTTTTCATAGTTTTGCACTTTTATAGCCTATTTTTGAAGATTAACACATTTGCAAGATGATTGACTTGATCTTTGCCTAATCCAATGAGTGTTGCAGAAAGCTTGCTGTGACTATAAATGTAAATCTTAAAAGGGGATACGAGATAATAGAGGGCTGAAATTTAAACCTGTATTTAAAAAAAATCACCAAATCTATCTGAAAACAAGTCAATTCATGTCATACTGAAATTTTGGGGGCTTTCAGATTTCTCCTTTCTTAACCACATTTCTGAATTTCTGAATGCATAAAAATGTCCATTTTTTTTTTTCACAGCCCTTGTACTCCAAAATTTTTGTTTGTTTTTGTTTTTGGTCCATCAGTATTAACTATTGGGATACTACTGGTTTTGTATGTTTTTTTTCCTTTTGAGACAACAGTACATATAATAGAGGTACAATCCATTGGATTTTTGTTTATGTATTTATTTCATTCCAGTTTGATTTATTTTAATTGTTGATACTTGTCAAACAGTAGACATTACTTGTTTTATTTATGATATATTTCAGCTTAAAGTTATGTTATTATATGTGGATGTAAATATAGATTTGGTGTTTTGCAGTCTTGGGTTTTGGTCTTTATTGTGTCCCTGGTTTCTGGTTTTGTTTTATTTGACTTTTTATAAGTACAATTTTAAGCCTACTTAAAGGTTAGTGTAATGAATCCTTGTGCTCCCCAGCAGTATTTTGCATCACCTCAACTCTTCTCCCCTGAGTATTTTAAAGCAAATCTCAGACGTGATACAGTTTCATTTTACACTTCAGTATGTATCCCTAATGGATAAGAGCTTTCATGATCACACACAGCTAAATGGACAATGATTCCTTATAACCAACCTCCATGACAATGTTCCCTGGTTGTCTCAGAGGTGGCTTCTCCTCAGGACCTAAACAAGATGCCCTTAAATTGGTTTTAGAAGATCCTTTTTTTAAAAATTTTTTTAAATTTAAGATTGATTTATTTTAGAAAGAGCAGAGGGAGAGAGAATTTTAAGCAGACTCCATACTGAGCACAGAACCTGACTCAGGGCTCAATCCGAGGACCCTGAGATCAGGACCTGAGCTGAAACCAAGACACGGACACTTAACCGACTGGGCCACCCAGGAGCCCCTAGATTGGTTTTTTAAGTATTTTAATCTACTTACCCTTTCCACACACACCTTACAACCTTACAACATTTTATTTATTGAAGAGGGTGGGTCTTTGGTCCTGTAGAAATTCACACATTCGATGGGTTTATTGTGTATTTGTGGCTTCATCTAACTTTCTCCAGTCTCTCTGATGTCCTTTGAACTGATAAATTCAATCGAGAGGTTTAAAGTAGATTTGAGCTCAGTTTTGGAGAGGAGGAATCTATATGCTCCCAATCACATCCCCTCTGGACACATAGTTTGGTTTTCCAACTGTATGCATGTTAAATTTGATCATGGGTTCAGATGTCAGACTATCCAGCCGTAATAAAGTTCTCCATCAACTTTTCTCCTCTGGGTTTTAGCAGCCACTGGATAAACATTAAGAATATTGCAAAGGGTGATTTAAAAATTCCATAATTTCTTCTGCATTATTATTATTGGACAGAAGACCTCACTTGTGATTCGATTACCCTGAAATACAGCTTGAACGATAAAACTTGATTCTGCCCCTTGATTAATCAGCTTTGAGAATAAAGTCTGGTCCTAGACGTGACTGGTGAATGTATGAACTTCTGAATTTTTTCTGAGGAACTGCGTATACATTCCATGAGTTTTAAGCAATTGCAGGCATCACTCTGATGCTCAGAGTCTCCTGTCTGGCCAACAGGGGCTCCTTTAAGTTGGCTTAGTGTGTTTTGAACAACAGCCTGAAGGCTTATTAGCTTCTGAGCTCATCTTGACCATTTCCTGACCAAGACCTGGAGAGTTAACTTCTCAGAAGATCCTGGGCTCCTTTTGTGGGAAATGATAATTAGAAATGGTGATTTGGCGATAAGGATGCTCATTACTCCTGGATTGCTTCAACCCCCAGGACTTCTTAACCTAGAGAATGAGGATATATACGCCTTTTTTAAGGGGGGGGGGGGGACTTCAATGAATTCTATTGCTATGGGGTTTTGTTTTTAAAGATTTTATTTATTTGAGAGTATGAGCTGGGGAAGAGCAGAGAGGAGACAGAGAAGCAGACTCTCCCCTGAGTGGTGATCCTGACTTGGGGCTCCATCCCAGGACCCTGAGATCATGACCTGAACCAAAGGCAGACTCTTAACCGACTGGGCCACCCAGGTGCCTCTGGTTTATTTTAACATTTTTAAGTAATCCATGCCTAACGTGGGGGCTTGAACCTAACCCTGACCTCAAGAGTCACATGCTCCATTGACTGAACCAGCCAGGCACTTCTATATTACTGTTTTTTTTTTTTTTTTTTTTTTTAAGATTTTATTTATTCATGAGAGACTGAGGCAGAGACATAGGCAGAGGGAGAAGCAGGCTCCCTGTGGGGTGCCTGATGTGGGACTCGATCCCGGGACCCCAGGATCACGCCCTGAGCCAGAGGCAGACGCTCTACTGCTGAGCCACCTGAGTGCCCTAACTCAGGGCACTCAGTTTCTAACTAATTTAAAATAAGGTTATTTCTTTGATCTTATATTTGATTTTCTGAAAACTTGGCTTTCTGATACCAACATAACTTGATTTATCCTACTACGTGTAGCAAGTAAGTCACAATGCCAACATTCTAAGTGAAGATTTCAAGTGCTTTTAAGTTTCACTTGTTTATAACTGGTTTTCTTTCTTTCTTTTTTTTTTAAATAACTGGTTTTCAACTTGTGGCCCCGGACTAGCAAAATCATCATCACTGGGAAATGCATGTTTCAAAGGCATCTTAGAAATTTTACACATTGTCAGAAATACACCTTAGACCTGCTGAATTGGAAACTTTGGGAGTGGGGGTGTCTAGCAGTCCTTACTGGAGACTCTCTACTGAATAAATTCCACTCAAGGATACAGCATGGGTTAGAAGCCTGAAATTCCTTATCTGTACGTTCGCCAACAACTCCAGATCCCATTAGGTTCATTGTTTTCCATTTTTAAATACTGCTTTGCCTTTTTTCCTCCCTTAATATAATTGTGTTATGTAAAAGTTTTTTTTTTTTAAGATTTTATTTATTGATGAGAGGCGCAGAGAGAGGCAGAGACACAGGCAGAGGGAGAAGCAGGCTCCCTGCGGGGAGGATGATTCGGGACTCAATGGGACTCAGGACTCAATGGGACTCGATCCCAGGAATCCAGGATCACGACCTGAGCCAGAGGCAGACACTCAACCGCTGAGCCACCCAGGCATCCCCCCAAAATAGGTTTTGATGTATCCTTGCATTGTTTCTGTCTGTAAGATACGTGCACAAGCTGGTGTTTGTATGCCCGTATATAAAAAGGAGCATGTAATCCACACTAGTGCAGGCTGATGGGAGCTGTTTTATTGAATTTTTTCTTAAGAAAGCGAGCCCACTTTTCTCCTGAAAACCAAATGATTCGAAGGAAAAAGAATCAAATCTGGAGAGGTGAAAGTTGGTGGCCTCTCCCTGCCTGTTTCTTTTCCTTCAGCACACCTTTTGTTTTTTTTTTTAAGATTTTGTTTATTCATGAGAGACACACAGAGACGCAGAGACACAAGCAGAGGGAAAAGCAGGCCCCATGCAGGGAGCCTAATGTGGGATTCGATCCCGGGTCCCCAGGGTTGAAGGAGACGCTAAACCGCAGAGCCTGCCCCCACCCCCCCACCCCCCACCCCCACCCCCGCGGCTGCCCCAGCACGCCTTTGGCCTTTGTTGATGAGGATGAGGAGCTCATACTGGGTGCTGGGGATCTGTGTCCCAGGAGCCAACGTTTTCCGTGTTAGTGCCAAAGATGGGCTGAAAACTGGTAAACAGACCCCGTTAGGACAGGGTGTAATAGTGGGAGGAAACCAGCAGTGAACAGAAGATGCTGAGTGGCGAGGACAGGAGAAAGGCCACGGCCCTTCATAATGCGCGTGATGGTGCAATCGCGTCCCCGCGGCCTCGTGCCTAGTAAAGTGCTTTAACAACAGAAGAGCCCTTGGAGTTTACAGACTTGAATGGACACCCGCGTGGCTACAGACCTGAGGTCTTAAATCAACATTTGGGGACCAGATCCTTCTTGTTGCGGGGGCTATTCCGTGCAGCAGAGGAGGTTCAGCAACTTCCCTGGCCTCCACCCACTGGATGCCAGGGGCACCCCTCCCCTCGTACTAACCCCAACCGCTTTCAGGCAATCCAAAATGTCCCTAGGATGCAAAATGTCCCCAGTGAAGAACCATGGCTCCCGGGACAAATTTGGAGTTCAGGCCAGACTTGGATGTTTTAAATCTCAAGGATTCGGGGCCTTGGCCCGAGCGCACCTGCCAGAGCACTTTGACCGTATTTGGGCAGATGGTGGTATCAGATTTATGTTTTAGGACGACGATGGATAAAATGGGCCAGAGAAGCAGGGTGACAAGATTCCCAACCCCTGAGTCTGTAAAAAGTCATATCAAAGAAGAAAAAAAAGATCACTTTTTTTTCCTTACTGCCCTTCACCCCTATTCACCTAGTGAGGTTTCCTCATCACTTTTGCGCACACATCAAATGCCTGAATTTCTATGGCTGTTGCAGGCTGTACCCCTCAGAATCACATTTCCCAGCCCCACTGCCACCCCCCACCGCCCCCAATTCTGGTCGGTGGGGCTGCAGGAGGGCTGAGAGCCTGCGTGTCTAACAGGCACACCAAGTGATTCTTACACCAGGGTGAGAAATTACCTACGCCTCCCTGGACTTTCGATTTGGAATTCTAAGTGACCTAAAATAGCTTCAAACTGGCAACTGTAATCTCATCATAGTCGTAATTAAAATGTCCTTGAGTTAAGGGCCCGACAGGCATCCTCCCAGTTTGTCGGTGGACTAATTGCCACCCTCAGCCCCCGGGGATTTTTCCCTTTCACCTCCCAGCAGCTGCGGGTAGGGATTGTAGGAGCAGATGGGTCCTTTCCCTCCATGCCTCCCACACACGTCAGGGCCCTCGGGTTCAGAGCTCCGGGCACCTTTGTCCCATGTCAGGACTGCCTCCAGCCCTGCCCGAGAGCCCAGCTGTGCCGTGCACCGACACCTGTGCCACGCATCGCCCACACCTGTGCCGTGCACCATCACCTGTGCCACGCATCGCCCACACCTGTGCTGTGCACCAACACCTGTGCGTACAAACACCTGTGCCGTGCACCAACACCTGTGCGTACAAACACCTGTGTCGTGCACCGACACCTGTGTCACACATCGCCCACACCTGTGCCACAGATCGCCCACACCTGTGCCGTGCACCGACACCTGTGCTGCGCACCGACACCTGTGCCGTGCACAAACATCTGTGCCACGCACCTGTGCACCTGGATGCCTCTGGCATCGGCCCGCACCCCATTAAAGCACCCGCCACAGCCTCTGCCCTCCCCGCTCCTCTGAAGGAGCCAGACCCTTCAGCCGTCGGGGAGACTTTCTCATTTCCTCATCCCAGCGAAGAACAAACCCGGGGCCTCCGTTCCTGCAAAGCCTCTGGGCACCCAGCCGCCTCCTGTCACCTCCGCTGCTGTCCCCCGGGCCAAGCCACTCTTCACCCGGAGGGCAGCTTCCTGTCTCCCTTCTTCCCTGTTTAACTTTCTGTCCTTCGGCTGAATCTCCTCCACATGCCTGTTGGAACTCCAAAAATGAGAGTTTTACCCCCGTCCTTGTTCAAATCCTCCACAGACTTCCTGTCGCTTTCTTGCCATGGCCCTGAGCCCTGGCCTCTCCTCTTGTTCCTTCGTTTACTGTGGCAGCGACAGAGGCCTTGGTCCTCCTTCTGGAAACTTCTGGGCACCTTCCTCTTGCTGCTGCAGTGGTACCCGTGCTGTCTCGAGGCCTGGTCACACTGTATCCCAGGTAGTCTGCCCCCGGCCCCGACTTCACCCCGGTGCTCATACTTCACCTGCCCCAGGGCCTTTCCAGCCTCCCTACGTCTGTATCTGCTGTAATTTTTTTCTTATGAAACTCAGTACCACCTGCCATTATAGTGTGTCCTTGTTTGCTGGTCTTGCCCACCTGAAGGGGGCCTCCCCGGAGGAAGGAATTTATTTTATTGGTGTTTCCTGTGGGCGTAGTCCAGAGTGTGGCTCTCCCTCAATATCTGTTGGTCGGATGGATGGATGGAAGGATGGATGGGTGGATGGGCAAATATACATAATTTATTCCAGCTCAGCAATTCTTAATGACAGAAAGATGGTCTCGTAGAATTATCTCAACAACCTCCTACCTATGAGATTATCCACTGAGTCACTGCTTATAAGCATGCATCTACCCGTGGCAATGAACGTAATGCACGCTCAACTCCTGTTAGTTTATTGTCCCTTATGTATCCTTGTATCAAGTGAAAGGAGTTTCACAGGCTGCTATGTGGGTGGGGCAGGTATTTTGAAGAAGAAGAGGTAGTTAGGATCAAGAGAGTTTTAGTCTGGAGTGTTTGAATGGTTTTCTGGGCATGTGTGGGTAGAGGGGTGAGGATGGGCAGAGGAGATAATTGGATTATAGGAGACTGGATGTGGTGCCCGGAGACAAGTGTGACTCACATGTGAGACGTTTACACGCTGACAGGTCATCTACACAGAGAAAAACGCCTGGCGGTCCACGCCAACGCAAGCACCATTCATCATTGGAAAGGTTACCATAATGTGGCCATTCTTAATACTTCTGGCTTCAGAATCGTTTCACACTCTTAACGATTGATTAATCATTCAGGGTCTTCAAAAATTCTTGCTTATGTGGGTCATGCTTATTGATATTTATCATCGTTCGGTTTAAAACAATCAACATTTATTAGTTCAAAAAGAAAAATAATTTTTTATATGTTGATATGAATATGAATACCTACTTTTTTTTTTCATTGTAAATAACAAAATTCCCCAACCAAAAGAAATTGGATGAGAAGACTGGCAGTGTTTTCACTGTTTTGTAACTGTCTTTATTTTTATTTACTTATTAAAAAAAAAGCTTTTGTTTGTTTATTCATGAGCAACACAGAGAGAGAGGCAGAGACACAGGCAGAGGGAGAAGCAGGCTCCCTGTGGGGAGCCCAATGCAGGATTTGATCCCAGGACCCCGAGATCATGCTGAGCCACCCAGGCTTCCCTGTAACTGTCTTTAGTGTCTTAAGAAAAGAGAAAGGGATGCTCATCTCTGCCGTTTGTTCGGTCTTGGGTGACATCACACATCACGTGGCCTGTGGAAAGTAAGTAACTTCATTGTATATTAGGTCTTTTTGACCCTTTGTACCCCTGGAGGGGGCTTGGGGCCCTCAGAGGTCCATGATCTATTCTGTTAGAGCTTCCGGAATAGTACAGTGGTTGAGGGCTTTATACAGGACAGAGATAGTGCTTTAGCACTTCCATTTTTTTTACATTAAAAACCCACATTTTGCACAAAGGGACAGGTAGTAGATGATTCCATCTCTGGGAGGTTCCCAGAATAGTCCAATCCACAGAGACAGAAAGTAGACTGGGGCAAGGTGCTGGGGGAGGAGGTTGGAGGGTTTAATGGGAACAGAGTTTCAGTTTGGGAAGATAAGAAAGTTCTGGAGGTGGAGGGTGGTGATGGCTGCGTAACAGTGTGAATGTACTAAACGCCACTGAATTACACACTTAAAAATAAATGGTTAACGTGGTAAATTTATGTTCTGCATATTTTACCACAATACCAAAAACCTCCTAATTTTAAAATTATAAGCATACTATGTCTTTCTAAAAAAGCAAGCCTCAGGTAAGTCTATGGTAAAGAAAGTGAAACTCCCTCCTCTAGAGAGGGACACCTCTAATAATCCAGAATTTATGTTTTCCTTTTTAAAAAATATTTAATTTATTTATTCATGAGAGACACACAGAGAGAGGCAGAGACACAGGCAGAGGGAGAAGCAGGCTCCTCGCAGGGAGCCCAGTGTGGGACTCGATCCTGGGACTCCAGGATCACGCCCTGAGCCAAAGGCAGACACTCAACCACTGAGCCACCCAGGCGTCCTGGAATTTATGTGTTCTGATGTTTGTCTATGCCAATGCTGTTACTTATTACTGTTACTAGAAATGGGATTATTTGATAGCCCTTTGAAAATTGCTCCATCTCCCCCCACCCCTTGATTTAATATATAAGTATCAGGCATTGAGCATTTACTATGTGCCAGAGGCAGCACTAAGGGATTTCACGCGCATCATCTAAGGTGGCAATTTATCCTCACCATTTGACAGATAAGGAAAACTGAGGCCCCAACCAACCAAGTTCAGTTGCCCATGGCTGATGAAGAGGTCGAGCTATGTCCGTGCTTCTAACATGTACACGAGCAGGTGACTAGTGTATACGTGGGTTTTGTAAAAGGCCGATCTTTCTGTGACTTGTCCAAGCAGTCACTTGGATTCGAGTATATTTGGAACCAAACTGGCCTCCGGTTAGGACGAAGGGGGTGAGCCCAATATCCTTCTGCCAAATGGCATGTGAGAAGTGCGTCCTTAAAGACAGGCAGTCATGGAATCTTTTGAATGATTCAAGATTATTTTTCTCCGCAGAAAGAACTGACCTGATGACCTCAGACATTTCACACCCGAAAGCGTTCAATAAGCTGCGACACCAGGTGGCGCCTGTTGGAAACAAACTTCATTTAGGGGTCCCACCGGCTTTGACGTTCAACTGTTTGGGACAATTTTTCAAAGACGGAGTATTTGTGTGCTTTTAAATCCTGCAGGAAATATGAGACCCTATTAATGTGGTTTTATTGAAATATCTAAAATTTTTATAGTCCCACATTCCACGAGGTAGCCTTTATGTTCATTACCCAGCTTAGCCCCTCGCTTAGTGATTCTAATGCGGGAGCAAAACGGCAGCACTGCTCTTTTGGTATTCATTTCCAGTAACGCTCAAAATGCAATTTAATTTACATTTTTTTTTTTTTTTTTAAAGAAAGGAAATCTGGTGTTCACTGTCTTCTCCGCTGTGTCCTCAGATGCTGGCTTCTCAGAGAGAGCCGGGGCGGAACAGGTGCCTCTGGCCTCTGGCTTGCAGGGAGGACATAAGACAGATAGGTCCAGGTTCAAATCAAGTATCCTGACAATTGAGCGGGGTGGGGATTGGGGCCAAGATGTGGCTGCCTGCAGAGCCTCAGGTGCATCCAGGGCAGCCCGCACCTCCTCCCCGTTGCACGATTATTGTTGCACCATTACAAATCGAAATAGCCGTTTGTGAGGTTGGTCAGAGCCTATCTCTTGCAAGACTTGGAGGTCCGTGAGGGCAGGTCAGGCTCGTTCATGCACTCCTCATTTTTTTATTGAGGACCTATCATGTGAAAAGACAAAACTCCTTGGCCTCATGGAGTAATAAATAAGTATATTATATAGTATGTCAGAGCTTATAAGATCTACCAGAAAACTAACTGGTAAGGAGGGGTCAGGACTCAGGTTAGGGATGGGGTGCAACTTCAAATAGGACAGCGGAAAAGTCCTCAACCAGGACATGAGATTTAGACAAAGACTTGAAGGAGGAGAGGGTGTGAGCCATGCAGTTATATGGAGAGAAAAATTGCAGGCAAAGGAAACAGCATGTGCAAAGGCCCTGCATTACTCAAGGACAGTGAGGAGGTGCAGGAGGTTGGCTGGCCCGGTAGCTGAGGAGAGGAAAGGGGATGGAGTCTTGTTGGCCTGCTGGAAGGGTTTTGGTTCTTGCTCTGAGCATGACAGGAGCCACTCCATGGGAGTGGGTCTGAGCAGAGGATTAACCTGATTGGACTTCCTCAGTGCCGTATCCCCAGCAGCTAGCCAGGTGTCTGGCCATGTTGGGACAAGGTCACTGAATCCCTGATGTTACCCCCAAATGAGGTTGAACATTCACTCATCAGAGACGCTTGACAGGCTGCCCAACACGCCACGTTGAACTTGATTTCCTTTTCTGGAAGACCCCATCTGTCGGTGCGTCTGACTCCCATGGGAAAGGTCCAGAGGGCTTCCTGGAGGAAGTGCCATCTAACCTGAGATCTGCCTAAGGAGCTGGGAACGTTTGCACTTGCTGTTCCCCCTGAACGTTCCCTCTGGGAGGCTGAGGGCAGCAAGGCCCACTTCGGGAATCATCGGCAGTTGGGGGGATCCACCTGAATGGAGTGGTTTTTTTTGCCACGGGAAGGGTTTGGAGAGGCCAAAGAAGTGCCGGGGAGCTGGCGGGGCAGGCTCACGTCATCCTGTGGCCAACGGAAAGACAACGTGGGCCGCCACACTGCAGAACACGATCCACGGTTTCATCGACCAGAGGCGGAAAAGCGATGTCAAGAACCACCAGCAAGACTTGAACTTTTGATTGAACTTGTCTTAAGTCTCCCTCATTATTATCGATTAGATTTTGAAGGTGAGCAGGCAAGTGTAGCGAATTGGAAAATGGAATCCTCTAATGACTCCTTTTATGGCTTTTTGTTGATCCTGAATATAAAACAAATAATCATAGATCACAGCCAGCTCCGTGGCCTCCTTTCATCTGCAAATACACCGGCCACGTGGGGGCCAGAAGCTCAAGGATTTTTCAGAAGTAGCATCAGCGGGCCCGGGGACCTGTTTTGTGCGGGTTTGAATCACGTGAATCCTAAAATTGTGAATTAGAGGCAGGCTGATGGAGTTCCCTCCGCTGGCACCAACCGTGCAGGGGGGTGGGGGGGCGAACCCCACGAAATCAGAAATTCCCTGGGAACCCGACGGCAGCCGTCGGGAGCCCTGGGTGGCAGAGACGTCTTTGCCACATGGTGGCGCCCGCTGTCAGGTCAACGGAAATTCGGGCCTTTGTTGGGATTAAGCTGCAATTATGTGGCCTCGGAGGACGTCAGGGTTTGGGGTTTGGTCTCCTCGAAGAACATGCAGCAGCTCTGTTGTCCCGAGCCGGACGCCTTTGGAACCAAAGTCCATGTGGCAAGGGGAAAACATTGCAAAAAAATAAAAAAATAAAAAAAATAAAATGACAGCTTGTAGCCGGTCCCTTAATTGAATAGTGACCGTGTTCTTTTATGTCGGAGTCCTTTCCATACCTTTGCAACGGCCCTTAGGATGAAAATGAACAGGGATGCCTGGCTGGCCCAGGGCGTGATCCCGGGGTCCCCGGATCTAGTCCCACGTTGGGCTTCTCCCTCTGCCTGTGTCTCTGCCTCTCTGTGTCTCTCATAAATAAATAAATAAAATCTTAAAAAAAAAAAAAAGAAAATGAACAAAGTCACGCATGCAGGTGACTAAAGCAATCAGGCGGTATTTATGGGAGAGCAAGAGTCTTGCACACGCCCCTCTCCACCTCTGCAGGGGCAGCCCCTCCATCTGGCCGAGCGGCTAGCGGGCCCCCCGTACATTGTGGTTCTTGCTTCTAGAATCCGCTCCACTCCACGTTGGCAATATTTTCAGTTGGCCCATCGCGGTGCTGCCCAGTGCAGGCAGGACAACGTTTTGCGGTTGGGACTGTCCATCCGCTGCCAGGGGGAGCCTGGCATCTTGGTCTCCGCGCCCGCCCAGGGCGGAGCACCTGCCACGGTTACATGAGGCAGATGCTCCCCGAAGCCCTTGTGGGGGGGCTGGTGGGAGCTCCCTGCAGTTGACACCGATGGCTCAGCTCGGGACTCCAAGTAGTGGTGACCCGGGATTTCCTGCCTCCCCACTTTGTCCCATGAGGGGGGTGGTCTGCCTCTTGCCACGTCTCCTCTTCCACTTCCCAGTTTCTGGCAGCGCTACGTCTTCTGTTTCGAGACTTGTGGCATTTGATCTGGGTTCTGGAACCGTAAGGATGTTGTCCGTACTTACCTGTAGGCTGATTCGGGGTGCAGGCGGAGCTGATGAACTGTAAGGCGGTGGACGCCGTTGACTGGACCACCCGACGGCAGGCCGGATCCTGTCTTCTTTCTCGTGCCGCACAGCTTCCAGATTCGACCATCGGGTGTTTTCTCGTCCCTGCTTGCTCACAAGACTGAGCTGCCTTGTTGGTCCTGGTGGCTCCAGGTGCCCACCCCTGGCCCGACATTCAGAAGGTGTCGGAAGGAAGGTAGAGCGAGGCTTGGGTGGAGGTGAGGAGGCTCAGGGTCCTTGTGATTCTGAGACGGAGGCGTGCATGCGTCTGTAGGAGGAGAGAGGGGAAGGAGGCAGGAAGGAAGGAGAAATATGTTGACTCCTGCTTTGGTATAAAGATGAGTAGAAAAAAAAAAAAAGATGAGTAGAATCCAGGCTGGATTCATGATCGTATGTTGATTATTATTATATCCTTCTTTCTTTTCTAATTTTAATAGAAGTTAATATGGTTTGTTTCCCTCTCTGACTTATTTTTTTTTTTTAAGATTTTATTTACTTATTCATGAGACACACACACACACACACAGAGGCAGAGGGAGAAGCAGGCTCCATGCAGGGAGCCTGATGCAGGATTCGATCCCAGGACCCTGGGATCACGATCTGAGCCAAAGGCAGATGCTCAACCACTGAGCACCCAGGTGTCCCTTAACTCTAGGAAACAAACTGAGGGTGGCTGGAGGGGAGGGGGGCCCGGGGGATGTGATGAGCACTGGGTGCTATGTGCAACTGGTCATGGATCACTGAACTCTACCTCTGAAACTAATAATACGCTCTATGTTAATTAATGGAACTTAGAAAAAATTTTAAAAATTAAAAAAAAAAAAAAAAGACATTGAAAAGAAAACATTCTCATGGGCCGGCCCAGCGCACAGACCTCGCATGACACCTTCTGTGGCTCAGGGAGGGAGCGGCTCCCAGCAGGACGAAACAGGAAGCTTCACTGGGGAGGTGGTTATTCTTGGGCAGGAACCTCACCCACCACCTGGCACCCACCATGTGCCTCTGGGGGGGGGGTGGATGTGGGGAGGGAGGGCTGAGGGCCAGCGTTGCTCACCAGCCCAGTCTTGCCTCCTCCCCGGTCCCCCCTGCCTCTGAGACCTTCCCCAGGACACCCACCTTCCTCTGCAAGTCTTCCTTTCCTTTCTGGGTCCAGAGGGTGGCCCCCTTCTGAGCTACCAGCTGCCCGGAGCGCTCCACGTGCCCCTGCACAGCTCGGACCCCAAATCCCCAGTTTTTCGCCTCACAGCCCTCAGGGGACCCTGAGCCCCCCTCCGGGGGCAAGAAGGGAGTTTGCTTGGTTCCATTGATTCCATCGACAGCTCTGAGCCCCGGGCACGGTATCCTGCCCCGCGTGGAGTAGAGGCTGGAGGAAGATGGCAAGAAATTAAATTACGCAAAGTACACGTGAATCAAAAATGTCCATTTTTGGAAAAACAAGGCTGATGGGGCTATTGGGTGAAATTGGCAAAAGAGAACTCAACTTTGCATCATAAAGAAAAAGTAGAAAATCCCATTCAGTGCAGTTTGACCAACCAGGGGTACCCACCCCCTCAGGGTCTGTCGTGCGGAGGTTTTGGTCGAAAACAGTGATACTTCATACGGAAATGTTTGAGTTTGCATAGATTTCAGTTTCACCCATGTTGTTCCATTAGGGTCCTTCCAGCTGTTTCTCAGATAGCATCTTATGCTTTGGTTAGTTAATATTCAGATAATTGCATTTCATAATTGGTCACAAAATTATGCTTTACTGTTAAAGCTCTTGAAATAGCTTTTTTTTTTTTAAGATTTTATTTATTTATTCATGAAAGACAGAGAGAGGGGGAGAGAGAGAGAGAGAGAGAGAGAGAGAAGCAGAGACACAGGCAGAGGGAGAAGCAGGCTTCCTGCAGGGACTCGATCCCAGGTCTCCAGGATCATGCCCTGGGTCGAAGGCAGGCCCTAAACTGCTGAGCCACCCAGGGATCCCCAAATTTGGGAATAATCTTAGAGAAGAGTCCTAGAGATGGCACAGAGACTTCCCGTATACCTTGGGCCGGTGCCCCCGATGCTCACGTCTTTCGCACCCACGCTGCTCTGCCAACTCCAGGAGTTACTTTGCTCCGAACACATGGGTTCTCTCCCTGAGTCCTGCCCTCTGTTCCAAGATCCCGTCCAGGCGCCACTCTGCATTTAGTGGCCGTGTCTCCGCAGTCTCCTCTGCCCTGTGACATTCCTGATTGTCCTTATTGTTTTTGTGACGTTGACAGCGTTAAGAAGTGCTGGTCAGTGTTCTGTGCAACGTCCCCCAATCCGGCCTTGTCTGCTTGTTTTCTCCCGCTTAGCCTGGGGTTATGGGTTTTGGGGACACACACAACGGAGCTGAGGGGCCCCCTCATCACGTCGCTATCAGGTGTATAATGACACCCACAGGCAGACACCACCCTTTCCAAGTGATCCAGGTTACGTGTGCACATTTATGTTGTTGTGTGTTTGTCCCAAGCCATGAAGTACGTGGGGAGGCTACGATTCCAGGCGCTGCTCCAGCCAGGGTGTTGCGATTCCACAAGAAACGTCAGGCGTGGCCCTGTCTTTAAGGATCGGGAAACTGAGGATCCCAGAGTCTCTGCACCTTTGCCAACATGATCTGGCGTGTGGGCAGCAGAGCCAAGATTTGAACAGAAGTCTAACTCCAAAGTCCTAGCCTTGTGTTTTTTTATTTTATTTTTTTATTTTTTAAGTAACTCTGCGCCCAGCGTGGAGCCCAATGTGGGGCTTGAACTTGCGTCCCTGCGATCGAGACCTGAGCCGAGATCAAGAGTTGGAGGCTTAACTGATGAGCCAGTCAGGTGCTCCCCTGTTTTGAGTTTCTTGTTTTTTTTTTTTTTTTCTTCCTTTTTCTTTCTGGCATCAGTGATTCCAAATAACAAAACTGATGACAAAAACAAACATTTTTGCTGAAACTTCTCAAGCCCTGGCTGTGGGGCTGGCACTATGTTAATTGTGATATAGGCATTATCTTGCTTAACCTTCGTGACAGACTCACGACAAGGAAACTGTGTTATTCTCTTATTTGTCAGATGAAGACACTGAGGCTTTGGGAGGCTGAGAAATGTGCTCGAGCTTCTGAAGCCACCTCATGGCTGAGCTGGTGCGGCAGCCAGAGCGCGGGACCCTAGGGCCTCAGCCCTCTCACTCCCTCTCACACACACCGAGAACTGCTTTGAAAAACACCCATCTGTGTATCCATCATCTATTTATGATATGGACGTAAAATTCATAAGACATAAAAGTAACTGTTTTAAAGTCTACAATTCGGTAGCTTTTAGTGCATTGTGTAACCACCACCTCTATCGAGTTCCAGAACCTTTCCATCACCCCAAAAAGATGCCCGTACCGTTTGGCTGTCACTCCCCATTCTTTTCCCCTTCCTGAAACCACAAGTCTACTTTTTCTTTCTACTGATTTATCTATTTTTGGATATTTCCTAAAAACAGAATCACACAATATGTGGCCTTTGGTGTCTGGCTTCTTTTATTTACCATAATGTTTTCAGGGTCCCTCTACACATTGTGCTGTGTATCAGCACTTCATTCCTCTTTATGGCTGGACCCGATTCCAGTGCATGGATAGACCACCCTTTGTTTATCCTTCATCAATACAAGGACATTTGGCTTTTTCCACCTTTGGGTTCTGGTGACTGGTGCCGCTATGACCATGGTGCACACATTTTTGTTGAATACCTGTTTTCAGTTCTTTTGGGTGTGGAGTTTTTGTTCTTAGGGACCGCCATATCACACACATTTGTTTTTCCTCTATTTTAAAATATGAGAACCAGGGGCGCCTGGTAGGCCTGCCTGTCAAGCACCTGACTCTTGATCTCAGCTCAGGTCTTGATCTCAGGGTCATGAGTTCAAGCCCTGCATTGAGCTCCACACCGAGTGTGCAGCCCACTTAAAAATAATAAAAATAAAATAAATAAGATATGAAAATCCATTTTTAGTGTGATACTTTCTCCGAGATTTTTTTTTTTTTAAAGAAAGATTTTATTTATTTGAGAGAGAAAGACGGAGATAGTGACAGAGATGCAGGCTCCCCGCTGGGCAGGGAGCCTGACGCAGGACCCTGGGCTTATGACCTGAGCCAAAGGCAGGCGCTTCACTGACGGAGCCACCCAGGCACCCCCCAGACTTTTAATCTAAGTGATACTAATTGCACTTCCTTAGTGTTGAGTCTCCAATGCTTGCAACAGTGACTGGCACACAGGAGGTGCTCCATAAGGGGATTGCCAACCCTTAATGATAAAAACCACCAAAACTTCTTTTTGTGTCAGTCAGTGAATTCGTACCTTATTAATGATGACGTGAAAAATTGTTATATATGTAACATATGTTCTGGGCATCTAATTGAGTCTGTGTGAGAACTGCATTAAAATAGATGCTTGTGGAGCTCTTGCCCATGCTGAGGAACACAGGCCGTATTTTGTTTTTAATCTATCTCAGTCTCACAAATGAGGTGTGGGGCTCACTGTCCCATTTTATTGATTAGGGAACAGGCCCGAGGGAGGGTCCTGTCAGGAGGGAGGCCTGGATCCTCACCCCATCCTACAGCAGTCTTTATTTAATTGGGTTACATTCTCTGTCTGGAAGACTCTGGAACACTCAGAGTCCACACTCAGGTAGAGACCCCACTTTAGTTTTATTAAAGGAAGTCCATTAGAGTGACCTTTTAATTTTTTATTTTAAGGTTTTATTTATTCATGAGAGACACACAGAGAGAGGCAGAGACACAGGCAGAGGGAGAAGCAGGCTCCCTGCGGGGAACCCAATGTGGGACTCGATTCCAGGTCTCCCCAGGATCATACCCTGGGCCGAAGGCTGATGCTCAATCACTGAGTCACCCAGGTGCCCCTAGAGTGACCCCTTTAAACTGGGGACCAGAGGGAAGGTCCCCCCACCAACCTTGGCCATGGTAATGCAGCTTCTGGCCACACGAGGGTAGTCTTAGCTAAGAATAGCCGTAGTTGCTCTTTGGAAAACAAAGACCGGGCTCCCGAAGGGGAAGCTGGCTGCTGCATTTCTAGGCCAACTTTAGGGAATTAATCAGCAACTGTAGAACTCTGGGTAAACAAATATAAACCAGATCAGACATCAGCTCAGAAACTCACAGCAAGGATGTGCACCTGCTTGAGGGGAGGGACGGGTCCCCCGCCTGCTGGACAGCTGCACCCAGTCCAGATGTGAGCCGGGGTGGGGGGGGGTCACTCCCCGAGGGTTTCCCTTATCACAGACAGATGATGACCCCAAGGAGAGGGCACCACTTAGCAGCTGAAGACCATTCTCTGCCTTCTTTTCTGAGAGGGTGGGCAATTGCACGACACACTTATCTCAACAGCAGATAAGAGCAAGTGTCCAGGACAACCTTTAATTTTGGTGGGTCGGGCGGCCGGGGAGGCGGGGCAGAGGTTCTCAGAGTTTTGGAATTCATTAACCAATAAAATTAAAAGAGCAGGTGTCATCAAAGGGATGCATATCAGGTTTTGATCTTGCCAGTTAAGGGTATTAAAAATATGCAGTTGGCATTTATTATTATCACTGTCATCTTATAGGCAAGGCACTTGAAAAAATATAACCAACGACCAAAAAGGAGGACAGTCCTTTAAATTGACAAAAAAAAAAAAAAAAAAAAAAAAAAATCACAAACACAAAACCTCATGAAAAACAAATCAGTAAAATCTTCATTAAGACTCGAACAAAGATCCACCTTGGGAGGGATTATTCTAAACGTGTTAATGCTTTTGGTTGGAGAGAAATTTCTTGGAGAAATTGAGATAACAAAGGACAAGGAACTCACCCGAATTTCCCTAAGGGCATCGTGCATTTCCAACCAGACAGGGAAGGGTTCACCTCTCCTGAGCGGATGCACTAGGCCCTGTCCCCCCCACCCCCAGGGTCTCACCTAATTCTTAGAGCTGCCCTTCGAGGTAGAACTTTGTACCCTTCCCATTTTGGAAACCAGTCCTGGGAGAGTTTATGTGGCCTGCAGACTGCGAGGGAGGCTTTGGCCCTGAGATTTGAATCTGACCATGCAAACAACAGAGCTCCCTACCCAACCATTGGCTAACACTGCTTTGCTCTCTAGTTGCTTTAGAAAGAAAAGTTGTGGGGGCTCCCGGCTGGCTCAGAACCCCTAAGCATTTGCCTTTGGCTCAGGTCACGATCCCAGGGTCTTGGGATGGAGTCCAATGTTGGGCTCTCTACTAAGTGGGGAGCCTGCTTCTCCCTCTCCCTCTGCCTGCCGCTCGCTCCCCCTCTCTCATTCTGTGTCAAATACATAAAATCTTGAAAGAAAGAAAGAAAGAAAGAAAGAAAGAAAGAAAGAAAGAAAAGAAAGAAAGAAAAGCTGTGGGTTTCCTGATAATTAAAAAACAGCCACCACCCCAGTTGGCCATCAACAAAGGAAATCACTCATCATCTTTCAGTCTCAAGGCAGCTAAGGTGTGAGCATGGATCTTTTTGTTATTTAAAAAAATGGGGGGAGGATTTGAAGGTTGAACTGTATAAACAATTTTGCATCCTCCTTGGCTCACTTAACAGGATGTATAAAGCATTTTCCCCAGTCACTAATATTCTCCGTGGCCGTGCTTTCTGAAGGTTGTAACGCCATCCATTGATGAATGGGACATATATTTTGACACTACTATCCTGTACTTCGTTGTCTTAGTCTGTAACAACGCCACAGGCTGGGTGGCTTATGAAAAACGAAATTTAGAAATTTATTTCTCACAGTTCTGGAGGCTGGGAGTCTGAGACCGGGCAGTGTCCGTGTGGTGGGAGGGCCTTCCCTCTTATGGGACACAGATGTCTTGCGGTGTCCTCACGGGTTGAAGAGCTATGTGGAGTCTCTTTTCTGAGGTACATTCCTACTCACAAAGGCTCCCCCAGGCACCTGGGTGGCTTAGTGGGTTGAGAGTCTGTCTGCCTTTGGCTCACATCATGATCCCGGGGTCCTGGGATCGAGCCCCACCTCGGGCTCCCTGCTCAGTGGGGAGTCTGCTTCTCCCTCTACCCCTCCACCCTGGTCATGCTCTCTCTCTCTCAATCTCTCTCTCTCTCTCTTTTTTTTTTTAATATTTTATTTATTTATTCATGAGAGACACATTGAGAGAGAGAGGCAGAGACACAGGCAGAGGGAGAAGCAGGCTCCATGCAGGGAGCCCGATGTGGGATTCAATCCTGGGTCTCCAGGATCACGCCCTGGGCTGAAGGCGGCACCAAACCGCTGAGCCACTGAGGCTGCCCATGCTCTTTCTCTCTTAAATAAATAAATAAAATCCTTAAAAAAGAAAGAAAAAAAGAAAGCCTCCACCGTCCTGACCTAATCACCTCCCAAAGGTCCCACCTCCTACTACCAACGCACTGGGCCCAGGAACTTGGGGAGCACGCAAACACTTAGACCACAGCACTAGCCTTAAGTTTCCAAGAGTTGGGGCATCTGGGTGGCTCAGTGGTTGAGCGTCTGCTTTCAGCTCAGGGCATGATCCCGGGGTCCGGGGATCAAGTCCCGCATTGGGCTCCCTGCAGGGAGCCTGCTTCTCCCTCTGCCTGCGTCTCTGCCTCTTCCTGTGTCTCTCATCACTCAATAAATAAAATCTTAAAAAAAAAAAAAAGTTTTCCAGAGTTCATTGTTTCGAGAAAATTCTTTGGACATCTTTGTGCATTTAGTTTTCTTCACATCTCAGATTTCTTTAGGGTGAGATTTTTCAGATGTGGGATTCGTGGATCAAAGGCTAGAATATTTCATTTATTTATTTTTTTAATTAAAAATTTTTTTTCCTTTTTAAAGATTTTATTTATTTATTCATGAGAGACACAGAGAGAGAAAGAGGCAGAGACACAGGCAGAGGGAGAAGCAGGCTCTCTGTGGGGAGCCTGATGCGGGACTTGATGCCCAGATCTGGGATCACACCCTGAGCCAAAGGCAGATGCTCAACCCCTGAGCCACCCAGGTGTTCCAAAGGCTAGAATATTTTAAAACTTCTCAGAAAATGCACACACTGAGCATACATTTTGAATGAACAGAGGCCAGGTAGAAATAGCCGACTT
The DNA here is from genome assembly GCF_011100685.1 of Canis lupus familiaris. Lineage (NCBI taxonomy): Eukaryota > Metazoa > Chordata > Mammalia > Carnivora > Canidae > Canis > Canis lupus. Next base: position 40,056,206 of record NC_049245.1, on the reverse strand, counting down.
GTTTTATTGATTACGCTGTGGGCAAAGTACCAGTTGTTTGTAGATAGTGCCCCCAGCCTGGCTTTGCTGCCTGCAATTCGGTGAAAAGATCGCTTCTATAGTTTCCACTAAACAAGCTGCTCACGTCCTTCTCGACTCGAGAGCGGTGCTTCTCCAGGAGGCACACCTGAGCGGGAGTGTGCTGTTCCTAGCGAGTGGTGGAGGCCAGGGCCGCTGCTGACCATCCCACAGTATGTAGGGCAGCCCCACAACAAAATAGCATCTGGACTGAAGTATCAATAGTACTACGGTCGATAAACCCCTCACTGGAACCCAGACCTGTAGTTCCACACACTGTTCTGGGCACAGCCTGTGGCTGCTGTTGTGTCCCAACAGTGGGGTGAGATGGTGTTGATGTGGGTAGTATCACCCACAAAGCCTAAAATATTTACTCTCTGGCCCTTCCCCGAAAAGGTTTGCTGACCACTGATCCAGCATCCTCTCTAAGATGTCTACATGTTCCCCTGAAAATAGAATTCTCAAAGAAACGCTTCGAATGTTACAGGAACAAAGCACAGTCTCGGTTAGTCATTTCCATAAAATATGTCCAAATTTCTGTTTTAAGTCCTTTGTGGAATGAGGAGGAACATAAATTTTAAAATGTCATAATAAAAGGCCATGTGATTGAATCTGATATACACAGAAATATCATTTATAACTTTTCTTATGAGAGAAGAAAAGTATCTCTATTTAGTCATTCCTGGAGCAGGTCTTATCATAACGTCTTTAAAAAAATCATATTTTATTTTTGGGGTAAACGCTCTGAATGTAGAGAGAAGGGGCCTTAGTTCTCATGGTCCTGCTGTTCCAAGGCAGGGACTGTCTTAGCCAGCTCTGGCTGCTGTAACAAATAGAGCACAGACGGTGGGGTCAGCGGACTCAAACCACAGATGGGTTTTGCATAGTTCTGGGGCCTCAAGTCCAAGATCAAGGTGTGGGCAGGTCTGGCATCTGCTGAGAACCCGCTTCCCAGGTCGCAGATGGCCATTTTCTTGCTGTGTCCTTGCATGGCAGAGAACAGAGAGATGACACAAGCTCTAGTGTCTCTTCTTACAAGGGAGCCAGTTGCATCATGAAGGCTTTGCTCTCTTGACCTAGTTCCCTCCCTCCAAAAATCCTATTGGGGAGGAGGGTTTCCACACAAGAATTCTAGGGGGCCGTAAACATGTAGTCCATAATGGATTATTATTGCCCTTGTCTTCTAGATGGTTATTATCTTATTTTTATTATTATTTCTTATTTTTATTATTGTTATTTTAAGATTTTATTTATTTTTTGAGAGAGAAGCACAAGCAGGGGGAGGGGCAGAGGGAGAGGGAGAGGGAGAAGCAGACTCCCCCCCCAAGCAGGGAGCCCGACGTGGGACTCGATCCCAGGACCCTGAGATCACGACCTGAGCTGAGGGCAGATGTTTCACCGACTGAGCCACCCAGGCACCCCGGTGATTACTATTTTATCTTTTTTATATAATCCAGATCATTCTGCATATACGATGTTGAATCTTCCCCTTCGTTTCCTACCTCATTCACATCAGAAACAGTTTTGCAGTGAGTCCTCCTAGCGGGCTGGGCAGGGCTGGGAGTTTGCAAAGGTAGGAGGAGGGTGAGACAGCGGATGAAGGTAGGGGTGGGTAAGAGGGTTCAGGAGCCAGCAGAAGGGGAGGATGTGCAGAGGGTGCTGACATGAACAAGGTTGCCTAACGCCTCAAAGCCAAGCCTATGGTCCCCCCCACCTCCCCATTTAACCTCCTTTGCTAGTTTTCCAGCTTAATTGAAATATAATCAACAGAACATTGAATCCAAGGTGTACAACTGTGTTGATCTGATACACTTACGTATTGCAAGCTGATGACCAAGCTGATGACCACCCTACTGGTGGCTGACACCCCCCTCATGTCACCTAATTACCATTTCTCTTTTGGTGAGAACACTTAAGATTTATGCTCTGGGCAACTTTCAAGCACAGAATGCAGTATTATTAACTGTAACCACCACGGTGGACATGAGGCCTCCAGAACTTGTCTTCAAGCCCCTGGTGTAGACCCTTTCTCTGTTCCTCCCCCGAGACCCAGCTCACCGTGGGCAACTCACTGGGCTGTGGGTTTACTCCTCCTCCTGCCTCCGCCTCCAGCCTGGGCCCCGTGTGGGGGCAGCGGTCAGGGGCCAGTGTGCTGGGTGCCTGGACATGCTGGGCACCCGTCTTTGTTGTAGGAACAGGGAGGCCCCTCCAGGCTTTCTCGTGCGTGGTTTCTCATGGTGGCTTCTTGCCCATAACTGGGGCCTGGAGGACCTCCCAGCCTCCCACAGCCTCCTGGGCAGTTCCCTGGGGGTTCTCGGTGGGGCCTGGGGCAAAGCTGGCAGGTCCTGCTCCTTGCAGCATCTGACCCCTCCTGCCTGTGGCAGCAGCGCCTGTGAAGACGCCACTGTCTCTGTTGGGTTCTGCGTCTCCCAGTTCCAGTGGTTGCCCATGGAGGGGCCAAAGCCATGCAGCTTCCCTGCAGAAGCTTCAGGAAGGTTTCTCTCCCCAGCTCATTCACACTTGTTGCCTCTGAGTATCTGATCCTGTCTTTATTCAGAATGTTGGTATTTTGTCCATCATGGCTTTTTTGGGGGGGTGGGGGTGTTAATTTTGATTTTTTAAAAAAATGCATGAAAATATCATTCACCTTGACTACTGAGTTTTTTTGGTGACATTTCATCCTCGACGTGGGTGCTTCACATATTTCATTTTAGCCTCAGCTCGGCCCCAGCAGCACTGCTTATGCTTAGAGTCTCTTAGAAGCTTCTCATGACTCAAATCCTTTGGTTTGTGTCAACTCTCCCTCGAAGCTGGTCCCAAGGGTGAGAGCTATGCCACCCTCCTGGGTTGCCCTCCTCCCTTCCAGCTCACATCCTCAGGCGTCCTTTCCCCAAAGCAAATGCTCACCCACCTATAGACACACAAACAGAGCCCCACCTACGAAGTGCTGCAGGCTCCTTCATCCAAATCAGAGGCTTTCAGGCCCATTAACATGGGCAAAGAGACTTCTGGAGGCCACTGGGCTGCCCCTTGGCTCTGCAGACCGCTGAGCTCTGAATCGGTGTGGGCTGGCCGAGCTCTCTCTGCTGAAGAGGGTTGATTTTTCTTCCTTAAAAAGAAGACAGGGCGACTTTGAAATATCTCTACACCCTAAAGAGAGAACATGAATCTCTGGAAGACAGCGAACACCCTTACCCAAACACTCATTTACACAGAGGTTTTAACATCTGAGAACCATTTAAGGCATCCCAAGGATGTGCTAGCAGAAGTCACAATGTTAAGCTAAATAAAAGAATGATCCCGATGGTATTTTAGGCATCTGAATAGGATTAGGTTTCACTCATCTTTGTGGCCCTGAGGCCACAGCATCGGGTTGTTGAAAGAGCAAAGATGAAATGGGAAGTTTTAAACAAGCCTGTGACACTCAACGCGTCCCCAACTGTAGGCAGAGTTTTACTATAGTGTTGGGACTGTGGGGCCTGTTTTCAAATTGCAACACCCCACTTTCCTGGCTGTGTCACCCGGCTGGTGTCAGTTACCCTCTCTGAGCCTCGGTCTCCTCCTCTGTGAGATTTTTTTTTTCCTGCAAAAAGCTTTATTGCTTCCATTTGGTCCATGAATTGGGCGAGGGCTCCTGGAGTTTGAACACTAGCTGCCTGGTGGCTGCAGGGAGAGGCTCGGGCACAGGCCCTGGCACCGGACGGATGCCACACGGGCACTGGAAGGGCTCAGGGGTTCCAGTTGTGCTCCAGGGTGAGCCTTTCAAGGAGATCCTGCCCAGCCCAGCCTGGGGGCCACAGGCTGTGGAGGGGAGTCAGGTGGTCCCCAGTCTTCTCCATGGGTTTCACTTACTCACCTGGGACGTGGTTCTCCAGGAGAGATGGGGTATGGATGGTGCCAATTTCACACTGTTGGGAGGATTTCCTGAGTTAATTAATTCCAGTCGAAAGAAGCCGTGCACACAGTAAACACTCAATAAAGGCACACTGGTGTACACAGTAAACACTCAATAAAGGCACACTCTTTTTTTTTTTGTTATTCATTCAGGTGGAAAAGCATTGAGATTGACTCTTGCTTCTCCAGCTGGTCTTTCTAGGATTTTTTTAAAAAAGATTTTATTTATTTATTTATTCATTAGAGACAGAGAGAGAGAGAGAAGCAGAGACACAGGCAGAGGGAGAAGCAGGCTCCATGCAGGGAGCCCGACATGGGACTCGATCCCGGGTCTCCAGGATCACACCCTGAGCTGAAGGTGGTGCTAAACCGCTGGGCCACCCAGGCTGCCCCCTTCTAGGTTTTGATCAGATATTCCTCCTTTCTGAATTATTGACAATTGGTCCTTGAACAACATGGTGAATTGGATAGGTCTACTTACATGTAGATATTTCTTGACAAATACAGTACTGTGAAAGTATTTTCTCTACCTTACGATTTTCTTGATAACATTTTTCTCTCTAGCTTACTCTATTGCAAGAATATGGTAATATAATACATATACAAATTTTTTGAAAAAATATTTTATTTAAATTCAATTTGCCAACATATAGTACAACACCCAGTGCTCAACTCATCAGAGTATGTTTCTGTTTTAAAAGATTTTATTTATTTATTCGAGAGAGAGCAAGCATGCACACATGCAGTGGGGAGGGGCTGAGGGAGAGGGAGAAGCAGACTCCCCACTGGGTCCCGATCCCAGGACCCCAGGATCACCACCTGAGCTGAAGGCAGATGCTTAACTGACTGAACCACCCACGCTCCCCACAAAATATGTTTTAATCGACTGCTTATGTTATCAGTGAGGCTTCCAGCCAACAGTAGGCTGTTAGTAGTTAAATTCTGGGGAACTGAAAAGTTGTATGTGGATTTTTGACTGCGCGGAGGGTTGGCGCCCCAACATCTGCCTTGTTCAGGAGTCAGCTGTATATCCTGTCTGGGAGTTCTGAGGTAAGTGCATTGCTGTTCTTAGCTCATATTTCCTGTTTTTCCTTCTTGCCATTTGCTGTCAGCTTCTGCCCCTCGATGAGGGAACAGAGCATCACAAATTTGCAGATGGGTTTTAAACACAGAGCAGTGCCCCTCTCCGTATTGCTCCCAGGACCTCAGCCCTTAATCACACGGACCATCATCTCAATCCCCTGCAGGGCTTCTCCATCTGGTTGTTGCAAGGATAGAATTTAGCAGGTCCTTGCATAGGAAAATGTCACAAATATTAGTTTCCCAAGTTTACTTCCAATATACCAATTTCTTGATCATGAAAGTCGGTGACAAACCACATAGTAGGGGCAGTACCAACAGAGGCCACAGTAACTTTGTCACCTACAAGAAGCCACAGAGATTTTCCCATTACATACAGTGGTTGTGGATGTCTGGAAATACTATTTACTCATCATTACATTGGAATTATGATAGTTATTAAACCTTGCTCTGGATCTTGTTACTTAACGCATTCATCAAGAAGCACCTGCGTTACAACAGCTCAAATTGGTTTTTGTAAAATTTTCAGTGACTATTTTAAAATAAGCGATTTGGCTTGTGATCCTATGGATTTTATTTTAGGTCGTTTTCTTTTCTTTTTTTAAAATATTTTATTTATTCATTCATAAGAGACACAGAGAAAGAGAGGCAGAGACACAGGCAGAGGGAGAAGCAGACTCCCTGAGGGGAGCCCGACATGGGACTCCATCTGGCGACTCCAGGATCACTCCCTTGGTCAAAGGCAGGTGCCAAACCACTGAGCCACCCAAGCGTCCCAATTTTAAGTGATTTTCGATGTTCTTCTGGGCACAGTTTTGTGGACTTCCCTGGAAGGGGTCTCTGGCACACAAGAGTTCAAGAACCCCTACTTTGGTCCAGCTCCCATCATTTGGAAACAGCCAGCCTGAAAGTGAGTCAGGAGGAGAAAGCTACAACTTTTTTCTTCCATTTCAGTATCTGAAAGCCATGAGCAGGGTCATCCCACATTTACAAATATCTTTTTTTTTTTAAAGGATTTTAATTTATTTATTGATGATAGACACACACACACAGAGGCAGAGACACAGGCAGAGGGAGAGGCAGGCTCCATGCGGGGATCCCGATGCAGGACTCGATCCCGGGACCTTGGAGTCACGCCCTGAGCCAAAGGCAGACACTCAACCACTGAGCGACCCAGGTGTCCCAGGTTTGCTATGTTAAGCCACTTAGTTTGTGGTAATTTGTTGCTGAGGTCCTAGGAAGCTCATACAGAGGGAGTCTCAAACAAATAAATAAAAATAAAAGAAGAAAAACAAAGGTCCAGCTCCCATCATTTGGAAACAGCCAAGTAGGGGTTCTTGGACTCTTGTGTGCCAGGAGGACCGAGGCCAGGGCTTCTGGGGCTGCTTGTGGGAGGAGCTGCTTTTAATCGACTATTATGTTATCAGTGAGGCTTCACCTGCAGGTGAACGTGCAGGTTCTAAGCATCTTTCATGCAGGTGTGCTTGCACAGGTGCGTGGACACACACACGCCTGCACTATGCAGACTCTGTCCCCTGGTCCTGATCCATGGCCTTGCCCTCGCCCTTCCCTGTGCATCGGGGGCCCAGCAGGCCGGAGCCCCGGCCTCCACACTGACAAGGGCGACTTGGGTGGCCTCTGCCTGCGTGAGTGCAGGGTGAGCGCCATGCTTTTCCATCGAAGAAGGAGTTTCAGGCTTTGATAAATGACTGTGTAATGCTGGCAGCGGAGCCGGCTAATCACTGGGCAACACCAATCATCATAATTAGCGATGGACTAGCAGGGTGAGGTCCCAGCTCCCCCATCCTCCCTGACCCATGAGACCTGCCTCCTCTCAGCCACCCTTCCTGGGCCCTGGAGGAAGCACAGGGGGTCGGAGGGAAGAGGAATGTTTTCTGCAAAGCCGGGCAGGGCCTTCTGAGGAGCCAACACCTGAGCTGGGGCCGGGCCTGGGGCCTGGAGGACTTGCTGAATCTTCCAACTTCTCTTTCTTCTTCTTTTTTTTTTTTTTAATATTTATTTTGAGAGAGAGAGAGAGAGAGAAAGAGAAAGAGAGCAGGGGGAGGAGCAGAGGGAGAGGGAGAGAGAATCTTGAGCAGATTCTGAGCTGAGTGTGGAGCCTGTCTCGGGGTTCGATCCCATAACCCTGAGATCATGACCTGAGCTGAAATCAAGAGATAGATGCTTAACTGACTGAGCCACCCCTCTGACTTTTCAAGCGAATCCAAAACCCCTGGTTATTTTGTCTTTATTGTGATTAAATACACATAATGTAAAATTGATCATGTTAGCCATTTAAATTCTGGGACATGAAGTTGGCCACCCTCACCGCCCTCCCTCTCTAGAATGTCTATTTTTCCAAACTGAAACCACATGGTCATTAAATCAACTGCCCCTCCCCGCAGCCTCTGTAAACCACTCTTTTAATTTCTGTCCCTATGAATTTGGGCAGGTTTTATTTATTTATTTATTTATTTATTTATTTATTTATTTATTTATTAAAAATTTGTTTATTTGAGAGCAAGAGCACGAGAGAGCACAAGCAGGGGGAGTGACAGAAGGAGAGAGAGAGAAGCAGGCTCCCTGCAGAGCAGGGAGCCCGATGCGGGGGGGCTCAATCCCAGGATCCTGAGATCATGACCTGAGCTGAAGGCAGACTCTTAACTGTCTGAGCCACCCAGGTGCCCCCTGAGCAGGATATTTTTAAAAAGTGAAATCTTATCCTTTGAAAAAGTGGGCGCCTTCACCACAGGCCATCAGAACGTAGCCAGGTATTTCCCATGTTCCAAATTAACACAACCCAAGCCAAATTTGACCTCTATCCCTTCTTACCTCAAATGCAACCATCAGCCAAGCCTGCCAGGTTGACTTTCCGCATCCATCTTGGACCTGGTCACTTCTTACAGTCTCTACCATTTCAGTCTCAATGCAACACGCCTTGACCTGGACCTGAGTGGTCACCATCACCTCCTTGAGTGTCTCTTGCTTCTTTTGGCTCCATAATCTGTTCTTCCCACTAACATCTCTGGTGGCTTTGGAATCAGATAGCTTGGGTTCAAAATCTGACTCTATTGCTTCTGATTCACAAGATTTTGGATGCATCTTGCAACGTCTGTGTGCCTGTTTCTTCATTCAACTAATGGGAATAATAGACCCATCTCAGGGGATGAAATGAGTTCACTCATATAAAGCCAATGAACGCAAAGGATCTTATTATTATCATCATAAAACAGTCATAGTTGTTATATCTAGAATTTCAAAATATGGTTTTTTAATTTACATATCTATCTATCTATCTATCTATCTCATACTGGGAATCCCTGGAGAATAGGGATCATAGCTAACCGATCTGTGTTTCCCCAGACCCCAGACCATGATTTCCACTTGTTTAGTAGGTACTCAATTAATATTTGGGAAAGGAAGGATAAAAAGAAGGGAGGGAAGGGGGGAAGGAGACAGGATGGAAGGAAGGAAGGAAAAAGGGAAGGAAGGAAGAAGGGAACGAAGGAAGGAAGTTCATTTTTCTAATAAAAGGTTAGGATGCACCTAACATATCAGGTCTCAAGAGAGAACCTCTCCCAGGATCTCTGGATGGATGGGATCCTCACTTTCACCCTAGATCACAGGAATGCATTCCCTTCTTGTTCCAATTATTGCCAAGTAATAAACTACCCCAAAACTTGGTGGCCAAAAACCAGGACCAGTAGATCATATCTCTTGCTTTTGTGGGTCAGGAATCTAGGCAGAGCTGATCTGGGCAGTTTTTCTGCTCCTCATGGTGTCAGCTGAGATCAGTTGAAGGCTGGTGGAGGGGCTGGTCTGGAAGGTTCAACGTAGCTTCATTCAACGTCTGGTTCCTTGACAAGGTTGGATGCACAGCTGGGGTCAGCTGGGACTGTCTACTATGTGTGGCCTCTGTAGTATGGTGATGTCAGGGAATCAGAATCCTCATCTGGAGGAGCCAGCCTCTGGAGGAGGCTGGATTCACTCGGAGGAGGAGGGTCCCAAGGAGCTGGGATAGAACTGCAGGCAGGGCCTCTTATCACTAGCTCAGGAAGTCCCAGAATAGCCCTTCTGTAGCATTCTACTGGCCAAGCAATCACTAAGTCCAGCTCAGATTCAAGGGGAGTGGAATCAGATTCTACCATGGGAAGGAGCAGCAAAGAACTTGTGGCACTGTTAACCTACTACACTCCATCTCTCCCCTGCAAGTGTTTTATTGATTTTTAACGATTTATTTTGAAAGAGAAAGAGCAAGAGAGAGAGAGAGAGAGAAGGGGTGGGGTGGGATGGAGGGAGAGAATCTCAAGCAGACTCCCTGTTGAGTGAGGAGCCAGACACGGGACTCAATCCCACAGCCCATGAGATCATGGCCTGAGCCAAAACCAAGAGTCAGACACTCAATCAACTGAGCCGTCCAGGCGCCCTTCCCTTGCAAGAGCTTTAAACCGAGGGTCACTGGGTCTCACGGACAATTTTCAGTGAATCTGGGAATGCTCTGAATGTAGCTTTGTACGGATGTGCAAAGTGTGCATTTTTTCCAGGGAGATGGGCTGTCAGGGAGATTGTGAATCACTACTGCACGGTGGTCTTCTTTTTTACTGAGCCGTATCTCATCTCATGGCTTACAAAATTTTTCCAAGAAAACATGAACAGGGTCATGGAAGCTATTCAAATAATACAGAAAGGCAGGCAGTTCATCCCCTGCCATCCCTCATCCATTCCCCTCCTCAGAGAGATTCCCTGCTACGAGTTTGGTGTATATCTTTCGTGACATTTTCCCATGGATTACATAGATGTGTGTAAGGTTTTTGAGAATGTAAATAGCCTTTGGAGCACCTGCGTGGCTCAGTTGGTGAAGCGTCTGCCTTTGGCTCAGGTTATGATCTCAGGGTCCTGGGATCAAGTCCTGAGTTGGGCTCCCTGTTCAGCGGAAGTTTACTTCTCCCTCTGCCCTTCTCCCTGCTTGTGTACTCTCCCCCGTGCCTCAGATACATGAATAAAATCTTAAAGAAAACATAAATAGCCTCGTTCTCTACATATGTTTTTTACATTTTGCATATTTTCACTTTTAACATTATTATAGGAGCTTGGTTCATGTCAGTATCCTTAGACCTATCCCATGTTAGAAAACAACCTCTTTGAACCCGGCCTGTGCGCGTACCTATAATACATGTGCCCATAATAGTGATGTACCTGGAAGTTGCTTCTCATTCCCACTCTTTTTTTTTTTTTTTTCAAAGATTTTATTTATTTATTTAAGAGAGAGAGGGAGAGAGCATGGGCAGGGGGTAGGGAGTAGGGACAGAGGGAGAGGGAGAAGCAGACTCCCCACTGAGCAAGGAGTTGGACATGGGACTCGATCCCAGGACCCTGAGATCATGAACTGAGCTGATGATTAACTGACTGAGCCACCCAGGCACCCTTGTTTGTCTTCTCTTATATGGGCATGGTAATGGCACCCCCTTAAAGCTGCAATGATGTTTCCATGAGATTGCATGGAAGGTACTCTTAGCAATGTCTGGAACATACTGTTCCCAATTATTGGCATTAATTTGTATTATTATTATCTCCAAAGCATTTCCAGTGTAGCAGCTGTAGAAAGGTAGCTGCTGCTGAAAATGTGAGTCTTGTCCATTAAAATTGCTCTTCCATCCTCTAGACCCTTCCTGCAGAGACTCACATATCTAAGGTTTAATCTTACTCTTCAGTAGAATAATCTTAAAAGGATCACAGCCATAATCACTAACTTCACTCAATCTGCCAAGTGGCCGATACTCCCATTCTATCCCCCTAGCCCTATGAGGAAGGCCCAGGATTTCACCATTTGGCAGATGGGGAAACTGAGGTAGTGAGCGGTCGAATAAATGTCTTGAGATCCCGTCTCTGGTAATCTGGCAGAGCCCAGCACTGAATCTATCACTTAGGCCCAGGACTCATGTTCCTCCCCATTAGTTTATAGAATTTTCTGGATTGAAGTTGATGTCGCAAGGCTGGGTGATTGGACTGTGGTGTGGAAGAGATGCAAAAGATGGATTTTCTAAAGAGACACCGGCTGCAGGCTCCACCTTTCAGGGAGACTGGGCACCTGTTGGTGTTCATTCTGCAAGCGAATGAACAAGGAAAGCAGGGGTTACCCCAGTGTCTGGCCTGGCTTCCCCCCCCTTAGTGGCTTCTCCATGTGGAGCCCAGGGTAGCAAGGGAGGGCTTGGGGGAGGAGAGAGAAGGAAATCCATCCCTCTTGGCAGTGGTCACAGGCTTGGCATCACAGGGTGGCATCCTGGCTGGCTGTTTCCTACAGTTATGATTTCAAGGCTGGGGGGGGATCACTTCACTTCTCCTTCCCCAGTTTTCTTTTCTATCATTTGAAGATAAAATTGTTCACCTCGCATGACTTGGGGACGCCTGGTGATGGTGTATGTGGTAACACGTGGGGCCCGGCACACAGTAGGTTCTCAGGAAAATCTAGTTCCTCTGTAGGGTCTTTCTGTTCCTTGCCAAGAAAGCGGAGTTGTACATTAGAAGGAGTGTTTTGATTGTCGGGCTATCATTTGTCTTTTCAGGAATAATCTCTCAATTATTTCCTTCTGAATGCTGCCCTCAGTCTACCTCCATGGGCTTTGGGAGGAATTCACTCTACCCCTGAATCTGGGCATGGGCCTGGCAGTTGGAACCTTCTATACCTCTGGCCCTCTGGTTTAGGGATAAGCATGTAACACAGTGGGGACAATGACCCGGGAAGTGTCATGTATTGAACAGCTGGGATTAATCCCCAAGCCTTCCCTGGGTCAGCTAGGCCATGGAGACAAATGAGCACTGAAACAAAGTTGCTGGTGGGGATGAAAAGAGCATGGGTGCTGGGCAGATAACCCACAGTGCTCAACACAACAATTCTAGGTTGAAGGAGCAGAGAGATGCAGAAACTTGCCCAAGATAGCCACTTGATTCCAGACCCCTTGTTCTTAATCATAACCCAGTTCTTTGCATTTTGGCTTGAACCAGTTTAGGTTGGTTTTTTGTATAACCTTCAACAGATAGTAATCTCCTTGAGGGCATGAGCCATACATGGTCCCTTCTCTAATTTATCCTCAGGACCTAATCTAGTGCTTGGCAGAGTTTTGGGTTAGCAAACTTTTGGTGAATGAATGAGAGTGAACAAGAATGTCATGGGGGAGGGGGTGTCATGCACCTTTAGGTCTCCAAGGATTATCAGACTCATTTTTAATTTAATTTAATTTTTAAAAATAATTTATTTATTTGAGACACAGTGAGTGCCAGAGAGATCACAGAGGGAGAGGGAAAGGGAAAGGGAGATGCAGGTTCCTTCTGCTGAGCAGGGAGCCTGATGTGGGGCTTGATCCCAGGACCCCGAGATCATGACCTGAGCTGAAGGCAGACACTTGACCAACTGAGCCACCCAGGCGCCCCTAGACCCAATTGGTAGACTCGGATGTGTGTACAAATCACCTGGGACCTCCTTAAAGTGCAGATTCAGATTCAGCAGCTCCAGGAGAGGGCCTGAGATTCTGGGTTTCTAATAAGTTTCTAGGCAATGTTGATGCTGTTGTTTCAAAACCACACTTTGAGAAATAGAGTCTGGGTGGCTAAGTGTCCCTGTGGCAATCACTAGCCACATAAGGCTATGGAGCATTTGAAACATGGCTAATCCAAACTGAGATGTGCCGTAAGTGCAAAATACACACTGGATTTGGAAGATTTATTTAAAGAAAGACCCTGTAGAATATATTTCATAATATTTATATTCTAGGTTGAAATAATATTTTGGATATGTTGAATAAAACAAATATATATATTATTAAAACTTAGTGCTTCTTGTTTCTTTCAATGTGGTTACTAGAAATTTGAATGTGCAGGATGCCTGGATGGCTCAGTGGTTGAGCGTCTGCCTTCAGCTCAGGATGTGACCCCGGGTCCTGGGTTAGAGTCCTTCATCGGGCTCCCTGCGAGGAGCCTGCTTCTCCTTCTTCCTGTGTCTCTGCCTTTCTGTGTCTCTCATGAATAAATAAAGTATTTTGAAAAAAAAAAAAGAACTTTGAACATGTATGTGTGGCTCACATAATATTTCTTTTGGACAGTGCTGGTTAGAGTGTTGGTTGCTCCTGAGTAGGAAAAAGTGACTTCAGTTGCTGAGCTTTTATCCCTAGTGGACTCTGGGTCAACAGGGTCAAACACTGCAGAGAAATCAAGAGTGAGGAAGACTGGGGGGAAACACGGATGCCAGAATCTTCTAGAATTTTCTAGAAAGAGCAGTATGTCAATGGTGCCAGGAAAGGGACAGCATCGCTGACTGGGGGAGAGGATGGGGAGACTGTGGGGATTAGGCCTCTCCATTCAAAAATTTGATGAGATTTCGTTCCATGAGTGAAATGGAGCTCAGGCAAACATTTAAATTTTTTTTAGCGAGACTTGTTAAGGATAGGCGTAAAGGGGATTTTCAGGGGCCATACCCCATGACTCTGAAATTTTCCTCCCAGGCAGATACCAAAAAAAACCTTATACATGTGGACAAGGAGTCCAAGACTGTCTGTATTGCCAAGCAGTATAAAAAACAACAGATCCAACCTTGAGAGGACTGAATAAATCAATCTTGGTGTGCAGGTAGATCATGCTGCCCCAGGGAAGCTGGGACCATGCTTTGCAACATGGACACAGCCCAAAAACCAAGTTGCAGAGAGATAAGTGCAGAATGATGCCTTTGGTATGAAGTTTAAAAAACATGTAGAACAACACTATATATCATATAGGGATAGAAACGAAAAAACATAAATATAATGCATAGGAATGAACAACATCAAATTCAGGATAGTGGTTATCTTAGGAAAGAAGGAGCAAAATATGATTGGAGAAGGGAGGGCTTGGAGGGGTCTACTGTGAGAACATTTTGGATGCATTTATTTACTCATTAAAGAAAAATAGCTGCTCAAAGCCATAGTCCATTATGAACATCTAAGATATCACCACTATAATTTTGTTGTTGAAATTCCTTTTCTCACTCTGTCTGCAGCAAGTTTTATTTTTTAATCCCTTGCTTTCGTTTTCTGTATTTATCAGAGCCATGCACACCCATGGTTAAAAGACTTAAATCATTCCATAACTCCATAAGGTTTGTTAATTGAAAAAAGTTTTTCCTTTTTTTTTTTTTCGAACTAGGTGGTCAGAACACAGGTGTTGGCTTTGTTGCTCACCCATACCTTTTTATAAATCTGAAACATTTCATTGAAAATGCTCAGAAATGGGGCACCTGGGTGGCTTTGTTGGTTGAGTGTCCGACTCTTGATTTCAGCTCAGGTCATGATCTCAGGGTCATGGGATTGAAACCCACGTTGGGCTCCATGCTCAACACCTAGTCTGCTTCTCCCAATCCCTCTGCTCCTCCTCTACTTGCATGTGCACGCACGTTCTCTCTCTCGCTCTCTCTTAAATAAATAAATATAAATAAATAAATAAATAAATAAATAAATAAATAAATAAATAATAAAATCTTTAAAAAAATGCTCATTTGGGGATCCCTGGGTGGCTCAGCGGTTTAGCGCCTGCCTTTGGCCCAGGGCGTGATCCTGGAGTCCTGGGATCGAGTCCCGCGTCGGGCTCCCGGCATGGAGCCTGCTTCTCCCTCCTCCTGTGTCTCTGCCTCTCTCTCTCTCTCTTTATGTCTATCATAAATAAATAAATAAATCTTTAAAAAAATGCTCATTCATAAAACCATTATAAAAAATGAACAATCTTCCTTCAGAATAGCTCTCTGTCTACAAATTTAGTGATTTAAAGCTTCTCTAAGACTGAGATTCATCGGCCTCCCATCCCACTAGCTTCTTTGTTTTCTTGGGGTCGATGATCACTCTTGCTGTCTTCTCCATGTCACACTTTCCACATCCATATTCTCCATGTGACACTTTCCACACCCAAGTTCTGCCGTTTGGAAGTTTGGCAGGGTGTTCATCATTCAGGTGAACCTCCATAAGCTACGTTGGGCAGGGTGGTGGACGTAGTTTCAAAAGTATGATTAGTATTATAACTGTAGTTTGGATGACAGCTAGGAACTTCCTGCCGCTTGATATTTAGGTAAAAATGCCTTGAAGTCCTCATTCCCAAAGCCTGTGCTGTTCCAAAGCCTTCACAAGGATTTTTTCCAATTCCTGTGGGGAGTCAGGGAATTTGAGGTATACTTTCTCTTGGGCTCTGGTTTCTGAGGGTACGGTCTCTTTTGCCTCCCTCCCTCCCTGAAACTATCTCACCTTCATTTTAAACTATAGAAATCCACTCAGACCAATCAGTTATTAGGTATTGAGGACCTTATTGACTATTTAAAAAAAGATTATCTATTTATTTATTCATGAGAGATACACAGAGAGAGGCAGAGACATAGGAAGAGGGAGAAGCAGGCTCTCCACAGGCAGCCTGACCCCGGGATCAACCTGAGCCAAAGGCAGACACTCAACCACTGAACCACCCAGGGGCCCCTCCACCATTTCTTAGGACAAACAGAAGGGTTTTACATACCAGCACATGAACGTATTTTATGGGGATTAATTGGCATTGTTCCTCCTAAAATGTTAGGGGCTGTTATTGGTTTTGCTAGTCTACTTTCCTCTCTCTTTGTCCTGGTACCACAATGTGTATTTTCTTTGGGAAATCAACTTACCTTGCTATCAGGCTTTTGGGTGGACCAAAGCTCCCCGGGGACAAGACTAAGTTGTTATTATTCCCATTTTATAAAGAGAGAAAGTGGAATGTCAGGAGGTTTGTATGTTGTAATGAAGATCAAAGAGTTAGTGCGTGCTTTGGAATTTGAACTTACATCTAACATTAAAGCTTGTGCTCATACTCACTATGGTATCAAATATCATCATGCTGGTAGTAACCCTATGGCATCAACTCCTAGGCTCTATCTCCCTTCTGGACTCTCCATTGAGCTCCAAAGTTATATATTTAACTGATATGTCATAGCTTCACTTGAGTGTCTTATAGGCATGTGTGAGGGTTTAAAAAAAAAGGTTCACAGATTCTTTAACAACATCCTCCAAGGACTGAAGCTTAATTTTCCTCTCCTTGAGTGTGGATTGAATATGTGACTTGCTTCTAATAGAATATTATGGGAATGACAGTGTGTGATTTCCAAGACTAGGTTATAAAAGGCATTGTGACTTCTGTTTTACTCTGTTGGATCTCTCACTGTGGGGAAAGCCAGCTGCCATCATGGGAGGACACCCAAGGATTCCTATAGGGAGATCCATGTGGGGAAGAACCGAGGCCTCTGGCCAACAGCAGGGTGAGGGCACCATCTTGGAAAGTGGCCCCTCCAGCCCCAGGCGATCTTTCACATAAGTCTGCAGCCCCAGCTGATATCTTGACTGCCACCTCTTGAAAGACCCTGGGCCAGAACCATCCAGCCATGCTGCTCCCAAGTTCCTGACTCACAGAAACTGTAAGATAATAAATATTTCTTGTGTTAAGATACAAAGTTTTGGAGAAACTGATCATGCAGCAACAGATTAATACAGCATCTCAAACGTGACATGTCAAGAGCTGAACTCCTAATCTTCGTTCTGCAAATGTGAGTTTTCCCTCTGTCTTCTCTATTCAGAAAATGGCAGAGTCATGATTCTTGTCCCTCACAATAAAACCTTGAAGATGTCCTTGAAGCCTGTCTAAGTTCACAACCCAAATCAAATGTAAGAGCAATCTCATTGTTCTAACTTTAAAATGTGAATAAAATCCAATCATGTCCTCAGTTACTGCCCTGGTCCACCCCCATTACCTCTCACTAGGTTGGCTGCAATTGCCATCTACCTAATATCCCTTTTTCCTTGAAATTCCTGGCATCAATTCTAAATACAGGAAGGATCCTTTAAAAATATGAGACAGGTGGTCAATTCCTCTGCTCTGAATGCCTCATGGTTATTCTTTCTCCAGATCTATGAGCTGCTCCCTTCTTTCACTTCCTTCAGATCTTTGCACAGCTATCACCTTCTTAGTGAGGACTTTTCTGACTACCGAGCATTCTCCATAGTGTATATCCTGCTTATTTATCTTCTCTTTCCCTTCTAGAATGGCGTCTCCCTAAAGAGAGGGATTTTGTTGTCTGTTGGGTCCCCAGAACCCAGAATGATTCTTGCACATAGTAGGTACCCTATAAATATTTCCTGAATAAACACATTGCTATTTCCTAAGAGCTGTTGTCCTTGGAGAACTACCCGAGAAGCCAGTTACAAATAAGAATGCCCAAACACCATCTTAGGTACCTGGTTAGAATCTGATGAAAACTGGAGGTTTGTAAGATGTGTCCCTAGGAATCTTTGCTGCATTTGTCTCCTAATCTTTCAGCAAAATTTGTTATTTCTGCTTTAACAGAGGCAAGGAAAATAGTAAAATATATTGAAATTGGTTTGTATTAAAAGAACTCTTTTGTAGTTAGGGCAGTAAATTATAGACATAGGATTCAATATAGGCCATAAATTGAATATTTTAGTGTGAGTAGAGTTGTATCGACTGTTCCTTTGGGGATTAGAGTTTATTTCCTAAGCTTTTGTTCACGTACATCATGAGTCTTTTCAATAAAACGATCTCATTGCCTGACAGCCAGACAAGCCTTTCAGTGATGCAAGGGATTTTATCGGGTGTGGTTAACTCAGAAAATGGTTCTCTGAAGATACTTTATGACCAAATATTTACTAATGTCCCTTAGCAGACCCGGTTAATTTCAGAATACCTAAGAAAGCCAATAAATGTGAACGAGGACGGACGCGCGCGCACACACACACACACACGCTCTTACAAATACAAATCCAATGTTTTTGGTACTCTGCTTTAAATAGAGAAAAACCAACAGATATTGCTGAAATAGAAAGCTTGATGTTATCATGACCTTGATATCAAATGTTCTTGGCCAGATGAAAGAGATTAGGACTGGTGGCCATGTCATACAGAGATTTTAATCCATCCATCCTTTTGAAGGTGGGCATTTGCTTTACAATGGGTTCAAGCAATTATAAAGCTTGACTCAAGCTTTATAATTTAGTCTTCTTCTAACTAGAAAAAAAATATAATTATTCTTTTTCTAACTAGGCAAATTTATCCTACCCTTTATCAGAGTTTGATGGAAAGCAAGGAATGAATCAAGTCTTCAATTTTGAAGTATATAGGGTAGTTGACAAATGACCAGCTGAAGGACTGGGCTGGAGGATGACAGAAAAACAGGTCAGCTCTGGGACATCAGGGAGTAGGAGTGAATCGAGTCTCTCACAGATGAGAAAGAGTGTGAGAGGCCCGCTCCCCTGCTTATTCCTTTGGCACAGTCTGGAAGGGTGTGTTTGGTAGCCTCTGAGATGGCCCCACTGACCCCCTACTCCCAGTGTTCATGTCTCTGTGTGATCCCTCCCCTTGAGTGTGGCTGGACTTGATGGCTTGCTTCTAATGAACAGAATGAGGTAAAAGCAAGGAGCTATCACTTCGTATTGTTATAGAAGCCCTGGCTTCTCTGTCGTGGTGCTCCTCTTTTTTTTCTTGTTTGCTTGCTGTGTGAAGCAGCTGTCATGTGTGAGCCATCCCAAAGACAGTTCCCATGTGGCAATGAACTGACAGAGGCCTCTAGCTAATAGGGCCAAGGGGGAGCTGGGGACCCTCAGTGACACAGGCCTGTGAGGGAACAAATCCTGCCCCCACCACTGATTTCACCTGGAAGTATATCCTGGCCCCATTTGGACTTTGAGATGAGACCACAGCTCTGGCTGAAACTTTGGTGGCAGTCTGTGACAGACCCTAAGCCAGAGGACCCAGCTAAGCCACACCTGGGTTCCTGTCCCACTGAAACTGTGAGATCATAAATGTATGTTGTTTTAAGTTACCAAATTTTGGAGAATCTGTTATGTGGGATAATTCATTTCCTAAGGCAGCCATAGCAAAGTACTCATACGATACTGAGTTATTGCGCATGCAAGAAGTTATTTTCTCCTAGTGGCCAGGGGCCAGAACGGTCCAAA
Organism: Canis lupus familiaris; assembly: GCF_011100685.1. NCBI lineage: Eukaryota > Metazoa > Chordata > Mammalia > Carnivora > Canidae > Canis > Canis lupus. The sequence continues at coordinate 40,037,175 of NC_049245.1, read as the reverse complement.
ATTAAGATGTCAGCATGTCCATCAGGGGCACCCTCTGAAGGCTCTCAGGAAACGATTCTGGTCCGTGGCCTGTTACTCCTAGGGCGTCTCTGGTAGCCTCAGGCATTCCTTGGCTTAGTAGAGTGGCCATCCCCTCATGTCTCTTCACATTATCTTTCTTTTGTGCATCAATCTTCTGTAATCCAAATTGTGCCCCCGCCTTTTTTGTTAAGGGTGCAAGAGTCAGCATTGGATTAGGGCCCACCTTTTTCTTAAATTGATTACATCTGCAGAGACCCTATTTCTAAGTAAGATTGCATTTTCAAGTACTGGGGGGTTAGGATTTCAAAGTATCTTTTTTTGGAGGGACACTATTCAACCTAACAACCAGCAATAGGTAATTAATTTGGAGAGTTAACCCCCTCATATTTGGGCGTGATGATTAGGGAAGAGGGAACATGGATGCTACACCATAAAAAACAAAGACCCCAGGGTCTATTATTACCCAGTAGCACTGAGCTGTCTGGTACAGTAGTCACTAGCTGCAGGTGGCTACTGAGCATCTGAAATGTGGCTGGTCCAAAACTGAGATGTGTTGTCAGTGTAGAATTTATACCGGATTTTGTAGACTTAAAATGAGAAAAAAAGAAGGTAAAATATTTGTCATTGAATTTTGTATACTGATTCCATGTTGAAATAGTATTTTGGATATATTAAGTTAAATGAAACATGTTATTGAAATTAATTTCACCTGTTTATTTTATTAAATATGGCTACTAGAAAATTTAACCCTACACATATGTGCTTGCGTTTATATTTCTGCTGGATGTTGTTTGCTCTACAGTTTGGGATATTTCTACTCTGTCCTATTTGG